>NC_030819.1:31676574-32335403 GCF_001704415.2 Capra hircus
TTACATCTCTATAGAACAAAGGTGCAGTGGGATATAACAAAGAAGGTACTTAACTCAAAGATCTAATGTTGCTAATACCAGGTCTACTACTGTGTTTTTCTATATACCAACTATATCTAAAAATAAAGGATATAAATTTGGCAGCAAGCATTGACCCAAAAAATGAAACCTTTAATCAGTCCTATTCTAAAGATTTTGACTCCTCGGAAGCTCCTACATTCCTAGGATGTTTTAAGCTTCCTGTGCCTCCTGCGGTCAGGAGGCCTCAAACAATCACATGCGCAGCTGTAGGAGTCCTGCAGGCAGGCTAGAAAGCCATCAGAGGGTTTTTGGATTGAAACACTCTTTCAATGCAGAAGACTAAAGCCCTGAATTGACTTTTTCCAGAAAATGTCAGAAGAGTGGAAAAGCAGAGCACAAAAGCCGGCAGATTTTGTTGGGGTACATGCTTAGGAATTTCCAGAGGGGTCCCCTGAAGTCTGAGCAGCCTTGCGTATGTCAGCTTCCTTCCTCATGACCTTGTCACGGGCGGGATTCTCACACTGGCTCCCGCACCCATGGATCTCTAATATATAAAGATTTAATGTTAAGCAATTTGTTCTATTTCCCTCTATTCAATTTATACAATATAGTTAGAATGCTGGATAATGGAAGTTTAGAATGCAGGATAATGGAAAAGCATATAAGAAACAGATGACTGAATTACTTACAATATAGCTATGGTAGATTTTTCTAGAAAATAACCTTTGTTTATGAGCAGAACTCTGTCGTAGCATTTTTAGGGGGGAATAAATTGAGTTATTTCATCTTAGAGAAAACTTCTTTGAACGTGAGCTATGGTAAGGATCTAGGTACCTTCCTTGCCTTGCCTGTGTGTGTGCATTGTGTGACTGTGCGTGTGTACACGTGTTTGAGAAGCTGAGGCAGTTAGCCAGGGGAAGGCACTGTCTTCCTGACCTGCATAGCATGTGCTTAATCTAAAAATTTCTGATAATTTTCTTATAAAGAAAAATGCTTGGCTACCTAATGCCCTTCATTTAAACAGAGAACATGATGATTGTTAGAACATTATCGGAGGCAAACACAAAATATTATTCATGACCAAGCTGACTTAGGCACAAAGTGGGCTTGCTACTCCTGTGTGATGCTTTTTCCTCGTTTTCTTGGAAGTGTTTGTGCAGTGAGTTTTTTTTTTTTTCCACATATTTATAACACAATGATGAGTCCTCCACAGACAGGAGTCTATCAGTTTAACTTAAGAGCATATGGCAATTTACATACAAACTGCTTTATGTTTGGAATAATAAAAATGTCAGTACAAACAGGAAATGTTAAACATGGTGATATTTTTATACCAGGTGAATTTATTGTCCCATTTAAAATTAAAGTTATAAAGGAGTGTGATTGATGCCGCAGAGTGTAGTTGCCAAAGAGACTAGGCAACGCTGCTGGAATCATACCTTCTCTCTTAGGCTGAGTGCTGTTTTATTGGTAAATCTTTCGACTGCCGCAATGCTCTCTTTCATCTTATAATCCCATACTAAGCTTACCCAGAAAGCATAAAGAATGTTCTGGTTGTATTGACTTGTGTGTAAACAAGTTTCCTTCGCTGCCTTCCTCATGGGAATGGGAGTGAAATATATGGGTCAGTTCCCCCATTCTGGTTGCTTCCCTCTGTGGAGTTGATTATGGTTTGGTGCTCCTGAGGTCCTGAGAGAGAGAGAAAGAGCTGGTTTTCAGATAATTTTCCCAGGTTATACAAGAGTACAAGGTCCTTAGTGAGCGAAAACGGAAGAGACTTATGCTGGCCTCTTCAAATGGAATAAAATAGACGGAGCCAGAAAGGCTACTCAGAAAGGAGATAGTTCTGAACAGAGGACGTGCCAGACAGACAGTAAATCTTGTATGATTTACTCAAGGCTCGTGTTTTCATTCCCTCTAAATTTTGAAGGAGGTGAAAGATATGTGTGAACACCTAGGAGTATATATAAAAACAAATGTGTGCATAAAATTTTGTATCTAAACCATCTGAAATAACTCAAGCCTGTCAGTTGGATTCCCTTGAAAAAAGAATTGGTGGAGAGAAATTCTTTAAAGTAGTTACAGGCTCTTGGGGATCAGAGAATGAATTTTGACTTGAGTTTAGAGACTACATTAATATGAGTGGTACAAAGATCTAGGAAACATATCACAGCCATAAAAAAAAAAAGATAAAACCAGGAAAATGGAAATTTTGCATCAACTCAAAACTTGAACAGGGATCAACAGGGAGTCATTCTGCTGAGCTTTTCAAGCACAGAGGTGTCTGCAGCTCTTTCTTGATGAAATGCTGGGGTGGGAGGTAAATCGTGGGCATTTCATGCCTTTGGAGCCGACAGATAGGTGTCTAGTCCTACGGGCACTCATTATAAATAATGTTCTCCGGGACCGGCTCAGTGCTTAAGTCTTGGCAATTACTCACGTGTATTCCATCCTTCACAGCCCAACTGTGGGGATTTCAGAGTCTGGACCTCATTGCCAGGAGATTCTTTAGGTTGCATTCGAGGGGTGAATTTCTTCCAGCAGCCTTCACTCTTGTTTATAGGCTTTTTGCCAATGTAAGGCAGAAGAGGTAGGGACAGGCCAACTCAAACCAAAAGTCCTTCCTGGTTATGATGTTTTCTAAAACTGTCTTCTAGAACCTTCTTTAAGGAAGCACAGGAGCATCTCTTGCCTCAGTAGAGTCAACACAGCTAGTTTTCATCTCCCCAGTTATTATACAAGGTAATGTTGTTATTGTTACCATTTGAAAGAGGAGAAAAGAAAACTAAGAGACATTGAGTATTTATCATTGTTGCATACTATAGTGTGGAGCCAGGAGTTAAGCTGTCCCCAAATGGAAGCATTCATGTCAACATTATGCTCGATAAGTACTTGTGAAATACACTGATAAATAAGTGGGATAATTTCAAGTCCACTATTGGTAGCGTGTAAGTAACCTTTTGCTTTTGCTCAGTATTAGAAGCATCTTCAGAACTTATGGAATCATTCATTATCCTCAAGCATATTGCTGATAATAAATCACACTCATTCATATTAAGCCAGCACTTTAAAATTAGAAAGACACTTTACAAATAGAGAAAGTGTTTCCATATCACATATTTAGTTCTTACAAGAATCGTGTGAGGTAAGTAAACATTGTTGTCTCTATTTTATAAAGTGATGGAGGCTCATGACTTGCCAACATCTGTCCACTACCAATGGTTTTTTTAAAACAAATTAAAAGTCAAGATCTTTTTCTTTAAATTTTATTTTTTAAAAAACTTTATTTTATATTGGAGTATAGCCAATTAACAGTGTTAATTAACAGTGTAATAGTTAACAATTAACAATGTAATAGTTTTAGGTGGACAGCAAAGGAACTCAAGCCTATATTTACAAGTATCCATCCTCCTATGCAGCAGCAGCAGCAGCAGCAGCAGCAGCAGCAGCAGCAGCAGCAGCAGCAGCAGCAGCAGCAGCAGCAGCATCCTCCCCCAAACTCCTCTCCCATCCAGGCTGTCATGTAACAATGAGTGGAGTTCCATGTCCTATGCAAGTAGGAACTTGTTGCTTATCCATTTTAAATGTAGCAGTGTGTACATGTCAATCTTAAACTCCCTAACTATCCCATCCCCCATCATTCCCCACTTGAAGTCAGGATCTTTTCATTTAAACCTCCTCTTCCTCCTCCTCTCCTTTTTGTCTCCCTCTTTTCCACAGTTCAGTCCAGTCACTCAGTAGTGTCTGAATCTTTCGACCCATGGACTGCAGCACACCTGGCCTCCCTGTCCATCACCAACTCCTGGAACTTACTCAAACTCATGTCCATTGAGTCGGTGATGTCATCCAACCATCTCATCCTCTGTTGTCCCTTCTCCTCCCACCTTCAATCTTTCCCAGCATCAAGGTCTTTTCAAATGAGTCAGTTCTTTGCATAAGGTGGCCAAAGTATTGGAGTTTCAGCTTCAGCATCAGTCCTTCCAATGAATATTCAGGACTGATTTCCTTTAGTATTGACTGGTTGGATCTCCTTGGCAGTCCAAGGGACTCTCAAGAGTCTTCTCCAACACCACAGTTCAAAAGCATCAATTCTTCAGTGCTCAGCTTTCTTGTAGCTCAACTCTCACATCCATACATGACTACTGGAAAGACCATAGCTTTGACTAGATGGACCTTTGTTGGCAAAGTAATGTCTCTGCTTTTTAATATGCTGTCCAGATTGATCATAGCTTTTCTTCCAAGGAACAAGCATCTCTTAATTACTGATTTGGAACCAGCCTGTTGCTGCATGTTCAGTTCTAACTGTTGCTTCTTGACCTGCATACAGATTGCTCAGGAGGCAGGTCAGGTAGTCTGGTATTCCCAACTCTTTCAGAATTTTCCACAGTTTTATTGTGATCCACACAGTCAAAGGCTTTGGCATAGTCAATAAAGCAGAAATAGATGTTTTTCTGGAACTCTCTTGCTTTTTCCATGATCCAGTAGATGTTGGCAATTTGATCTCTGGTTCCTTTGCCTTTTCCAAAACCAGCTTGAACATCTGGAAGTTCATGGTTCATGTTCTCTTGAAGCCTGGCTTGGAGAATTTTGAGCATTACTTTACTAGCATGTGAGATAAGTGCAATTGTGTGGTAGTTTGAGCATTCTTTGGCACTGCCTTTCTTTGGGATTGGAATGAAAACTGACCTTTTCCAGTCCTGTGGCCACTGCTGAGTTTTTCAAATTTGCTGGCATATTGAGTGCAGTACTTTCACAGCATCATCTTTTAGGATTTGAAATAGCTCCATTGGAATTCCATCACCTGGAATCCACTAGCTTTGTTCATAGTGATACTTTCTAAGGCCTACTGGACTTTGCATTCCAGGATATCTGGCTCTACCTGAATGATCATACCATCTTGGTTATTGGAGTTATGAACATCTTTTTTGTATAGTTCTTCTGTGTATTTTTGCCACGTCTTCTTAATACCTTCTGCTTCTGCTAGGTCCATACCATTTCTGTCCTTTATCGAGCCCATCTTTGCATGAAATGTTCCCTTGGTATCTCTAATTTTCTTGAAGAGATTTCTAGTCTTTCCCATTCTATTGTTTTCCTCTATTTCTTTGCACTGATCACTGAGGAAGGCTTTCTTATCTCTCCTTGCTATTCTTTAGAACTCTGCATTCAAATGGGTATACCTTTCCTTTTCTCCTTTGCCTTTCACATCTTTTCTTTTCTCAGCCATTTGTAAGGCGTCCTCAGACAGCCATTTTGCCTTTTTGCATTTATTTTTCTTGGGGATGGTCTTGATTACTATCTCCTGTATTATGTCATGAACCTCCATCTATAGTTCTTCAGGCACTCTATCTATCAGATATAATCCCTTGAATCTATTTGTCACTTCCACTGTATAATCATAAGGGATTTGATTTAGGTCATACCTGAATGGTCTAGTAAAATTAAATTTTTGGGGGGCTCCAAAATTACTGCAGATGGTGACTGCAGCCATGAAATTCCCACTATTACAGGTTGCTTAATTCCACATTAGGGATATAGTTGAGAGGCTGTATAAAGTGTATTTCATGACTATCCTTTAATACAACATAGCACAACAGGAAAGAATTTTTCCATTGGTGCCTCTTCCCTATTCTTCATAAAATGACCAGATTATGCCTGCATGTGTGACATCCCCAGGAGCTGCAGGGCAGGAAGTGAGCAGCATAAGCTGTGGGGCTGAGGCAAGGTGCTGTAAGGTAGTTTATTTGTGAAGCTGGTTGGGGAGCACAATGGAATTGTCAGTGCAGCAGTAGCTGAAATAAGAGACAGGAAGGGCAGGAGACTCTGAAGTTAAATATAAGCTAGGTTCAAAGCAGACAAAGTGACTAATAATCAAACAAAAGTAAATGAATTAAATATCCAAAAAAAGCATTAAAAATGAAACAAATAGAAATAAAAAGATTATAGCAGTAAGTCCAGCTACACCAATAATACACTAAAGAAAAATAGGTTAAACAGAATAGTTAAAGATGGGGATGATCAGGTTAGGTTAAAATATTTTAGTTTCCATCTAATATATAAAGGCATAGAAAGGGTTAAAGGATAGAAGACAACATACCAAGAAAATGTCAAGTGAAACATGGATAAATTATCAGGCAAAAGAGACTTGAAGACAAAAAGCATTATTAGAAATGTAGAGGATCCCTAAATGATGATAAAATACTGAAATTACCAGGAGGATATAGCAACTCTCAACTAGTATGCCTCTAATAACATATTTTAAACATATAAGAGAAAAACTGATAGAACCAGAGAAAGGTAAATCCACCAGTAATGGCGAAAAACTTATGACACCTGTCTCACTGTCATATTCAAGATAAAAATATTTAATGAAAACACAGAAATTTGCACAACATGGTAAACGAGTTTAGTCTAACAGAACTCTGCATCAAACTCTTAAGGTATCCACACTCTTGTTAAGCACACATAGAACATTTATAAAAACTGATCATGAACTGGATTAAAAACTGTCTCAATAAATTTAAAAAAATCAGTATAATACATACTGACCTATAACCTACCTTTCCCAGATCCTCAGAAGTTCTGGAGTTTTCTGGTGAATGCTGGAGCAGCAATAACTTTGTGGGTTAACTCCATGTGGAAAGATTGCTAAGTCCACAAGCAGGTCAACAACCTTGGGATGGTGTGTTGGAAAGGAGGATGAATAGGCTTTGTTGCAAGCTGAATTATGAGGTGACAAACTACTTCCAATGATGTCTTGATAAAAAGACATTTATTTTGCAGAAGATGCAAAGAAACCAGCAGCTGGGCAAGAGCTAGAAACACTTCAGCTTGTCAGCAGTTTCTAGTAAGCATAGTCACAGGAAATTTAGCTGAACCAAGGTGGAAAGATGTTTAGTTTCTTAGAGAGGAATGAAAAATTTTTTGGTGTTGAACTATGTCAGAGGAGGTCAGATTATATGAGTTAATGTGGAACTAACCAACTCTGCAGTGGCTGTTTCATGCTGTGTCCACAGTTTAAGGCCATTTCTTCCAGGCGGTATATGCTACATGTACGGTCACATACAATTTTCATTTTCTGGATACTATCCTCATTTTGGATCTTTCCCTACCTTTTCTTGTTGCCCAATCTATATAGTTGATGGCAGTCCTTTAATTCCAATTTCTTTGCATTTATTAATCTAGGTGAGATGAAATTGGATGGACACATGTACATGTTACAGACCTCCCTTGATTTTTCTTCCTTTAAGGATGGTTGATCATTCTGGAGGCAGGGAATATATTAAGTGCTAGTTGGGCACTAAACTTTACTATGGACATTACCTATTAAGTATCTGCTAAAGGAAATAATAAAATAGCAGCTTTTAGAGCCCATTTGTGACTCATAAAATATGGGTTAAAACCTCCCTTTTTATTACACTTTTACTTCTGTAATTATTACTGTAAGTGATGGAACAGTGCAGGGCAATCAAGAAATCAACTCTCTCAACTCCTGCACTTGAAGATAATCTATGAAAGTCTAAAGAACCACCTGATGAATAAGAAATAAACAGATCAAATGGAAAGGAGACGCAAACAAAAATCAAACTCCCAATACAGGAAAGCAATTAAAATAATGCTGAAATAATAGATCTATAGAACCCCTGAGCCCATACAAACCTGTTCATTCCCTGCTTCAACACTCAAGGGAGACCCCATGAGATTTGTCTCCACACCTTAATTTGCCCATTCAGTCAATGGGGCATAATAATTGTACATGATGAATCTAGTGTTTTGGAAGAGGAGCTCATTGAGCTGATGTATATAGATATATTAGCATCAGTTCTGACAGTAAATGGTTAATAAATGTTGATTATTATTAATTAATACCATTATTACTATAATTAATAATGATAATTGTCTTCTTATACATGGCCCATTAGATTGTATATGGTATGTGTGATGTGATATTTATGAAGCTATTTTACCGGTAGCTTATTTTTTTCCCACGCTGATATGTGCTTGAACTAGCAGTCACCATTGACTTATAGTCAAAGCCTTTTCTCACTTTCATTAGGTGAGGATAGGAAGGTTATAAATCTAGCTGTTAGTGTTTACAAATGCTACAAATGCTATCTTCAAAGCACTGCTCTTTTGGTGGTAGGAATGGTGGTTCAGAGGTTAAAACCTTTGCCCGCAATGCGGAAGACCTAGGTTTGATCCCTGGGTCAGGAAGATCCCCTGGAGAAGGAAATGGCAACCCACTCCAGTATTCTTGCCTGGAGAATCCCATGGACAGAGGAGCCTGGTGGGCTTCAGTCCACGGGGTCGCAAAGAGTCGGACACGACTGAGCAACTTCACTTGGTTTGAAGGATTTATCGATATAATAGAGGACTGAAGCAACTTAGCAGCAGCAGCAGCAGCAGAGGACATAGATACAAACACTGACATACAAGAGAGAGCACCAGGAAAGGGTTGCAAGCATGAGGGAAAATGTTGTACATGGACTAAGATTCAGATTTAAATTAAACCAATGTTCAACTTAATAAGCTACTGGATTTCAGGCACTTTCTCAGAATTCACCATGGTTTGAATCAATCACCCACCCAATCAGCTCTAAATTGGAACATTGAAAAGAAGTGTCAGATGTTCAGTTGTGTCCGACTCTTTGAGTGCATGAACTGTGGCCCGCCAGGCTCCTCTGCTCATGAACTTTTCCAGACAAGAATACTGGCGTGGGTTGCCATTCCCTTCTCCAGGGGATCTTCCTTACCCAGGGAATGAACCTGGTCTCCTGCACTGAAGGCAGATTCTCTACCGTCTGAGCCACCAAGGGAGGCCAGATTGGAACATTAGTTATTGTGATATGCAGTAATCATTTTAAAACCCCTGTGCAACAGTGTTATTTAAGGTACTACTGTCTGTGTTTGAAACCAGGGGAAAAGATAAAAGGTGTTTTGTTTTGTTTTTTTATCACGCCCCCATTTCCCAGAGTCAAGAGATCCATGGTCTAGTGAAAAATGACCACAGTGTGTTAGTGGATATATTACTATGTCATGTGATAAATTCTGTAATTGAGGAATGAAGCAGTGTTGTGTGTATGGTTTTCCTTGAATTAGCTCTAGTTTGTCCCTGGGAAAAATGAAGTTTGTGAAATATGTGTTTATGCCCCTCAGTGCCCTGGGTGCTTCTGTATCCTTGATTTTCTGTTCTACACATTCCAGGCTCCTACCCAAAATATCATGCCCATGGCACAGGCTCTCTTTTTGTCATCTAATGCACCCCCAAAGAAGAATTTTAATAGTGACATATTGCAGAAACAACTATTTATGTACAGAATGAAGATTGAGTATTCATGATAGAAGTCTCGGATGCCTGCCTGGGGGCTCTGCTCACCCACCATAAAGAGCTGGTGTCAGATGGTGAAAAAGAATGGACCTTGTATCCACTGGACAGACCTGAGTTGTAATTCTTGCTCCAGCATATACTGGCAGTCTTGGCAAGTTACTCAGCCTCCTGGAGTCTGTTTCTTTAATATTAAAAGAGGATAGAAATCTATTTCAGAGAGCCATTGTGCAAATCAAATGAGATCATTTGGGTCCTTATTGATCCTTCCAAGGGTTGGCTTTTACTCTGAAGGAGACTGGAAGTGTTGAGACGTTCTCATGGAAAAGAGCACATAATCTGACTTGTATTTAAAACAAATCTCTCAAAAAGGATGGGTAAGGTAGTAAAGCAAATATAATCAAATATTAATGGTGAGCTGAGGTTGTGAATGTAAGTGTTCACTGTAAATTTTTTTTCCTTGCTGTATCTTTGAAATTTTCTATAATAAAATGTTGAGGAGAAAATATTCATTCTGACTGATGGTCTAAGAAGAGACTGAAGGTGTCAAAGGCAGAGAAGGGGACCAGTTGGAGGCTCCTACAATCACAAGAGACATCATTTTGCCAACAGAGGTCCATATGGTCGAAGTATGGTTTTTCCAGTAATCATATATAGATGTGACAGTTGGACCATAAAGAAGGCTGAGCACTGAAGAATTGATCTTTTTGAACTGTGATGCAGGAGAAGACTCTGAAGAGTCCCTTGGACTTGCAAGGGGATCAATCCTAAAGGAAGTCAACCCTGAATATTCACTGGAAGGACTGATGTTGAAACTGAAGCTCCAATACTCTGGCTACCTGATTAGAAGAGCCGACTCATTGGAAAAGACCCTGATGCTGGGCAAGATTGAAGACAAAAGGAGAAGGGGTGGCAGAGAATGAGATGGTTAGATGGCATCACTGACTCAATGGACATGAGTTTGAGCAAGCTCCAGGAGATGGTGAAGGACAGGGAAGCCTGGTATGCTGCAGTCCATGGGGTCACAAAGAGTTGGACATGACTTAGTGACTAAACGGTAACAGTAACAATCACCAGGGGCAAAGGTGGTAGCTTGGAGAAAAAATGGTGGCACTGAGAGTGAAAACCAGGTTTGGAGTCTTGATACTGTTTGAAGGGAAAGAGGTGAGAGATAAGCAGTAGATTGGCTGTAGGGAGTGAGAAAAAGGGGAATCAAAACTGAAGCCAAGTTCTCTGGCCTGAGTGAATAGTCAGACTTAGTTACCTGGACCAGAAAACTGCCAGGCTGCAGGATTCCATGCCTTAATTTCAGATGGGCCCTTACCACTGAGCAGATGCATGCGTGTGTGCTAAATCACTTTGGCCATGGACTTCTCTGTTCCACCAGGCTCCCCTGTTCATGGGATTCTCCAGGCAAGAACACTGGAGTGGGTTGCTGTGCCCTCCTCCAGGGGATCTTCCTGATCCAGGAAAGGAACCGCATGTCTCTTGTGCCTCCTGCATTGGCAAGAGGATTCTTTACTACTAGCATCACCTGGCAAGCCCTCACAGTACAGCAGGTGATTTTTTTTTTTTTTTTTGTCCTTCTTTCCCAAGGATGTTTTTGTCTTTCCCAGGCCCAGTCACCCTATGTGCTCTTTTCCAGCCTAAAATACTCATGGTGCTCATTGGTTGCTACCAGGCCCTGGTATTACTGTGGATCAGAAACAGCACTGAACTTGAGGTCAGAAGACCATGAGTGGTACTGTGAGGACTGCGCTAACAAGTGAGAGAGCAGATAACATGAAAAGCTTGTACACAGTGACTCTTGCTCGAAGGAGCTTTCTTTTCCTCACACACCCCATTGAAATTTGTTGATTTTGTATCTCCTTACAAGGAAGGTCTTTGATTTGCCCTTCCTGGATTCTTGGGATTCCTAGAGATCTATCGCAACATTCTCAAGCGTCCAGTGCTGACATGGGAGCTGGGGTATATGAATTCCAACCTGCTTCTTCTCATCATGAGCTAAATGACTTTCACAAGTTTCTCCAAATTTCAGTGATTAACTGATATTCTCTAAGGTTCTTCCCTTCTGATATTGTTATTAGAGGTATTATCCACAGAAATCTCCTTTAATTTTCACAGTGATCCTTAGTGTAGATATTCTCTGATTCTGGAGACAATAGTCTCGTCTGTTGGGTCTAATCCATTTTGGATTCTAACTGGAAGATTTTCAGTGCAGTTTTTTGGTCTGAGATCTACTGATGCATTTATTTGGCAGAAATTTAGCCAACTCAGGCCCTGGGCAAGCAGGGAGGGTGGGACTTTTTGGAGTCCCTCAAAACCATGCTCATCCAGCTGTTCTCTGGGACTTCCCAAGAAGAGTCACTCATGGCCAGACTGTGAAGACACAGCAAAGCGTCCTTGGGTAGGACTTAGAAAGCGCTGGCAATGGACTCATACAAGAGAAACTGAGAGAAAACCAAAAACAGTAAGCTCATTGATCCTTAAGGGATTTTCGTTGGAGCTGGCTGGAACTTCAGTCATGGGAGCCCTGGCTGAAAATGGTACCTCTGAAACAGATGAAGGGTATCTCTTCTGAAAATCTGAAGACATTTTAAAATTATTACAATCTTTTGAAACTGCAGAACTTTCTTGTTGGGATGAAGGGAAAGGGTCCAGATGAGTGCTCATGGCTTATAAGGTATCTAACCAGCCATGTTTTAAGGTATCTTTGCCATGTTTTTCCATGCCACTTTTATACTCTCCTTTTTTAAAAAAGTTATTTATTTATTTTGGGCTTCCCTGGTGGCTCAGATGGTAAAGAATCTGCCTCCAATGTGGGAGACCCAGGTTCACTCCCTGGGTCGGGAAGATCCCCTGGAGAAGGGAATGGCAAATATAATACCATTTTACAGTATTACATTAGTATTACATTACTGTTATAATACTACTATGCTAATAATGTCATTGATAATTAAGACACCAGAAGCAGCAAAGCGAAAGTAAATTCCTCAAAGTAAAGAACAATAAAAAATTTAAAAATTAATATTTTTATCTAACTGACTTTTTTCCACAACTGAGTGACTTTATTTTTATAGCTTTACTGAGATATAATTGATATAAAATAAACTGCATGTATTTAAAATGTAGACTTTAATGAGTTTTGATATATTTGTACACCCACAAAGCAATCACCATAGTAAAGATAAATGAGTGTATCTATAGCCCTATAAGTTTCCTTGTGTCTTTTTGTAATCATTCCCTTCTCTCTTCTCCAACCTCCTTCCAGTCCCTGTGAAACTCTTGGTCTGCTTTGTGGCACTATAGTTTCATTTGTATGCTATAGGATATTATGTAAACGGAATAATATGATGTATACTCTTTTTTTGTCTGGCTTCTTTCACCATAAATATTTTGAATTCATCCATATTGTTCTATGTAGCAATAGCTTATTCCTTCTAACTTCTGAGAAAATTCATTTCTTTTTATTGCTGAGTAGTAATCTCTTGTATGGATATAATGGAACTTATTTATCCATTCTTCAGTTGGATGGACATTTTGTTTGTTTCCAGTTTTGGCTACTACAGATAAAGTTGCTATGAATACTTCTTTATCAGCTATTATGTAGATATAGGCTTTCATTTCTCTTAGATAAATGCCTAAGAACAGAATTGCTGGATTGTATGGTAGGTTATGTTTAACTTTTAAAACTGTCAAACTGTTTTCCAAATTGATTGTACAATTTTATATCCACTCCAAGGGTAAACAGAAGTTCCAGTAACTCATCCTCACCAACACTTGGTATGAAGAGTCTTTTTTAGCCATTTTAATAGCAATGCATTGAGATTTCATTGTGGTTTTAATGTGTATTTCACATGGCTAATATTGGTCATCTTTTGATGTGCTTATTTGTCATCTGTATATCTCTTTTGATCATATACCTGTTCAAACTTTTTACCCATTTAAAAAAGTGAGTTGTCTTCTGATTGAATTGCAAGAGTTCTTCATATAATCTAGATTCATTTTTTTTCCGTATATACACTTGCAAAATTTACTCCCAGTCTGAAGTATACCCTTCATTTTTTATAATAATATCTTTTGAAGAACAACATTTTAATTTTGATCACATTCAATTTATTATTTTATCTCATAGCTTGTGATTTCTTTGTGTCCTATTTAACTAGGATCACTAAAATTTTTTCTATGTTTTCTAGAATTTTTGTAATTTTAACCATTACATTTAGGTCTATGGTTCATTTTGAATTAAGTTTTGTACTGCAAATCATTGCTTAGAAATTAAAAAAAAAACTTAAATAAATAATCAGAAGACTTAGTATTATTAAGGTGTCAATTCTCCTCCAATAGATCCCAAGAAGTATCCCAGCAGCCTTTTGTGGGTGTTTTGGGTAAAAATCAATAAGCTGATTTCAAGATCTAGATGGAAAGGACCTAGTGTAGTCAAAACAACTTAAAAAAGAACAAATTTGAATGACTTACACTACCTTATATCAAGACATATTGTAAAGCTATAGTAAGTAATCAAGAAAATGGGCAACTGATGTATAGATGAGCAAATACATTAATGGAACAGACTACAGAGTACAGAAATTAACCCCCCACACACATGGTCAGTTGATTTTCAACAAATGTGCTAAGGCGATTTAATGGGGGAAAAGATAACATTTTCAACAAATGATGCTGGAACAATTGGATACTTGTATACAGTGAAATGGGCTTCCCTGGTGGCTCAGACGGTAAAGCATCTGCCTGCAGTGCAGGAGACCTGGGTTCGATCCCTGGGTTGGGAAGATCCCCTGCAGAAGGAAATGGCAACCCACTCCAGTTTCTTGCCTGGAAAATTCCATGGACTGAGGATCCTGGTAGCCTACAGTCCATGGGATCACAAAGAATCAGACACGACTGAGCGACTTCACGTTTACGCTCATGCAGTGAAATGAACTTTGACCTGACAGATGTATTAATGAATCATTATAGGGAAGCTAATAAATTGTCATGGGTTGATAGACTTTTTCAGATAAAAAATAAGTGATTAGAAATAAATGGTTTAATTTAAAATGTGTAAAAATTTGAATTCTCACCAGCCAACTGAAGAAAATTCGTATAAATGATCATGTAAATTGTAATTGATATTGACAAATACAATTAATCAGCTTCTTGTTTGCCTTCTATACAAATATGGATAAACATTTAATACAATTCCAATATACAGAAAATTAAAACAGCCAAATAAAGAGTCATGTTTTCTATCATTCTGTCTACATAGGCAAACCAATTTATCATTAAATAAATTGGTTGTTTATTAAAAGTTTTAAAAGGTTGGATAAAAGGCAAGATGAGGTTGTTTTGAAAATCTCTTGCTGGACCAGTAAAGTAAATTCTTTTGTGTCAATAGGTTTGCCTCTTTTGGGTACAGATGGAGCTTGTAGTAGCAAACACAAAAGTGAGAAATGAAGGTGAGAGATTTATCAGTTGAGAAAAATTTTATTTGTGATGAATTCTTTCAATACTATTTATATAACTCTCCCTTCTCTGACTGTTATCAGGTGTCTCATAGCAAAATAATAATTTAAAAAACACTTGTTTTCTTTCTGTAAGTTTTTTCCCATTTAAACCACATGCAGATTTAGAGTCCTTGCTACTTTCCATGCCAGTAGATGGCATTCTTATTCTTGTTTTTATTTTAATAGGATTAGCTTCATGATACATGTAATGCTCTGGGCTGGACTTAATTTGGTTCTGGTTCTACAGTCCATGCTCAGGATGAACAATTTCTAATGCACATGGAAAGGGGAGGAACACACACAAGAGATGAATAAAACCGTGGTGCTTGGAAAACTGAGATGTGCCCAAAACCTTGTGGCTTCTTTATTTTTCATGTTGCTGAGTGGTGTCAGGTCTAGCGATGTGAAGAGTTTTTGGTGAAGGGAAGACTGAACCTTGGCTCTCCAAACTATCCACATCGCTGCAGAGCAACAGATTCTTGTAGGTTACCTCTGCCACTTCTGGGTGGTGGCTCAGGCTCTCAGGCTGTCTCTGTTCCTTGTTCCCCTATGCGCAGCAGCTTCTGGGCATCAGGGAACATTGACCTGTGCTAACAGGATAGGGGCTTGTGTCTGCACGCCGACTGCTTTCCCTGTCCACCTGGTGGCTTGGTCTTGATGACTCTGCTGCTGTGATGAGTTTCCTTGGTGCAGTCAGAGTCGCGCCCTGCCCCCAGCTCTGCAGGTGCTGCCATCTGCTGATGTCAGCCATAGCCTCCCTCTGGCCCCAGCTTCAGCCATCTGACCCACAGCCTCTACTTCAGAGTCACTGTACCCTGGGTAGGGGAACCTGTGGTTCACCTTCTGACTTGCTGCTCCAGGCTGTGATACAGTTCCCTCGCTGAAAGCATCTGTGAATACCTGCATCGCTTCTATACCCTCCACATGGAGCAACCGGAATCTCAGGGCTACTCTTTCTGGCCTATGTGCCCCACTGTCATTTCTATTCACTTCTATTCTTCTGTGATTATCATGTTCAGTTGTTGTTCAGTCGCTCAGTTGTGTCTGACTCTTTGCGACCCCATGGACTGCAGCACACCATCTTTCCCGATCTTTCACTACCTCCTGGAGTTTGCGCAAACTCATGTCCATTGAGCTGATGATGCCATCCAAATGTCTCATCCTCTGTCACCCCATTCTCCTCCTGCCTGCAATCTTTCCCAGCATCAGGGGCTTGGTTAAGGGCATAGTACAAAGCGGCATCTCCCCAGGGTTCCAAAGGGAAAATAGGTCCAGAGGCCCCTGCCTTTAGCTTAATTTTTCCATCTCTCTAGGATATATTCACCAGGTCTTCAGGAGCCAGTCCATGCTTCTCCTCCCACTTTCTCCCTTCAAAGTTTTGTTCCCAGAAAGCAGACCAAATTTTGCCTATCCCCAGAAAGTGTGATTCTTTCTATTCATGTTTGTTAAAAACTACCCTTAATACTTTTTTCTTACTGTACAGATTATCTTTGCCTTAGATCACTGATCTAGACTCAACACTGTCATATCCAATGCTTCCTTTTTATATAACACATAAATATCTTCTTGACTGTAAGTATTAAAACAGTGACTTTACTCTATTATAAGGAAAAAATAAGAGGAAAGTAATTTGTCTTAAAAAGAAGTTTACCTGTATATATAGAATCATCATGAATTCCATAGCCATGAATACAGACTGTAACAACTGTCCTACTGCAGACTCAAATATTAAGCAGTAAAAATGTTCAAAACCCTTGATAAACTCTGATCATAACAAATCATGATTTTTCTTGTATTTACTTTGCAGTTACCATCCTAGAAAGTCTCGTGCATTTTAAGCCACAGTACCCCCGCCTTCTGCTAACTAAACGTCAGTAGTGCGCCAGTCACTGGAACCACTAACCACCTCCCCAATCTCTAAATTTTCCCCTAGTGGGCACTAGCATTCTCAATAAAAGCATTTGGTTTAGGCAGTACCTTTCCTTGTTGGGCTTCCCTTGTGGCTCAGCTGGGAAAGAATCAGCCTGCAATGCAGGAGACTAGGGTTTGATCCCTGGGTTGGAAAAGCTTACCCACTCCAGTATGCTGGCCTGGAGAATTTGGGGTCACAAAGAGTTGGACACGACTGAGTGACTTTCACTTTTCTTTCCATGTAATGCTTGTGATCTCTCCTGAGTCTGGTCACAGATTTAGCAGTACTCTGCAAGGTGAGACTTTTGTTCATACACTTTCAGATAATCCTAACATTTATGCCATGGGACTTCTTGGTACAAGGGCTAGGGGGTTGTGTGTGTGCGTAAATGCTCGGTCATATCTGATTCTTTGTGACTCCATGGACTGTAGCCCTCCAGGCTCATCTGTTCATGGAATTTTCCAGGCAAGAACACTGAAGCAGGTTGTCATTCCTTCTCCAGGGGATCTTCCCAACCCAGGGATCAAACCCTTGTTTCCTGCATTGGCAGGTGGATTCTTTACCACTGTGCCACCTGGGAAGCCTGTCTTGGTAGGAGCGTCCCCATTATTTTCAGATCTGGAGACTCAAGTTTTCCAGATATTTTTTGAGAAGAGCACTGTACTATACTGTCTTCCATCCCTGTCTTTTGCCCATTTATCTATTGAATTGTTTTCTCATGGGTTTGAATTAATTCTCAATACCTTTCCGTTATGATTAGAAAAATCAGCATCTAAAATACCAAGTGATTCACAAAGAATCTCAGGGTTGGAAACATTAATAGATAGGTCAAGACCAGAGCTCTAATCTTCTGTCTAGAACTTTTCTGTGTCATAAAATTATTGCCTCATAAATTAATCCATTGGCATTTTATTTGGAAATTAGTGTCCAAATCATTATTAATTTTTATTGTTGTTGATGTAAATCACTTCAGGAGGGCCTGATTGCACCTGGGTAAAGTGACACATTGAAATTCCAAACCTGCAGACCTATTAGGTGGGGGCCTCACAAAGCTATATTCACCTAATGAGGCTCAGCCTAAGGAAGACTTTCAACTCTACTCATGGTTGCCCTTTGGGCCCAAGGGGACTTCCTTTGGTTTCTTATTCAATATTTATCCATTCTTGTAGTCAGGCTTTGTTTAATGTAATTATCTGGATTTTTTTTAATTGCAAACTTTTCCATTGCTTTTATCTCAAAATGCATCTTAGAATAATTCATCTCACTTGATAACAAAGTGAATCAAACATATAAAGCAAAAAAGGGAAACCGTTTTATCTTCTTTTCTTGATGCAGCAAGTCTTGTCTAAGGGGGAGGAAATTAGCATTTTCTACACAACATTAGGAAAAAATTTCTATGTCAAGTACAAATTTTATGATCCAATTCCCCCAATTTGAGTCCTTCTTATCTACCTAACTGTTATCCTTGCTAAATCAAGAAAAGAGCATTAGAGGTAATGGTTGACTTGTGAATGATACACTCTGTGTGTGTATTAGGGAGAGAATGCATATGGAGCAATTGACTTAACTAGGTGTGCAGCCCTGTGAGCATTTGTGTCTGAGGTCCAAATCAAGCCCTTAACAGGCAAGATTCCTTAATATAAATGAGAAATAGGCTTTATCCTGCCATAATGACCTGCAGCCTCTCAGACATGGCTCTCCACAGACCGATCAGTCCACAAAAAGGTTGGCCAGCTCACTGAAGCCATTATCTTTTATTTATGCAGATCAGATTGTGACAATCCTTGGAATATTTTGTTTTCTCTCTCTCTCTCTTTTTTAACCTTCTTGTTATGGTCCTTTCTTTTTGCTTCTGTATAAGCAACTTCCCAAACAAGCATTTTCCTGACTTTTCAAGTCACGGAATGAAAATATTAGAGTATAATTTCTTTAGCTTGTATTATTCCGCAAAGAAAAGAAAACTGTTTTAATTTTGGAGATTACTAGAAAAAGGAAGAGAAAAAAAATTCCTTAATTTTTTAAACTATCCGGGGAAGTATGTACTATGCCAACATACTCACCAGCACCGAGTCCCAGTAGTTTGCACTTTCATTATTTAATATGCCCTCTGGAGGTTTAGACGTGGCTCAGAAAGAATTTTAAAAAAATTTCTTACATATGACCCTAATTTCAATGGATATGCTTTGAAAAAAAAAAAGCCTTAACTTTCTTCCTTTTACGTTTCACGTTAGTCAATATTAGCCACGTATTCATGAATGGGAATTTCAATAGCATACAGATTGTAAAGAAACGTATCAGCGTGACTCTTTTTAATGTCTGTGCTTCCAGTGATCTTTCCCTCTTGGGGAGTGTGTTCAACAGAAGAAGCTGAAAGAAAATGAGAAGTGAATGTTATTATTTTGGGGCCATGCTGCAAGGCTTGTGGGAAATTTCCCAGCTAGGGCTTGAACCTGTACCCTTGGCAGTGAAAACTGCGGAGTCTTTATCACTGGGCCGCCAGGGAATACCCAAGAATGTTACTTCTGACTGTGTCAGTTTGGTCTCTGCTGTGTATTGCTGTTCTTTCTAGCTTTTATCTGAGCCAAGAAATAAGGCAAGAAACCCACTGAGAGATCAGGCAACAACCATTGTAGGGCGGCTTTTCCCATTTGATTTGGGTTGGGGGAGTGGTGGTGCAGAATTCAGCTGATCCTCAGGGTTCTTATTCCTGCATCAAATGCATGAGCATTTTATTAAATGTTAATTATTATATTTCAGTTATATTCTAGATGTTATGGCAGGTATAAGAAAGAATCAAACATGATCCTTGCCTTTATTCAGTCATTTGATAACAGTGCTAGCCACTGGGAAAACAACAATGAAACAGACCCTGTGATCTTTGGAAGACAGTCTGAATCAGTGATGGTGTTGTTACAGTACTGGACGTTACGAGAGTATAACACACAGGATGTTAACTTAGAGTGTATGTGTAAAGGTTAGCAAAGGTCTCCCTGACATCATGGAGTTTCTGATGAAACCTGAAGCATGGAACCAAGTTACATGTTGAACTTGGTAGGGATGGAGCACAGTCCCAGGGAAATGGGAAGCAGCTTCGTGCAGTTGAGTTGAGTGGTGCATTGGAGGAACTAAAAGAAAGTTCAGAGCTAAGTAAGACTCATTTCCTTTTTCTCATTCAGATCAGCAGTTTTGAGGACTGCTCTTAAGTGGCCAGGAGTGGCTGTCTTCAGTGACTGGAAGCGATGAGGAGCGTTAGGAGCAACTTGTTATGTGCCATTCACATCTCACTGGGAGGAGTGGGCAAGCCCCTTGGAAGTAGAGGACAGCAGAGGGGAAAGAGTTCAAAAAGTATGTTGTTTGGGATGGAAGTAATATAAAGAACCAGCAACCCATAAAACATTAATTGATGATAAAAGGAAAACATATCTTTACAACCAAAGAATACCTGAGCTCCTGAGAGGGCGGACCTAGATTGCATTTCAGGCTTCTTGTCAGTCATTGTTAACAGCTTGCCGGGAATGCAATTTTAGCTGTTGGTTGAAGTCCGAGTTAAGAAAATGAGATTTGGGGCAGGAATATTTCTTTCAATAATGGGGAAGAGATGGGACTAAATTGTTGAGTCAGGAAGGGAGAATGTGTCAGAAGGCCTGGGCGGTCAGCACCTCTGTGAGGATAAGGGGATAGGAAGATTTAACCATAGCATTTTCTTATCTCGTGAGCATCTGATATGCACCTAAGGGAAGAGGCATCATAATTTCCCAAGTCTGACATTTGTTGTAGTCTGTGGTCATTAGGAAGCTGCTTCCTACTATGAGGATGGAAATGGCAGTATAAATAGAAAGAGGTATGTATGGAATCAGAAGCGAAATGTCACAGGATACTTCTTGAAGGCTATTATCCAAGTGTCCTCGGGAAAAAAAGGACAATATTTTTCTTACAACGGTCATGGAATATTGCCCTAAATTGCATTGCATTCATGAGAAGTTCCTTTTCATTGTATTTAGGTATTTATTTTTCTATTCCTTTTTAAAAATAAACATGAAAAATCAAGAGTGTCTCCTGAAAAACAGTTCCTAAAAAATACCTTTGGTCCCTTTCATTTATGATGGATCAGGGGTTTTATTTAATTTTTGAGATGAAAAAACAATCAGAGAGACCACATTTGCCTGCCTTCACAACAAAAACAACAACAAAAAAAAACAGTGGTAAAGTCTACGACACAAAGTAGAGATCTTGGGACTCAGAAATAAAACTAGATAATAGCAGAAAGAGAGGGGGAAATCTACATTAAAATAACAATAAAAAAAAACTTCCCAAACTCATCTAAGCACTAGTACTTGGATCTCCTTAAACAGAGCTTGTCATTCCAGACTGACATCATCCTTGCCTATTGACGTGGACGAACTGATGTCAATTTAAGGTGGATACTTTTCATAGGTATACTAATCACTGAAAATGACCCTCAGGTCTAATATTTGTAAGTTCCAGCTTGAGCCTCCTTTTACAGGGCACACCTTTTGAGAATGCAGCCCTTATTTATTGCCTTCTGGGTAAGGCGAGTTATCTTGTTTACGTGTAAGGAACTATAATGCATCTTTCACATTTAAAGTGCCCTCTGAAGCTTTCTGCTTCGCAACCTCTCTCCTTTCTCTGTTACCTCTAAATTTTTCATACCATCCTGAGCATCTCTCAAAGAATTGCAAATTCTAGCTGGAACATGATTAATTTAGCGTGTGGCCTCCTCCGATGGAGTGCTCTGCCGTCCATCCTCCTTACACAGCCTCCTTCTCCTCATGGCTCTTAGCAGAAAAAGTGAATTAAGGCAGAGGCTGGGGTTGTTCAAATGGGCTGCTTGAAAATGAATTTTTACTGGTGATGCCACAAAGTCAAGAGTCTGGTGTTGCAAAAGCGAAATTACAATATATGGTTGACATTCTTTCAGGTGCAAAGCTCAGTCACCCCTTCTCACTCCCTCAGTTCACCAAGGGAATATCTATTATTTTTTTATTTAGAGGTGAAAGGGAAAATGCAGGTGTTGTTTCTCCTCCTTAAAAGACTTCCTACCTTTATTTTGTTCATGTTTGTAATGCCATCTTCATTTATTTCATCAGCTAACTCTGCAAGGTCACCTCCCTTTCCTATAGAAAGCAGAAGCACGCTATTTCCATTGTTGCAATTCTTTTAATAGCACTCAACCCAGCTGAACCCTGAAGGTCAATGCTGCTGTAATCACAGGTGACTTTGAGCAGTATTCACCAAGGAATTCTTCTCCAGAGCGTCTTCTAGACTTGAACCCATTTGGCTCCCATTTTTTTTTATGAAGAAAGACAGTGGACAATATAAATCTCCTTTCTGGATGGTGAAATCCCATTTGCGTATATTGCCTACAATTTACTTATTTGTTTAAAAATACTCTTGTATCTCTGTGTATATGTGTGTTAAGAGTTGTGATTATCAGGTATCTAATATATTTAGCAAGTGCCTGATGTGTATAGTTAGGGCTCAATCCATTCTCATAATAATGATGATGAGGACAAGAAGGGAGAGGAGAAGTATGGAATGTTGGGTCTTGGACAATATCACCCAAACAACCTGTTGAGAAGACAAAGCTGAGTTTATCTGTATAGCAGTGAGGGAGGCCACTACTTTTTGAGAGTCCTTATAATGAATGGAAACCCGGTTTTAGGCAGCTCTTTGAACCTTGAGGGATCGTGGAGGTTGATGGAGTTGGGGGATAAGTGTATGGGGAATGCGAGTGGGAAATGTACATGGAATTTACATAGAGATCATGATATAATAGTTTAATAGGATTGTAGAAGTCAAGAACTTTGAAGGGTCTTGGAGAGTAAGCTGTCATTGGACTGAAGAGCTGAACATTTTGATTTCACAAAAGTGAGATTTTCATAAAGTTTCTGGCACCAACAATTAAGTTATTTGGAACTTTCTTCTTGGACAAGCTTGTTTTAAAAAAAAAGTCATTTATTTTTGGCTGCAGTGGGCCTCTGTTGCTGTGACTGGGCTTTCTCTAGCTGCGGGGAGCAGGGGCTTCTCTTTGTCGTGGTGCTCATGCTTTCCTTGTTGTGGACCACAGCTCTGGAGGATGCAGGCTCGGCAGGTGTGGTGCCTGGGCTTAGGTTGCCCCAAGACATGTGGGATCTTCCTAGACTAGGGATTGAACCTGTGAAAAATGCCTCCTGCTATATCAATAAATAAGAAATGTCACAGCCCTCAGTGATTTCTGGCCTCCAAATATGAATGAGGGCTCCCCAAACTGTGATCCAGAGGATGCTTCCAGCCCCCTCGGTGATTGCTGAGGGGCTGGGAGAATTCAAGAAGCAAGGTAAAACAAGGAAACCGGAGTGGCCCCAGATAGCTGAGGTGCAAAGGAAAGGAATAAATTGAGTGAGCCCAGAGGCGTGAGTCTTCCCTTCCATAGAATGCTGTTCCTTAACTTGACACCTGACCTTTGATGTTCAGACTCCTTTTGTAGCAAACTTGTATAGAGCCTGTATATAGCCTGACTTCCCCTCCTGCCTCCTTGGAGCATTTTTTCCTCAGAGCTACTGAGATGCTGTCTCCCAGGCTTGGAGTCCTAAGCATTCCCACCAAATAAAAGAACTCTGCTTTCAGGCATATGTTTTTAGTCGACAAACCTGTGTCCTGTGCATTGGCTGGCAGATTCCTAACCCCTGGACCATGAGGGAAGTCCCTGGGCAAGTAGTAGTGCCCTGTTAGTGACTCGTTAAGACGGCCAGTTATAAAGCCACATTAGCATCATGATAAGTTGTGCGGCTGCAGGTAGCTTTGATTTTTCGTCTTCCTTATCACTTATTCTTCTCTTCTTCCTTATTCTGACATTTTGAAGCTGAAGCCTTTTACCCTCAGGGAGATAGTTGTTTGAGATGTGTGTGTATGCTAAGTGTGTGTGTGTGTGTGTGTGTGTGTGTGTGTGTGTGTGTATGTTGTAGTATAGTGAATATTCTGTGCTGACCTAAAAAGAAAGAAATGGTGCCAGGGTAAGCTTTTCTTCAAGGCCATTTCAAATATTGACTCTTTAGTCTGACCAAAGTGCCAGAGAACCACACGCCCTCCAAAATCTGGCTCCTCTGAGAACATTTCCAGATCTCCCTGTGAGGCATTAGGGTTCCTTGCTTTCCAGCCTCCTCTCCACTCTCTAAAATCTTCAGTCATTTTTCTGTTTTCGAATACTTTCCTTTTTAATGCCAAGGACTGTACGATGTGTTGAGGTATAATGAGGAATAAAAAGCAGTGCCTACCATCTTTGAGTTCTCATTCCAGTACAAAAAGTAAATGAAATAGTTGTCATTTATTTATGTTTTGAGTGTTTCTATGTGCCTAACAGAGCATTGCACCTAGTAGTGTTCCAATAATTCTGTGAGAAAATGATTGAATGAGTGCACATTCATGAGTTAAGCGTGAAAGGGTGTTTTATCACAGTTTTATTTTCCTGAGAAATTTTGCATATATCCCACTTCTAAGTAAATTGCTTTTTGGTATCATTTACCCATTTTTTGTTACTAGGTTGTTGTCTTTTAAAAAATGAAAAGTAAGGTTTTATTGTGTAGTCTGAGCAAAATTTCTTACTGGTTTTATGGATTGTGAATGTCTTTACTCTGTGTCTGGTTTGCATCAGGGTCACATTTTATATACTGTATTGTCTTTTGTGGTCCAGAAGGTTTAATTTAAATGTATGCAAATTTATTAATTTTTTTCCTTCATGATGAGTGCTTTTAAGAGCCTTGCTTAGGAAAATACCCTACTTTAATGTGATAGATACGTTCTCTATTTTCTAACAGTTTTAAAGTTTTGCTTCTTGAATTTTTTTCTTTAATTTACTGGGACTGATTTTTGTGTATGGCACAAGGTAAACATTTGACTTTATTTTAGCTGCCTTGTTAATTCACTGATCAGCTGAATACTTCAGGGAGACCCTCTGCAACTCTCTGAAGGTTCTTTCTTTGGACTGCTCACTCCTGTCTTTTCTTTGTCCTCTAATTCTAGCTCTTTGGTGTCTCCGAATTCTCAATTCCATCTTTTTAACTCAGGTTGGTTGCTGGGTTATGCCTGAGTTCCTCCTCTCTGTGCACTCTCAAGCCAGTAATCTGGGTAATCATAGGACTCATCTTATTTCTCAGGAATAACTATTCTTTGTTGTCTGACATTGAAAACCTTTTGTTTGATGTATTTTGTCCACTTTTTGTTTGTTTTAGATGGCAGGGTAAATCTGGTCCCTGTTATTCCATCTTGACTGGGAGCAGAAGTCTGGAGAAGGCAGTGAGAATTGAGCTAGTTAAGATCTGAAGCTGGAGACCATCAACTTGGAAGGGCTAACTTTATGGGTTCACAATCTGGAAGAGAGCTCACAGTGATTCCATACAATTAACAGGGGGAACAGAGGCTTGGAGAAGGGAAGTGACTTTCTAGTGTGATTTGTGTACCAAACCATGATTACTGTCTGGGAGACCAGGTGATGGTTTGGTTGCATTTTCCCTGAGCTCTGGTATTACTTTTGGAAAGACAAGGTGAAAAGGACTTTTCCACCCCCCAGCGGCCCTCAGTGTTCATAGGACCTAGGAGATAAGGCTGTGGTTTGGGCTAGGATAAAATTGGGTGAAGTAAGTAAGAGGAGAAATATTGTATGACCTCCCTTATATGTGGAATCTAAAAAGAATAAAAAGAAAGATACAAATGAAGTTACAGAACAAATGAACTCACAGACTTAGAGAATGAGCTTATGGTTGCTGTACACACTGAGATATTTAAAATGGATCACCAACAAGGTCCTACTGTATAGCACATGGAACTCTGGTGAATATTATGTGGCAGCGTGGATGGGAGGGGAGTTTGGGGGAGAATAGATACACATATGGGTATGGCTGAGTCCCTTCGCTGTTCATGAGCAACTATCACAACATTGTCAATCAGCTATTTGCTGCTCTGTCCTTAATTGCTCAGGCATGTCTGACTCTTTGAGATCCCATGGACTGTAGCCCACCAGCCTCCTCTGTTCATGGGGATTCTCCAGGCAAGAATACCGGAGTAGGTTGCCACGCCCTCCTCTAGGGGATCTTCCTGACCCAGGGATTGAACCCAGGTCTCCCACATCACAGACAGATTCTTTACCATCTGAGCCACCAGGGAAGCCCAAGAATACTGGAATGGGTAGCCTATCCCTCCTCCAGGGGATTTTCCCAGCCCAGGAGTCGAACTGAGGTCTCCTGCATGGCAGGTGGATTCTTTATCAGTTGACCTACCAGGGAAGCCCATTAATCAGCTATCAGATCAGTTCAGTTCAGTCGCTCAGTCATGTCCAACTCTTTGTGACCCCATGAATCACCGCACACCAGGCCTCCCTGTCCATCACCAACTCCCGGAGTTCACTCAGACTCACGTCCATCGAGTCAGTGATGCCATGCAGCCATCTCATCCTCTTTGTCACCTTCTCCTCCTGCCCTCAATCCCTCCCTCCATCAGAGTCTTTTCCAATGAGTCAACTCTTTGCATGAGGTGGCCAGAGTACTGGAGTTTCAGCTTTAGCATCATTCCTTCCAAAGAAATTCCAGGGCTGATCTTCAGAATGGACTGGTTGGATCTCCTTGCAGTCCAAGGACCTCTCAAGAGTCTTCTCCAACACCACAGTTCAAAAGCATCAATTCTTTGGTGCTCAGCTTTCTTCACAGTCCAACTCTCACATCCATACATGACTACTGGAAAAATCATAGCCTTGACTAGACAGACCTTATTTGGCAAAGTAATGTCTCTGCTTTTGAATATGCTATCTAGGTTGGTCATAACTTTTCTTCTAAGGAGTAAGCATCTTTTAATTTCATGACTGCAATCACCATCTGCAGTGATTTTGGAGCCCCCCAAAATAAAGTCAACCACTGTTTCCACTGTTTCCCCATCTATTTCCCATGAAGTGATGGGACTGGATGCCATGATCTTCGTTTTCTGAAAGTTGAGCTTTAAGCCAACTTTTTCACTCTCCTCTTTCACTTTCATCAAGAGGCTTTTGAGTTCCTCTTCACTTTCTGCCATAAGGGTGGTGTCATCTGCATATCTGAGGTGATTGATATTTCTCCAGGCAATCTTGATTCCAGCTTGTGTTTCTTCCAGTCCAGCGTTTCTCATGATGTACTCTGAATAGAAGTTAAATAAACAGGGTGACAATATACAGCCTTGACGTATTCCTTTTCCTATTTGGAACCAGTCTGTTGTTCCATGTCCAGTTCCAACCGTTGCTTCCTGACCTGCATACAGATTTCTCAAGAGGCAGGTCAGGTGGTCTGGTATTCCCATCTCTCTCAGAATTTTCCACAGTTGATTGTGATCCACACAGTCAAAGGCTTTGGCATAGTCAATAAAGCAGAAACAGATGTTTTTCTGGAACTCTCTTGCTTTTTCCATGATCCATTGGATGTTGGCAATTTGATCTCTGGTTCCTCTGCCTTTTCTAAAACCAACTTGAACATCAGGGAGTTCATGGTTCATGTATTGTTGAAGCCTGGCTTGGAGAATTTTGAGCATTACTTTACTGATGTGTGAGATGAGTGCAATTGTGTGGTAGTTTGAGCATTCTTTGGCATTGCTTTTCTTTGGGATTGGAATAAAAACTGACCTTTTGCAGTCCTGTGGCCACTGCTGAGTTTTCCAAATTTGCTGGCATATTGAGTGCAGCACTTTCATAGCATCATCTTTCAGGATTTGAAATAGCTCCACTGGAATTCCATCACCTCCACTAGCTTTGTTCATAGTGATGCTTTCTAAGGCCCACTTGACTTCACATTCCAGGATGTCTGGCTCTAGATGAGTGATCACACCATTGTGATTATCCGGGTCGTGAAGATCTTTTTTGTACAGTTCTTCTGTGTATTCTTGCCACCTCTTCTTAATATCTTTTGCTTCTGTTAGGTCCATACCATTTCTGTCCTTTGTCGAGCCCATCTTTGCATGAAATGTTCCCTTGGTATCTCTAATTTTCTTGAAGAGATCTCTAGTCTTTCCCATTCTGTTGTTTTCCTCTATTTCTTTGCATTGATCGCTGAAGAAGGCTTTCTTATCTCTTCTTGCTGTTCTTTGGAACTCTGCATTCAGATGCATATATCTTTCCTTTTCTTCTTGGCTTTTCGCTTCTCTTCTTTTCACAGTTATTTGTAATGCCTCCCCAGACAGCCATTTTTCTTTTTTGCGTTTCTTTTCCATGGGGATGGTCTTGATCCCTGTCTCCTGTACAATGTCACGAACCTCATTCCATAGTTCATCAGGCACTCTATCTATCAGATCTAGGCCCTTAAATCTATTTCTCACTTCCACTGTACAATCATAAGGGATTTGATTTAGGTCATACCTGAATGGTCTAGCGGTTTTCCCTACTTTCTTCAATTTAAGTCTGAATTTGGTAATAAGGAGTTCATGATCTGAGCCACAGTCTTTTATTTAGGATAATGCTAATATATAATTCTTCTTAAAAAATGTTTTTAGTTCACAAACTATTGCCACATCTGTTACTTGGTTCATTGTACCTCTAAAAGCTAGGTAGGCATTTTCCCTCCCATTTTTCAGACTAGAAAACTGAGACTCAAAAACATTTAGTGCTTTGCTTAAGACGGCTGCTGCTGCTAAGTCGCTTCAGTCGTATCTGACTCTGTGTGACCCCATAGGTGCTAGCCCACCAGGCTTCCCCATCCCTAGGACTCCAGACTCGGTAGATCATAAGTGGAAGAGGCGCCATCTGAACTAAGAACTTTTGACTTCAAGTGCTTCATCTTGCTAGAACACTACAGCTTCTTCCTACAATTTTCTGTAATTAAAGATGTCAACACCTAGTGATTCTGATTTAATGTTGAATCTTTATTTGTCAGCACAATCATACGTAATTTTAAAAGTGAGAACACTGAAGCGCATTATGAAGTACAAACACACTAATAACTTCAATAAAAACTTGGCACTTTTGAAGATGTGTACTGTGTATATCTCTGCCGTGGACGTTACTCTGCTGATAAAGAATAGTTTCTTTTTACTTATTTACTTGGTTGTGGTGATGAAGTTGGCCTTGACCCAACAAGGCCTCATATACTTCACCCCACCAACATTGCTGGGACATGGTTCCTGCCCCGCAGCAGCTTATGATCTAACGGGAAGGTCTGGAGAGGTTAATCATCTGCATCACAGAGCAGAAAGTGGGAAGTGTTGACTGGGAGGTACAGAATGTATGGAGGTATAGGAAAGGGAAACATTTATTTCAATCAGGGGAATCATGAAAGGATTATAGAGAGGAGGTCTCTTGGAGCTGAGTTTTACCTTATGGAAAAGATTTCAAGAAGTTTCCATCTGGGGCTGGAGATAGGTGGAGTATTCTAGAAGAGAAATACTTAAAAAAATTATTTATTTGCTTTTAGTTGCACTGGGTCTTCGTTGCTGTGTGCAGGTTTTCTCTAATTGAGGCAAGTGGGAGCTACTCTAGTTGCAGTGTGTGTGTTTCTCATTGTGGTGATTTCTCTTGTTGTGGAGCACAGACATTAGGTACGTGGGCTTCAGTACTTGCAACACACAGGCTAAGTAGTTTTGGCGTTCAGGCTTCAGGGTGTGAAGGCTCCAGTAGTTTTGGCACTTTAGTTACTCCATGGCACATGGAATCTTCCGGGACCTGGGATCGAACCCATGTCCCCTGTGCTGGCAGGCAGATTCTTATCCACTGTACCCCCAGGAAAGTCTGAGGGAAATGCTTTGCAAACACCAGGAAGCGAGTAGGTGGCGGAATAACTGCTAATGATTCGATATCCCTCTGGCAGAGGAGGATGCTACAGGTGTAAGGCAGGAAACGAACAGCACAGAGAACTGGTGGCAGGTCATGGCCTTTGTGGTGTTGATCGTGCAGACCCAGGAAGATGTATGTCAGGATTCAGAGCAAGCAGAGACACAACTGAGCTAGGTGTGAGGCAGGCTGCCAGAGAGGTGGTTTACAGAAAGAATGAGAGAGGAAAGATGGTCCTGGGGAAAGGCTAAGGAATGAAGGGGAGGACGGCTCCAGACAGGCAGACAGCTGGGTGAGGTCTATTTCAGATCCCCACTCTGGAAGAAATATGAACAGAAGCAAGACTGGCAGGGACTGCGTGTCCAGAAGTG
This sequence comes from Capra hircus, assembly GCF_001704415.2. Lineage (NCBI taxonomy): Eukaryota > Metazoa > Chordata > Mammalia > Artiodactyla > Bovidae > Capra > Capra hircus. The sequence goes on from NC_030819.1 coordinate 31,706,477, forward strand.
GCAGGAGCAACAGACAGTGGTGGGATTTCTAGATTTGATGATATGAGGATGACGATTTGAGGATGTGAGGATGGTGAGGATGGGGCTGAGTTCGGTGGGATGTGGAACAAAGGGTGAACTGGAGAAAAGATACTTGTTTTGGCTCGAGTTCTCATAGTGTTTTAGTTTAGTGGAGAAAGCACAATGGAACTTTTTTTTTATGAAAAAAAAAATTGACAGGTGGGAGCTGTGTGTTTTGTAGACTAGGATTTACAGTGCTCAGTGGTTGCCCACATTTTATTCTGTTTGGCCAAAGCACTCAAAAGAGAACTCTTGCTGGGACATGCGTTCCAATTTTGTGTTTCTGTATTTTACAAGGGAATTGAAATGCACCTCTTCAGAGTGAATTAGGAGTGAGTTTGTACATTTTTCTGCTTAGTGGAACTCAAATAGTTTCCCAGGGAATTCGCTCTCTGTTTTTCCAACACCTTTGCCTTATTCCCCAAATAGATTACCACGTGTCTCTCAGATTTCCCACAGTGTCGTCAGAGCGAGAAAGCGAGGGAGAGAGCAGGCAGAGGGCAAGATAATTTTACACTCGAGACAGAGGAATGTAGGCTCTGAAGTTTCTAAACTCCTAAAGACTCTTGGGTGTGAGATATCTTTTGTGTTCCAACACAAAACCAGCACAGCACACGGAGTAATCCCTGAAGGTATCAGACCATAGACTGCACCTGTAAATTCGCATTGTTCAGCATCTGGGAACGTTTCATATTGTTTCCTCAATGCCCAGTCTCAGGTTTGTAACATGTTGAAATTAAAGAGAAAGACTTTGTTAATATTCAACAGGACTAACACTGAAGAAATGTAGCTGCAGTTTCTCTTACCTCTTCTTCTAATACTTTTCTCCCATATTTAATCTCCTGGGAGTCCCTCCCTTCTCTTTTCTACCCTCTGTTGTAATTGTATTATTCACAACCTTCTCTAAGCAATGACTGGGGAGTTTTCTGACCTAAAGTTAGTATCACCCAGCAGAGCTAGGATTAATTTCACTTGGAAGAAGAAGAAGCTTCAGAAGTCATATATATTTGAAAGAGGTCTCTTGTATGTTCTCAGTCATGTCTGACATTTTATGACCCCATGGACTGTAGCCCGCTGGGCTCCTCCGTCCATGGGATTTCCCAGGCAAGAATACTGGAGTGGGTTGCCATTTCCTGCTCCAGGGGATCTTCCCGACCCAGGGATTGAACCTGCGTCTCCTGCATTGGCAGGTGGATTCTTTATCACTGAGCCACAGAGGAAGGCCTCATAGTACACTTGGTCTTAGCCAAATGGTCTCCTGTGTAATAGGCTGCAAATTTACACACATTACACCCAGATGTGCCCAGAAAAATGGGGGCTTGGCCAAAAGTTTGTTCAAGTTTTCCCATAACATCTTACTGAATGAAAGCTTAGCAATGAAAGCTAAAAGGCACTCAAGGCTGGTCCTCCCGGGAGCTGGGTCATTTGAGGAGGGTCCCCAAGTCCTGGCCACATGAGGACACATCAGGTCACACAGACTGCAACCTTAAGGGTCGGTGGGACAGCAGCCGTTTGCTGGGCATGGAGCATCACTGTAGAGGCAAGGGCACCTATGAGTTTAGTGTTATTCTCTGGCTGGCTCTGGACCCTGTGTTTCACTGAGCAAGCTGGAGATGCTTGGGCTTTGAGTCTTTTACTGTTTTTGTAGGAAATATCAGAGCTAGAAACCACAGTTTGGAGAGAAAACTTTTAAAATGCTGGGAGAGGGCAGTGGAAAGGAAGAGGGCTCCCACAGCAATCTTTTTCTGCTAAAAGTCTTATGACCTAGCAAGTTGACAAGCTCTACTCAAAGTGCCTGGGGGATGAGTTCCTTTAAGGATAGTGAAATACAGAGTCATCATGATGGTCATGATCCAGGAAATGCTGAATCATAGGAATCAAAGAAAACAGACCAGATACCTTGGCATTAAGCCAACAGATACAAAACTAAAGTTTATCAGGAGAAGGAAGTGAAATAAAGAATGTAGTTTAAATTGTTTTAATGAGTTGAAATGGCCTTCTGACTACCATTGTTAGTGATTGGGCTTCAGCTTTTTTTTTTTTTTTTAACTTGGAGGAGAACTGCTTTGCAACGTTGTGTTGGTTTCTGCTGTACATCAATTCGAATGAGTCATAATTATATGTATATCTCCTGCTTATTGAGCTTTCCCTGCCCCTGTCCCATCCCACCCCTCCAGGTCATAAAACACCAGGCTGGGCTCCCTATGTTATATAGCAGCTTTCCGCTAGCTATCTATTTGAATCATGATGGTGTGTATACCTCAGTGTTACTCTCTTAATCCATCCTACCTGCTCCTCCCCTCACTGCGTCTACTCATCCATTCTCTACATCTGTGTCTGCATTTCTTCCCTGCAAAGAAGTTCATTTTAACTAGTTTTCAAATAACACACATGCTAGAAATAGCGTGTGATTCCTATTTTTCTAAATAAAAGATAACTTTGTTCTCACCGGAGGGAATCTAGCATTTCTGAGAGTGGAAACTTAAATCACAAAACCTGGTGCAGTTCCATGTGACAGGGGTCTTTCTGGAAACGAATCCTTCATTGGTTAGTGATGAGATGTGCGAGCTTTTCTACTGGACTGCCTCCTAATTTGCTCATTGGGAAATGGAAATTGGCACACCTAAATTATGAAGATCCTTTCGCCCTTTCTGAGGACATGGAGCATTTTAACCAGGAGTGGATAAGGAATGACCACAGGGGTGTAAGCAGCAGAAACATGATGAAATCTAGGTTTCGGAAGATCACTGTGGCGCCATTCTGAGGGGGAACGGGCAATGGCACCACCCTGATCAATACTTCTGGGATGATGGCCAGAGGAGGAGACAAATCTCCAGAAAACAGCTTGCATCTGAAACCAAAGGACATCAATCATGACAGGAGAGGCTCCATGAGGTCAAGTCAAACCAAGGTGAGTCTTGAAGACATCAAAGAATAGGAGATGGAAGGAGATGCCAGTTAATTCTTTGCTCATGTAGTTTCTCCAGCGAAAAGGATTTCTTTTTTCTGTCCAGATACGTTCTATATTATGCTGAACTTCTGACTCATTCTAAGATTTGTTTCAAACTGAGTCAGTTTTCTTTGATATTTAGATGCAACATTGCTATCTGAGCCTCTCAAGCAAACATCAAGTCGGAAACCTTGAACTGAATTATTAAAAAAGGAGGTAAGTTATTGTTTTTTAGAACTAAAATTGAAAATCTACCAGAAGCCATAAGAGGTAATGGATCCAACTGTGAAACAAACGGCAACAGGATGACAAAAATGTAAACATTTACATACATGTTTCAGTAAATGATGTTTTATCTCCTGGGAAAGTCATCTTGGGTGGAGTAGGGGTAGTGCTCCTGTATCTTGAGAAGTACCAGTCCCTCCAATGGTCTCTCCTGGGTGTGTGTGTGTGTGTGTGTGTGTGTGCCTGCACATGCTGTCACTTCAGTCATGTCCAAGTCTTTACGACCCTACAGATTGTAGCCCTCCAGGCTCCTCTGTCCATGGGATTCTCCAGGCAAGAATACTGGAGTCACTTGTCATGCCCTCCTCTAAGTGGTCTTCCCAGACCAGGAATCAAACATGTGTCTCTCAAATCTTCTGCGTTGCAGCAGGATTCTTTACCGCTGAGCTACAAGGGAAGCCGCCATGGTCTCCTAGTCACATCCATTTTCCTGGTAAACCAAAATCTCATATAGCTGGGGTCACACTTGGTAATCAGCCTGTATTTAGTTCAGTTTGCTTTCCTATCCTTTGCTGCTGTTAATGTTTTAAGAAACAAGACAAAAATATTATTTTTGTGTGTGTGTGGATTTATTTAAAAACTCGTGCAGTCCACACAGTTGAACTCGCTAGTGGAGATTTTGCTGTGAGGAGGGTTTATTTAAGCAGCTGTATTCTGTTATGGGGAACTTCTGGGGAGGTTTTAGTGGTAAAGAACTCACCTGCCAATGCAGGAGACATAAGAGATATTGGTTCAGTCCCTGGGTTGGGAGGATCCCCTGGAGGAGGGCATGGCAATCCACTCCAGTATTCCTGCATGGAGAATTCCATGGACAGAGGAGCCTTGCAGGCTGCAGTCCAAGGGGTCGCAAAGAGTTGGACATGACTGAAGTGACTTAGCACACTTGCATTGTTATATTTTGTGACTTGCCACTAGGAACACATCTGCACCCCCAGACTGCCGGCAGGTTTTGCTCTGGACTCTGGGGCTCGCTGCGTCCCTGTGTTATCTGGTGTCAGCTGCAGCAGGCAGTGGAGGAGGTGTCTTCTCCGCAGCCTGCTGAGGTCAGGGTCTCGGCGAGCTCAGGTTCCCGTCTTATCTGCCCAGTCAGGAGGACTTTATTGGTATTGTTCGTGTCTGTTTCCCACATCAGAATTTAGAGTCAGGATAACAGCTACAAAGCAGTCACGTCTTTCATCATTCGTCCTAGCGCATTTGGAGGGACTTACAACCCCCAGCAGGTTTCCTTCCCACCACCCTGCGAGTCCTCAGGCAGTGTCTCGTGTTCTGTAGTGTTCCTCACAAACGTATCCAGCATCTTTCTTCTGTCCTGATCCTTCTTGCTCTGATAGTGTTTGTGTTTCTGAGGAAATGATGCACGGCTACTCTACCCCCTGGCTTCCAGCAATGCTGCCTCTGAGCCTGGCGCCCACCGAGAGAGGCCTGCACATAAGATGCCTTCAGGGTGTGTTAGTTGCTCAGTCATGTCTGACTCTTGCGACCCCATGGACTGGAGCCTGCCAGGCTCTTCTGTCCTAGGAATTCTCCAGGCAAGAATACTGAAATTGGTAGCCATTCCCTTCTCCAGGGGATCTTCCAGACCCAGGGATCGAACCGGGTCTACTACATTGCAGGCAGATTCTTTATCACTAAGCCACCAGGGAAGCCCAAGATGCCTCCTGAGTCCCCATCATTCTGGCATCTACTGAGGAGATGGTCTCGGCAGAGGACCCCTCCCCTGCTGCAAGTGTTGGTCTCCACACTGTAACTGCTTTTCTCTGAGTGAGGTCCTGCCTTTGGACAGGACATTCACATTTTTGTCTTTTATTTTTTTTTAAATGTTATTTATGTGCTTTATTTTTATTTATTTATCTGGAGTATAGCTGATTTAGAATGCTGTGTGTTTCAGGTATACAGCATAGTGACTCTGTTTTACATACACATATATTCATTCTTTTTTCAGGTTCTTTTCCCACATAGGTTATTATAGAATATTGAGTAGAGTCCTCTCTGCTATACAGTAGATCCTTGTTGGTTATCCAGTTTATGTATAGCAGTGTGTGTGTGTTTATCCCAAGCTTCTGATTTGTCCCTCACACCACCAAGTTTCCCCTTTGATAACCATAGGTTTTTTTTCAAAATCTGAGATTCACACTTTTATAGCCACCTGCTTGCTGAGGATTTAGGCTTCAGTCATTGAGGCGTCCATGACAGTTCTTGCTCCCTGCCTCTGGGTGCTGCTAGACTCTGGTCTCCAGTCTATTACCTGATGTGAATGTGATGTGTGAGTGTGTGTGTGTGTGTGTGTGTGTGTGTGTGTGTGTGTGTGTGTGTGTGTGGAGTGTGTGTGTGTGGTGTGGGTATCCTTGTTTTTATATGAAGCTCAGAGGGACAGGTGCTAGGGACCTGTCACTTAGCCCTGGGCAGTTAGAGTGTCAGTCAGTTCAGTTCAGTCCCTCAGTCGTGTCCGACTCTTTGCGACCCCATGAAGTGCAGCACGCCAGGCCTCCCTGTCCATCACCCACTCCCGGAGTTCACTCAAACTCATGTTCATCGAGTCGGTGATGCCATCCAGCCATCTCATCCTCGGTCATCCCCTTCTCCTCCTGCCCCCAATCCCTCCCAGCATCAGCGTCTTTTCCAATGAGTCAGCTCTTCGCATGAGGTGGCCAAAGTACTAGAGTTTCAGCTTTAGCATCATTCCTTCCAAAGAAATCCCAGGGCTGATCTCCTTCAGAATGGACTGGTTGGATCTCCTTGCAGTCCAAGGGACTCTCAAGAGTCTTCTCCAACACCACAGTTCAAAAGCATCAATCCTTCGGTGCTCAGCCTTCTTCACAGTCCAACTCTCACATCCACACATGACCACTGGAGAAACCATAGCCTTGACTAGATGGACCTTTGTTGGAAAAGTAATGTCTCTGCTTTTGAATATGCTCTCTAGGTTGGTCATAACTTTTCTTCCAAGGAGTAAGCATCTTTTAATTTCATGACTGCAGTCACCATCTGCAGTGATTTTGGAGCCCCCCAAAATAAAGTCAGCCACTGTTTCCACTGTTTCCCCATTTATTTCCCATGAGGTGATGGGACCGGATGCCATGATCTTCGTTTTCTGAATGTTGAGCTTTAAGCCAACTTTTTTGCTCTCCTCTTTCACTTTCATCAGGAGGCTTTTTAGTTCTTCTTTACTTTCTGCCATAAGGGTGGTGTCATCTGCATATCTGAGGTTATTGATATTTCTCCTGGCGATCTTGATTCCCACTTGTGTTTCGTCCAGCCCAGCGTTTCTCATGATGTACTCTGAATAGAAGTTAAATAAACAGGGTGACAATATACAGCCTTGACGTACTCCTTTTCCTATTTGGAACCAGTCTGTTGTTCCATGTCCAGTTCTAACTGTTGCTTCCTGACCTACATACAGATTTCTCAAGAGGCAGGTCAGGTGGTCTGGTATTCCCATCTCTCTCAGAATTTTCCACAGTTGATTGTGATCCACACAGTCAAAGGCTTTGGCATAGTCAATAAAGCAGAAACAGATGTTTTTCTGGAACTCTCTTGCCTTTTCGATGACCCAGCAGATGTTGGCAATTTGATCTCTGGTTCCTCTGCCTTTTCTAAAACCAGCTTGAACATCAGGAAGTTCACGGTTCACATATTGTTGAAGCCTGGCTTGGAGAATTTTGAGCATTACTTTACTAATGTGTGAGATGAGCACAAATGTTCGGTAGTTTGAGCATTCTTTGGCATTACTTTTCTTTGGGATTGGAATGAAAATTGACCGTTTGCAGTCCTGTGGCCACTGCTGAGTTTTCCAAATTTGCTGGGATATTGAGTGCAGCACTTTCATAGCATCATCTTTCAGGATTTGAAATAGCTCCACTGGAATTCCATCACCTCCACTAGCTTTGTTCATAGTGATGCTTTCTAAGGCCCACTTGACTTCACATTCCAGGATGTCTGGCTCTAGATGAGTGATCACACCATTGTGATTATCCGGGTCGTGAAGATCTTTTTTGTACAGTTCTTCTGTGTATTCTTGCCACCTCTTCTTAATATCTTCTGCTTCTGTTAGGTCCATACCATTTCTGTCCTTTATTGAGCCCATCTTTGCATGAAATGTTCCCTTGGTATCTCTAATTTTCTTGAAGAGATCTCTAGTCTTTCCCATTCTGTGTTTTCCTCTATTTCTTTGCATTCACCGCTGAAGAAGGCTTTCTTATCTCTTCTTGCTGTTCTTTGGAACTCTGCATTCAGATGCTTATATCTTTTCTTTAGAAAACAACAAAATCTATATTTTCCTTCCTGTCCTTTTGGATGTTTGTTATAAGCAGTGGTTACTTTTACAATAAGGGAAAGACTCAAGAAAAAGAGACTGAATGTTTAGGTCCTCCCCAAATTCATATGCTGAAACCGATTTCCTAATGTAATGATATTTGGAGATGGGGCCTTTTGGAGGTGATTAAGTGAGGGTGAGGTGCCCTCATGAATGGGACTGGTGACTTAGCATGCATGCACGCTCTTATAAAAGAGACCGCAGGGAGGTCTCTCATCTCTTCAAGTATGTAAGGGCACAGTGAGATGACGTGATCTGTAAACCAGGAAGAGGGTCTCAAGAGACAGCAAACGTGTTGGCACCTTGATCTTGCACTTCCCAGCCATCACAACTGCGAGAAGTAAGTTCCTGTTGTTGACGAGCTACCCTGTCTGTGCCATTATGTGACAAAAGCCTGAACAGAACGAGGCGTATTATGGTCCCACAGGAAGGAGCTTATTTCTGTGGGTGGGTTAGTGTGGGTGATCTGATGGGGCGGGGCCACAGAGGGCAGACCTCTGGGGCGAATGAGGGATGTAGGGGAGAGACTGAGGGTCAGCACAGCACATCGGTGGAGGAAGGCCGGAATCTCTGCAATCTCCGTCAGCCATCTTGCTGGAAGAGATTCAAGCTGGGCCCTGTAACCTACTCTGTTCTCTTGACAAAGACTCTTGAGTGGTGCTCTATATACTCCAACTTTTTTGGAACCAAGTACTGGTTTCATGGAAGGTAGTTTTTCCATGAACCAGGGAGGGAGAAGAGTTTGGGATGATTCTTATAAGGAGCACACAACTTAGACCCCTCACACGTGCAATTCACAGTAGGGTTTGAGCTCCTATAAGAATCTAATACCACTGCTGACCTGACAGGAGGCAGAGCTCAGGCATTAATGAGACTGATGGGGAGCAGCTGTAAATACAGATGAAGCTTTGCTTGCTTGTCCACTGTTCTTGTCCTGCTGTGTGGCCTTGTTCCTAATCAGCCCCTGATCAATGCTGGTCTGTGGCCCAGGGGATGTGGGCCCTTGCTATACACCATTAACCCTATTAATGGAGAAGGAATTGAGGGTTCCCAGCACCCACTCCCCTGTAATCACTGTGTTCCCATGTGGAAACTTCATTCTTGGTCTGTACCCAGGACTCTTCCCACCACTGCCTCTGCCAACTTAATTTAATGTCTTATGTTATTTCTGTCCATGGCTTTATGTTCCATTAGATTTTAAATTCCTGTGAGGGTAAAATCTGTATCTTATACAGTTTCTCTCCCTTCTCCAGAATTTAGGGCTGTAATGTATGCATAGTAGATGCTCAGTAAATGTTTAATTAAAACAAGTATATAAGAGTGAGGAAGCATTGCATTAGGTCATTATTGTGTGAGAAATTCTTGGTTTACTTCCTGCTACATTTGCCATCTGTCAAATCATAATCTCTCATTATGTTGACAGCATTGCTATGAGGCTTGAGGAAAATCATCCATGCTAAGGTCATACCACATTGTTAGTGCTTAATAAGTGGTAGCTAATTTGATTTAGACAAATCTAACAATTGTTGTTGTTTTTGAAGCCAAAATGCCTGCAAAAGTTTGGGATTTTGATTCTTTCATCAATTTGAGCAAAATGACTGCAAAGGGAACTTAATATGAATAAATGGGCTTTTCAGTCTGCTCTGTTTCCATGAAAGTCTCATAACAGTTAGCTTATATATAGTTGAACTTGCCTGAGTTTGGCGAATCTGAATGTAACCTGAAGATCATTTGTCCTGTTGGCTGAGAGGGATGTGTCTTGGGCAGAAAAGACTGATAATTTTACTAAACTACAACTCTTAGGAAGGATGGGTCAACTCAGCTTTTATTCATCTCTGAATCCTTAGCCTATAGGAAATTGCCTGCCCTGGAAAGAGTCTGAAAATAATTGATTAAAAAACTAATGAATGGTTCAGGGTCAAAATCCCTTGATAGTGCTAAATTATAAAAAATATATTAAATATATCACTTATGTTAGAAAGAAAAAAGTATGTGACTGTGATTCTGAGATTTGGATATCCATATCAAGGTGTTTATTTTCCTTTTTTTGGAAATTTTTTCTTTATTGAGAAACTGAAGACTTGGGTACATCAAGTAAAACCAATTTCTGGGAGAAAAAATCATAACCCCACAGTAGAAAAAAAAAATTGAAGACTGTCTGGGCCATATCAGAACCCAGAGAATATATTCTTTTAACTGAAAAATTCTAGGTGCTTCATAATTGACCTTTTGATATAAAATGACTTATTAAATTTGCAATTTGTGATTCTTGGTGTTGAGGTCTGCGGGAAAAATAGGAAGTCTTCAAACTCTGAGCTAATTTCCAGAAAGGTTTATTTGGCCTTTGAATCAGTTAGTCCTTGTCTAAGAGGTTACATCTACTTCTGTTTTATTGACTATGCCAAAGTATGGATCACAAGAAACTGTGGACCTGCCTCTAGAGAAATCTGTATGCAGATCAGGAAGCAACAGTTAGGATTGTACATGGAACAACAGACTAGTTCCAAACAAGGAAAGGAATACATCAGGGCTGTATATTGTCACCCTGCTTATTTAACTTAAATACCAAGTACATCATGAAAAACACTGGGCTGGATGAAGCACAAGCTGGAATCAAGATTGCTGGGAGAAATATCAATAACCTCAGATATGCAGATGACACCACACTTATGGCAGAAAGTGAAGAGGAACTAAAGAGCTTCTTGATGAAAGTGAAAGAGGAGAGTGAAAAAGTTGGCTTAAAGCTCAACATTCAGAAAACGAAGATCATGGCATCCGGTCCCATCACTTCCTGGGAAATAGATGGGGAAACAGTGGAAACAGTGGCTGACTTTATTTTTGGGGGCTCCAAAATCACTGCAGATGGTGACTGCAGCCATGAAATTAAAAGACGCTTATTCCTTGGAAGGAAATTTATGACCAACCTAGACAGCGTATTAAAGAGCAGACATTACTTTACCAACAAAGGTCCATCTAGTCAAAGATATGGTTTTTCCAGTAGTCATGTGTGGATGTGAGAGTTGGACAATAAAGAAAGCTGAGCACTGAAGAACTGATGCTTTTGAACTGTGGTGTTGGAGAAGACTCTTGAGAGTCCCTTGGACTACAAGGAGATCCAACCAGGCCATCCTAAAGAAAATCAGTCCTGAATATTCATTGGAAGGACTGATGTCAAACCTGAAACTCCAATACTTTGGTCACCTGATGTGAAAAGCTGACTCACTGGAAAAGACCTTAATGCTGGGAAAGACTGAAGGCAGGAGGAGAAGGGGACGACAGGATGAGATGGTTGGATGACATCAGTGACTCTTGAGTAAACTCTGGGAGTTGGTGATGGACAGGGAAACCTGGCATGCTGCAGTCCATGGGGTCTCAAAGAGTCGGACACGACTGAACAACTGAACTGAACTGAAGAGGTAGCAGCAGCAACAGTGTCCACCTTCTGGGCAGCTTCTTTCTTGGCATGATGAGCCTGTAGGACCACCACAACTTCATCCACCTTGAAAAATACGGAATGCTTCTCACATTTGCATGTCATCCTTGCATAGGGGCCATGCTAATCTTCTCTGTATGGTTCCAATTCTAGTATATTTCCTACCAAAGTGAGCACTCATGGTGCTTATTCTTTTTTTTTTAATTTTAAAAGTATTTATTTATTTATTTATTTGGCTGTGTTAGGTCCTTGTTGCAGCACACAGCATTCGCACTGCTGCTGACGTTACTCTCATCAGGCTGGGTCCTCCGTTGTGGCAAATGGACTCTCCAGTTGTGGCCTGCAGACTGAGTTGCTGCACACAGGCTTGGTTGCTCTTGGTGGGATCTTAGTTCCCTGTGCAAGCATTGAACCATGTGACCTCCACCACAAGGTGGATTCTTAAACACTGGACCCCCAGGGAAGTCCCAAAGTGTTTATTTCTGACCAAAAGTGGTAAAATCAAAGTAATTCAGCTATATGTTATGGGATATCCAACTAAATTGGGTTAAGTAGAAGCAATCTAAGATAATCTCAGTTAAGGGGCAGTGATTGGAATGTCTGGGTCAAGATGCTCTTTGTGAATCCCAGATGGTAGGAAAGCCAAGACGCTGAACAAGTAGGTCGATAATTTACGAAAGTATACTTACATGGGGCTTTCCTGGTGGTCAGACTGTAAAGAATCTGCCTGCAGTGCAGGAGACCCAGGTTTGATCCCTGGGTCGGGAAGATTCCCTGAAGAAGGGAATGGATGTATCCTTACATAGGTCCTTTGAATAGATGTGTGGAAAAAGGCTGATTTGGAGTTTCTGTGTTTTGGGAACGTGAGAGGAGCAGCCCAGGGCTCCCTAAAATAAATGTAATGGTTTTGCTGCCTTGCACTTTGTTTCGTTTGCTCTGTCATGCAGCACAACCTTGTTATAGACCAGCTTATCAGAGGACATGTTCCATACGATTTTTATTTCAAATGTAAACTAACCAAGAGTACTCCCCACCGCAACCCCCAAACTACCAGGATTCATTAGCTCCTGAAGAGGCAATCTACTTGAAAATGTTTTCTCCAGTTCAAGCATTCACTAACTTCTTTACAAGTTATAAAGTCACTTTACAACGTGATCTCATTTGATTGTCACAATAAGTCTGAATGGCGGTGGGAACTACTGTCCGTCTGTTTTATGAATAAGATAAGGTATAGAGTTCAAATACTTGGGTCATTTAGTCCTGTCCTACCTGACAGTGAAATGCGGTGCTTTGAGTGTCTTGCTGGCTGTTGAATAGTAGTTGAGATGGAGGCAGAAAAGGGAGGGGTGGGCAGATGGCTGATAAACAGATGAAGTTGTGAAGCATGAGTGACATGAAGGCTGGGAGCTGGGCTTTCCACTTTGATTAACCTCCGTGTGCAGTCGCACTCGCCCTGCGATTGAGGACTCCATCAATACCATCTTAAAAGTGGAAGTAGCGTAGACTCCGGGACACTGCCTCAAGAGAAAGATCTAGAGGGGGAGGATTAAACTGCTATTTAATTGTTGGGGACACGTCCACAATGTAACGAATGCCCTTAGAGAAGCAATTTGGAGAAGAGTGAGTTGGAAACCTTGGGGGAAAGTCAAAATCTTTAGCCATAAAACACCTGAACAAGACATAATTATTAGCCCCAAGCTTTATTTTAATGATGTACTATGTCTTAAATATAATACCGACAATTTGCTGAAAGATGCCAGCTGCTCAGAAGGAAAAGGAACGAGACAGAAGGAAAAGGAGGGTCATTTGTAATGAGTCTGGATCTTCATACAACCTGTCAGTTTGGTCGTGTGAAGCTCCTGCGCCCTCAAGGGACTGACAGAATGTGCCTGCATAGGCCATGGGACATCTGTCGACAATCCTCTGGGCTGTGAGTGGTCCCCACTTTGATTCTTTTCCCTGTGTGTGTCCAAGCATTTTCAGCAGGTTGTGTGAGAGAATCTCAGGGAGAGTCAGAGGTTTATCCCTGGAGTTGGGTGGTTGATCAAGCATTTTCCTTGGCATTTGGAGACCTGGGTTCAAATTCTGACACCAAGTTTAACAAATAACTTTGCTTTTTGACATTGCAGTTCCCTATTTGCAAAATGGGATTGAATTTAGACACTTCAGAGAATTAAGATAAGGACTGAGGAAACTGCTGTGTGTGATAATGCTTCGAAAGTAAGTAGCAGAAGTTTTTGTAAACGAAAGGTGATTATCTCAGTTCCTCCTAAGGAGATTAAATCTCTTTTATTATCAACTTCATGTTTGTTTGAACAACCAGTCTTTTTCATTTTATTAATAATCTTATTCTTTACAAAAATGTATTCTCCAACCTAAATTCCTTCAGGTAATCACTTTTGTGACCTGGCTGAATGGACAAATAATTTCATTTAGTGAAGGGAATAGCTTAGTGATCTTCTTTGTTACTTTTCACTTAAAATTAATTTAAAAATTTCAGTCTTTTGGAAGAGGACCAAGTGAGCAATACCCTCAAGGCATTTAAATGTTAACTCAGTATTAATACCTCCAAGAAGCTATTTACAAACTCTCAAGTTGGGTTTACATATCCATTCATTTGTTCCATAGCCAGGTTCTCACTCACTCTTCTCTTCTCCCACGATGACCACACACATCTCCATCGTAGTTCTTGCTGTTTCATAATACAATTAAGTTTTTATAGGTTTTATCTCCTCCACTAGAATAAGAACACCTTAAAGATAAAACTTTGGGGACTTTGTTGGTGGTCTAGTGGTTAAGGATCTGCTTTTTAATGCAGGGGACTTGGGTTTGAACTCTGGTTGGGGAACTAAGATCCCATGTGCCCCTGGGCAACTTAAGCCTGTGTGCCACAGCAAGAGAAACTCCTTGTGCCACAACAAAGACCCAGCACAGCCCAAAAAAGAGATAAAACTTTGACCTATTTGTCTTTATACCTGTAGGGCTTGACATAGTGCTTGCTTATTATTATATTCACATCAGTGAGGGTGCTGTTGGAAGCAAATAACAAATAACCTAACTAAAAATGACTTAAACACTGAGGATTTTCTGTATGTATTCATGTTGTAAGAAGATCAAAAGGAGGGTATTTCCAGGGCTGGCTGATTCATTAGTTTCATGATATTAATATATCCAAGATTCAAGTTCTTTGCATATTTCTGCTCTTTCACACCAGATATGCAACATCCTGCAGAAGAAAAGCGTTTCATTCTTTTATTCTTTTCTGTGTATTTTTTTTGTTTGTTAAAAATTGTGACTCCCACAATATATCCTTCTTACCTATTATATACAGAGCAGTTTGTATCTTTTAAATCTCATCCCTAATTTGTCCCAAGCTCTTCCCTCTCCCTTTGGATAACTACTCATTTATTTTCTATATCTGTGAGTGCACTTCTGTCTTGCATATATATTCGTTTGTATTACTTTTTAGATTATACATACGTGGACAGAGGAGCCTGGTGGGCTACAGTGCATTGGGTCACAAAGAGTCGGACATGACTGAGCACACATCACATTATATCGTATTTGTCTTTCTCTGTCTTATTTCAGAAAACATAACATTCTCTAGGTCTATCCATGTTGCTGCCATTGGCTCTATTTCATTCTTTTTAATGTCTAAGTAATATTCCATTGTGTGTGAAATATACACACCATATCTTATTTATCTGTTTTGTCTTTTTGTCAACATTTGGATCGGTTTCATGTCTTGGCTGTTGTAAATAGTGCTGTTATGAACTTTGGAGTACATTTAATTTCTTGAATTAATTTTTTCCCAGATATATATACCTAGGAGTGAAATTACTGGATCATATGGTAGGTCAATTTTCAGTTTTTTGAGAAACCTCCATACTGTTTTCCACAGTGGCTATAACAATTTACAGTCTCATCAACAGTGTACAGATCATTTTTATTCAGTAAATAAACATTATACAGCATTGAAGCCCTCATCTCTCTTTAGACTATGGCTTAAAGATCTAAATGTAAGACCAGAAACTATAAAATGCCTAGAGGAAAACACAGGCAAAACACTTTCTGACATAAATAACAGCAGGATCCTCTATGACTCACCTCCCAGAGTAATGGAAATAAAAGCAAAAATAAACAAATGGGACTTAATTAAAAGCTTTTGCACGATGAAGGAAACTATAAGCAAGGTAAAAAGACAGCCTTCAGAATGGGAGAAAATAATAGCAAACGAAGCAACTGACAAAGAATTAATCTCAAAAATATACAAGCAACTCCTGCAGCTCAATTCCAGAAAAATAAACGACCCAATCAAAAAATGGGCCAAAGGACTAAACAGACATTTCTCCAAAGAAGACATACAGATGGCTAACAAACACATGAAAAGATGCTCAACATCACTCATTATCAGAGAAATGCAAATCCAAACCACAGTGAGGTACCATCTCATGCCGGTCAGAATGGCTGCTATCAAAAAGTCTACAAACAATAAATTCTGGAGAGGGTGTGGAGAAAAGGGAATCCTCTTACACTGCTGGTGGGAATGCAAACTAGTACAGCTACTATGAGACAGTGTGGAGATTCCTTAAAAAACTGGAAATAGAACTGCCATATGACCCAGCAGTCCCCTTGCTGGGCATACACACCAAGGAAACCAGAATTGAAAGAGACATGTGTACCCCAGTGTTCATCGCAGCACTGTTTATAATAGCCAGGACATGGAAGCAACCTAGATGTCCATCAGCAGATGAATGGATAAGAAAGCTGTGGTACATATACACAATGGAATATTACTCAGCTATTAAAAAGAATGCATTTGAATCAGTTCTAATGAGGTGGATGAAACTGGAGCCTATTATACAGAGTGAAGTAAGTCAGAAAGAAAAACACCAATACAGTATATTAATGTATATATATGGAATTTAGAAAGATGGTAGTAATGACGCTATATGTGAGATAGCGAAAGAGACACAGATATAAAGAACAGGCTTTTGGACTCTGTGGGAAAAGGTGAGGGTGGGATGATTTGAGAGAATAGCATTGAAACATGTATATTACCATATGTGAAATCGCCAGTCCAGGTTCGATGCATGAGACAAGGCGCTTAGGGCCGGTGCCCTGGGACGACCCTGAGGGATGGGGAGGGAGGGGGGAGGGAGGTTCAGGATGGGGAACACACGTACACGCATGGCTGACTCATGTGACTGTATGGCAAAAACCACTACAGTATTGTAAAGTAATTAGCTTCCAATTAAAATAAGTTAATTAATTTTGAAAAATGAAAAAAAAAGAATAATCACTTTCCTGAAGTTGAAATGTTTGAATGTGTGTGCAAGGCTGTTGCAGCACTGTTTTTCTTTATCTAAAATATTTATTTATAATTGGAGGGTGATTACAGTTGTGTTGATTTCTGCCATACATCAACATGAATCAGCCTTAGGTACCTGTATGTCCCTTCTCTCATGAATCTCCCTCCCACCTGCTACCCTGCAGCACTGTTTTTAACAGCCATAATTTTGCAAATTATTTACATATCTAGAAACAAATATATGGATAAATAAGTTATTATGTGATGGAATGTTATTGAAATAAATGATATACATTAATACTTATATGTATATTAACAGGGATTAATCTTAAAAATATAATATTGAATAAAGTAAGTAAGTAAAGTCACTCAGTCATGTCCGACTCTTTGCGACCCCATCGACTGTAGCCTATCAGGCTCCTCCATCCATGGGATTTTGCAGGCAAGAGTGCTGGAGTGGATTGCCATTTCCTTCTCCAATACTGAATAAAAGCAACACAAAATGATTAAGTACAGCATGGCATCATGAATGCAAAGTTCAAAACACATAAAATAATACTATCTATAAGACTCTGATGCTGGGAGGGATTGGAGGCAGGAGGAGAAGGGGACGACAGAGGATGAGATGGCTGGATGGCATCACTGACTCGATGGACGTGAGTCTGAGTGAACTCCGGGAGTTGGTGATGGACAGGGAGGCCTGGCGTGCTGCGATTCATGGGGTCGCAAAGAGTCGGACAGGACTGAGCGACTGAACTGAACTGAACTGATAGTACTATCTGGGCTTCTCTGGTGGGTCAGATGGTAAAGAATCTGCCTACAGTGTGGATCCCCTGCAGGAGGGCATGGCAATCCACCCCAGTATTCTTGCCTGGAGAATCCCCATGGACAGAGGAGCCTGGAGGGCTACAGCCCATGAGGTTGCAAAGAATTGGACATGACTGAGTGACTGTGCACAGCACAGCGCATGTATGTAAAAAATGGAGGAGAGTGATACATTTCAACTTCAGCAAAGTGGTTACTCTAGAGAGAGAAGGGGATTTTGACTCTGTATAATGTTTATTGTAATTTTTTTTCATTGGGGTATGGTTGATGTACAATATTATATAAGTTTCAAGTATAAAACATAGTCACAATTTTTAAAGTTTGTATTCCCTTTATAATTATTATAAAATATTGGCTGTGTTCTCTGTGCTATACCATGTATCCTTGCAGCTCATTTACTTTATATATAGTAGTTTGTACTTCTTAATCCTCTCTCGCCTTCCCTTTCCCCACTGGCGACCACTTGTTCATCACAATTGACTCTTGTGATGGATTTTACTACCCATCTAGAGGAGAAGAAACAGACGGGCATAGCAGAGAGAAGACAAACATTTTGAGAGTGTTCTGCATGCTCCCAGCATCAGAATCTTTTCCCAGCATCAGAGTCTTTTCCTGGGAAAATGCTGGGAGGGATTGGGGGCAGGAGGAGAAGGGGATGACACAGGATGAGATGGCTGGATGGCATCACGGACTCGATGGACGTGAATCTGAGTGAACTCCGGGAGATGGTGATGGACAGGGAGGCCTGGTGTGCTGCGATTCATGGGGTTGCAGAGTCGGACACGACTGAGCGACTGAACTGAACTGAACTGCATGCTCCCAGAAACCACTGGCATATTTTACAGAGAGAATGAAAAGTGTGGTGAATCTGATAGATTAGTTAATTAGAGGTTGGTTAAAACAGCTTCTATATTTTCTGAGTATAACTATAAATAAAGGCTGTGAGCTTCTAACAACTGAGGCAATCCAACACATACTTTCTCTGAAGTACAAGGAGGCTTGTGTGACTTTTCAGACATAAATGATTTTAAACAAATCTCCACTTAATACCGTTCAACAGAGTAGAAATGTTCATAATCGCTTAGAGAAAGAGATAATGTTTTATGTGTCACTGGAGGAAAGTATAAAACAAATATTTTACCATTTTTCTCTAGCCATTTATTGTTTTGATTTGACTCAAATCACCTTTTCTTGTTATTGTAATCGACTTCCTAATGCGTCTTCTCATACATAGAACTTTATATGCATGAATAATACAAGTTGATGTAGCAGTATATTTTCTTGGTTTTCACATTACACATACAGCACAAATCCTAATAAAACTAGACTGGAACATATTACAGATTCATTTGGTTAGTATCCAGGTACCAAGTGAGTGAATAAATACATACATTTTAAATTACAAATGCGCCACCCATTACTTAAAATGCCACCTCTTCTACTTTATTTCGAATTTTGCGCTTATCATGTTTTATTAACACTTTGAAGCTGTAAACATGACTAGAGTGACAGCGATATCACAAAGTTGAGGTTAGAGGTTTGTTATATGTTGGAATAGGAAAGTCCTGAGAGTCACTGTAGAGAAAGTTATTCTCAGGGGCAGTGATTGAAAATACTGCTATGTCAGACACGCTCCTAGCTATCCTTTGTGGAGGGTGTGTGATGATGGTCTAGCCCTGTGCATCTCAAAGAGTGGTTAGCAGGCAATGGCACTGAGTTCAAATTCAGTCCTTGCAAAAATACCAAACCCTGGGGTCATCAAACACCTACTAAATCTACTTCTCTGGAGGTAGAGCCAAAGAATGTGTGTTTACTCTTATTGACTCTTTTAAAAAAATATTTATTTATTTTTGGATGCATTGGATCTTAGTTAACACACATGGATTGCATCACTCAGGCTCAGCAGTTGTCTCCAGGCGTGTGGGATCTTAGTACCCTGACCAGGGATCAAACTTGCGTCCCCTGCATTGGAAGGAAGATTCTTAACCACTGGACCACCAGGGACGTCCCATCTCCTATTGACTCTTATAAACAATAACTTCGAGATTTTCTTAGTTCTGCTTCCTTAAAAGCAGAGCCTTCAATAGGGTGGTTGTAGTCATGGCACCTGATTTACTGAGACAGGGTTTTTCAGAAAAATCTGTGAGGTTGAGAGCGAAGCAGGATGGGGTAAGAGAAAAGGGCTGAGCAGGGGTGTGGTCTCGGGTAAAATCTAGCCTTGGTTTGATCCATGGAGGTAGACTATGAAGTTGCCCACTCGAGCCAAGCGAGGCAGAATTTAGTACTCTGCTTTCAAGTGGTTGTAAGTTATGGGCTGTATCAGGGTGGAGAGTGCTGGAGGTGGGGCAGACCGCTGATGACTGAGCTCCTAGGAGCAGAGGGCACTTTTCCTGCCAAAAGCATAGCTGTGAACCCTTCGGCAGCTGACACAGCCACCTGGACATGAGTGCCCGGGTCTGGGTAAGAGAATTTGGGGAGGCATCAAATAGCATTCTTCGCAGTCTACCCCTTGCATTGCTCATGTCCACTCTCTTCTCACATTAAATTCTTTCTTATAATACGAACTCCATAATCATAGTTCTTGGGGAAACTTAGGAGGAGGGTTGGTGGGATAAACCGTAGCTCCTGCTACCGCAGTTGGTACCATGGTCCTAACTGGTGCTCATCATCCCCCTCCTCTATCACCCATTTCTGAGCCCCCTGACCCCCAGCTCTGACTAGTCTAGGTGTCTTGCCTTTGGAGGCAATGCAGCTGTTATCTCTGAGGAGTGGAAGTCTCTGGTTACCGTGTCTTTCTGAAACTGGGGTTGCTGTATTTGCCACAAATGGCATGAGTGTACCAGGAGACGTCCTAGCAGAGGTGCCAGACATATTCAGGCATGTCATTACTAGGTGTGAGCTGCTGTGTGCTCAGTCGCTTCAGTCATGTCTGATTGTTTGTGACCCCATGGACTGTAGCCTGCCAGACTCCTCTATCCATGAGATTCTCTAGGCAAGGATACTAGAGTGGGTTGCCATGCCCTTCTCCAGGGGATCTTCTGGACCCAGGGATCGAATCCCAGGCCTCCTGTGTCTTCTGCATCGCAGGCAAATTCTTTACCACTGAGCCACCTGGTAAGACCCTTATTATTGGGCGGTAGTTCTAATTCCTCATAACGATCAGGGCTGATTTTCCTGGATGTTAGATTAGGATAGCTCCTTTTTGTACCTGTTGGACTAATGGCATAAGTAACCCAGTGTGACTTGTAGGATCTACTGCTTTCAATTTAGATGGAGTTAGTTTTACCGTGTCTCGGTAGGAATGTTTGCTATATTGCAATCAGGATACCTAGATTCAGAGATGGATGGGAATGGGAAGTACAAGTTCCTTAAGTGAGTCACTGGAAATGTTGGTGGGCGAGGGTACTCCTGTGTTTCTACTGCTAGATACCTGAACCTACATTTTCTATTTACTGGGGACCCAACACCACACTATGGACCTTGCCTTAAGGAATTTGTCAGACTGTCCAGGTTAGCACCTATCAGTACAAGGATGCTTGCAACTTAAGTGAAAAGTGAAAGTGAAGTCGCTCAGTCGTGTCTGACTCCTAGCGACCCCATGGAGTGCAGCCTACCAAGCTCTTCCGTCCTTGGGATTTTCCAGGCAAGAGTACTGAAGTGGGTTGCCATTGCTTTCTCTGTCAGAATGCTAATTAAGCTTATTCAATATGGTGTCTTGGCTACATCTTTAAGAGGCTGTTTCATATCTCTCTCTGGATAGGAGCTTTTTGATAGTACAGAAAATGATAGGACTCTGTATTCCTTATCTATATGCCTGCTGCCCCACTTTATTGGCTGTAAAGTGGGTCCCTTTGATCTGGAGTGATTTTATGCAGAATTCTGAGTGTAAATCACACATTCTATGAACTCTTGGTTAATGGAACAGGCAGAAAACCTGTGGGAAAAAGGCAAACCCATACTGTGTGTGTGGTCAGGAGGCATCTCTCTCCTTGCCAGGATGGGAGAAGTCTGATGCAAGCAATTTGCTATTAACTAACTGGTTGGTCTCTTGGAGACAGTGTGTGTTGTCCCAGTAAAGGGATCTAGGCTACTACAGAGACCCACTGGCCTTCCTTTCAGGCTACAGTTTAAGCCAGATTTGACATAAAGGATCAAATCTGATCATTCTTACAAATTTATTGATGACATACAGGCTGTTTAATTAAAGCTAAAATGTGTTCAAACTAGTTAAATTCATACACTTATATTCAGTTTAGTTTGCTTGAGTAAACCCATATCAGATTTATTATTAGGTCACGTTAGTTTAATCAACACAGATACTTGTTAGATGCTAGACAGTTAATGGAGAGAGAAACTGGTCAAACCAGTTGGGATGTGTAGAATTGATGTTTGAAAAATGTAGCTGCGATTGACAATGAAATAACTCAGAAACAGGAATTACAAACAAATAAAGCTCAATGAGGTTTCCTTTTTGAGTTTGAAAATTGTGCTTTATAAAATATGTTTCTTTAGAAAGTTTTGGACCTATATTCTTGAATAGAAAGAAACACTAACTTAATTTTTTAAATTAGCAGATTACTTATAAATTCTGAAAAATAAAATCATAGACTTACAAAATCACACAGTTGGGAAGGTTAGGTTCCCATAAAGGTTGTTCTTTTCAGTAAAGGAGTTCTCTTTATTGCAGGCTGATGGTCAAATAGCTTCAACTAATTATGTGATAGGACATCTAGTACTTCCCAAGAGAGTCTACTTAATTTCTTTTAAACATTATGTTTTTACAGTTATAAGGATAATACATTTTTATAATAGGAAAAAACAAACTCAAAAATAGTAAGTAAAAAGTCACTTTAAATTCCCTATTAAAAAAATGCTGCTGTTAGCATTTTGCTGTTTTTTCCTTTCAGTATTTTTGTATAATTTAATCATCCCTCAAAGTAGTTGTAACTGTTATGTATACAACTATATGTCTTGCTATTTTTTAAAAAGTTTATTGAAGTATAGTTGCTTTACAATGTTGTGTTAGTTTTTGATCTAGAGCAAAGTGAATCAGCTATATGTATACATATATTCCCTCTTTTTTTTTTTTGAAAGAGCCACTATGGAGAACAGTACAGAGGTTCCTTACCCTGTATGCGAGACAGCAAGAGAGACACAGATGTATAGAACGGACTTTTGGACTCTGAGGGAGAGGGAGAGGGTGGGATGATTTGGGAGAATGGCACTGAAACATGTATACTATCATGTAAGAAATGAATCGCCAGTCTATGTTCGATACAGGATACAGGATGCTTGGGGCTGGTGCACGGGGATGATCCAGAGAGATGATATGGGTTGGGAGGTGGGAGGGGGGTTCAGGATTGGGAACTCATGTACACCCGTGGCGGATTCATGTCAATGTATGGCAAAACCAATACAGTATTGTAAAGTAAAATAAAGCAAAAATAAAAATTAAAAAAAAAATAAAACTAATGACTATTAGGTTCTCCAAGATATAAGTTCACCATGAATTCCTAAACTTAATGGCATTGAAACATGTATAATATCATATATGAAACGAGTCGCCAGTCCAGGTTTGATGCATGATACTGGATGCTTGGGGCTGGTGCACTGAGAGGACCCAGAGGGATGGTACGGGGAGGGAGGAGGGAGCGGGGTTCAGAATGGGGAACACATGTATACCTGTGGTGGATTCACGTTGATGTATGGCAAAACCAATACAATATTGTAAAGTAATTAACCTCCAATTAAAATAAATAAACCAGTCCATCCTAAAGGAGATCAGCCCTGGGTGTTCATTGGTTTACCATAGGTGCAATTTAAATAAGAATTCTAAAGGTTACTTGTTTGTGTTATAGTAAACAATGTAGAATCTTAGCACCTCAGACTGTTTGGGGGTACTGTAAACTCCAATTATTAGCTTTTAGTACATTAAGCTAAATTTGACTGAAGAGATGCATGTGATATTTAAAGAAGGCAGTCTTAGGAAACATGGTTTTCTTAATCTTAAGCCAAGTTAGGCTACCAGAAAGCTAATATATAGGTTATACTGTTGTTCCTACTAAATATCTTTAATACATTTTACTTTTGTTTAATACATGAACTTTGAGATTTATTACAAATAAAAGCAATCTGAAAAAGAACACTTCTGCAATTCTAAACAGACAACAACTAAACTCTTTCTGTTTTGTAGTTATTGAGGACTTTTGCCTATTACTTTACTCGGAGTATTCTGTGGAAGTCTACTTGTAAACATTATTTCAAGATTTAGTGCCCAGAGATACATTATAACTTTGAAGAAATTGGTGTTTCATCTTTAAGATAATGAACATGAAATGTCTTATCATATTTCTTTTCTGTCATATTTTAGTGGATACTCAGAGCCAAATTTGTACATTGAGTTGTAATAATGATATTGTTTTCATGACTCGCTCTAATCCTGACTATAGTGAAGAGATGTCCTTTTCATTACAGGGGACTGGAATGCAAAAGTAGGAAGTTAAGAAACATCTGGAGTAACAGGCAAATTTGGCCTTGGAGTGCAGAATGAAGCAGGGCAAAGGCTAATAGAGTTTTGCCAAGAGAACGCACTGGTTATAGGAAACACTATCTTCCAACAACACAAGAGAAGACTCTACACATGGACATCACCAGATGGTCAACACTGAAATCAAATTGATTATATTCTTTGCAGCCAAAGATGGAGAAGCTGTATACAGTCAACAAAAACAAGACCAGGAGCTGACTGTGGCTCAGATCATGAACTCCTGATTGCCAAATTCAGACTTAAATTGAAGAAAGTAGGGAAAACCACTAGACCATTCAGGTATGACCTAAATCATATCCCTTACAATTGTACAGTAGAAATGAAAAATAGATTTAAGGGACTGGATCTGATAGACAGTGCCTGATGAACTATGGATGGAGGTTCATGACATTGTACAGGAGACAGGGATCAAGATCATCTCCAAGAAAAAGAAATGCAAAAAAGCAAAATGCTGTCTGAGGAGGTCTTATGATTAGCTGTGAAAAGAAGAGAAGTGAAAAGCAAAGGAAGAGGAAAGATATACCATTTGAATGCAGAGTTCCAAAGAATAACAAGGAGAGATAAGAAAGCCTTCCTCAGTGATCAATGCAAAGAAATAGAGGGAAAAAATAGAATGTGAAAGACTAGAGATCTCTTGAAGAAAATTAGAGATACCAAGGGAAGATTTCATGCAAAGATGGGCTCAATAAAGGACAGACATGGTATGTACCTAACAGAAACAGAAGGTATTAAGAAGAGGTGGAAAGAATACACAGAAGAACTGCACAAAAAAGATCTTCATGACCCAGATAATCACAATGGTGTGATCACTCACCTAAAGCCAGACATCCTGGAATGTGAAGTCAAGTGGGCCTTAGGAAGCATCACTATGAACAAAGCTGGTGTTGGTGATGTAATCCCAGTTGAGCTATTTCAAACCCT
This sequence comes from Capra hircus, assembly GCF_001704415.2. Taxonomy (NCBI): domain Eukaryota; kingdom Metazoa; phylum Chordata; class Mammalia; order Artiodactyla; family Bovidae; genus Capra; species Capra hircus. Next base: position 31,731,121 of record NC_030819.1, read on the forward strand.
GAAAGACGATGCTGTGAAAGTGCTGCACTCAATATGCCAGCAAATTTGGAAAACTCAGCAGTGGCCACAGGACTGGAAAAGGTCAGTTTTCATTCCAATCCCAAAGGAAAGCAATGCTGAAGAATACTCAAACTACTGCACAGTTGCACTCATCTCACACACTAGCAAAGTAATGCTCAAAATTTTCCAAGCCAGGCTTCAGCAATACATGAACTGTGAACTTCCAGATGTTCAAGCTGGTTTTAGAAAAGGCAGAGGAACTGGAGATCAAATTGCAAACATCTGTTGGATCATGGAAAAAGCAAGAGAGTTCCAGAAAAATATCTATTTCTGCTTTATTGACTATGCCAAAGCCTTTGACTGTGTGGATCACAACAAACTGTGGAAAATTCTGAGAGAGATGGGAATACCAGACCACTTGACCTGCCCTAGAGAAATCTGTATGCAGGTCAGGAAGCAACAGTTATGACAACATGGAACAGACTGGTTCCAAATAGGAAAAGGAGTACATCAAGGCTGTATATTGTCACCCTGCTTATTTAACTTATATAAAGAGTATATCATAAGAAACACTGGGCTGGATGAAGCACAAGCTGGAATCAAGATTGCCGGGAAAAATATCAATCACCTCAGATATGCAGATGACACCACCCTTATGGCAGAAAGTGAAGAAGAACTAAAGAGCCTCTTGATGAAAGTGAAAAAAGAGAGTGAAAAAGTTGGCTTAAAGCTCAACATTCAGAAAATGAAGATCATGGCATCTGGTCCCATCACTTCATGGGAAATAGATGGGGAAACAGTGGGAACAGTGTCAGACTTTATTTTTGGAGGCTCCAAAATCACTGCAGATGGTGGCTGCAGCCATGAAATTAAAAGACGCTTACTCCTTGGAAGGAAAGTTATGACCAACATAGACAGCCTATTAAAAAGCAGAGACATTACTTTGCCAACAAAGGTCCATCTAGTCAAGGCTATGGTTTTTCCAGTAGTCGTGTATGGATGTGAGAGTTGGACTGTGAAGAAAGCTGAGCACTGAAGAATTGATGCTTTTGAACTGTGGTGTTGGAGAAGACTCTTGAGAGTCCCTTGGACTGCAAGGAGATCCAACCAGTCATCCTAAAGGAAATCAGTCCTGGGTGTTCTTTGGAAGGACTGACGTTGAAGCTGAAACTCCAATACTTTGGCCACCTGATGTGAAGAACTGACTCATTTGAAAAGATCCTGATGGTGGGAAAGGTTGAAGGCAGGAGGAGAAGGGGACAACAGAGGATGAGATGGTTGGACGGCATCACCTACTCAATGAACATGAGTTTGGGTAAACTCCGGGAGTTGGTGATGGACAGGGTTGGAGAAGGAAATGGCAACCAACACCAGTGTTCTTGCCTGGAGAATCCCAGGGATGGGGGAGCCTGGTGGGCTGCCGTCAATGGGGTCACACAAAGTCGGATACGACTGAAGCGACTTAGCAGCAGCAGCAGCAGGGAAGGATGGAGCCGCAGAGTCGGATATAACTGAGCAACTGAACTGAACAGAACTCCTGACTGCTTATTTTCTTCCATTTTATTACATTTGTCTAAATAACTTCTGTTGTGCTGCTGCTGCTGCTTCTCAGTCACTTCAGTCGTGTCTGACTCTTTGAGACCTCATGGTAAACCGCCACAAATCGTGGTTATTATTATAATCCATTCTTGTTTCAGGATAAATACATATGATAAATTAAATCACTACTAATTCTATTGATGATCTGCAGATTATCATAGTATAGGTCTCACCCTAATAGCTTAATTTTTACCCACTTCACATGAAGAATAGTTTAGTTATTTTGGTATCCTATTTTCAATCTGTTTCTTAAACTCTGTTTGAATACAGAACTAAAATCAATGACATGAATAGAAAACATGGAGAACATTTACATTCTCTGCCCATATAAATAATTTTATTCCATTCCTTCTTTTCTATTTCTTCATTTCTTTTCTTTCTAATGATTTTTAGGTAAACTTCAAAATTACATTTTCTACTGTTCCTTTTTCTTTGTATTTTTTGTCCAAAATTAATGTGTCTGGTCTCTTATACTTAGTTCAAGAGTAATTATTTTTCAGTTTGATGTGATGATTCATTTTATTGGGAACTGAGTCAAATTTCTCAGGTAGTGTATTTTGGGGTGATTTAATGAAAATCATGAACTTCCAATGTAAAATTCAATAGTTAATTTATTTCTCTTGTGGAATAGCATGAACACAGCCTTTGGGTTTTGCAGTTAAATGTTCCTTTAGGAAGGGATTCTAGAGTTGGGGTTTCATTGTAATGTCAATTAGATTGAGAAGTATTATACAAACTAAGATTGCTTGCACAACTCCCTGCAACAAAAGCAAGCATTATTTTGAAACTCTCTTCTTTTGGTTTGTTCAGCAGACTTTCCACAGGAAGGTGGAACTCACATTCCTTTTCCTATTCCCTGAGTGAGGATGTGAGACTGGATTTAGGGTAGGAATTTCTGAATGAGAGGTAGAGATTTTCCTGAAAAAAGATGGTAAAATCTGGATTACTTGCAAAAGATGCCTGGAAAAGTAATTTGCCATGTTGAAGACTCTTCCAACTCTTTAGTGACCCCATGAACTATAGCCTGCCAGGCTCCTGTGTCCATGGGATTTCCCAGGCAAGAATACCAGAGAGGATTGCCGTTTCCTTCTTCAGGGTATCTTCCCGACCCAGGGATCGAACCCACATCTCCTGCATTGGCAGTTGAATTCTTTACCATCTGAGACATCTGGGAAGTCCATGGGAACTCCAAATTTAAACTAACGCTCCAGTAACCTTGAATTTTAAAGTTGTATTAACGTAGCTGCATATGATACATATATCCACACCAAACCATAGACTCTTATGAAAGCTTCACAAAGAAGACAATGGAGCCCATTTGGTTTCTCAACCTGACGGTTGCTTGATTTCCGTTCATCCTGCTGATCCTATAGGGAGCTAAGGGAGAGAGAAACACTTAGAAACTAAAGTAGGAGACTTGAGCCAGATTGAAGCCAGCTCTGAAACTCCTTATTCTCCTGACTTTGGGTTATCATTCAAACTTTCAGAAGCTCACTTTCCTGACCTGTCACATGGATACAAAAACTCTCCTAGCATAGGTTAGCTGGGAAGATAAATGATGAAAAGATTAAATGTTAATATGTGCACATGTTTTTGTAAACTATAGTGTGTGCTAGTCATGCAAAGAATATTAATAATTATTATATATTGGCATTAATTTATATCACATCAAGGCTTTTGATACAGTTTAGGAGATATTCTGATAAAAGTATATTCTGATAAAATTTGGGAGAGCAACCCACCAGATTTATGCCTTTCAAAGGTGTCCTGTGTGCCTAGAGTGGTAAATAAGTAATGAGGATAATATATAAATCCAGGAATTAAGTATTTATGTATAATACTTTACAACTTTATTTGGTGAAGCATCTTTCATGCCAACTATATCCCCAAACAGATTACATTCAATAAAGACTTACAGTGATATGCAATAAATACTAGCAGTGAGCGACAGACATTGAGATAAACAGGCAGGGGAAAAGTGCTTTTCAGCTAAATTCTTAAATGAAATGAAGAATTTAGGGGTGAAGAGACCCAGGAGAGATGTCACAATAGGGAGAAACTATTGGAAGTAGTTTTCACACTCAATTTTCTTACTGAGAGGCCTGAGGCACAAAGTATCAAGGCCTGGAACCTCTGCCTGGGTCATCTCGCTGGCAGCACGTCCTCACTGCAGCAAAAGAAAAGACATGAAGTCCAAGGCAGGTGAGTTCCAACTTTGTGGGAATTATGAGGCAGGGAAAGCTTTGTTTTGATTTATGAGGCACAGGGAAGGAGTTTGTATTGGTATTCTGTTCCCTGTATTCCACCCAAGAAGTGCATCTATGAAGTTTATCACTGAAAATCAGCTGGAAATCTGATCTGCAGTCTAGAGTGAGCATTTTCAAGTTAGCTCAGAACATACCCTTTTCTGAATCCTTCTATAAGTTTTGCCTTTGGTTTACAGTTTTGACACAGAAAAATGATTTTTTAATATGTTAATCTGCCTTTTTGGTAGGCTGTGGATAACATGAGCTCTTTAACACAGCTGTGGGGTGTGTGTGTGTGTGCGCGCGCGTGTTTTAAGGAAGCAATGGTGACATATAGAAAAAAGAAAGAAAAGAGGAAAATGTTACTCATAAGGTCTAATTTAAGACTAATTTTATTCTACTCTCACTTTTTTTACTCTCAGTTTTTTCACCTACAAAAGGAGGATATTGATATCTATTTACTAGGGTTGTGTGAAGATAAATAAGATGATGGCAAACCTTTGGTACTGCAATTTGTAAAGCTCTCAGTAAACATTAGTCCCCATCTTCATTAGCTTGAATGTGCTATTAACATCTTTCTCGTTTTAGAGAGCTATTATTTAGAAATTTTGACATTTGTAAAATACTTGCTATTAGAAACAGAACCACACTACAGAAAATTCTTAGGATAGGCAATTAAAACTCATATTTTGCATATAATGCATTTTAAAACACCCTCAATCTCTAAGTTAGTACTCAAATGAATATAATTGTGTACAGACTATGAAGGGGGGGAAGGTAAGAGTTGGGGAAGATAAGAGTGGGGAAACGTAAGAAGGTTCAAAGGTTAAGAAAACATTGCTTGTATGTGAAATTTGATTTCAAAAATGGCAACCCACTCCAGTACTCTTGCCTGGAGAATCCCATGGAGGGAGGAGCCTGGTAGGCTACAGTCCATGGGGTCGCAAAGAGTCGGACATGACTTCACTTTCACTTTCTTTCACTTTCAAAGAGTGTGTAAGTAAGAGTTACTGTATTTTCTATTCACAAAGTGTTTATGGTGTTGGAAGACAGGGGATTTCAGGCAAGGTTGTGATTGTTTGGTTTGGTTTAATTTGGTTTAAAGACCAGCTAATGCCTTCCAATGAAAGACAGGTTTGCACTTTGCAAACCTATCTCAAACTCTACTACGTCACTTTATATAAAGAGAAGTAGATATAGTTCAATATCTACAGGATACCTTTGACTTTCTGGGTAGATACTGACAGCTTGAAGGAGGGTCATGAAAGTGTCTTTTGTGTTGCTAAAATGGCCTCAGAATGAGCCATTTATTTTGGAAGGGCATATATAGAGCTAAAAAAAAAGAAAGCTTAACCTGGAAGTATTGATAGGAATAGAGACAGTACATAAGTGAATGAAGAGATTAGTGGCTGAGTAGCTACAATCACAAATTGGTTTCACAGCAGCTCCTGATATGACCAATGAAAAGATAAAGAATGAAAGTTCAGTTCAGTCACTCAGTTGTGTCCGACTCTTTGCAACCCCATGAATCACAGCACTCCAGGCCTCCCTGTCCATCACCAGCTCCCGGATTTCACTCAGACTCGCGTCTGTCGAGTCAGTGATGCCATCCAGCCGTCTCATCCTCTGTCGTCCCCTTCTTCTCCTGCCCCCAATCCCTCCCAGCATCAAAGTCTTTTCCAATGAGTCAGCTCTTCGCATGAGGTGGCCAAAGTACTGGAGCTTCAGCTTTAGCATCATTCCTTCCAAAGAAATCCCAGGGTTGATCTCCTTCAGAATGGACTGGTTGGATCTCCCTGCAGTACAAGGGACTCTCAAAGAGCCTTCTCCAACACCACAGTTCAAAAGCATCAATTCTTCAGCACTTAGCCTTCTTCACAGTCCAGCTCTCACATCCATACATGACTACTGGTAAAACCATAGCCTTGACTAGACGGACCTTAGTCGGCAAAGTAATGTCTGTCTCTGCTTTTGAATATGCTCTCTAGGTTGGTCATAACTTTTCTTCCAAGGAGTAAGTGTCTTTTAATTTCATGGCTGTAGTCACCATCTGCAGTGATTTTGGAGCCCCCCAAAATAAAGTCAGCCACTGTTTCCACTGTTTCCCCATCTATTTCCCATGAAGTGATGGGACCAGATGCCACGATCTTCGTTTTCTGAATGTTGAGCTTTAAGCCAACTTTTTCACTCTCCTCTTTCACTTTCATCAAGAGGCTTTTTAGCTCCTCTTCACTTTCTGCCATAAGGGTGGTGTCATCTGCTTATCTGAGGTTATTGATATTTCTCCCAGCAATCCTGATTCCAGCTTGTGCTTCTTCCAGCCCAGCGTTTCTCATGATGTACTCTGCATGTAAGTTAAATAAGCAGGGTGACAATATACAGCCTTGACACACTCCTTTTCCTATTTGGAACCAGTCTGTTGTTCCATGTCCAGTTCTAACTGTTGCTTCCTGACCTACATACAGATTTCTCAAGAGGCAGGTTAGGTGGTCTGGTATTCCCATCTCTTTCAGAATTTTCCACAGTTTCTTGTGATCCACACAGTCAAAGGCTTTGGCATAGTCAATCAAGCAGAAATAGATGTTTTTCTGGAACTCTCTTGCTTTTTTGATGATCCAGCGGATGTTGGCAATTTGATCTCTGGTTCCTCTGCCTTTTCTAAAACCAGCTTGAACAACAGGAAGTTCACGGTTCACGTATTGCTGAAGCCTGGCTTGGAGAATTCAAATCAGCCAAACAGCCATGAGGGGTCCACTCCTTGAGGGCATGGCTCCTGTCTAGTTGCACAGCATGTATTCTCAGTGCCTAGAATGTGGTAGGTACATGCTGCTGCTGCTGCTTCTGCTAAGTCGCTTCAGTCATGTGCCTGTGCGACCCCATAGACGGCAGCCCACCAGGCTCCTCCGTCCCTGGGTCTCTCCAGGCAAGAACACTGGAGTGGGTTGCCATTTCCTCCTCCAGTGCATGAAAGTGAAAAGTGAAAGTGAAGTCGCTCAGTGAAAGTGAAGTCGCTCAGTCGTGCCCGACTCTTAGTGAACCCATGGACTGCAGCCCACCAGGCTCCTCCATCCATGGGATTTTCCAGGGAAGAGTACTGGAGTGGGTTGCCATTGCCTTCTAGGTTCTCACTATTCCATAGTGATAATAAAGGAATATATATAAATAAATAACATATATTCAGGAGGGAGTGACTTGACTCTTTTTTTTTTTTTTTAAGGAAGACTCTAGATTATTTGGCTCCCATGGCAGAGGTTATCTTCTATAAAATTTCTTCTATTTTCCAGTTGTCTTCTAAGTAGGTACTTCTATCCCTGGTGTTCTTTATGGGCTAGTAAGTGTAGGAGAAATGCCTCTAGGGACAGAAAGATCTGAAGCTGTTACATTAAAAAGGTTTCCCAGGCAGACAAGATATGCCTGGAGTCTGCTCCTGGTTACAACTTTAATCATTTCACACCAGCTGACTGTGGAAATTTATCTGAACGATGAAGGAAATACTTTAATCAGGACTTCATCATGTTACTTTCACAACTTTGGAGTTCTGAATTAAAACCAAGAGCATGGAAGATTATCTGTGACTTCAGTCTCCCCAGTTCTGATAATCCCATGAGAAGGTGCCTTGCTCCATGGAATGGAAGACAGGGGATTTCAGGCAAGGAGTCAGGAATGGGAGAGATTTGGGTGTGTGTGTGTGGGGAGTTCAGGTTCCAGAAAATTCAGTTCTAATAGCTATTGAGAGTTTGAACTAGCAGGGGTCATGAGATTGATGACAATTAGTGAATAGAATGGCACCATATGTTGGGAGCCCAGGAAATCAAACTGGCTTCAGAAGTCTGTGGTCTCAGAAACAGAAGGAAACTAAAGCTACAATAGTCATGAAGTCAATCAAGGTGAGAAGGAAAGGTGATGAAGAGAGATAAGGGATTGGATTGGATTAGAATGACTGAAAGAATGAGAGCTCCTCTAAGAAAATAAGACTTGTCTAATTACTCTTATACAGGAATTACTGGAGGTAAAGACCCTGCTCCTCTTGCCAGGTGTAGGAACTTGTTCCCCAGCACTGCAAGTGCACACAAGTTGGAGAGGGATGCTTCCTGCAGGACTGTGTGTTCAGCCGGGTTGTGCAGAGGAGAGTGAGAAGTCCAGGAATGTTCTTTTGTTTTCTTGTGAGCATATCATCGCATTTCTCAGCTTAGAGGGGCCGCTGAGAGAGGGGGATTTGGAAAGATTTCTCTGAAAGGGAGGACAACTCTGGAATATGCTCTAGGAGAATTTTATTTCTTGAAAATAAACACAAAGACCCTTCAATGGGAGTCTTCTACTTTATTGATACTATATGTTAAACTGTACTCAGTGCTCTGTTTAGGAAGGAATTCCACAAAAGAGGGGATATATGTATATGTAGAGCTGATTCACTTTGCTATACGGCAGAAACTAATACCACACTGTAAAGAAACTATACCCCAATAAAAATTAAAAAATAAATGAATAAAAGAAGAGAAACTCACATGATTCTTCCCAGTCGATAGGCATCAAATATACGCAGGACCCGTATTCTGAGTGAGATGACCAAAAGGGAAAATATTAGTCACTCAGTCATGTCCGACTCTCTGTGACCTCATGGACTGTAGCCCACCAGGTTCTTCTGTATGTGGAATTTTCCAGGCAAGAATGCTGGAGTGGGTAGCCATTCCCTTCTCTATGGGATCTTCCCAACCCAGGGATCAAACCTGGGTTTGATCCTGCCTACATTGCAGGCAGATTCTTTACCATCTGAGCCTCCAGGGAAGCCCATCCTGAATGAGATACTTGTGAGGAGTTGACAAAAGTCATCAGTAGATTTAATGATCTGGTCCCAGGAGCCTAAATGAGGGTAGTGGCTCTCAGCTCCCTGGAGGAGCACTGCCGACGTTCTTCTGTGGTTACACTGGCCACCCCAAAGAACCTAATGGGGAAGCTGCTTCTCTGGTGATGTCTGTCGTGCCTGATCTATAACCTCCATCATTGCTTTTTTTTAAAAAAGCTCTTATGATAGCACAGCACATTTGAGTATGCTTAAAGTATTCAAGTGGTGCTACTGGCTATAATTAAGTTCTTTCAGCCTTTCCATTACAAATTCTTCTTTCCAGGGTTTACTATCTCAGAGACTTCTAATCCCATTGGACCAAACTCAGTACAGAAGTTGTCAGCAAGAATGCAAATTTTTCTGCTCACCCCTAAATATTTCCTATTAAACAAATGTGTTTTTTTTTTTCTCTTTCTTATTGCAACATAGGTATAAAGTTTCAGGCACTTTTGAAGGGCCACAGGAAAAAAGTAACCTAAGCATAAAATCAGAAAGAAATACATAAGAATGCAGAAGTTGTCTGGTTTGGGGGTGGGTGGGGAAATATCAAACATTTCCAGTATCAAAGAACTTTTTGCCTTGTGTTTTTAAAATCAAACTCAAGATTTAGCTGTGAAATAAACTAAAAGCATACTGGCTGTGATTTTGGACTTTTGATTTTTTTGTAAAGAGAAAGGTTTCTTTAGTCTGTGAAAGTTTAAAATGACTGGTTGATTCCGATATGTTCATCTGATGTGGTCCATAATTGAAGTGCTTCTTTTCCTTTCTTCTCTGTCTTGAAGCCAATTGAATAAAAATCATATGTGACATTTTTGGCATATAGCAAAGTTATTAATGTAAAATAATTATAATATTTTATTGTGATAAAAAGTACATGAAATTTACCATCTTAAGCATTTATAAATGTACAGTTCAGTAGTGTTAAGTATATTTACACTCTTGTACAACTAATCTCCAGAACTTTTCATCTTGTAAAACCGGAGTTCTATACCCATTAAGCACATTTCCATCGCCCCTTCTCCTCACCCTCTGGCAACCACCATTCTACTTTCTGTTTCTATGAATTTGACTATTCACAGATACCGCATATAAATGGAATCATACAATATTTGTCTTGTGGCAAACTGTGACTGGCATATTTCAGTTAGCATAATGACCTCAAGATCATGCATGTTTTAGCATGGGTCAGAATTTTTTTGGGAAGGTTGCTTGATATAAAAGTTATAAAAAGTTGACTTTTGAATGTTGATTCAGTTTTGTATTTATTCTTTTTTCTAAAATTAATCCAAAGATCTGATTTCTTAAATAAAAGACTTTGCTATGTCTTCAAAGTCTTTCATGTGGTAATTTAGTTGCTAAGTCATGTCTGACTCTTCTGCGACCCCGTGGACTGTAGCCCTCCAGGCTCCTCTGTCCATGGGATGTCCCAGGCAAGAATACTGGAGTGGGTTGCCATTTCCTCCTCCAGGGGATCTTCCTGACCCAGGAATTGAACCTGTGTCTCCTGCGTTGCAGGTGGATTCTTTACCAACTGAGCCACCAGGGAAGCCTACAATTTTTTCATACTTATTAAAATTCCTCTTTGGGGATTTTTAACTCATTAGCTTGAAGCTACAGGTATTTTTTTTTGTTGTTTTTTTGGCTGAGCTGCGTCTTGGTTGCTGCAGGGGCTTTCTCCAGTTGCGGTGAGCAGGGACTACTCTCTAATTGTGGTGTGCGGGCTTTTCATTGCGGTGGCTTCTCTTGTTGCGGAACATGGGTTCTAGGATGCATGAGCTCAGTAGCTGCAGCGTGTGTGCGTGCATGCATGCTTGGATGTTCAGTTGCTCAGTCATGTCTAACTCTTTGCAACCCTCTGTGGACCATAACCCACCAGGCTCCTCTGTCTATGGGATTCTCCAGCCAAGAATACTGGAGTGGGTAGCCATTCCCTTCTCTAGGGGATCTTGCTGATTCAGGGACTGCATCAATGTCTCCTGTGTCCCCTGCATCGGCAGGCAAATTCTTTATCATTGAGCCACTTTGAGGAACTGCTCAGGTGGCGCTATTGGTAAAGAACTTACCTGCCAATCCTGCAGACATAAGAGACACAAGTTCAGGCCCTTGGTCAGCAAGATTCCCTGGAGAAGGGAATAGCTACCCACTCCACTATTCTTGCCTGGAGAATCCAGTGACCAGAGGAGCCATGGCGGACTACGGTCCATAGGGTCACAAAGAGTCGGACATGACTGGTGACTTAATGCACGCACACATACACCTCGGGAGAGTCAGTAGTTTTTCAGTCATGTTTCCCAGGGAGTGGAAGATGGACCTCTTTAGGTCCCAGGCTGTGTCTGTCTGCTCCCGGGTCTGGGTGGTCCTAAATATCTGCCATGTTGTCCTTGTGCAGCTACCAGCGCAGCTGCACGTTCTGCATTCTGTCTCCATGGGGAATTGTTCTCTCTGTTAGAGTATTATGACCAACCCAGATAGCATATTAAAAAGCAGAGACATTACTTTGCCAACAAAGGTCAGTCTAGTCAAGGCTAGGGTTTTTCCAGTGGTCATGTATGGATGTGAGAGCTGAACTGTGAAGAAAGCTGAGTGATGAAGAATTGATGCTTTGGAACTGTGGTGTTGGAGAAGACTCCTGAGAGTCCCTTGGACTGCAAGGAGATCCAACCAGTCCATTCTGAAGGAGATCAGTCCTGGGTGTTCTTTGGAGGGAATGATGCTAAAGCTGAAACTCCAATACTTTGGCCACCTCATGAGAAGAGTTGACTCATTGGAAAAGACTCTGATGCTGGGAAGGATTGAGAGCAGGAGGAGAAGGGGTCAACAGAAGATGAGATGGCTTGATGGCATCACCAACTCGATGGACGTGAGTTTGAGTGAACTCCGGTAGATGGTGATGGACAGGGAGGCCTGGCATGCTGCGATTGATTCATGGGGTCGCAAAGAGTCGGACACGACTGAGCAACTGAACTGAACTGAACTGAACCCCTCTGACACTTCTAAATGTGGCTGTCATGCTCTCATCTGCCTCTGAAGTTATTCCTATTGAGTTCTTCAACTTTTCCATCTTTTTGCTTTCTTCTGCCTCCTAGAGTTTCTCAGATACTTGGTTTCTCAAGAACAGGTTAGTTTTACAAGACATGTGAGTCACCTTCTTTTACTCATTGAGTTTTAAATATCTGGTACAATCCTATTCAACTCCTTTTTGTTGTTGTTCAGTCACTAAGTCATGTCTGGCTCTTTGTGACTCCATGGACTGTAGCATGCCAGGCTTCCCTGTCCTTCACTATCTCCTGGAGTTTGCTCAAACTCATGTCCACTGAGTTGGTGATGCCATCCAACGATCTCATCCTCCTTTGCCCCATTCAATTTCTTAAATATTTATTAGAAAATTTTGAGCAACAGATTGAGAATGCAAAAATGACCAGACATGCCTGTATCCTTGAGGAGATCTTAAACTAAGGGGGAAGACAAATATGTAGACAATCCAAGACAGTGTAGACGATAGGGGGAAAAGAGCATAGTGGCTATTGTGAGGGACATGGATGAGGAAGAAACTTGCCATACATGTGGAAATTGGATCAGATCTTAACAACAGGGCAACATTTAAAATCAGTTCTATAAAATGACTACAGATTGGCTAGAAACTGGCTAGTGTCTCTGCTTCTCAATTATTTGCTTTATACGGTAAAAATACTTCTGGAAGTGAATAGTCCCCAGATTTTTTCCCAGCACGAAGACAATATTGGATAAAATCAGTAACACTTCTCAAGTGCATTTGTTATTTCCCATTGTCCTGTTGTCACTGCATATTCTATAAAGGATATCAGATTTATTTGGGGGGGTGGTCTGCTGGGTCTGTTACGTTAAAGAATCCCAAAGGATACAAAGGGATGGATTCTGACTAGCCAGGGAATATACTGTAAATTGTTATCAGTTATTTACATGTAGGTGTGAACGTGGCAAATGGAAGCAGGTTTGAGAAGAATAGGAAGAGAGAGGCAAGAGGGTAGGAGGAGCTTGGGAAAGATATGCTGGTGATTCATTGGTGAAAAAGGAGTGGAGAAACTCAAGGGTGGGGACCTTGAACAAACTACAGATATTATTCTCTCTAGAAGTAGCCCTGTGTGTGAAAGAATGGCTTCTGAGTTACATTTTATTTGAACATCGGAGGTGTAAATGATCTCCAAGGTGGCATCCAATAAGTAGCAGCTCTTCCTCACTTGGGTTCCAAGCAAAGTGAGACATAAAACAGAGAGTAAACATGGGATAAGCAAGAAACTCCCTCTGCCACTGGTAGAGTTCAGAGCTTCGAGCTTGTTACTCTAGTGAATTTTTTGGTCTTGAAACCAGAACTAGGCAGACTTGCTGTCCATACCCGACCTGGGCAGCACTAGACTGGTGTAGGCTATTCCACAAGGATTAGTCTCCACACTCTTCTCCTCATTCACCAAGCACAATGACACTCTTCCTCTTCCAGGCTGGAATGAGGATGAGGGCCGGAAAAAGCTAGAAAGAGGTTTGCAATAAGGAAACCTAAGAAATAAGCAAGAGAAAAGCTTCCCCCCCCACTGCCAAAAAGTTGCTCTGTATGGAGAGCATCACTGACTCAATGAACGTGAGTTTGAGCAAACTCCGGGAGATGGTGAAAGACGGAAGCCTGGCATGCTGCAGTCCACGGGGTCGCAAAGAGTCTGACACGACTTAACGACTGAACAACAATGGATAGTGTTGCCTTTCAGTTTTTTTTTTAATCTTCAACTTCTGTTTTGTCCTTTGTTTTGGGGCATTGAGGCTTTCTCATATTTTCGGCAGAGATATTCAGTGTGACTAGCCTCCATCTCTGTTTGATTATTCTCCTCTTTGTTCTTCCAGTTTGCAAGTTTTTGATTCTGCTTTGTTTTTGCTTACAGATGGACCCCACTTCTTGAAGCAGAATGCAGAAGAGAGTAGGAGCCAGGTGCTCTGAGTCCTTAATGCTATTGCCATCCTCTGGTTTGGCCCCTTCTGGCCTCTTTGATATTCAGAGTAGGTAGATTCTGTCAGGTACAATGTTGATGGGCTTGCATCTCAGTATAATGAATGTGGAAGCCTTGGTCTGTTTGCCTGGTCTCCCCACTGCAGTGTGGTGAATTACTATGAGCTATTTGAATTAGCCTTTATATGTATTTTAGGGAGCTACCTCTCTATAGCATTGCCTCTGTGAGGCTTATGGGAGCTGCAGGGACTTAAAAATGAAGCAAATGGCTCTCCAAGGAAATCTCTCTAAGAGTGAGAACTATTCGAGTCTGTGAATGCTTGGAGTTTCTCACTGTGTAACGAGATCAGTGTAGGATAGAAACATGAAACAACGCTTTGTTCCTATGGGTAAAATCAACTTGGTGAGAGCTAGGTATGCTGAGAGTCAAGTTCCATAACCTGGATTGATTCTAAAGAATCAATCAGTTTAGAAATCATCAACTGTCACAATGCTATGAATATGTAAAAAGTAGCAAGAAAGGGGATTCTAATATCAATGAGAACCAGCACCATCAATGCTAATTTGCTTCCAGTTTTGTTCTTGACATGGCAAAGTGGCCGAAGAGAGCTTTTACTGTTGTAACTGTCTTTCAAATAAAAGGTAGTTTCAACATCATGTAAAAAAGTGGTTTTGGCATAGATAGGATATATTTGCAAAGCACACGGAGTAGTGCCTGACATGTCGCAAGCATGGCATGAGGATTTTGTTAAACAAAAAGTATCAGAGTAAACTCACCACATTTGCCAAAATTCAAAAATGGGGATAAAAACTCTGGGCTTTGTTGATCATTTTACAGTTCAGGTCATCTTCCCTGTGTTTCACATCTTTTGGGATTGGCAGGGTGACTTCTGGAACTACGAGGTTAAAGGTTCTTCTACAATATCAATTAAACATAATTCACAAATAGCCTCTTCAGAGTTTGCTAAACTTAGAAACCATTGTAAATGTAAGGATACTATAGAGAAGACTAATGAGAGCTTATATATTAATTAATGAAAGCTTACGGTAGAGTAACTGAAGGTATAAAGTGATTTAATTATGGACACAAAAAAATGACATGGCTATTTTGAAGGAGCATCAGCCATTACAGTGCTCAAGGTATTTGCCAAATTCAGGAATGCAAGAAAACATTATGTATTAACATCCTATGATATATGTCTTCATAGAGATTGCTTGCACCTCTTTAGTTTCTTGGACTAGTTGAACACCAAAGGCCTTAGAACCCAGAGATTTGGCTAATTTTTCCATGTTTATACTATAAATAGTTTCTACTTTGTGACAGGCTCCATGTTAGTATTCTCATAAACACAGAGCGGTATGAGAAGAGTGGACATAGTTTCTAATCTATTGTGTTTCATGGTGATTTTGAATTTAGTTGATTCGTACAATGATGAAAATTTCCTTTGAAAACATTTTCACTTAGCATGTCTAATCAGTTTTTTATCTCCTCCTGAGCATCCTGAAACTTAAGGAGAGTGTTTTTGTTTTCCATAAACTTCTATGATACTAGGAACCATTTATTTTTTATTTAAACTAAATTTTACAGTTTATTTCATCTTCATGAATACAGGCATTACAGGAAGGGTAAATGAGGCAATCTTTTCTCCCCCATTTAATCAGATGAAGTTTTTGGCATTTTTGTGATATACAGGTTTACTTAATTCATTGACTTGGGTTGAGAGTTAGCAACGGCAAATTTTTGCAATTTAGTATCTTCCTCCATTTCAAAGATCTTAATTCCTGAACTACATTATGAGTTCTGAAATGATATTCTTGAAGTGTTCACATCTTAATCCGAGATCTGACACTGCTTGTTAAGACAGGGAACTGTTAATAGCTGCCTTCCTCTTCGCTAACCCACTCCACTAGCAACCTTAAGAGTTACTCTATATAAAAATAAAACTGTATTCCCAAGCATTGACTGACATTGTTGTGCTGGGAACTCTTCCCAGAGCTTTAGCTCCCTGAGAGAAAAGAGAGGTCCTAACCATTGATTTCCATGAACAATAACAGTTTTGTAATATTCTTCGCAGCACAACTCAAGCGGTCAGGCAACCTTGATCAGCCCGACAAACTTATAAGTATTTACATACAAGGTATATTTGAAATTGATCCCGGGCCATAATTCCCAATAATCCCATTATTTAGCACACTAAATTTCTGTGAGAAGCCAAAGCCAGAAACTGTCTCAAAGCAGAGTTGATCATCTTTTACAAGTGAGAGAAAAACATCAAGAGGGTGGAAACTTTCTCCCCCTAAACTCAGCAAATTGCTATCTTCACAGCTGTAACTGACATACTCCAGAGTGTCAAACTTTCTGATGTCCATTTTCAGGGTGACTGTCCACGTCAAGAAGAGCTTCCAGGCTTCCGCTGGCCACTGCACTTGGACTTCAGTCCATCAATGGGAACCCCCTTCCTCTTTACTGCTTTCTGAGCACGCTGCGGGTAGCGCTTTGAAGAAGTTGGTGTATTGCGTAGGAGACGTCCCTGTCGAGGAACTCCGCGGCAAACTAGCGATCAAACCTGCGGTCACAGACGCTTTGTGTGAGTATGACCTCCAGCATGCAGTTTCTGGCGGCGGCGCCATCGGATGGCGACATTCTTAGGCACGTGGCTTCATGGGAGGACACACTACGCATTATGGAAGCGAGAAGCAGTAGGAAGCATTTAAAGATGCATATACGTGAAAAGAGAAAAGAGGGAAGAACGGAGAAGCACTGCCGGTTGAGTTGGAAAGTGTTCTGCCGACCAAGGACAGATTTGATGTCATAAGAGCACATTTTAGAAGCTCAGATTGATTTCAGGAATGCCTGGGGAAATATAAATGTTTAGAGCACTTACTCAGAATGACCTAGAAAGTCTTCTTTTTGTATGCTTTATCAAAATTCATTTTTTTAAAAAAAATCTAAGATAGGTTGTGTCCTTGTCCTAGGCAAGTCTGAAGTTGGTTTTCAGGCCCTCGAGATGATAGAACTTAGTCCTCCTCACCTCCATAGCACCTAGTGTCTTCTGGTAGTTCTATGCTTGACACTTTTGTCCACCCAAAGAAAGGAGGGGAAGGCAGCTCCAGAATTTGGAGTGTTTTGTTTGTGCTGTGTTGTTCTACATGTATTGGCTCATTAATTCTCACATGAGGCCTTTGAAAAATATTTTATTATTTTCTTTTTGCCTGTGGAGGAACAGAAATTCAGCAAATGGAAATGCGTTGCTCATTGTGGTTCAGTCAGTGATGGTGATGATCAGGGTCAACACACATGCTTGATGCTAGACACCACTCCTTCCCTACCGCTCATCAAGCGGTTCACCGTTAGTTTGGATTTTGCCTGGTGCTCTGTCATGCTTCTTTTTTTTTTAAGTTTATTGAAGCATAGCTGACCTATAATATTATGTTAATTGCAGGTGTATAGAATAGGGATTTGTTCATATATTTACATATTTTCATTTGAGATTCCTCTCCATTAAGGTCATCACAGGATACTGAATAGAGTTCCCAGTGCTATACAGTGAATGCTGTTTGTTTATATGTTTTATACATGGTAGTGTGCATCTGTCAACCCCATATTCCTGATTTATCCCTCCCCCCATTTCTTCTTGATAACTATGAGTTTGTATTCTATGTCTGTAAATCTGATTCTGTCTTATAAATAAGTTCATTTGCATTATTTTTTAAATTCCACATATAAGTGAAATCATATGATATTTGTCTTTCTCTGTCTGACTTATTTCATTTAGTATGATAATCTCTAGGTCTATCTGTGTTGCTGCAAATGGCATTATTCTATTTTTATGGCCGAGTAAATTCCATCGTATATATGTAGCACATCTTCTTTATTCATGTTGTGGACACCTAGGTTGTTCACATCTTGGCTATTGTAAATGGTCCTGCTATGAACATTAGGGTGTATGTATTGAATTTTTGAAATAGAGCCTTCTTATTTTTGGGACATGTGCCCAGGGGTGGGACTGCTGTATCATATGGTAACTCTATTTTTAATTTCTTAAGGAACCTCTGTACTGTTCTCCACCTGTTCACATTGCCAGCAACAGGTTATGAAGATTCCTTTTCTCCACACCCTCTCCAGCATTTATTATTTGTAAACTTTTTGATGATGGCCATTCTGACTGGCTGTCCTGCTTCTGATAGTTATGAGTCCTGACTCATCTTCCTCAGTGCATCTGTTTCTGTTGGTTCTTCTGATAAATAAAATCATGCTATGCTATTGGTGGCCACAAGTGTCTTTTAACAAAGGCCTATGTCTTCATTCTAAAGAGAACCAGTGGTAGAAATATGAAGCTTGTCATCATCTTAACATTGCCAGTACAGTGCTTTGAAATTCAAGTTATATTTTCTTTATAAAATCTAAGGTTTATAGCACACTGCAGAGTTCTGTGTATGTAGCAGACTTGCAAATTGTGCTGTGCTGATGAATAAATGAGTTGAAGGGCAGCATTCAGTCTCAACAGAAGGGCAGTTTTAGTGAATTTCCACTTGTGACATCCTTATTTTTACTCTTCTTGGGTAGCAATGCTATCTGTACAAATGTAGGTTCTAAGTCAAATAGAATATGGTAGTTTTAAGAAATCCAATATGATGAGTGTGTTCAGAGTTTTTCATACTTTGAACAGTTTATAAAGTCAGATGTCCCAATTGTGAATAAGTATTTTTTTGTCCTTTAGAATTCATTTTGAGATTTGAATGAAGATTGAAATGTAAGGTGGTGACTGAATTCAAACTGTGTTAAACCGCCTGCCTGTTTATTGTTTGTGACTAGAGGTAAGGCTAGGTGCTAGTGAAATAAGATACTGATGAAAATGGCACTGAAAATGTGTTAAAGCAACATATTTTGAAATGTATGTAGAGCTCTTTGAAATGAAATAATGTTTTTAAGAGAATTCTTAAAAATGTTAGTACATCTTTTTAGTGACAAAAAATTACTGTGACAATGAAAATTCCTAACCTCACCCAAAAACATAGATCAACTATAGTTTGTTAATTTTTCAATTTAAGAATAATTTAATAATAATAGTATAGAAGATACATGCTAGAAGAACTGAATTTTTTAGGTAAATCTCTTTAACATTGGCATGACCTAATAAAGATGCATGAGGCTATTATAAGATTTACACAATGCTAAATATTTTTAGATTGATTTCAGTGTGAGAGACTGGAGAACATTCCTTTAGAAGTCTCAGGAGAACCATTTTAGCATATTTTTTATAAAGACCCCCTATGCACACAATATACAGCCTCACATGTAATATCATTTGAACATTTAATCTAGTTACCTTTTAACCTTCATGAAATGTTAGAAATAGATTTCAAACTTAATAAAGGAAGCAAAGTGGATATATTTGTGTGTGTGTGTATATTTTAATATAATGTTGATTGTAAGAGTCTTTCCTTAGAATAACCAGCGCTATAAAGACAAAAAGAAGAGAAATATGATAGACATAAATGGATACATATCTACATATTTTAAAGTATTTAAGGGTCTATTTCAGAAGAAAATACTATTTTAATGATAGCTTGTATACAGTATTTTATATTTATGAAATGTGGACGGAGGAGTGATACAGAATGGACAGCTAGATGGAGCTGGCTTTCCGTAAGTCACAAGCTTTTCCATTGATAGAAAAGCAAACTTTGATAGTTCAGCACAGATTCTATCCTGAAGAAAAAAACAGAGAACACTAAAGTGTTCTCTTTGGTGAATTAGTAACGACAATAAATGAAGAGTCCTGTTAAAAACAGAAACAACAAATTATCACTTAAATGATAACCATGCAAAGATCGCCAAGGACCTTGCTCTCCTTCAAGAACTAACTTGTTATAAACATCCAAAAGCACAACCGAACCTAAATATACACCAACCCTAAATCTTAATTGTATATATGCCTTACTTCTAGGTAACCATATTAAGCTGGTGAAATAGTTTGATTAGAACATCTAGAGATATGTACAGCACACAATCTCCTTTACTAAAGACATTTATTTCCGATTGCTTTCTATTTCATTATAGCAGCTACAAATTTCTTTTAATACATAATAATGGAGAACTTTTTTTTTTCTGAGTTAAGTTAGAACTCAAACTGTGTCATTTAGATTTGGAGAGCAAACGTGTAGCACTACTTTGCTTTGCTAAAGACCAAATGCTGGTAAATTCCCTACCTTCTCTCCCTTGCCCTGAAAAATTTCAGTTACATTGGGTTTTAGGTTCTTGGAATTTTTGTAGCACAAATGACAGCGTTTTTCATGATTTTCTGCTGAGACCACACTTCACTTAACATCATCTTGTATTCTTTAGAAGAGGATCTCAAAGCCATCTTAGCATTTTCTAGGGAAAAACTCCCAAAGGCATCCTCCCCTTGAGAGAGGGAAAAATGTATTATCCTGGATTTATTCGCATAGTTTTCACACATTTTTTTAGGGGTGGTGCAGCGAAAAAAATCCAGAATCAAGACAAGAGAAGTTCACTGGATTTACATGTCCAGTTAAACATAGTGACTTTTTTGAGCCTTCTTGTTTCCGGGTTTTGGATACTGTCTCTCAGTTCTGGTCAGTGGATGGTCTGTGAACGGCTGGGAGTTCACCAAATCCTCTCAGGAATGCACATAGTCACTATTAGTGACATAATATTACTAAGACAATGCTTGCCTTTCTCATCGGGCTGCCATTTGCACTGACAATGCAAAAGCAATGATGGGTAAAGTGACAGTGCTTTTGCAGAGCTAAAGGCAGGGCAACCAGTTATAACAGAGTCTTTGTGTTCTTTACTGTCACGCACTCACAGGGTGTATTTGATGAAGCAGTACCAATTCCTAATGTTATTAAATCTCAGCCCAAGTATGTCTCTTTAATGTTCTGTTGTTACTTCATGGGAAGTACCTATAAGCCCACTGCTGCTGCAAACCAACATACCATGCATATCTCAAGAAGAACTGGTGTGATGCCATGCCTTGAGGGCTCAACTATCACCTTTTTTCATGAAACACAGTTTATACTTGAATAAATGACAGATAAACCATGGTTATTCAGACTTGATTATTTGGTAGATATTTCTTAAAAATAAGCAAAATGAACCTGTCCCTTTAAAGAAAAGACTGAGAGTTTTTGTCTCCAGTGAGCAAGTTCAAGCTTCCAAGCAAAACTTAAAATTTTGGGAAAATTAAATATGCCACCATGGACTTACCTCTTTAGTACATAAAGACTTATCTGATAAGATTGGTGGAACATTAACAAATGTAAACTTTTGATATTATAAAATGGAATGCATGAGGTATGATTCATGAGTTTACAAAAACATACAAGAGTAAAAGATTCATTGAGAAGGGCGTGGCAATCCACTCCAGTATTCTTGCTTGGAGAGTCCTGTGGACAGAGAAGCCTGGTGGGCTGTATGGTCACAAAGAGTCAAGACATAACTGAAGCGACTTAGGATACATGCCAAAGAATCACTGAAAGATGACATAGATTAGTGTATTTCAGTGTAACAGAATAACAATCAGAGTTGTAAAGTCATTCATATGGTATTGGTTTCTATGCTACAGCTAGCTTTTAAGAAAGAGTTTTGGTGTAGGGTTGAAGAAGGATATCCTCAACTACCTGAAAAAGGCTTTTTAAATACTTTTCCTTTTTTCTAACTACATAACTGTCTGAGGCCAGATTTTCTTCATATCTTTCAACTAAAAAATCTATTGAAACAAATTAAACATAGAAGTAAGGTCATCCATTAAATTAGACAGAAGAGTTAAGTAAAAATGTAGAACAATGTTATTATGATTACTGTTTTTTGCTTTTGAAAGTATAGGATTTATTTTTCAGCAGGTAATAGATGTAATCTGTTATGTTAAGATAGGTTAATAAATACTTTTTTCCCCTCAGTTTTAATTTCTTTAAAGGGAAACATAATCCATGTAAAGATTCTTGGAGGTATCAGTAGTTTCTAAGAGTGGAGAGGAGTCCTGAGATGAAAAAGTCTGAGTATTGCTGTCCCATCTTCTAAATGGAGAGATCCTAATCTCCAGCCCAGGGCACTCACATATGACACTGTGATGTGCTGTCCCAATCTCCCTCCCCTTCATGGGAAGACTTACCGACCCAGTTGCTTGGGAGTGCTGCCACCAACAGCCTTGAGTCATCGTCAGCTTAGATCATCTCAGTTGCAGAGAGCTGCCTCAGCCGAGGCCATGTCCCTTTCCAGGGTGGTCCACATCTACTGACTGATGGATGCATGTGTATAGGGCCATGGCCATCTTTGTCCAACTCAGAACAACTCTGATGGTCATTCTAGCACCAGGGCTCCCTGTGGGATCAGATGAGATGTCAAATGGCCTGCATCAGTGCTTAACGTCTCCCTTCTCTGCTGTTTCCTTCCCTACTGTGTTAATTCCAAGGTCCTTCCTTAATATTGATACATATCCTGTTCAACACACCGTGTCTCAGAACCTGCTTCTCTGAAAAACCACCTGAAACAGCGTGGGAGCTTGGTAATAGGTTAAAAGTTAATTCTCCTTCCAGCTTTGAGTAATCAGGGTGCCTGAAGAACCACTGCACACAGAGTCTAAGCTCCTTATTGACAAGCCACATAAATCCATAGGCCTATAAAAGGCTTTATGTGGTCTGGAAGGTCCCATAATGCATATTATGAGGTCTCAGACAGGCTAGTTCTAGATTCCGTGGGTCTAGTTCAGCAGTGAAAAAAGGAAAGCAAGTTTTTGCTTCTGGAAAGCAAAGGTAGAAACTACTGATAATCCTTCTACTTGTATACATCTTCCGAATTTTAAGTGCATGATAAGAACACAAGAGAAGAATAGGAATGGGTTGGGTCAAGAGGCTAAGTGTGAGAAAACCAGACCTATCTATTCATTTAACCCGTTTTCACATTTAATATATACTGGCAGCCAAAGGTGAGTCAGCTTATTGGTGATCTGGATCAACCATTAATATTGTCTGAAGTGACTAGATGGCCCCCGATCTTTCTCTCAGGACTCACGATCTGGCCTAGAAAACAGAGTTTGAGAGTCTTTCTTTATTGGATCAGAGGAATTTCAAGCTTTAAAATTCTCAATAATGAAGAAGCTTAGTTGTCCTTTCTGCAGCCCCATCTGCATGATGCCATTGATCACAACAGAATATTTATTTTCAATTTGATAAGGTTAGCTTTTCTGCTCTGGTTATCAAAAACTGTTTCATAGGTCCTGGATATATAAAGGATACCTGAATTGAAAATGAAGTCAAGCTTTACACTATGACATTCGAAGATGACCCATCTATATACTGGTGGGCTAAATACCAATATTTATTGATTTATTCCACACTTATTCAGCACCTACTTTTGTGCCAAGAAGCACTCTGAGTTCTGGAGAATACATAGATGAACAGGACAATATTTCTAACTTATAAGCCTCTTAAGACATGCTGAAAAATAAACTGACAGTATGTTAAAATTTTTAAGAGTTTATTCAGACAAAACCCCAAATTGAGGGCTTCCCTTGTGGCTCAGCTGGTAAAGAATCAGCCTGCAATGCAGGAGAACTGGGTTCAATCCTCGGGTTTGGAAGATTCCCTGAAGAAGGGAAAGGCTACCCACTCCAGTATTCTGGCCTGGAGAATTCCATGATCTATACCGTCCATGGGGTCACAAAGAGCAGGACAGACTGAGCGACTTTCACTTTCACTTTTCAACCCAGAAGTAGTTAGGTGAACCCTAGCAATAGGAGCAGGAAGCAAGACTTTTTGTGGAAGCAAAACAAGGAAATTATTTGCTTGGCTAAAGGATTACTTTATCTGAGAAAGTCTAGTTGACTGTTTATGATTGGTTGTCCTTAGATTTTGATTTCTTAACCTTGAGACGTTACAGGTCTATGTTTTGGTTTGCTTACACAGATAGCTAAGACATTAGAACCACCTCAGTCTAATGACCTCATTATTTAATTAACTTAACAGACAGATGATACTGTCGGGATCTTATTCAGTCCATTTGCCTGTGCAGTCATAACCCATATGAAGTAGAACAGGAAAGAGTGAAATAATTTGAAAGTGTTGAAAGAAGCTTTTCAACCGAGGTAGCAAAGCAGTGAATGTTAAATTGTGTGTTTTGCAAATTGAAGACACTGTTCTAGGTGCTGGGGAGTCAATGGTGAGCAAACTATTTTGTCTTTCTTTGTGTATTTTATGAGAGAAAGGGAAAAGCTAGAACAAGGGAAAATATACGTCTCTAAAAATCAGTAGATAAAAATTAAGAAAATAGAATTTTTGAATAACAATCACCTTGCTTGATTTGTTATATATCCAAAACATGAGAGCATATACATTCTTTTCAAAATATAAAGAATTACAAAAATTGATATATTAAGTAACAGATAAAAACACAAAAACCCCCAAAGCTGAAATGCTACTCATCACAATACTTGTTCATAATGCAAATAATACTAGAAATAAACAAGAAAAAGATAGTTTTAAGAAGCCCTAAGCATTCCTAAATAGGGAAGCAAAACTTCCTATTGGTGTTGGTTATAAATGATCTAGAAATAAACAGTAGCAAGTGAACTATATATTGAATCTGCAGAACACAGCCAAAACTCTACTTGGGAAGTTTTATAGACATGAATGCATTTACTAGAGTTTGAAATAGATTGATTAAAAGTTTGAAAATAAATAAGTAAGACTTTCAACTCAAGATGTTGGAAAAAAAATCAAAGTGTAGGAGAAAAAAAATTTAAAAAGTAATGCATTTATTATATAAAATTAAGCCAAACATAATAAAAAGGGTAAGTAATCACTAAGCTATAAAGGGTAAATAATCACTAAGCTATTAAAACATTTGGGGAATTTTATCAATAAATAAAAGGAGAGAGTATATAATATCAGAGATTAAAATTTTTTAACATAATCTGGAGATGTGGAGATTTTAAAGTTTTGAGAGAATTCAGTGTGCAATGTTATATCAATAAATATAAAACACTTACAAAATTAATGGGTATTATTATTCCATATTAAGAATGGCTTAGAGAGAGATAAGAAATTATAAGTAGACTAACAAAGATAGAAGAAAATATCCAAGGCAGTTTAATGGGTGAGGTCTATCGGTCCTTTAAGAAAAAGAAAACTCCAGCATTAAAGAAACTGTTTCATAAAAAATTAAAGATAAACATTTCCACTTTATTCTACAAAAATTCTTTATTCTTTATTCTACAAGAATTTTGGTGTCAAAATTAAATATGCATAGCTCCTGAAAGAAAACTGTACAATTTAACTTACAAACATAGATACCAAAATTTTAAATTAAAAAATGCCAAGTTAAATTCAGAATGTATATCACCAAATAGGATTTATTCTAGGAATGCAAGTATTAGTCACTGTCAGAACTCTGTTACTGTGATCAATCACAATAATACTTTTATTTATTAACACATGTTTTTGTGCAAGAAATATTTCCAAAGTGCCTACAATGAGGAAGACACCATCCTAGGTAGTGGGGTAAAAGTATGAACAAGACAGACAAGATCTCATGGATTTTGTATGAGATGGAAGATTTTAAAAATCCACATAATCATCTTAATAGATGACCAAATAAACCTCAAAGATGTGATACAATTCAATATTCATTCATGAGAAATGCTTTTAGCAAGGGAAGAACAGTGTTGGTGCATAGACAGGAATGGATAGAGCAAGCATCATTCTTACCTGGGAAACATTCACAGCATTCACTTTAAAATGAGGAAAGAATGTCTATTCCCACAGTTGGTTTTTTTTTTTGTAAATTAAAGTTTAATTAACTTACTATATTGTGTGGTAGTGTGAGCAGTCTTTGCCATTGCCTTTCTTTGGGATTGGAATGAAAACTGACCTTTTCCAGTCCTGTGGCCACTGCTGATTTTCCAAATTTCTTGGCATAATGAGTGCAGCAATTTCACAGCATCATCTTTTAGGATTTGAAATAGCTCAACTGGAATTCCATCACCTCCAGTAGCTTTGTTCGTAGTGATGCTTCCTAAAGCCCACTTGACTTCACATTCCAGGATGTCTGACTCCAGGTGAGTGATCACACCATTGTGACCTGCCTCTTGAGAAATCTGTATGTAGGTCAGGAAGCAACAGTTAGAACTGGATATGGAATAACAGACTGGTTCCAAATAGTAAAAGGAGTACGTCTAGGCTGTGTATTGTCACGCTGTTTATTTAACTTATATGCAGAGTACATCATAAGAAACACTGGGCTGGATGAAGCACAAGCTGGAATCAAGATTGCTGGGAGAAATATCAATCACCTCAGATATGAAGATGACACCACCCTTATGGCAGAAAGTGAAGAGGAACTAAAAAGCCTCTTGATGAAAGTGAAAGAGGAGAGTGAAAAAGTTGGCTTAAAGCTCAACATTCAGAAAACTAAGATCATGGCATCTAGTCCCAACACTTCATGGCCAATAGATGGGAAAGCAGTGGAAACAGTGGTTGACTTTATTATTTTGGGCTCCAAAATCACTGCAGATGGTGACTGCAGCCATGAAATTAAAAGACATTTACTCCTCAGAAGGAAAGTTATGACCAAACTAGACAGCATATTAAAAAGCAGAGACATTACTTTGCCAACAAAGGTCCATCTAGTCAAGGCTATGGTTTTTCCAGTAGTCATGTATGGATGTAAGAATTGGACTATAAAGAAAGCTGAGTACTGAAGAATTGATGCTTTTGAACTGTGGTGTTAGAGAAGACTCTTGAGAGTCCCTTGGACTGCAAGGAGATTCAACCAGTCCATCCTAAAGGAGATCAGTCCTGGGTGTTCATTGGAAGGACTGATGTTGAAGCTGAAACTCCAATACTTTGGCCACCTGATGCCAAGAGCTGACTCTTTGGAGAAGACCCTGATGCTGGGAAAGATTGAAGGTGGGATGAGAAAGGGAAGACAGAGGATGAGGTGATTGGATGGCATCACCGATTCAATGGACATGAGTTTGAGTAAACTCCAGGAGTTGGTGATGGACAGGAAGGCCTGGTGTGCTGCAGTCCATGAGGTCTCAAAGAGTTGGACATGACTGAGTGACTGAACTGACTGAACTGAACTTACTGTATTAGTTTCAGGTATACAGCATGTTGTTGAGTCACTCTGTTGTGTCTGACTTTTTGCAGCCCCGTGGACTGCAGCATGCCAGGCTTCCCTGTCCTTTACCATCTCCTGGAGCTTGCCCAAACTCATGTCCATTGAGTTGGTGATGCCATTCAACCGTCTCATCCTCTGTCATCCCCTTCTCCTCCTGCCTTCTGTCCTTCCCAGTGTCAGGGTCTTTTTTAGCTCTTTGCATCAGGTGGCCAAAGTATTGGAGTTTCAGCTTCAGCATGTCCTTCCAATGAATATTCAGGACTGATTTCCTTTAGGCTTGACTGATTTGTTTTCCTTACAGTCTGAGGGACTCTCA
The DNA here is from genome assembly GCF_001704415.2 of Capra hircus. Taxonomy (NCBI): domain Eukaryota; kingdom Metazoa; phylum Chordata; class Mammalia; order Artiodactyla; family Bovidae; genus Capra; species Capra hircus. Next base: position 31,758,241 of record NC_030819.1, read on the forward strand.
AGAGTCTTCTCCAACACCACAGTTTGAAAGCATCAATTCCTGGGTGCTCAGCCTTCTTTATGGTCCATCTCTCACACCTATACGTGACTGCTGGAAAAAACATAGTGATTCAATATTTTGTACAGTACTATACAAAGTTGTTATAATATTATTGACTATATCCCTTGTACTGTACATTATATCCCAGTGACATTTTTTTAAATAATTGGTAGTTTGTACCTCTTAGTCCCCTTCACCTATATTGTTCATTCCCCCCCCCCCCAACTCCTTGCCTCTGACAACTACTAATTTTCTGTATACATGGATCTATTCTTGTTTTGTTCTGTTTGGTCATTGTTTTTGATTTTTAGATTCTACATGTAAGTTAAATATATGGTATTTATCCTTCTCTGAATGACTTATTTCATAGCATAATACCCTCTAGATCCATGCATGTTGCTGCAAATGGCGAGGTTTCACTCTTTTTTATGGCTGAGTAATATTCCATTGTGTGTGTGTGTGTGTGTGTGTGTGTGTGTGTGTGTGTGTGTGTGTGTGTGTGAATACACCACATCTTCCTTTTCCATTCATCTATCAATGGACACTTAGGCAGGTTCTGTATCTTGGCTACTGTAAATAATGCTACAGCAGCATATTGGGGCACATATATCTTTTTGAATTAGTGTTTTCATTTTCTTTGGATAAATACCCAGAAGTGAAATTGCTGGATAGTATAGTAGTTCTATTTTTAATTTTTTGAGGCACTTTCATACTTTTTTCCATAGTGGCTGTACCACCATTTGCATTCCCACCAAAAGTGCACGAGGGTTCCCTTTTCTCCATATCCTTGCCAACGCTTACTTCTTGATGATAGCTGACCAGTGTGAGATGGTATCTCATTGTGGCTTTAGTTTACATTTTCCTAAAAATTAATGATGTTGGGCACCTTTTTTCACGTGCCTATTGAGTGTCTGTATATACTCTTTAGGTCTATTAATATGTTCTATTAATGTCCATTCAGGTCCACTGCCCATTTTTTTTAACAGGTTTGTTTTTTTGACAGTGAGTTGTATGATTTCTTTATATATTTTGGATATTAATCCTTAATTGGATATGTCATTTGCAAACCTTCTCCCATTTAGTAAATTTCCTTATTGTTATGTTTATGGTTCCCTTGGTTGTGCAAAAGCTTTTTAGTTTGAAATATTCCCATTTGTTTCTTTTTGCTTTTGTTGCCCTCACTTGAGGAGACAGATTCAAAAACTATTGCTAAAAACAGTGTCAAAAAGTGCACTGCCTGTGTTTCTTTTTAGGTGTTTTATGGTTTCAGGTCTTATATTTAGCTCTGAAGTGACTCTCTCATAGATGATATATGAGCTCAGTAGCTCAGTTGTGTCTGACTCTTTGGGACCCCATGAACTGTAGCCTGTCAGACTCCTCTGTCCATGGAATTCTTCAGGCAAGAATGCTGGAGTGGATTGTCATTTCCTTCTTCAGGGGATCTTCCTGATATAGGGATTGAAGCCAGGTCTCCTGCATTGCAGGCAGATTCTTTACCATCTGAGCCACCAGTGAAGCTCAGAACCTGGCCCTAGTAATTAAACCTAACAACAGTCATCTTGTAGACTATTTACAAGTCGTGTCTTTTTCTAGTTTCCTCTAAAAACCAAAACAAACCAGATTATCCCCCTCTTTTGTGTACTTGCTTGGTTTTGATCAAGCCTCCTATCCTCAGTTGCTTACATTTCTTTCCCATGGAAGAAAGTCTTATTCTCAGAGGTCATTCCCTTGGCAGTCTGGCTTTTTCAGTGCTTCCAGTTGAGCTTGAGGAAGTACTATTCAGAAATACCCTCAAAATGTAAAATGTTGGCTTTAAGAGCTGAGTCAGGGAAATCTGAAGATTAGAGCTGTACAAGACACACCTTATAGGGAGTTGGTACCTGGAAATTCTTTACGGTATATGTCCATGTTGAAAATTTACATGTGTGAACCAAGGCAACATGTCACATCTAAACATGCTAAATTTTAAGTCTGTGTCTTTTACTTGTGTTTTTGACTTTGGAGTTATTTCTTCTTTTGAGTGCACAGGTTTTATATTCATTGGGGAGAGAAAAATCATGCTTGTAGGGAACTCTGTTGATTAACTAATGATTTTAAAAGTTCCATTGAAAGTTTAAAACACTGTTGAGAAATAAGAAATTGTCAGGAATCAACAAAAATAGAATATTTTAGAGTCATGTATATTTTCAAATGCATTCATTAAGATGGAAGAATTGAAGACAAGTGGCATGGTTGCAATATGACAGGTATATTCACAATGCTTTATTTTGTCATTTGTTGATAAAATATTAATAACTATATTGAGCACAGTTCCATCAAAAATCTTTAAAATGTGACTTCTCTAACTATGTGAAAAGCTATTTACATCTTAGCCAGTAAAAGAACCAGAGGTTTGCTTAGTTTGGAGTTTTTGAAACTGTTTTTTTGTTGATTGATATCTGAAGACAGACTTTGTGTGTGTTATGAAACTGGCTCAGCAGTCTGCAGAACTGGAATTTCCTAATTAGTTACCAAATTAAATTTCCTAATTAAATACCAAATACCAGTATTCTTGCTTGGAGAATCCCTTGGACATGTCACATGGCTAGACATACTGTATAATCCAAAGTTACTGTATTGCACGCTTTGTAAGAGTCTTGCATGGTAATTAACTTAAAGGACTTAGTAGGAGCATTTATGAAACTAGGCTTATTCTTTTAAGTTGAAATTTGCTCAAAGTAAATGCAAAAGTTTTTGGCAAGTTGACGTATAAGAAGAGACACAAAGATAAAACTAAAAGATGATATTCATGTATTACAAAATTCAGTTTATATTTTAAAATCATATTTGAGACAAAGAAGAAATACATAATAAAAAAATTGACTTTTATTGGGAGAAAAAACCCAGGCAATCATTTGAAATCATAAAAGTCTTTTTGATTCAGATAGCACATAATTTAGAAATGACTTAGTGGTGAAAAAGGAGCTTCTTGCTTGTTTGGCTTGCCCCTAGGTGGTGATAAAAGCGTTGCGAAGTAAAAAAGACAAGGCTGAAAGACAGATGTAAGCAGGATACTCAGATCTTTCAGGAGATTCTGGTTTAGATTCTTAGGGATAAATTGACTCAAGTTATCTGCTCCTCTTCATACTGTTGCTCATATGAACAAAGATAGTGCTTTTTAAGAGCCTTCTGTCTCGGTGTTTTCCTGCCTGCTCCTCTCCTGCCTTCTGTCGCCCCTGAAATTTAGCACAGTTACAGACTGGGGCACCTGTTTCCTGAACTATCATCACTCACTCACCAAACTTCAGTTTTGATAGAAGTCTGTAGGAATATTAAAGACTGCTCAGACTAGGCTATATTCAAACTTGTTAAATGAGCGATGTGCATATTCACTCCTCTGCTTACAGACATAGAAAGGAGCCTGCTGAATAATTACACATCTTGGTTATCACATTACAGGTTACACCAGAGCTTCATATTCCTTCCAAGACATTTCATTCAGCTAGAAATCCTATGAGAACTGAGGAAACTGATTTTTGATACAAATTTTCCCCGAATTTTCAAAACAAATTTTCCCCAAATTGAATACTATTTCCTTTTTTAAAAAATAAAAATTTCTCAGGGAAAACAACTATATTATTTACTCTTGTTGTTTTTAAACTCCAGATGAATTTCCATCTTGTATTTTCAACATAGCATGTTGGTCAAGATTTTTCTCTGTTAGTGATAAGCTTGACATATCATTTCTGAGATTAACAAAATTTAGGTGCTTGATCCCCTAAAATCTAACCTAAAGAAATTTACTATCCATTCTGGATAAAGAGACAAAATTGCAAGTCCTTTTCAATCTGAAAAAAAAATAATCCAACACTTTAAAGAACTACTTCACCAACATTCTGAAAATGAAAATATTTGTTTGATGTCTGGGCTTCCCAGGTGGCTCAGTGAAGAGTCCGCTTGCCAATGCAGGAGATGTAACAGACACGGGTTCGATCCCTGGGTCAGGAGGATCCCCTGGAGAAGGAAACGGCAACCCACTCTAGTATTCTTGCCTGGGAAATCCCATGGACAGGGGAACCTGGTGGGCTACAGTCCATGGGGTCACAAAGAATCAGACATGACTTACTGACTAAACAATAACAAAATTTGATGTCTATTTTTAAAAAGAAAACACAGGCAACAAAACATTGAATCTATATTTGCTATTCTGATATTGTTCTAAGATAAAGGGATTATTGAAGGGTAAAGGAGTTGTAGCCCATGGCCTTTGTGTTATTTGTTAAAATGAAAAGCTGAAGCAGAGCTGCTATCCATAGGCACGTAGGCTGTACACTGTACAATGCCAGGGAGTACCGTTTCTATGGACTACAATGTAAATGGAACTCTCTGGGTTTGGATGGCACCTTGAGCTGATATTCTAGACAGAATGACCAATAAAATGCTTTGTTTGTCCTAGAAAAGGCTGTAGAGATATTTTCTATTAAGCAGATACAAATTTGTTAGGTGAGTAGCCCAGTATCTTGAAATTAGCAATTCTGTTTCACAAGGAGAAAATTTACCATTATCATTTTCACTTCCACAAATACTAATTGAGCATGTAGTGTGTGCCTGGCATTGTGAGAAGAAGCAATTTACATTTTAAATATTTAATCCTCAATAATATTATGAGGAAATTGAGGTTAGAGAGATAAGTAACTCATTCAAGGTAGTACAGCTGGTAAGCTGCAGAAATTGGAACTTACCTAGATTTCCCTGACTTAGAAGCAGGAGCTTGTAATATATAAATATAGTGATACCATCATGGTATGTAAAATGGTTCCCACTGACTGGCCTGTGCTGAAGTTTGTACTGTGGCCAGTAAACCCCTGAACTTGTTACTTTGTCTGAAACTTGAATAGTTTTATTTGGGATAAAGTGGGATATCCCACTTTAAAAACTTCCTGATAAATACAAAAAAAATTCTTGTCTCTTGATGTCAGAACATGATTTTCAGGCAGTAGATGACTTTTCAGTGGTATATTTTTGAGAATTCTTTCTCCTTTTCCTTATTTATTTATTCCTCTTAGTTTCAAACTATGGGAAGGATTTCTGAATGTTGATTAAAATAGGAATTTTTGAAAGGTAATTGGGATCTCATGGAATTGCTATGAAGAACGAAGAGCCAGACTCAGAGAATGCTCAAGAAAAAAGAGATGTCAAGGAGCCAGAATCATAACCAAAATTAAGCCCTGCAAACAATCGAGGGCAGACCCCACAGAAAATAGTAATTTTTATCAAGTGACATTTAGATGGTGATGCCTGTGATGTGACTAGAATGAAGCACGTGCAGCGCTTGTCTTGGGCTCAAAATTTAAGAGGGTCATCAACTCAGTAATCAAGGCAAATAATATTTAAATGACATATGTAAAAAATCAAAACCAATGCAGGGTTTCCTTGGAGGCTCAGTGGTAAAGAATCTGTCTGCCAGTGCAGAAGACACAAGTCTGATCACACAAGATGCACGGAGCACACGTGGGCTCTGATTCACATGCCTCCGAGCAACTAAGCCTGTGCGCCACAACTTTTGAGGCTGTGCTCCAGAGCCCAGGAGCCACGACTACTGAGACCACACGCTGCAACTAATGGAGCCCACCTGCCCTAGAGCCCATGCGCTGCAGCAGAGAAGCCACAGCAACGAGAAGCCTGCGCAACACAGCTAGAGAGTAGCCCCGGCTTGGTGCAACTGGAGGAAAGCCTGTGCAGCAATGGAGACCCAGAACAGCCAAAAATAAATAAATTAACTAATCAAATCAGTGCAATAATTCATGATGAGCAAAATATTAAAATTTTAAATGAAGGGACGTTGATAAAAAAGTGACTTTGTACTTTCAGTAAGAGATGTCATATTCTTTGTAGTAGAGGTGCCATTCAGTTCAGTGTCAGAAAAAGCAGTATCACAATGAACATATTATTTTCAGCCCTTAGAACTGCAAAACATGACCTCTAGCAAATCACTTTATATCAGCACTTCTGTGTGAAATAATACATGACACATTCCATTCCCTTTATAGTTTAGTCATTTGAGTTAAAATCATTGACTGCAAATCACTGTTTTACTCATAAAGGAGAGTATCTACTTCCTTAAAGAAGTAAATAAGAGCAAAAAAATGATTTTGAGATAAATTTGGTTTTTAACTTGCTATTAAAATATAGTCCCTGCTTAATGTGGTGACATTTGGTCTTGATTGGTGCAGTTCAAGAAATGGCTTATATTTAGATTGCTTTAATGACATGCTGCTCATTTCATTTGGTATTGAACACTTTCTTGTACAAAGTAGATGCTCAATATTGTAAAATGTTTGTTGAATGACTATAAAGCAGAGAAAAATGCAAAATAATATGGTTTTTATTTATGTGACATTTATATAATACTGAAAGAAACTTTATTTCTGAAAATTATACTTACAAAGGTACAGAGACAAAATACAAACTAATATATAGCATCATACTGATATTTTACACTTTCAGAAAAATGCCAGAGACTTTAAGTGATTTGTATTTTCCCTATACATATTATAGATCCCTGCTGCTGCTGCTGCTAGGTCACTTCAATCATGTCTGACTCTGTGAGACCCCATAGACGGCAGCCCACCAGGCTCCCCCGTCCCTGGGATTCTCCAGGCAAGAACACTGGGGTGGGTTTCCATAACTTAATTTAACTTGTATTGTAACATAAGATTATAAGTTATTTATATCGATATTGCCTGTGCATGCCAAAAAAACAACATCTTAACAATAGGATTACAAATACAAACTACATGTACTGACTTTTGTGATGAAATTTATCATTACCTTTGGGATTGTTTTATTAAACTGTAACACTTGGAATTTGTATGTATCTTTTATGGAAGGAATTGAAAACCCTTTGCAAATGTTGAATATCTTTTTGGATACAAGTGACCAATGACACTTTAGTGATTGATCTCCATAGTAGTAGGTTTAGTTGGGTGTTATTCTGGCATTTGTTATAGTTCCTTGTAGATGGTTCTTCAGTACCGTTATCAGTTATATGTCACCAAACCTAATAGCTAGCAGCTAGTCAGTTTTTTAAAAGAAAAACCCTAGATATTCTACATGATGGCTACCATCTAAATTAACTATATGATTTCCCTATAAAATATATTCAGTAGAGAAGATTAAAAAAGATTGATACTTATGAACAGTTTGAATTCCACTGATAGTATTTTATTTTTCAATGACCTATGTTAAAGGAAGAGAGCATCACTCAAATCATTTGAAAGAAAGCTGAATTTATTATAATTATTAGTTTCTATGCAAGAGGGAGCAATTTTTTGTAGAATATAGTCTCTCTGAACAGAGTCAGAGCAAAGAGTGATCTTGTACTGAGTTTTGAGCAAGTGTGGAGTTTAGGTATTGCTGACATTCAGGAGTCCTGACAGGAATCTATAACTGAAAGATTTGGGTGAGTTTAAAACTGTTCTGTGGTTGTGAAAGTCATGTCTGACTCTTTGCAACCCCATGGACTGTAGCCTGCCAGGCTCCTCTGTCCATGGGATTCTCCAGGCAAGAATATTGGAGTGGGCTGCCAGGCTCCTCTGTCCATGGGATTCGCCAGGCAGGAATACTGGAGTGGGTTGCTATTTCCTCCTCCAGGGGATCTTCCTGACTCAGGGATCGAACTCAGGTATCCTGCAGTGCAGGTGGATTCTTTACTGTCTGAACCACCAGGGGAACCCAGTAATTCAAGAAGGATATACTAATTCAAGGTTCTAGCTATGTGTAAAATAGATGATTAGGGAGGACTTGTTGTGTAGCACAGAGAGCTCAGCTTGGTGCTCTGTGATGACCTCGAGAGGTGAAATATGAGGTGTGGAGGGAGGTCCAAGATGGTGGAGACAAATGTATACATATAGCTGAATGACTTTGTTGTATGACAGAAACTAACACAACATTGTAAAGCAGCTATGTGAAAATGTCAGTTGCTCAGTCATGTCTGACTCTCTTGCAACTCCATGGACTGGAACCTGCCAGGCTCCTCTGTCCATGGGATTTCCCAGGCAAGAATACTGGAGTGCGTAGCGTATCCCTTCTCCAGGGGATCTTCCCAACTCAGGGATCAAACCTGGGTCTCCTGCATTGCAGGTGGATTCTTTACCTTCTGAGCTACCGTGGCAGCCCAGTTCTGTGGTTAGTAATTTATTCCTTGAAGAAGGCCAAAGAACAGCTAGTCGTGTGTACCTTCTTTGAATTTGGAAAAGAGTAACTTTTAATTCTCACTCCATGCTCAATTTAAGATAAAAACACTCTAATGTCATATTTATCTAATTATTTGAGAGAGAGTTGAGAGTGTTTTGGTAAAAGAGTGTTGTGCAACAAAAGTTAAGGCATGCAGTGACCAATGGCACAGAGCATTAGTGTGCCTGTTAAGATCTTTGGCTGCAGGTAACCGAAACCAACGCTAGGTATTTTTGGAGGAAATGGGGAGAATTGATCAGAAGGATATCAAGGAAAACAGAATCAATGGGAGATTAGAAGCCTGTGCTTAAAAACTGGGCAGAAACCAAGGCCGTTTTGGTCATGTCAGGAGGCTGAATGTGAAAGGCACAGGAATTTTGGCTAGCAGACTCAATCTGTCTAGGATGAGATCACTTCCAAGGCCACCACTGCTGTGGGAGAATCAGGACGTTCACGTTTTCATCTGTTTAATCAGCAGGTGTTCTTGAGAACCTACTACCTGCCAGCTTCTGTTTCTAGGTTCTAGAAATGCAGTTGCCACTGCTCCCTCGAAGTTTACACTCTGAGGAGGGAGACACTGAGGAGGAAGATGCGCTCAATAAAGAAGGAAATGTATGTCACAGGACAATAGGTGCAGTGGGGAAAATGTATTTGATCACTAAGTGAAAAAGGGTTATGAAATATCAGGAGTTGGAGACACTGAGTTGCCATCTGATGTAGGATAGTCCAGGTGCCTCCTACAGTTTGTGTGACAATTTTTTTTGTTTGTTTTTTTTGCAGAGAACTGAAGAAAAAAAGTAGAACGTCATGTGGATGTATGGAGGAAGAATGTTCCATATTGAAAAATAACAGATGTATGACACAAATGTGCTTGTGGAACAGCAGGGAAATCAATGTGGTTGGAACAGTTAGGAATTTGGAAGAGTGTGGGGAGACAAGCTCAGCGATCATTAAGAGTAGGGTAGAGGTTAGAAGGACTGGGTTAGAGGGACTTTGAAATGCATTCTCAAGACCCTAGTGCTTATTTGTTTTTCTCTAGCTTTACTAAGATAGAATTGACATATAACATTATATGAGTTTAAAGTGTATAACATAATGATTTGAGATAGTAAAGCATCTCAGACAGTAAAGCGTCTGTCTACAATGCGGGAGACCAGGGTTCAATCCCTGGGTTGGGAAGATCCCCTGGAGAAGGAAATGGCAATCCACTCCAGCACTATTACCTGGAAAATCCCATGGACAGAGGAGCCTGGTAGGCTACAGTCCATGGAGTCGCAAAGAGTCGGACACGACTGAGCGACAGGGCTATATATATATACACATATATATAGTGAAGTAATTACCACAATAAGCTTAGTTATTAGCCATCACCTCACATAGTTACATTTTTTCTTGTGATGAGGATTTTTAAGATCTATTCTCTTAGCAGCTTTAAAACATACAAGAGAGTACTGTTAAATATGGTCACTATGCTATGTGTTACGTCCCCAGAATTTATTTGTCTTATAACTGGAAGTTTGTTCATCTTCTATCACAGACTGGGGAATGATATTCCACCATGCCTGTGTAATTGGAATGATAGGGAATTCTCTAAATCTAAAAAGAGGAGTTAGATACTGTGTGGACAGAAACACTAACACATGTCTACTAGAGTCAGCAGCTACAAAGGTGTTTGAGCTTGCCATGGGTCCTAGAAATATATGTTTTGTGTAGCCACAGATTCTTCTCATCCTTGTATATAAGCCTCTTTCCAGGGTGGCTTTGCGTTTTTCTTATCAAAAGGAGGTTTTTTATTCTCTGCTCCTTGAATCTGAGCATATAAGATTTCTTTATTAGGTGCTGTTGTTCAGTTACTCAGTCATGTCCAACTCTGCAGCCCCATGGACTGCAGCACATCAGGCTTCCCTGTCCTGCACTGTCTCCCAGAGTTTGCTCAGACTCATGTCCATTGAGTCAGTGATGCAATCCAACTATCTCATCCTCTGTTGCCCCCTTCTTTTCCTGCCCTCAGTCTTTCCCAGCATCATGGTCTTTTCCAGTGAGTTGGCTCTTCGCATCAGGTGGCCCAAGTATTGGAGCTTCAGCTTCAGCATCAGTCCTTCCCATGAATATTCAGGGTTGATTTACTTTAGGATTGACTGGTTTGATCTCCTTGCAGTCCAAAGACTCTCAAGAGTTCCAAAGCATCAGTTCTACAGGGCTCAGCCTTCTTTATGGTTCAACTCTCATATTCATATATGACTACTGGAAAAACCATAGGTTTGACTGTATGGACCTTTGTTGGCCAAGTGACATCTCTGCTTTTGAATATGCTGTCTAGGTTTGTCATATCTTTTCTTCCAAGGAGCAAGCATCTTTTAATTTCATGGCTACAGTCACTGTCTGTGTATTAGATGGGACATTAATAAATCACAAGTGGGTTGGAAAGTTCTTATACATTGGGCTTCCACTGTTGCTGCTTTGGGGATCCTGGAAGCAACAGTTATGGGAATAAGCTCAAACTAGCCTGCTGGAAAGTAAGAGACACATAGCCCAGTTAACCAACCCATCACTCCAGTGACAGTAAGTCAAGTGACAGACATGGGGAGAGGCCCTCCTAAGTCATTTAACCCCCAATCACTTGCCAGCTGAATCCAGATACATGAGAGAGCTCAGTTAGAGATCAGTGGAATTGACTGAACCAACCCACAAAATTACACACTAAATAACATGATTGTTGTTTTACGCCACAATGTTTGGGCATGGCTTTTTATATAGGAAAAGCCAACTGATTATCTGTAGATTTCATGAAATTTCAATCAAGGTTCCAACAAGTTATTTTGCGGACATTGGCAAACTGTTCTAAAGTTTATACGATGGGGCAAAAGATCTACAACAGCCAACACAATATTGAAGGAGGAAATCAAAGCCAGAGGATTGATAACATCCAAATTCTAAGCTTGGAGAAATGGTTGTGTAAATTATTAATGGAAACAAGATTCTCTTTTTCCAGAGTAAAGAATGTGATAACAGGTCTTGGCTGAGAAAATGGAGGAAAAGCATGTTACTTTATTTGCAAACATATCTGTGTCTGATCCAAAAATGGAAGACCCATAGACTTGATTGGAGGGAGGCTGCAGTCCATGGGATCATGAAGAGTTGGACATGACTGAGCAGCTTCACTTTCACTTTTCACTTCCATGCATTGGAGCAGGAAATGGCAACCCACTCCAGTGTTCTTGCCTGGAGAATCCCAGGGACGGGGGAGCCTGGTGGGCTGCCGACTATGGGGTTGCACAGAGTCAGACACGACTGAAGTGACTTAGCAGCAGCAATGCCTCATCTTTAAGGAAGAAGAGAATAAAATATGCAAGAATTTGGGATAGCAAAATAAACCAAACTTTGGATTTTTACCCATCAGCAGTGTTGGACAGGCCATTAGGCGGAGGTTCTGTGGCCAGAGTTTCAATTCACTTCTTTCCTCCTCTCTCCTTTCTTAGGAAAAATTCCCAGAATAAATACATCACATGCTCCCAGAAGTGACTGATAATATCCCTGGGCTGTTTTCCTTCTGAGAAATTCACCTAGAGGTATCTGATGGTTGAACACATTGACAATCATACTATAACAGCTTCCCTGGTGGCTTAGATGGTAAAGAATCTGCCTGCAATGCTAGAGACCTGGGTTCATTCCCTGGATTGGGAAGATCCCCTGGATAAGGGAATGGCTACCCACTCCAGTATTCTTGCCTGGCGAATTCCATAGAGAGAGGAATACTACATTATAAACTATAGTATAATAGAGTTAGAAAACAATTTAACTTTATAATAAAAAATAGATCCTAAATGATTTTTTAAAAATTAAGTAATTTATTTGTGGGAATTCTGATTTGAAGACTAGGAAAAATGGTATTGTAAGAGATTGCTTCCAGAAATTCTGGAGTGCTTACTCTCAAAGAGTCAAAAGATCAAAGGGCACAGGACTGTTCAAATAACTCAAACATTATTCCAGAGCTTGTCTTGGAAAATTGAAGCATAAGTTCCTTTGCTGGTGAGTTTGATAGAGGAAAGACATTATCTTATGATGTCACCTTCAAAAGAGTGTTCAAATTTTTTTCATATTTGAGTGAAATTTTTTCATATTTATGAAATTAAAGTGGTCAGTATTTTATATTCCTTTTTCCAGCTTTATTGAAGTATAATTGGCAAATAAAATCATAGCTTGATTGTGGGACTCCTTTCATAATGTTTGAGTATTTTAAATCACGATTTAATTATGACAAATCAATTAGGTCATGTGACTACAAAATATTGTTATTATGTGTATACATTATATCTATATATTTTATGTAACGTAATATATCATATGAATGTGCTTTCCAGTCCAAATTTTTCTCTGTTATCCATTTACTGTGTACATTAACTTCTCTATGGGAGATAATTCTTCTTTATGGAGTCTAAATATGGACTGCCACCTACTCAAGCTATTTAAGATTTATCCAAAGACAGTTTCCACTTGTTTTCGAGAAGCAAAGACAGAAGCTGTATATAATGCTCTAGCAACAGAGATGGCTACACAGCTCAGAGGTGTTTTGGGCTAATATTCTGCCTAATGCAATCTTCCTGTTATCAGCCCATCATCAGCTCATCATCCTTTCAATAATGTAATATAAGTGGCTAAACCCCTTAGAGCTGATTGTATCACAAAGGGATTACCCCAGTCCCATTCTGGGAATTAAGCCTACAGACAAAGGGCAGACAGCTGGGCCGCCTGCATCAATTTGACATCAGTTATTTGCTACGTACATTAGTATAATCTGCTGCCACAGGACAGAATCATTAACATTCTACCTGTAGTCTCAAGACTCTGTTTTTAAAACATTAAACCCTTCAGTGGGTTTAAAAACTCAATAATATAGTTAAATTCACAGCAACTGAGGACGTAGAAGGTAAACCCAATGAAGCTAGAAAGGCTCTGGATCCTGTAAGGCAAGTGTTTGTGAGGTGGAAAATTACAGACACTGAATTGAACCTTGGCACAGAAAAGAAAACGTCATCTATAATCACTCAACAGTGATGCCTTTTCCCCACTCAGCTTCATAAGAACTTTTTCCTTCCTGTTAATTACCTTACCATTTAGAAAACTTGATTCCTATGTGAAATTGGAATTGCTGTAAGCAATATCACTTTTTACCAGTTGTCTAATTTATAACCAATTGAGCAAAAATGTATGTATTAAAGGGTTCCTGCTTTGGAAACATAATACCCAAGATTTTCAGATATAATCCAACCTTATTATCTTGTTAGAATTTACTAGTTGTAAGTAATTTACACACTTCATGCTAATGTCAGAGCAGAGTTTTAAGATATTTTTGTTACCGCCCCGGGTGAGAATTTGAACTCCTGAAATGCTGTCATTTCTGTGCCTTTCTGAGATGCTGCATATTCACCCTTTCATCATTGTCACTAAGGGAGTCTTAGTGCTCACTGTAAAACTCCTTTGTCAAATGAGATTACATATTAAAAGGGACTACATTTGAAATAGCTTTCCCAAATAACACAATTTGATGAAGCCTCTGATGTGCCTGGCAGCTAAACAGGAATCTTATTTCAATTGAACTCTACTTAAGACCTCGAATCAGGATGTTACACAGCTTGCCTTTAACACAATCAGTCAAATTACCCTATCCCTAAAGGCCCAGGATCTAAGAGATATTGGAAGAGGGTTAAACTAAATCATGTTAAGAGTAACAGTCTTTAATGAAAACAGAAAATTGGACTTACAGTTCTAGAATGAATTTAGATAATCTAGAGGAAACGTTTCTTTAGATATGTTAGGCAGTTCACATTCTTTATGTTATTTGATTAACAAAGCAATAAATATTGAGGAATAAATAAAGTGCGTCAAACTTGTTCTTACACTGAGGATCTTTAGAGAACGAGGTACCCCTAAGGTTAATTTAAGCCCCACGTTGAAAAAAGGGCACTAAACATTTCATTCAGACTTTTTTCACAATTTTATCAGCATGGGTAACGACTGTGAAAATGAATCTTTTCTTAAACTGGTTAAAAATACTGAATTTGATTCAGAATTACGGTTTAAAAGACATTCTAGGAAAGAGATACACGTGTGTGTCTCAGTGACAACACACTGATACCAGTAATACCAAGCGTGATGTGAACCTTATTTCCCAGAATTCCTTCACTGTGTCTGGTTTATAAGGGATAGTTCTCAATTAGTTGTGCCGTTTTCTCCTGCTTGGTAAGCATTTTTGGTCAAACAAGGAATGGCAGAGTTCCACAATTAGATCAAAAGATCAATCCTAATGTACCATTTTCTCCTCACCCTCCTGCTGTAATAAAGTGGCTGCAGCTCTCCAGGGGACAACTCAAAATCCTAGGACTGATATTTCTAAATTAGCTGACTCTCTGACCTTGCTGGTAATTGCGTTAGTTTATCAATGTTCAACACAATTTATTACTCTCCAATATGTACCAAAGTGTTTATCTCTCAACACTAACAATATTAAAAAACCTAAACTATCTATTGCAGCACAAAGAGGCATCCTTTCATTTGGGAAAAACATAAATAAGTAGGAAATGTCACATGATCCGCCTTAGCCCAGAAGAGTTGTGTCTCTTGAAAGGGACAGGGCAGCTGTCTCCTCTGACATGACAACATCATGTTTATAATAGCCGGAAGAAGAGAAATCAAGCTTTATTTCCATTTGTGCGTGTGTGTGTGTGTGTGTATGGGTGTGTGTGAGAGAGATATAGGAATGAAATGGTGCTTTCTGCATTACTAAAGCAATGTCTTCATTCTAAGAAAAATAACATTGCTAAAGCCTTATCAAAGCATTTAAAGGCAATGGGAGTACAGAGGGCATCTCACTTTGACTTTAAGTCTGGTACATTTTGGTGGGGAAAAGCATTAAGTTTATGGATCTTATTTGGGAATGAGGGAAATGAACAGCATACTTTCATTTGCATCCTCTTAATCATTTTATTTTACATTATTTAAATCTTGTGTTTGATTAGGATAGTGAGCAAGCTATAACAAAGCTCAGTGTATATTACATTAACAAAAAGTAATGTTTCATTGAAGTTTTGTAAAAGAAATGCTACCTGGTTTTAACATATACCATCGCCAGGGAAATGTGGCATGACCTGGCTGTGAATGATGTTAATAACCTGCTGAAGAAGGAGGTGATGAAGATCTTGCTGCTCAACTTTAAATAATGAGCTGCCTTTTATCTATTCTACTACTAGGGAGAACAAGACTTTTCTCTACTGTTTCTTCACAGATGGGACGGAAGTTGGGAAGTATTCAGTCACATCCATCCACTTACCCACCAACTATTTCCATTAAGTTGAATCCCTATGTTCTTTCCTCACTCATAAGAAATAAGTTTCAAAGGCAGCTTGTACTGGAAGAAACTGATCTGAAGGTTTGCAAAGCACTTGGTATCTTCTCTAGATCTTGGAGTCTTTAAATTATAGCTCATATTATTATTATTACTATTATCACTATTATTGTTTTTAGTCAATAAAGAATCTGCCTGCAATGCAGGAGACACAAGAGATGCAGGTTCTATCCCTGGGTCAGGAAGATCCCCTGGAGAGGGAAATGGCTACCCACTCCAGTATTCTTGCCTGGGAAATGCCATGCACAAAGGAGCCTGGAGGCCTACAGTCCATGGGATCACAAAGAGTTTTATACGACTTAGGGACTAAACTACCAACATTATTGTTATTATTATTATTACTATTATAGTTACTTTACTTTATTAATAACTGTTAATTATTATAGGGATGTATATTGTCACCCTGTTATTTAACTTATATGCAGAATATATCATGTGAAACGTGAGGCTGGATGATTCACAAACTGGAATTAAGACAACTGGGATTAATACCAACAACCTCAGATATTCAGAAGATAACCATTCTAATGGCCAAAAGCAAAGAGGAGCTAAAGAGCCTTTTGATGGAGGTGAAAGAGGAGAGTGAAAAAGCTGGCTTGAAACTCAACATTCAAAAAACGAAGATCATGGCATCCCATTGTGTGTGTGTAGTTCAGTCAGTTCAGTCATGCCCAACTCTTTGCCCCCAGTGGACTGCAACCCAGCAGGCTTCTCAGTCCATGGGATTCTCCAGGCAAGAATACTGGAGTGGGTTGCCATGGCTTCTTTCAGGGGATCTGCCTGACTCAGGGACTGAACCCATGTCTCCTGCACCTCCGTTGTAGGTAGACTCCTTTCTGGTGAGCCACTGGGGAAGACCCCAGTCCCATTACTTGATGACAAATAGAAGGGAAGAATTGGAGGCACTGGCAGATTTTATTTTCTTGGGCTCCAGAATCATTGTGGATGGTGACTGCAACTGTGAATGAGACCGAAGAGGTGACCTCAATGTCATGGAAAATTATGGATTTTGAAACTAAATAAACTCAAACTTCTAAAAAAAATAAATAAAATAAAATATGCTTGCTCCTTGGGAGAAAAGTTATGGCAAACCTAACAGCATATTCAAAAGCAGAGACATCACTTTGCCTACAAAGGTCTAAAGCTATGGTTTTTCCAATAGTCATGTATGGATTTGAGAGCTGGACCATAAAGAAGGTTGAGCACTGAAGAACTGATGCTTTTGAATTGTGGTGCTGGAGAAGACTCTTGGGAGTCCCTTGGATTTTCAAGGAAGGAGATCAAACCAGTCAATCCCAAAGGAAATCAACCCTGAATATTCATTGAAAGGACTGATGCTGAAGTTGAAGCTCCAAGCACCAATACTTTGGCCACATGATGCAAAGAGCCAACTCATTAGAAAAGATCTTGATGCTGGGAAAGATTGAGGGCAGGAGGAGAAGGGTATGACAGAGGATGAGATGGCTGGATGGCATCATCGACTCAATGCATTGACCTGAGTTTGAGCAAACTCTGAGAGATAGTGAAGGACAGGGATGCCTGGCATGTTACACAGTCCATGAGGTTACAAAGAGTCAGACCCCACTTAGCGACTAAACAACAGCAACAATAACTGTTAGGCCAATGTTCTTTCAAAAGTAGGTTTGTTTTAATGTCTTTTGTTCACCAACTCATTTCTGTGCAGAGAATACAATTTCTCTGGTAAGGGAATTGTTAGCTCTGCCTCCTCTCTGCAATTTACTCTAGAGTTTTCCATAGCACTTTAAAATCCATATTTGGAAATTTTATTGTTTTAATTACATGCCAAAGCCATAGAAACTTTTTTAGTTTTTAAAATTCTTCCATTTCTCTGACATCCCTTTAGTGTTTGAGTGCTATTTATGCTATATTAACACTGCCAACCTGAATCAATGAAGCCCCAAAGTGGGTCTGATGTGTGCATTACTCAAACCAAACTACACACACAGGCTACTATATTTTAGATTTGAACTAAACACTCACTGAACTCCTATATGAAGCCAGATCCTGTTCTGTCCGTTTCATGTGTATATTGCATCCTTTCTAATCACTTGAAAAATGTAATAACAATTTGAATCCACTTTAATGTAATTTTACTCAGATGCTTTGACTAGCCTCATACATGTTGTTTTCATTCAGGTCAAAATAAAAAGTTATCATTTTGAGCAATAAAATCTCTGTATTTTATCAAAATAGCAGTATTTAAAATGTAAAAGAACTCTTCGGGGAAAAAGGTGATGAACACTTTTTGTCTGCGTGCCATTTGCTCCCAGTACTTTAAATGTTACCCACTTTCCCCAAAATACTAACCGAGCATTTATTTTGTGTCAGGCACTGTGCTTAGAGGATGTGAATGTGAATAATATAATACTCCATGCATTTGAGGGGATATGGTGACATGAGCCAGCCTGACTTACACAAGGCTCTATTTGGCACGGAGGTGACAAGGACAGCGTCATAGGAAGACACAGGAGACTTGCCCATCCATCTTTGTTTGGGAAGGCTGTGCAGGCAAAGTGCATAACGTTAACCTGCAAGTTCTAC
This sequence comes from Capra hircus, assembly GCF_001704415.2. Lineage (NCBI taxonomy): Eukaryota > Metazoa > Chordata > Mammalia > Artiodactyla > Bovidae > Capra > Capra hircus. The sequence continues at coordinate 31,776,458 of NC_030819.1, forward strand.
AGATACTTAGACTCTGTCCCCTCTCCGTCTCTTTCCTTCTCCGCCTCTCTCCCTTTCTTCCTTTCCATTTCACTTTACTAGATTTTTTAAAGTTACAAAAGCACTACCTGATTTTTGTAACACACCGAATAATGCACATATAGAAATATACAATATGGAATTTAGAAAGCAAAGATTAATAAAATCTTCATTACATATTCCAAATAATAATTCTCCAAGATAACTATGAAAGTGAAAGTCGTGTCAGACTCTGCAACGCCATGGATTATAGTCTATGAGGCTCCTCTGTCTGTGGGATTCTACAGTCAAGATACTGGAGTGGGTTGCCATTCCCTTCTTCAGGGGATCTTCCCCACTCGGAGATCGAATCTGGGTCTCCCGCATTGCAGGCAGATTCTTAACCATCTGAGCCTTATTGTCTGTATTTTTGTTTTCAAAAAATGGGGTCATACTGTACAGATTATTTGGTAACTTGCTATTTAAAACATTTTATTATCAATTGTATTTTTTACTTTTTATTAAGCAATTTTTTTACTTTGTCCTTTTATCAATTTTTTTTTTTTTTACTTACAATATTGGTCTTAAGTGTACAGTATAGTGATTCAGTATTTTTACAAATTATACCCCATTAAAAGTTACCACAAAATAATGGCTACATTTCCCTATGATATACAATATATCCTTTTTGCTTATCTATTTTAGATATAGTAGGGTGTATTTCTGAATTCCATACCCCTCTCTTGCCTCTTCCTACTTCCTTCTCCCCACTGGTACCCACTAGTTTGTTTTCTGTTAATACATGTGAGTTTTTTGTTTTGATGTAAACATTCATTGCTATTGTTTTTTAATTCCACATATAAGTGATATATAGTGTTTGTCTTTCTCTGACTTATTTCACTAAGCATACTGTTCTCTAGGTCCATACACAGTGTCCAGTGGCAGAATTTCATCCTTTTTCTGGCCAAGGAGTATTCCATTACATATGGGCTTCCCTGCTGGCTCAGTCAGTAAGAATCTGCCCACAGTGCAGGAGACCTGAGTTCAATCCCTGGGTTGGGAAGATGCCCTGGAGGAGGGCATGGCAGCCCACTCCGGTATTCTTGCCTGGAGAATCCCCGTGGACAGGAGAGCCTGGCAGGCTGCACTCTTAGGGGTCACCAAGAGTCGGACATGACTGAGCGACTAACACACGCACGAGTATGTGTGTGTATATAGCATGCCTGATGGGCATTTGGGTTGCTTTCATGTCTTGGCTATAGTGCCACCGTGAGCATTGGGGTGCATGTATCATTTTGCATTAGCGTCTTCATCTTTTCTGGATATACGGCCAGGAGTGGAATTGCTGGGTCGTATAGTAGTTCTAGTTTTAGTGTTTTAAGGAAACTCCATACTATTTTTCATAGTGCCTGTATATATATATATCTATATGGGCTTCCCTGGTGTGGAATATACCAGTTTACATTCCCACCAGCAGTGTACAAGCGTTCTGTTTCCTCCACATCCTTGCCAACATTTGTTATTTGTGGTGTTTTTGATGATAGCCATTCTGGCAGGTGTGAGGCAGTATCCCGTGGTTTTGGTTTGCATTTCTCTAATAATTAGTGGTGTTGAGCATCTTTTCATTGGCCTATTAACTGTTTATATGTCTTCTTTGGAAAAATGTCTGTTCACGTCTTCTGCCCATTTTGTGATTGGGGTATTTGTTGCTTTGATATCCATTTGTATGAGCTGTTTATGTATTTTAGATACCAAGCCCTTGCCAGTCATGTCATTTGCAAAAATTTTCTCCCTTTCCATAGGTTGTCTTTTCACTTTGTTGATGGTTTCCTTTGCTATATAAAAGCCTTTAGTTTTAATTAGGTCCCATTTTCTGTTAATACATGTGAGTTTTTTGTTTTGATGTAAACATTCATTGCTATTGTTTTTATTCATTGCTATTCATTTTTGTTTTTATTTTTTTCTGCCTTAGGAGAAAGATCCAAAAATGTGTTGTTATGATTTATATCAAAGAGTGTTCTACCTCTGTTCTCTTGTGGGAATTTTATGGTTTCAAGCCTGATATTTAGGTTTTTTAATCCATTTGGAGTTTATTTTTGTATATGGTGTGAGGAAATGTTATTTCACTTACTGAAGAGACTGTCTTTTCCCCATTGTATATTCTTGCCTCCTTTGTTGTAAATTAGTTGACCGTAGGTGTATGGATTTATTCCTGGGCTCTCTGTTCTGTTCTGTTGATCATTGTGTCTGTTTTTATGCCAGTTTAATGCTGTTTTGATTACTGTTGCTCTGTAGTATAGTCTGAAGTCTGTGAAGGTGGTACCTCCAGCCTTATTCTTTTTCCTTTAGATTGTTTTGGTAATTCAGGGTCTTTTATAGTTCCATGTGAATTTAAGGGTTATCCTAGTTCTGTGAAAAATGCCATGATTGTTTTGTTAGGGATTGTATTTAATCTCTAGATTGCTTTGGGTAGTATTAATATTACCATGTTAACAACATCAATTCTTCCAATGAAAGAACTTGGGATATCATCCATTTCTTTGTATCATTTTCAGTTTCCTTCATCAATATTTTATAGTTTTCAGAGTATAGGTCTTTCACTTCCTTGGTTAAGTTTATTCCCAGGTCTTTTATTCTTTTGGATGCAATTTTCAATAGGATTTTAAAATTTTTCTTAGAAAAATTTATGATAGTTCATTATTAGTGTATAGAAAGCAACAGGTTTCTGCAAACTAATTTTGTTTTCTGCAACTTTGCTTGTGGAGACTTTAGAGTTTTCTATATGAAGTATTATGTATCTGAAAATAGTGACAGTTTTACTTCTTTCCTTCCAATTTGGATGCCATTAATTTCTTTTTCTTGTCTGACTACTGTGATTAGGACCTTCAACACTATATCAAATAAAAGTGGTGGGAGTGGGCATCCTTGTTTTATTCCCGAATTTGGAGGAAAGACTTTCAGCTTTTTACCCTCAAGTATGATGTGGACATGGGTTTGGGTGGACTCCAGGAGTTGATGGTGGACAGGGAGGCCTGGTGTCCTGCGGTTCATGGGGTCGCAAAGAGTCGGACACGACTGAGTGACTAAATTGAACTGAATTGAATTGATGTTAGTTATGGTTTGTCATAAATGGCCTTTATTACATTGAGATATATTCCTCCTATACCCACTTTGATGAGGCTTTTTATCATGAATGTGTATGAATTTTGTCAGATGCTTGTTCTCCATCTGTTGAGATGATCATGTGAATTTTGTCCTTCCTTTTGTTTGTGTGCTGTATCACATTGACTGATGTGAGAATATTGAAGTATCCTTATGTCCCTGGAATAAATCCAACTTTATCTTGGGTTTTCTGTTGGTAGCAATGGAAGCTGACTGGTTTAGGTAGTCAGGAATTTGCTGACCTAAATGTGGGCAGCTCACAGAATTAGTAGACAGTCTTGAGAAACAAGACTTGGGCCTAATTTTTCAGGAGCAGCACAAAACAATGTTGAAGAACTAACCTGAGGAGAACATTCACTACTGTGGTGTGGCCTCTGATGCCCTCTCAGCCACTCTTGGCTCCAGGAAAATCAGTTAAGACTTGTAGAGCCTGTTCCCTCAAGCAGGGGAATTTTAGTTTCAAAATCCCTAAGATTCATGGGTGTAATTGGCTGAGTACAGGTAAGATGGCTATAGTCCATCTGCAAGGAATGCTGGGAAAGTGGAATTTCTGAATTTCAGTGTATGAAAGTGGGTTAAAATTGCTAACATGATAATCTATTAAAATATTAAGGAAGAATATTCAAGAGTTTATATTTATCACAAATGATAGATGTCCACTGCACCTTTTATCTAAGTTTCAGATATTTTTCTCTAGTGTACATTTTGGCTTTGCTTATATCTCTTGTCATGTAATCACAAAAGATACATATAAGCAAATTATGTTTCCCTTTGTGGCTTCTAGGTTTTTTTTTTTTTTTTGCTTCATAAGTTTTTTACTGAGACTTCCCTGGTGGTAAACTTGTTAAGACTCTGTGCTTTCAAAGCACAGACTTCAGGTTTGACTCCTTGGCAGGGAACTAAGATCCCACATGCCACACAGTGTGACCAAATTAATAAAATATTCTCTGCCATGCCAAGTTTACACGAATATTTAAAAATTGTTTTTTTAGTATTGTTTTTACATTTAGATCTTTAATTCATATGAAATTTGTGCATGAAATAAGTTAGACTAAGTTTGTGGGTTTTTTTCAGATTAGTATCAACACCAAAAAAACTTTTCTTCCCATTGAATGGAAATTCCAATGTATTTTGTAATACATCACACTCTTATACAAGTGGATATATTTCTTGTTTTTTCTTCTTTCTTCTACTTTTCTGTTTTCTTCTTGTACAAGTCTCAACTGTTTTGATTATAAAAGTTATAAATACTTTTAATAGTTTTAATAGTATGCTTTATTTTAATGGTTTTATGGTAAAGATTTTATTGCTATCTCAAAATTGTAGTTTTTATATGAAATTTAAAATAATTTTGCCCAGTACTAAGAAAAAAATGAAATTTTGATTGCATTGCATTTGGTAAGGGTTGGCCACATTATGAGACTAAGTTTTCCTAAAACATGGTCTGTCTCTCTATTCTGTTCTTTTCTTCATCCTTTTAAATGTTTATTTATTATTTAATTGGCTGTGTTGGGTCTCAGATGTGGCAACAAAGATCCTTGATCTATGTTGAAGCCTGTGAACTCTTAAGTTATGGCATGAGGGATCTAGTTCCCTGGTCAGGGATCAAACCCAGGCCCCCTGCATTGAAAGTACCAAGTCCTAGCCACTGGATCACCTGGGATGTCCCTTTTCTTCATCTTTTAATGAGGCTTTTTGTCTTTGTTCATGTAGGTCATGTGTCTTTCTTGTTAAATTAATTCCTAGGTGAGTTATAAGTTTTATGATTCTTATGAATGGAACACTCTACCATTTCAAATAATAAGTGGTTACTAGTAATATAGACAAAAACAATTGTCTTTTGTATATTTATTCTGCACCAAGACATCTTCCCAAATTTTCTTATTGCAGCTTGATACTAGAATTTCATGGGTCAAGTAAAGAAATCTTTGTTGTTCTTTTTCTAATATTTATACCAATTATTTAATATTTTTATTTTACTGAGTAAGTAGAAATATCTGAAAGCTTACTGAACTAATACAAAATGGAAAATACAATAAAAATTTGACATGACACAGATACATATTCTAAATAAAATGCTACTATATGGGTCCATAAGAAATAGGAGAAGTGGGGTTTCATCCAGGAATGCATGAATGATTCAACACAAAAGCAACATTAAAAAATTAAATGAGATAACATTATATTTATAGATGTTAGTCACTTAAAAAAATCAGCAATTATTTCATAAAGAATATTAACTATAAAAGAAGTAGAAGGAAATTACTCAAGTGTTATGCAAACTATTATCAAAAATAGCTACACAGATTATAATAGCTATATGCTTAAAAATTTTTTTACTAAAATTAACAATAAGACAGAGATGATACTCTTCATTTAATTTTAGGATGTGGTTTGTCTGGGAAAGAAAATTGCTCTTCAGTAACATGGTATTTTAGAAAGTATCTTCCTTCACATAATTCTTAGTCTTAAAAAAAACTTACCTATTTCTTACATGTGGTTATTTTTCATCGTCTATTTTGGACCCTTTCCTGCTCTTCACATATTCTCTGGGTAGCTTCAAACACTCTCTTGGCTTTAATTATCATCTTCTTTGCTGATGACCTTCAAACAGCTCTTTCTCCTGTGTTTCAGATTCTTATATGTGCCTGCCTATTAGATGTTCTACCTGGAGATCCCAAAGAGAACTTCTCTGAAATACGACCAGAATGAATCCACCATTCCTAAGATGTACCCTAGGGTTCTCTTCGTTCAGTATTTCCTGTCTCAAGGAACGATGCTAATCTCCTTGCTCAAACCAGAAATAGGGATTTATCCCTGCCTCCTCTACTCTCTGTCCCCACCCCACCTCTAATCCCCCAAGTTCTAAAATATTCCTCAAAACACTCGATCACTCCCATCTCCACTGACCCTTTTCTAGTTTTGGAGAACATTAACAAGAACTTCCTGTTAGTAATGAGCCACAGTTTTGAAAATGCAGATCCAGTGACTTCAAAAATCATTTTTATTCTGAACCCGCAACCCTCAAAATCATTTTATCCTCAACAGAGAACTCTGTTCTCTGGCCATAATGAATTTCTTTTGGTTACTTGAACACACCGTGCTATCTTGATTTTGTGTCTTTGCATACGGAACTGCCTAAATAGAACACTTGTGTTTGTTAACTAGCTTACTGCTCTTTATCCTTCAGGTCTCTGCTTAAAAGCAACACCAGCAATAAAGTCAAGGAAAACAGTGATAATGACAGCAGACAGTGTCTGCTTACCATGCGCCAGGCACTATGATAAATGCTTCAAATTCATCTTCCCATTTTGTCTTCTCTGCAACCCTATGAAGTGAGAATTTTTATCCCGTTTTCATACATGAAGAATCTGAGGCTTAGAGACTTTTAAGTATTTGTCCCACATCATGGAGCCTGTATGTGGAGGAGTTGGGGTTTTAACCTAGATCTCTAGCTCTCCCTCTGGAGTTTCTTCTTTAGGTATCCTCTGCTCCAGGAAGCATTCCTCCGCAAGTGTCCTTTCTTGTTAATAGTCACCTGCACATCACACTCTCTCTGTCCTTGTCCATTTAGGCTGCTTACAGTACAGTGATATAAGCTGGATGTTCATCAGCGACACACATTTATTCCTCATAGTTTTGGAGGCTGGAATGTCCAAAATTGTGTTTTGTTGTCTGTGAGGGCCTCCTTCCTGGCTCACAGATGGTTATCTTTTCACTGTGTTACATGGTGGAGGGTGCACTGGACCTCTGGTCTCTTTGACATGTATGCTCAGACTTATCTGACTCTTTGTGACCCATGGACTATAGTCCACCAGGTTCCTTTGTCCCTGGAATTTTCCAGGCAAGAAAACTGGGGTGGGTTGCCATTTCCTTCTCCAGGGGATCTTCCCAACCCAGGGGTAAAACCCATGTCTCTTGTGTCTCCTGCATTGGCAGGCATGTTCCTTACCACTGTGCCACCTATAAGGGCACTAATCCTGTTCATGAAGGCTCCTTCTTCCTGACCTAGCCACCCCCCACCCCCAAAGCCCCATATCTTAATACTGGTGCTTTAGAGGTTGGGATTTGAAAATATGAATTTTGGGAGGCAGAAACATTCAAGCCATACACACTCTTCTAACACACTCGCTGCTGTGCTGTGCTTAGTGCTTAGTCATGTCTGACTCTTTGTGACCCCATGGACTGCAACCCACCAGGCACCTCTGCCCATGAGATTCTCCAGGCAAGAATACTGGAGTGGGTTGCCATGCCCTCCTCCAGGGGATCTTCTCAACCTAGGGATAAAACCAACATCTCCTGGATTGCAGGCTCATTCTTTACTGACTGAGCCAGTAGGGACTCTGCAGTATAGCCACTTATGCCATTCTTTCCATTCCATTCTCTCACTGCATTCTTTCCATTTTCTCACTAGTCTCAGCTAGTTAGTAACCACTGTAAAATCAGGGATTGTTTGTCCTTGTATTCCTTGCACCGTGCGTGGTTCCCAGCACATAATAGGTACTTAATACATATTTACTATATAACCCAGATGTCACTGGGGCTTCATAGTCCTTTTGCCATCCATGGCCTTTGGTGGTCTGGCATTCTTTCTGCATGTATGTGTGCATGCGTGCATGCATGCATGTTGAGTTGCTTCAGTCATGTCCAACTCTTTGGGACCCCATGGACTGTAGCCAGCCAGCCCCCTCTGTCCATGGGGATTCTTCAGGGAAAAATCCTGGAGTGGGTTGCCATTCCCTTCTCCAGGGATATTCCAGACTGAGGATGGGACCCAAGTCTCTTGTGCCTCCTGCATTGGCAGGAAGGTTCTTTACCACTAGCGCCACCTGGGAAGCCCATTCTTCCTGCAGTCCCTTCTAATTCTCACCATTATTTACTCATTGGTCCCTTCTCTTTCTGCTTCTGCATGCTATCGTCTCATCTTGGTTAACCCTGTGTCCCACCTTTTCCTATTTTCTCTCAAAAATCCTACTCAGTTATGATTTCATGAGTTTGCTAAAGTCTTAAGGACCTTAGGGAAGGATCATGTTACTCACAGCCTCCCATCTTCCTTCTTCCTGGTTTTCTTCTTACTCTCTGATGCCTTGGATCCTTAACCCATGACTCTCCCAGCTATGTTAACATCCAGGGAGGTATGACTTCCTGAAATTGTGGTAATAATGTGTTGCCAACCCATTACAGTTGAATGAATGAATGAAGGTGTAAATGAGTGAATAAATGTAGGCTGAAGTTTTAGGCCTAGACCTACCTACCCCGGATGATTTTTAAACCATCCCAAAAAAGTTTCTTAAAGGCTGAATCATTGAATATATTGATAATACCACATCTGGCAAAAATATTTATGTTTTCAAGGGAAGTTCTATTTAGTTATCCTTTAGATAGAGTATTATGAGAAATAACTGTCTTTTTAAAGTGTATGTTCATCTGTTTTGGGCTCTGAGACTTTGGGGGATGTGTCCTATACTTCTTTGTGTCTGCCACATAATGTAGCAAATTGCCTTGTTGCAGACTAGCACTCACTTAATGTTGAGTTGATTGATTAAATAATTATTCCACCTATAAACACTTCTGTAGTGCATTACCTGAGGAGTGTCTATTTCAATATGACGATGGCTATGACCTTCGTGTGGTTCATTAGCAAATGAAAAGTATGCTCATTTCCATGGAAGGAAATGAGAATCGAAAAAATGTGGTTCTATTTGTAGTGCCATTACTGTCTTAATGTTTGATTAAGAACAAATTCTTAACCTTTTAATGCTACCAGTTACCTATGACTCTGATCTCAAGGGCTACTGCAGTACCAAAATCCTGGGGACAATAGGATAATAGCTCTGACCTATTTGAAGGGATAAAAATAGGCCACAAATGAGGGAACTCACTGACCAGAATTAGTCAGCAGTGGAGGAGAGGTGGTGTCTTTAGAAACAAACAAACAGGCAAATGAGCAAACAGCAGTTTCACAATCCCATTTTGTAATCATAACAATCCCTTATGCGAGTCTCACCATTTTGCTGATAAGATGTTGAGGCTGAGAAATTTTAAGTAGTTTGAGCCGAGCCATATGACTAGTAAGAAACAGCTATTGCCGGTCCTCTGCCACTCTCTCCCTCCACTGTTCTCTCTCTGCCCCCACCCTCCTCCTCAACCCATGATAGTCACTGTCTCTCTCTCAATTTTAATATATTTGTGGTTGGATGCCTAAAGTCATGACATCTCAGTTCATCAGGAAAAGCCAAACAGATTTACCCTGAACTGAAGTGGCTGCTGAAAACGAATAAGCTATTAATAAAATCTTTGAGGATTACTTGTCAATGTGCATTTACTGAGCTCCTTTCCTTTCTTTTAAATTTATTTTTAATGAAGGATAATTGCTTTACAGAATTTTGTTGTTTTCTGTCAAACCTCAACATGAATTAGCCATAGGTATACATATATCCCCTCCTTTTTGAACCTCCCTCCCATCTCCCTTCCCATCCCACCCTTCTAGGTTGATATAGAGCCCCTGTTTGAGTTTCCTAAGCCAGACATCATATTCCCATTGGCTATCTATTTCACATATGGTAATGTAAGTTTCCATGTTACTCTTTCCATACATCTCACCCTCTCCTCCCCTCGCCCCATGTCTGTAAGTCTATTCTCTATGTCTGTTTCTCCATTCCTATAAATTCTTCAGAACCATTTTTCTAGATTCCATATATGTGCATTAGAATATGGTATTTATCTTTCTCTTTCTGACTCACTTCACTCTGTATAATAGGCTTTAGGTTCATCCACCTCGTTAGAACTGACTCAAATGTGTTCCTTTTTATGGCTGAGTAATATTCCATTGTGTACATGTACCACAACTTCCTTATCCATTCATCTGTCGATGGGCATCTGGGTTGCTTCCATGTTCTAGCTATTGTAAATAGTGCTGCAATGAACAATGAGATATATGTGTCTTTTTCAACCTTGGTTTCCTCAGGGTATATGCCTAAGAGTGGGATTGCTGGGTCATATGATGGTTTTATTCCTCGATTTTTAAAGAATCTCCATACTGTCTTCCATAGTGGCTGTATCAATTTACATTCCCACCAGTGGTGCAAGAGCGTTCCTTTTTCTCCACACCTTCTCCAGCATTTATTGTTTGTAGACTTTTTGATGATGGCCATTGTGATATCTCATTGTTTTGATTTGCATTTCTCTAATAATGAGCAATGTTGAGCATCTTTTCATGTTTGTTAGCCATCTGTATGTCTTCTTTGGAGAAATGTATGTTTAGGTCTTTTTCTCATTTTTTTTAAAAAATTTTAAATTTATTTATTTTAATTGGAGGCTAATTACTTTATACTGTTGTACTGGTTTTGCTATACATCCACATGAATCCCCCATGGGTGTACACGTGTTCCCAATCCTGAATCTCCCTCCCACCTCCCTCCCCATACCATCCCTCTGGGTCATCCCAGTTCACCAGCCCCAAGCATCTTGTATCCTGCATTGAACCTAGACTGGCGATTTGTTTCTTATATGATATTATACATGTTTCAATGCCATTCTCCCAAATCATCCCACCATCTCCTGCTCCCACAGAGTCCGAAAGACTGTTCTATACATCTGTGTCTCTTTTACTGTCTCGCATACAGGGTTATTGTTACCATCTTTCTAAATTCCATATATATGTGTTAGTATACTGTATTGGTATTTTTCTTTCTGGCTTACTTCACTCTGTATAATAGGCTCCAGTTTCATCCACCTCATTAGAACTGATTCAAATGTATTCTTTTTAATGACTGAGTAATACTCCATTGTGTATATGTACCACAACTTTCTTATCTATTCATCTGCTGATGGACATCTAGGTTGCTTCCATGTCCTGGCTATTATAAACAGTGCTGCAATGAACATTGGGGTACACGTGTCTCTTTCAATTCTGGTTTCCTCAGTGTGTATGCCCAGCAGTGGGATTGCTGGGTCATAAGGCAGTTCTATTTCCAGTTTTTAAAGGAATCTCCACACTGTTCTCCATAGTGGCTGTACTAGTTTGCATTCCCACCAACAGTGTAAGAGGGTTCCCTTTTCTCCACACCCTCTCCAGCATTTATTGCTTGTAGACTTTTGGATCGCAGCCATTCTGACTGGCGTTAAATGGTACCTCATTGTGATTTTGATTTGCATTTCTCTGATAATGAGTGATGTTGAGCATCTTTTCATGTGTTTGTTAGCCATCTTGTTCTCCTGTGTTGAGTTGTATGAGCTGCTTGTATATTTTGGAAATTAATCCTTTGTCAGTTTTGTTTGTTTGTGTTTTTTTTTTTTTTACTACTTAGAAAAATAGAAAATTGAAATTATTTTCTCCCATTCTGAGGGTTGTCTTTTCACCTTGCTTATAGTTTCCTTTGCTGTCCAAAAGCTTTTAAGTTTAATCAGGTCCCACTTGTTTACTTTTGTTTTTATTTCTGTTACTCTAGGAGGTGGGTTATAGAGGATCTTGCTTTGATTTATGTCACTGAGTTCCTTTTCTGTGGCAGGCACCTTGCTATGTCCTGCTGCTGCTGCTGCTGCTAAGTTGCTTCAGTCGTGTCCGACTCTGTGCGACCCCATAGATGGCAGCCCACCATGCTCTGCCGTCCCTGGGATTCTCCAGCCAAGAACACTGGAGTGGGTTGCCATTTCCTTCTCCAATGCATGAAAGTGAAAAGTCAAAGTGAAGTCACTCAGTCGTGTCTGACTCTTAGCGACCTCATGAACTGCAGCCTACCAGGCTCCTCCGTCCATGGGATTTTCCAGGCAAGAGTACTGGAGTGGGGTGCCATTGCCTTCTCTGTGCTATGTCCTAGGGTTGTGCAAAGAGAGAATTCTGAGTCTTGAAGGGTGAGAACTTTCCCAGATGGACATGGGGAGGTAAGATGTTCCAGGTGGAGGGAAATTCAAGCACAATTGCAGAGAAGCAGGCAGCTCTGAATTTAGCAACTCTGAGTGTTTCAGCTTCGCTGGAGGGCCACACACCAGTGCGGAAGTGGAAGCAAAAGGGAGTGGAAAGATAAGCCAAAAAAGAACCAAGGACAAGCTTGAGCTGGGGAACTGGGCTTTGCCTGTAGGTAGTGGGGAGCCAGCAAAGATCTTTTAAGTGGGAGACTCTTAGGACCAAATTTACATTTTAGAAACAATGGATTGACTTTGAGGAGGAAACTATTAGGTAGTGGAAATGGCAGAAAAATTGGGGTGTAGGAAGCTATTGCTGGGAATGGAAGCTGAAAGCCACTTTTCCTTGGGCAGGTAAGTGGGAATGTTATTGTATTAGTCTTACTCAGTGATTGATTTGGGTAGTAGACACAGGAAAGGTGGTATATTTTGATATCTTAAAAACTGCTACTGAGCAGTAATTCCAGTTGTTCTTTCTTTGAAATTAAAGCTTACCCTAGTGATTTTTATGGCCTTCTTTGTACTAAAGGCTGTGATGTTTCTTTTTGCTAATGTCTTTTCCTTTTTTGCTACCATTGACTGTTTAAGTCCTTTTCTGCCCATTTACCATTTGTATCATAACCCTCCTGTGTTTGCTCCTAATGTGTTATAATTCTTCATAATCTGGTCTTTGCCTGATCCCGATTCTCTCTAATATTTCTTTCCTTTCCCTTGAGGAAAGTATATCCATTTTTGGTTTCAAATGCTCATCACCTTTTGTAAATATTGAAGCAGCGATTCAATTTAATTTAAAAAATAATGTTTTTCTATTTCTTCTTCTGTCAATAAATTACCTTTGTCATCTTTTAAAGCTGTATTGTCTCATAATTTTCTTCTGTGCTCTTGTTGTTCCATTTTGTTGTTCCCCAGAGGATGTAAGAATATATATTGATATAATGAACAATGCAGAAATAAAAAAAAAAAACCAAGAAGAATTTAGGGTCATATTCATACTGTATAGTGTTTACTAGTGATCTATTTCAAAATAAAACATATATTTCAGTCCTGATGAATCAAATATTTAAGAAACATTCTTTAAGTGGAGAAATATACATGGAAAAAATCACTAGTGACCCTGAGAGGCCTCTTTGGAAGAGTCTAGCCATGGATGATTTAACTTTGATTTCAGTCCTGCTGCTTCTACCAAGGGTTATCATAGTGCTCATTGCTCATGAGGGTTCTGGGAGTATCAGCGGGGGTCAGAGAGCAAAAAACATAAGATATAATATTAGATAAAATATTAGTAGTCCTGGAAATATTCACAAAGTCATATATTATGTTAGCGCTACTGTATTCCATGTAGGAATATAAAAATGGGAATTGCAAAAGCCACTTTCTTTTTTATTATAGAAATTAAAGGTCTAATTTACAATTATAAATTAATGTAAATAGCCATTCATTCCATTTTATTAGTTCAGGTGCTTGGTGTATGAACATATACATATCACAGGATTTTTACTGAGTCTGCATTAGTGATTATATATACCATATACATATATATGTGTATGTATTATATATAGTGTGAGATTTCAAAAATTTACAGAATTGCAAAGATGCTCTGAGCAACCCTCCCTTAAAGTTTATATTAAACCATGTTTGTAAAAGTTAATTAATAGATACTTTTGCTTCCTTCTTCCTCTCTACTAATCACATGATGGTGTGTGATGATTTTGGTGCTTATGATAATGATGGTAACAGTTACCAGTTCTTTATACCTAGAAAGCATGTTGGCACTTTCTGTCATGTATACAGTGGGCCACTTAACCTTCCATCCCTGCAATTCAGGCATTATTTTCATTTTACAGATGAAGGAAAAGAGGCACAGGAAACTAGAGGAATTTGCCCAAAGTCACCTAAGTGTATCAAGTGTGTTGTCCACACAACATTGACCATTCAAGGACACTGAGTATAAAGAGAGGTAGAGAATGACCCCATTTAACTCTTTGTAAGCTTGTTTTCCAATACTTTGTCCACTTGATACAAACAGCCAACTCTTTGGAAAAGACCCTGATGCTGGGAAAGATTGAAGGCAGAAGAGGGTGACAGAGGATGAGATGGATGGCATCACCAATGCTATGGACATGAACTTGGGCAAACTCCAGGAGATACTGAGGGACAGGGAAGCCTGACATGCTGCAGTCCATGGGGTCACAAAGAATCAGACATGACTTAGTGACTGAACAACAACAGCAAGCTTATTTTCACTGGGCATGTTTACAAAGAATCCTGATAACAACTCTCCATAATTTCTTTTTGTCTTAAATGATATGTTATATAGGTTTGTGTGTTATGTGACCCAAAGGGTCACACTTCATATATTTCTGTCTTGGCAAAATGTGGCAGTTCTTTATCATCTCCCTTGAGCGAACTTGAGAATTTGTGCCTATACTGGCGAAAGTAAAGAATTAAATCTCTATTGATTCGGAAAACTTGATCGACCTGAATTGTTGCTTAGATTATTTTCTTTCCTTGTTTTACTCTTTTTTGACCTCTAAAAAGTTGACAAATGTAATATATATGCAAAAAAGTACAAATAGTACGTACATGTAATTTAGAATAATTAGAAGAGAAATATCCATATACTCACAAACTCAGCTTACCAAATAGAACAATACCAGTATCTTGATCTTCACATCTTTCTCCCTCCCTCTCATTGTGAACCATTATCCTGAATTGTATCCTTAATACTCCTTTGCTTTTTTTCATGATTGTATCATACTTGTAGGTATTTCTATACATTTAGTGTACTGTTTTACTTTTGAACTCAGGCGTTTGAAATTTATTCATTTTAACGCTCGTAGTTGTGCGTGCATGCTAAGTCCCTTCAGTCGTGTCTGACTCTTTGCGACTCCATGGACTGTAGCCCACCAGCCACCTCCGTCCATGGGATTCTCCAGGCAGTTTTTCATTTTCACTGATTAGTATTTTAGTAATACTATGTGAGGTATCAGTATTCCACAATCAACCCATTCTATTATCAGTGGATGTTGGATTTTTCACACATTTTTGCTGCTCCATATGTGGTTGCTATGAATATTTTTTGTACATGTCTTCTGATGCACATATTTAAGGATTTCTTCTGAATATTGTCAAAGAATGAAATTGATGGGTCATACTATACATATATTTTCTTATTTAGTAGGCCAGGCTGAAATATTTTCTGAAGTTGTTGTACCAATTTTCATTCTATTTTTTATATGACTATTGTCTGTGTTTCCTCTTCTGGTAAAATGCTTATTCCTGTCTTCCTCATTTTTCTAATATGTGAAAGTCCTTTCTTTATTATTCCTTTTGCATGAATTAAAAAGATGTATCTGGATGTTAATCCTTTGTCAATTGTATGGTTGTCTCTCAGTTTTTGGCTTGATAAGTAAGAAATTCCTATTCCAAGTCCCTCTCCTTCCTTCCTGCTTCTTTTCTCCAGAATAATCAGGAACCTTGGGTAATGAAATGAGAAAGAAGAAGCAGGGAGAGACAGAAAAAGATGACCATACCCCTTATTTGCCAGAACGTTCTTTTTGAATAGGCCCCAAAATGAAGAAGATATAACTTGAAATAAAGATGGAAGTTTCAGCAACGACATGGAACCAAATTTAAATTGCAGAGCTGAGAGTACCCTTGGTGACTTAGGGTCAGAGTGGAACTTTGAATTACCCAAGAGTGACAAGCCTGGTTATGAAAAACTGCCCAAGGTTTTACCCAGAAGAGGGGGAAGTCTTTCCCTATAGCATACATTTTAAAGGACTAGTGGGAGACAACATTAGGTTGCATTATGATTGCATTTCACAAGTCCTGACTGTTTAGTAGACACATATTTGCTGAGAACCTGTCTAGTATTGGACCAGGCCATAGGTATAGAAGGGAGCAAGGTAAGCACTGCTTCCACTTCGGGGGAGCCTGTCATCCTCCATAGATCAGAAAACCTTTGGGAAGGAGAGGGCTTTCCTGGTGGCTCAGTGGTAAAGAATCTGCCTGCCAATGCAGGAGACATGGGTTCAACCCTGACCCCGGAAGACTCCCACATGCCTTGGAGCAACTAAGCCCGTGCGCCCCAGCTACCAAAGCCCATGTTCTCTAGAGCCCATGCTCTAGGGAAGCCACACAATGAGGAAACCCGTGCATCGCAGCTAGAGAGTAGCCTGCGGTCCCTGCAACCAGAGAAAAGCCTGAGCAGCAACGAAGACCCAGCACAAGCAAAAATGAATGAATTAATAAAATTATTTTAAAAAAGAAAATCTTAGGGAAGGAGAAAGTGACTTTTGAATGTCTCCTTGAGTCCGCAGAACTTTGGCAATGCTACTTATGGGAAATAAAGCTTCAGGGTCTAGCCACCTTAGTCTAAATTTGTATTAGGGTAAAACTTAGACAGAAGGCTAAGGTGGGAAGAAGGCTAAGGGGTCTTCTCTCCCTCCCATATCTGCATGTTATGCATCTCCATATGAGAAGGAAATTAACCAATGGAATGTGAATGTACTCATTGTCACATAATGATTCAGTTAGTTTTAGTTGTTTATCACAAGTTAGTAAGTTGAAAATCTCAGTGGAACTGTGGCAATAGAATATAATTGTACCTAATCACTTTCTCAGAAACTAATCATGTTAAATGTCAATGAGCATAGCCCTTTCTACAAATAGTCATGTTTTAATTTCAAAAGTAACAGTACTAATAGAATTAAATGAGAAACCAATAATAGTCTGCTGCTGATAGATTACCGTCAAGGTAAACTGACTTGGTAGTGGCTATAGGGGAAAAAACATTTACAAATACTCTAAGATAATAAAAATACTAAAAGGTAAAATAAAAATTTTGTAGCTTCAATGTCATTGAAACAGATAACAACTAAGCATGTACACTAGAAACTCCTTGGAAGTAAGTTAAATCAGAATATTATACTGATGTTTTGGACAGGATACTAAGTTACATTAATTGCTACATTCTGAAGTACTTTGGCCAGCTCATGTGAAGAGTTGACTCATTGGAAAAGACTCTGATGCTGGGAGGGATTGGGGGCAGGAGGAGAAGGGGACGACAGAGGATGAGATGGCTGGATGGCATCACTGACTCAATGGACGTGAGTCTGAGTGAACTCCAGGAGTTGGTGATGGACAGGGAGGCCTGGCATGCTGCAATTCATGGGGTCACAAAGAGTTGGACACGACTGAGCGACTGAAATGAACTGAACTGAACTGAACTGAAGGATATGTTGGGCCATATGTAGTGTTTACCAGGGAGTTATGAAAAAATTGGTTAGAAGACTTTGAACTACTTCATCCACTGAGTGTATAAAATTATTGAGAGTACAGATGGAGAGAGCTACTTGTAAATTTTTTTGTTTTTTTCTGGAGAGCGTTTTCTGTGACTCCTATCTTCTACAGGGGGAATGTGGATACAAGGTGTTTCCTGCACCCAAGCTTGAGGAGAGTGGCCTCATCAGTATGCTTACTGTGTAACTCATGTTATTAAGTATGTATGTATTCTGACTTGAAAAGTGAAAGTGTAAACGTTAGTCACTCAGTCATATTCGACTCTTTGTAACCCTATGGACTGTATGTAACCCACCAAACTCCTCTGTCCATGGGATTTTCCAGGCAAGAATACTGGAGTGGGTTGCCATTCCCTTCTCCAGGGGATCTTCCCAACCCAGGGGCTGAACCCAGTCTCTTGCACTGAAGGCAGATTCTTCACTGTCTGAGCCACCAGCGAAGTTCATTCTGACATACTGCCTTGGAAATCCAGATGGCAAGAGTGGTGGACTGTTGAATTATTTTGGCAGCAAAGTGAATGAGTATGGCTGCTAGGTAGGGACTGACCTGCATCCCAGAATTAATCAGAATATAGGGTATATGAATGTTTCCTTTGGGCCAAATGAGAGGGTCATGCAGGATTGGCCTAGCATCATTTTAAATTTTACTCAGTAAAATACAGAATGAAAAACAACTTGGGAATTGCTTTAAAATGTTCTCAGGAAAAAAAGGGAGATTGAAAAATGCTGAAAATTATAGGAGCTGCATGTTTGGTACATGAGCTTCCATTGTATCGTTCTCTCTACTATGGGGATGCTTGCAAGCATCCATAATAGACAGTTCAGAAAATTCTGTTTCAAGGAGCCCCCTAGGGAAAGGCAATGGGATTCCCACAGAAAGTCTGGTTTGTACTCCCAGAAAAATTGAGGGTTTAGAGAGCTCTGCGGCTAGAGGAGTCAAATGCATTGTCTTTGTCAAGAGAACATCAAGAGTGGTACCCAATGCCTGGGGACCTCTGTAGAATATGTGAAGGAGGAACATTTCTCTGGCCTGGATATTGAGAAGCCATGATTGACAGTACCAATAAAAAAAACTATCCTGCCCCCACTCATTTGCCCTTTTTGTCTTTCAAAAACAGGTCTGGCAAGTGGAGGAGAAGATAAACGAGAGGAAGAGAGAGGAAACATGGAAGAAAGGAAAGGAGAGAGAGAAGATAAGGAAGTGAGTGGGCGGGGGGGTGGGGGGAGAGAAGTTTCACACCCCGTTTGTAGGTGGGGTAGGCAGCTTGTGTGCAATCAATTCACCTAGAAAGCAATGCAAACACCAGATGGAGAAAGAGAACAGGAAGACCTTGCTTCTTCTACCATGTCAACGGCCTGCATGCTACAAGGCTTTCTTGGGAAGGGGAAAAGATTTTTAATTCTTAAATCAAGGTCATAGTTTTTGATTAATACATGAGACTGAACAATTTAAATCACTAAATTGAAATTTGGTTCGTGAATTAAAGTATCTACAGGACTTTGTAACACCTCGGGGTGGCTTACAAAGTCATGGCTCTTTCCTGAGTTTTCCTCCAAAGGCAGGAGAAGAGTTACCTGTATTGAGTCCACTGAGAAATTTTGAAGAGATAGATTGAAGAAAAAGAGAAACCAAGAGACTTTTGGTTTGCATTGCAAGCATTCTGCTTATTCAGTCTGTTTTACGCATTACTATCTCATTTTGACCCCAAATCAACCATCTGGGTTATCATGGGAATTATTATGCACTGCATTTTACCAGTAAAAAAATTAACTTGCAAAGAAGATGACTGAAATTCCTGGGATCACCGTGTTAATAATTGTTTGAAACAAAGCTAGAACTTGAGTCTTTAGCTACTTTTCTGGTCCAGGGTTTTTGCACAGTGTTTCCTAATGTCCTGGAGACTCAGAGAAACTGAGAGATGCGCCAAAAGGGTTAAGGAGTCTTCTGGGGTAATGCAAGCACTGAGGCCAACTTGTGGGTTCACCCTCTCCCTGGAACCTGGCCCCTCTGGGTCCCAGGGCTTCGTCATTTCCTCGGTGATCTTGGAGACTGAGAGTTGATTCACGTCTAAAGGAGGCTGCTGGTGCCAACCGGTGCAGGCCTTTGTTTACTGGAATTAAACATCGGAGAAGGTTCTTGGAGGTTGTGATTTTCTCCTGACAGCCCAGCGTTGATCAACCAACCAATCAACCCCAGTCAATTATTCAGTTGCTCATCGAGCATTAATTGAACACCTACTCTGCCGAGCTTTAAAATATGCTTGTTCCTTGCCATCCATACTTCTGGAGAGTGTACCTGTACAGTTAATTGCCCATCTAGTGCATCCATTAGATCCTGAAGGTGGAGATGTGGGCATTAACCAGTTCATAGATAGATAATAATTGGATAAATTAATGAGCATCGAAATGTACCAGCACTGTGCTTGGCACTGGATATGATCTGGGGGAAAAAAGAAAAGAAATAAGGAAAAGAAAAAAATGCAGAGAAAATGGGATATACAGTCTAGGAGGAGAAATAGACATTAATAAAAGACTTACACAATAAGAGCTGAATGTTATCTGTGATAAGTGTGAAGAAGACGTGCGTCGTGTTATGAGAATCTAGCATGTGCAAGGACTTGAACTATGGTTGGCAGAGGCAGGGCAAGCTGAAGGAGTTTGACATTTCATCAGCACAGATTAGCTCAGTGCCTTCAGTTGGGGTCAGGGAAGAGGAAAGGGAGATAATTTTTAAAGACTTCCCCTCCTGAAGTGTTGTCTTTCTTCCCTGAGAAAAATAGACTATGAATACAAATAAAATTAAAATTGAATTAATTTCCATGGGGAGAGCATCTTACTTTCATTGATCTAGGACACATGAAAATCTGAACTTAGTACTTTTGTAACTTCCGTGCTTTTAATTTCTGTGAAATAAGCTCTTTGTTATGCTCTAGGCTTTGAGAGAGGAGGAATTAAGTCTTGGACTTAATTTCTTTTTAATGAACATGGTGACAAAAAATAAGTTGACAGAACTCAGCAGCAATCTTTCCTTCCTGAGGCAGAGGACAGGTGGCAAAGAGGGCAGGAGGATATGAGTCACCCACAACAACTTTGGGGTTGGCAGACTGTTGCGAAGAAGATGAAGCACAAAAGACCCAGGGTCTCAACAGGGCTATTGGTGACCCAGGGGAAATCTTCTTGGTCTCTGGGATGTTCACCCTCTCTCTCTTTATTATTTGTTCCCATGCTTAGCACAGTGCATGGCACAAGCGGTGGTTTAGTCGCTAAGTCGTGTCTGATTCCTGCGATCCCGTAGACTGTAGCCTGCCAGGCTCTATCCATGGGATTCTCCAGGCAAGAATACTGGAATGGGTTGCCATTTCCTTCTCCAGGGGATCTTCCTGACCCAGGGACTGAACCCAGATCTCCTGCATTGCAGGCAGTCTTCTTCATTGCAGGCAGATTCTTTACTGACTGAACCACCTGGGAACTTGTTCTCAAAACCTGTTAACTGAATAGAAAATGGCACCCCAAACTATTTTTAAACATCTTGAAACCAAGAACTTATATGAAGTAAAGGTTATCAAAAGAAAGCAAGGACCTTGGAAAGAATGGAGGAAAACGAAGCTTGCCAAACAGGAGCGCTGGCACAGTACTTGTAATTCACCTGACATCCACATCAATCCTCAGCTTCCTATTTGCTGCCTATTGTCAAACACTGATTCTTGGGTTAATGTGCAGGTGAATCAGTGAAGTCTCTATCCTTCTTTCTCAGGAGTATTCATGAAGGACAGTTTTCAGAGAGCTTTCTTTCTCAGGAGTATTCATGAAGGACAGTTTTCAGAGAGCTGGGAAACCTGGTTCAATCATTGGAGTGGGGAGAGCAGGCTGATGAATCAGGATGGACACTGCCAGGTTATTGATCTTGGAAGGGGTTCTCGAGGGCTGCTGCCCAGGAAACACAACAACAGCCAACTACCCCTGCACTCCACATGGTGAAATAGAGTGGGGAGGCAGAGGGGAGGGCCTGGGTGCAGTCTGTCTACCTTTCAGTCCTAGAAGAAGGAGTGATGTCTCAGCTCCACCGTTTTCTTTAAGACTTCTACACATATTCACTGTAACTCTAATTACTAGTTACTATCTCACGGCGGCAACAGTCAATGAAGAGTCCTGTGTGCACTGAGCCATCATCCTGACATCAGATCAATGACTTGCTACACTCTTGGGAATATTAGTAACTACACTGCAACCTCATATAAAGTGCTTTAATCAAATCAGAAAAATATACTCCAATAAATCAAAAGATGAATTTCAGGAATAATAATGTAACAATCTGAAAGGAAAGGAAAAGAACTGTTGCTTACTGAGAAGATTGCAATAAATTTCAGAATCTATCAATTTTCTTGCTCTCAAGATAATTTTGATGCCTAGAACAGTGCCTGGCAAACTTTGGTGTTCAATAGCTATTTGTTGAATGAATGAATGAATCTTCAGGCTCTGCTAATATTCACTTTGTGACTTTGTACAAATTAATAATTATACTTACTTCCCTGAAGTAATAATGGCCTCAGAAATGAATCCCTCGGTTTTGAACCTGACTTTGGGCTCTATGTGGCTTACTCTTCAGGGTTGAATGGGATAGGTGTTGTTCTTCAGGGTACTTGTTTTTTGTGTTCATTTGTTCTTATTTTTGTTTGGTGTGTATATGTGTTAGTCACTCAATCATGTCTGACTCTTTGCAACCCCATGGACTATAGCCTGGCTGTCCATGGGATTCTCCAGGCAAGAATACTGGAGTGGGTTGCTATTTCCTTCTCCAGGGGATCTTTGTAACCCAGGGATAGAACCCAGGTCTCCTGCATTTGCAGGCAGATTCTTTACCACCTGAGCCACCAGGGAAGCCCTCCATGCTCCATATCCATTGCTAACTGCAGGTAAGTCTCTGATTCTTGAATGATCCAGGTGGAGTGCATTGCTGCTAAAGCAAAATTATATTATTCTGAATTGTAATAGGACCCAGAGTCAACAAAATATGCACTCATAAGGTCAGGCATACAATCCAAAATTAAACACAAAAAAGCCTGTTGCTTAGTCCCTCAGTCCTGTCCAACTCTTTGCGACCCCATGGACTGTAGCCTGCCGGCCTCCTGTGGCCATGGTATTTTTCAGACAAGCATACTGGAGTGGGCTGCCATTTCTTTCTATAAGTTGACTTTAATTCTTGTTAAATACAACTCTGTGCATTTTACACTGAAGCAGCTCCATATCACAATTAGAGAAAGGAGAATGCCATCTGCAAATTTTTCATTTTTCTAGCCCATAAAACACAGCAGATGCTGGCCTCCAGGGTCAGAACAAAACCAACTGCACAATTCTGTAAACACCTAGGAAAATGTAGTCAATTCTCAAGAAAAAGGACACTCAACAGGGTGGACAATCAAGAAAAAGCCAATCCCAAGGTGATTCAGATGTTGACGATACACAAAGACTTCAAAGTAGTTACTATATCTGTGACCCATGAAGTAAAGAAAACATAGATTTCAAAAAGAAGTATAAAAAAGAACCAAGTCAGAGTTTTAGAACTGAAAATTTAATATCTGAAATAAATATCTCTCGGAGTGGGTTCTATAAAAGAATGCTGAAGACAAAGGCAAGACTGAAGACTGATCAGTAGAAATTACCCAATTTGAAAATAAGAGGGCAAAGTAGATCGAAAAACAATGAGAACTGAAATTCAGGTGCCTGGGGGACAGTATAAAGAGGTCTGACATGTGAAAAGGAGTCCTTGAAGCAGAGGACAAAAATTGAGACCAAAAAAAAAAAAAGTGAAGAAATAATAGCCAAATCCAAATTGGGTGAAAGGCAAAAATGTACAAAATCAAGCTGAGTGAAGTTTAAACAGAATGAACTCAAAGAAAAGCATGCTTAGACATGTTACAAGAGAACTGTTGAAAATCAAAGTTTTAATAGTGGTGAGAGAAAATGGCATCCTGCACGCACTGGACCATGATTTGAATTTTCATGGATTCCTCATCAGAATCTGTGAAGGCCAGAAGACGATGGAATAACTGCTTCAGCTTCCTAAAAGAAAAAAAAAATGCTGTTAATCAAAAATTCTAAATTCTGTAAAATATCTTGAAGAATTTTAAAGTGAAATAAAACATTTTTGGAAGAAAAAAATCTTGAAAAAAGATTACCTGCTCTATAAGAAATGCTAAATAATATTGTTCAGACTGAAGGAAAGTGAGGGTAGCTAGATTTTTAAGATTTTTAGGAGTGATAGAAGACCAACAGAGAGGCACCTAGCTGCATAATTATAAAGGACTATTCTTTTTCCTCATAAATTCTTTAAAATATAATGGCTGTATTATTAAATAAAGTAAAGATTATAATGTGTTGCGTAGGTATATGTATGTGTAATACATATGACAGTATATGTATGTGTAATACATATGACAAATATTAACATACACTTCAGTTGGAGGGGTGAAAAAAGACTATTATTCTAAGTTAATTTTTTTCTATTTTACAGGAACTGGTAAATGAGAGGTTAGATACATATATTATAATCCCTAAAGTAACCCCTAAATATAATACAAAGGTATATTGCAAGAAGGCTAATGGATAAATTAAAATGGAATAATAAAAAAAGTTTTCAAATAACCAAAAAGAAGGCATCAAAGAGAAACACAGATATAAAACACACAAGGATAAAGAGAAAACAAATAAGATGTTAGACCTAAATCCAAGCATATCAATTGAAAGAAAGTTTGAAAGTGAAAGTCACTCAGTTGTGTCTGACTCTTTGTGACCCCATGGACTGTAGCCTGCCAGACTCCTCTGTCCATGGAATTCTCCAGGCCAGAATACTGGAGTGGGTAGCTGTTCCCTCCTCCAGAGGATCTTCCCAACCCAGGGATCAAACCCAGGTCTCCTGCATTGCTGGCAGATTCTTTACTGTCTGAGCCAC
Source organism: Capra hircus (assembly GCF_001704415.2). Lineage (NCBI taxonomy): Eukaryota > Metazoa > Chordata > Mammalia > Artiodactyla > Bovidae > Capra > Capra hircus. Next base: position 31,800,773 of record NC_030819.1, read on the forward strand.
CCGGGTATTAAATGTTAATGTCTGAGACACTAAAATTAATAGGCAGAGATAAAAGTAGCTAAAAGCAAGACCCTACTTCATACTACCTAGGAGATATATATATTAAATATGAAGACAGGTTGAAAATAAGTTTGGGGACAATGAAGTGAAGTATTAGTCGTTCAATCATGTCTGATTCTTTGTGACCCCATAGACTGTAGCTCACCAGTATCTCCTCTGTCCATGGAATTCTCCAGGCAAGAAAACTGGAGTCGGTTGCCCTTTTCTTCTCCAGGGGATCTTCATGACCCAGACATTGAACACAGGTCTCCTACATTATAGGCAGATTCTTTACCGTCTGAGCCACCAGGGAAGAAATATATACCATGAAAACAGAAAGCATATTAAGACTAAAGTGGCTTTTTAAAACTTCAGATTAAATAGACTTTAAGACTCAGAGTGGGGCCTCCCTGGTGGTCCAGTGGTTAAGAATCCACCTTGCAATTCAGGAGATACTGTTTCGACCCCTGGTCCGGGAGGACCCCACCTGATGCAGGGAAGCTAAGCCCGTGCGCTGTGACTATTGAGCCAGTCCTCCAGAGTCTGTGAGCTGCAAATACTGAGCATGCGCTGCAAGTGCCCACGCTCCACAACAAGAAAAGCCATCGCAATGAGAAGCCTGTACACCATAACCAGAGAATAGTCCCTACTTGCAGCAACTAGAGAAAGCTCACACATAGTGAGGAAGACCCACCAGAGCCAAAACATAACTAAACATATATATATATATATATGTATAAAGTATTAAAGAAAAGACTCAGTGTTGCTAGAGAGATATAATGATAAGCAAGTCATCATAACAATTATACATGTGTGTGAAAGTGTTAGTTGCTCAGTTGTGTCTGACTCTTTGTAATACCATGGACTCTAGCCCACCAGGGTCCTCTCTCCATGGGATTCTCAAGGCAAAAATACTGGAGTGGGTTGCCATTCCCTTCTCCAGGGGATATTCCCGACCCAGGGAGCAAACTCGGTGTATGCATCTAATAATAGGGCTTCAGATAAACTCTCCAGATCACTGGGGCACCTTGAGGATGGCAATGCCAAGCGATGAGGACACATGTGGCCCCTAAGTCACAGTGGGTCAGGCATAAAGTTAGGAGGACTGAGATTCTCTCACCCTTGGCTAAGTAGCCTTTGAAGGAATTTTATCCATGACATTGTTAGTGTCTAGGCAGTAATCTTTTCTAGGAGATCATCTTTTCTTCCCAGTAGGAGAACAAATGAAAACAAGTTAAAAATAGTCAACTTTACATTTTTAAATTTTCAGGTGTTTCCCTGTGATGACTACAGAAGCAATGAAGACTTTTCTTTAGGGAAATTCAAATCAAAGATAAATAAATGAAAACCTTAGCTTTTATTTGACCTCCTCTGCCTTGCTTTATGAATTAACCAGCCTCCTCTTTAGGACAACATCCAATACGTAGTGGCATAGAAATAGGTAACATAACCTTTTGCAAATGGAAAACAATTTCCAGGTTTTAGGGACTGAATTGTGTTCCCTGAGATTCCTATGTTGATATCCAATCCATCTCAGAGTGTGAGTCTTAGGGACAGGGTCTTTCAAGAGGTAATCAAGTTAAAGGTGAAGTTCCAGGGTGGGCTTTTATCTAGCATGCATGCCATTTTTATAAGAAGGGGAAATTAAGATGCAGATACACACAGAGAAGACCATGGGAAGACACAGGGAGAAGACAGCCGTCGATCTTTGACACAAGGAGAGACCTCAGAAGAGACCGGCCATCCTGACATTTTGATCTTGGACTTGCAGGCTTCAGAACTGTGAGCAAACACGTTTCTGTTGTTTAGGCCATCCAGTCTGTGGTGCTTTATGATGTGCCATGGCAAACATAGCTTACGTGACTGTCAGGCAAGCAGCAGGAGTAAAGTGGAATCCTTCTGGAACTAAGGAACACCGAAACCGTCTTTAATAGAAAACATTCCTGTTCTGTGAAGGTGGTCACTCATACCCCAGGATTTTATTGTTGGTATTTGTGAAATTTTTCAATATTGCATAAGCATATATACAGGAGTTTCTTGTGTAATGAGAATAATGGAAGTAATAATAAATGTCGGAGTGGATGTAATTATGGCTGAAAGGATGACTTTATTACCCAGGAAAGGATACTGTTGGCCAGAACCAATTCATTAGACTGCTCTGGCAGTCTGTTATTATTATCATTTCTAATTTTTCCTAGATTTCATTCTTTTAGATAAAAACATGCATATCAGCATTGGAGTTTGATTGCCTTATGGGCATAAAGCTTTGCATATTTACTGCCCATGAATCATATCAGTATGTGAAATCCAGAGAAGATTCAATTTTTCCTGCTAGATGCACCTCTAGCCGTTTAATTAAAATATGTATTATTAATAAAACTATATTTAAGTCATATTTTTTACAGATATGACTGAAACATTAAGTGCAAATTGTTTCATACTTCCAACAGTAATTTGCTTTTAACGTTATGTGCCTTAATCAAGGCAGCTCGCGAGTTGAAGGTTTGTGGCATTGCGGACTTCTGAAGAGCGAAGTTGCAGAGAGCAAGTGGAAACTGGTGATTAATGAATGGACTTATTTACTTTTCAGAAAGACTTTGTGGTTTTATTGCAGAAGGGATCTGTACTGCACAGTAAAAGGTCTTAAAAGAAATAGCAGAAAAGAATATTTCGTCCCTATTTCAGTGCGTAGCCATGGCATTTGACATTTGCATGCTGGCTTTTTTCGTGTGTCTGAACCAGCGCTGTATCTCAGCCTGGCCGTCTACCTTTAGATGTCACAGTTGTTCTTCCACTTAATCGCTCCAGCTTCAGCTCTGCACTTTCACAATTCTTCCACTTTCCAGAAAACTTGTATAATCAGTAAGACTGATTAGAAGCACTGTAGCTCACCTAGAGAATTCTTAGCAAGAGATTGATTCAAAAACATTTTATTTAAAATAGGTGATGAGGGTGATGGCTGGCTGACTCTATTAGACGCTGTGTAGCTTTTCTGTAAAATGTACCCGCGGTTTATGGAATTGGTTCTTCCAGATGACAGATTTTCCAGACTCTCACTTTTGATCCAAGTGGTGATGGTAGGCAGTAGGGCAGAGAGAAAACAGAAAGGAAGAAAATTAATATGTAATGACTGCTCTGTGCCAGACTCCATGCTAACCCGTTTGCCAGTTATGTCATTCAGTCCTCATGTAAAACTTCAAGAAAGAAATGCTTGTCTCGTGGGTTTCACATGAGGAATAAGGCTTTGAGAAGTGACTGGCTCAGCTTCACCGCTGGAAAATGACTGAGTGCAAACCTTTGACTCTTTCACTCCAAAGCTCAGGGGAGACCACTGTATGCTCTTTTGCTTGTTGGGCCTCAATGAACATGCCTTTGTTATGTCCACCAGCTGCTGGTTATATGAACATTCCTCACCCCTCCCCCACCCACAGACCCTTCAAAAACTCAGCTTAGCTTCTTTCCTTATGATTTGCTCCTGTAATTCTTCTGTAATCTTTCCCTTCACCTCATTGGTTTCTCTCTCCACCATGTGTGAACATTCTAAGTTACATCTAGGCAGAATGATGATTAACTATCTTGACGTCTTCTATAAATGTAGAATCTTACATCCATTGTGCTATCATCTTTACCATTTTCAACTGAATTTCATTATAATAGTTCTTTTCTAAGTGGACGGACTGCTAAAATTGAATATATAAGATAACTTGTCTGTGGCTCCAGAGCCTGTAATTAGAGTTCACATTAATGAAGCCCTCTCCTTTACTTGAAAACTAGTTTGTGTGTGTGTGTGTGCGTGGTCAATCGTGTCTAACTCTTTGTGAACCCGTGGACTATAGCCCGCTAGGTTCTTCTGTCCATGGTATTCTTCAGGCAAGAATACTGGAGTGGGTAGCTATTTTTTCCTCCAGGGGATCATCCCAATGCAGGGATCAAACCCTCGTCTCCTGTGTCTCCTGCACTGCAGAAGTTATTAGCTCAGATAAAAAAGAAACATTTTTATGTTTCCTTTCCTTGAGATATAAGTGTATATGAACATATGTGGTATGATTCTGACTCCACAATATCTGCTTAGATTCCACTGGATTAGAAAGTCCTCCTTGGTAAAGACAATCTCTTTAACAAGCGGTGCTGGGAAAACTGGTCAACCACTTGTAAAAGAATGAAACTAGAACACTTTCTAACACCATACACAAAAATAAACTCAAAATGGATTAAAGGTCTAAATGTAAGACCAAAAACTATAAAACTCCTAGAGGAGAACATAGGCAAAACACTCTCTGACATAAATCACAGCAGGATCCTCTATGATCCACCTCCCAGAATACTGGAAATAAAAGCAAAAATAAACAAATGGGATCTAATTAAAATTAAAAGCTTCTTCACAACAAAGGAAAATATAAGCAAAAGTGAAAAGACAGCCTTCTGAATGGGAGAAAATAATAGCAAATGAAGCAACTGACAAACAACTAATCTCAAAAATATATAAGCAACTCCTGCAGCTCAATTCCAGAAAAATAAACGACCCAATCAAAAAATGGGCCAAAGAACTAAATAGACATTTCTCCAAAGAAGACATACAGATGGCTAACAAACGCATGAAAAGATGCTCAACATCACTCATTATTAGAGAAATGCAAATCACACCAGTCAGAATGTCTGCGATCCAAAAATCTGCAAGCAATAAATGCTGGAGAGGGTGTGGAGAAAAGGGAACCCTCCTACATTGTTGGTGGGAATGCAAACTAGTACAGCCACTTTGGAGAACAGTGTGGAGATTCCTTAAAAAATTTCAAATAGAACTACCTTATGACCCAGCAATCCCATTGCTGGGCATACACACCGAGGAAACCAGAATTGAAAGAGACACATGTACCCCAATGTTCATTGCAGCACTGTTTATAATAGCCAGGACATGGAAGCAACCTAGATGTCCATCAGCAGATGAATGGATAAGAAAGCTGTGGTACATATACACAATGGAGTTTTACTCAGCTGTTAAAAAGAATACATTTGAATCAGTTCTGATGAGATGGATGAAACTGGAGCCGATTATACAGAGTGAAGTAAGCCAGAAAGAAAAACACCAATATAGTATACTAACACATATATATGGAATTTAGAAAGATGGCAATGACGACCCTGTATGCAAGACAGGAAAAAAGACACAGATGTGTATAACGGACTTTTGGACTCAGAGGGAGAGGGAGAGGGTGGGATGATTTGGGAGAATGGCATTGTAACATGTATACTATCATGTAAGAATCGAATCGCCAGTCTATGTCCGACGCAGGATGCAGCATGCTTGGGGCTGATGCACGGTGATGACCCAGAGAGATGTTATGGGGAGGGAGGTGGGAGGGGGGGTTCATGTTTGGGAACGCATGTACACCCGTGATGGATTCATGTCAATGTATGGCAAAACCAATACAGTATTGTAAAGTAAAATAAAGTAAAAAAAAAAAAAAAAAAAAAGTCCTCCTTGAGGAAGAAATAAGAGCTTGAAGCTGACTTAAACCATAGAATAAACCACTAAAATGTGTTTAGTATGGCATGTTATTGTTGTTTAGTCACTAAGTCATGTCCAGCTCTTTTGTGACCCCATGGACTGCAGCCCAACAGGCTCCTCTGTCCATGGGATTTCCTAGGCAAGAATACTGGAGTGAATTGCCATTTCCTTCTCCAGGGGATCTTCCTGACACTGGGATTGAACACACATCTCCTGCACTGGCAGGCTGATTCTTTATCACGGAGCCATCTGGGAAGGCCTTAGTATGGTATAGAAACCTTTACTAACATAATGTTCATGTTATAAGGATACGTAAATACACCTTTTTGCCTTCAGTTTTCCCCATTCCTTCACACTAACTATAGAAGCTCAACTGAACATTCTGTTGCCACTAGAAAAATAGATACTTCTTTCCTTCCCTTAACTAGTAGGAGTGTAGACCTTTGTTTAAAATAATAATGGTCACCATGCTTGGAAACCAAGGGAAGCCAAGCAAAATCAGGTCTACATTTTCAATAACTGCAAAAGAAATTGCGGGCAAACAGAAAGTCTCCCATGCCCATCAAAAACCTAAATCCCGAGAAGTAAGTGGTGAATTCCTGGGTCTGGTTTGGCAGAGTGCTGGTGAGTTTCTGTACACTGTATAATTTTTTATTTTGCTTTTCACCAAGCATCCCTTGGAGAATACTCCACTGGCTTCCCAGAGGAGCTGCTGCTTCCTGACTTCTCAGGGCTCTTGGCGTGGAAATTAACCGAACTCCAAAAGCCCTTGCATGCTCTGGAAAACAAACAAAACACACTCCAAGGGACTTATTATTTGCAACACTCAAATTCCAACACATGCTCATGCATACACACATGCTCACGCACATGCAAGACACACAGATATACATACTTCAAAGTAGGAAAACTTATTTTAAAAATTTTGCTAGCTGGACACCCAAAGCAGTGTATTCTCTCTCAAATCAACCTAACACATAAATAGTATAAAATACCTAAAATAAATACAATTAACCGAACACAAAATTTGCACAAATACCAGTCTTGAGAAAAGAAAAGTCTGAGAGGAAATAGGCTAGGGAAAGCCAGCATCTCTGGCAGGAATGGGTAATGGAAAGCCCTTTGTGAAGAAGCAGCTGTTAAAACACACGCTATACCATATGGGCCATTTGAGTGAAAACATTGCTGGGTTAGGTGATATTTTTTCCCACTGGGCCCCATTCATTTTCAGAATTGGGAAGTCGCAGGAGCACCTCGGACTTCCCTGGTGGCCCCGAGGAGCCTGGCGGGCTACAGTTCATGGAGTCGAAAAGAAAAGAGTTGGACACAACTTAGCAACTAAACAGCAACAACAGAAGCATGTGTAAACTAGACAGCTTGTGAGAAGCTGCTGTATATCACAGGGAGCCCAGCCTGGCACTCTGTGATGACCTAGAGAGGTGGCTTGAGGGGAGGAGAGCGAGGCTCAAGAGGGAGGTGGTATATGTCTACTTATGGCTGATTTGTGTTGCTGTACAGCAGAAACCAACACAATACCATCAAGCAATTTCCCTCCAATTAAGAAATAAAGTATATGGCAAAACCAATACAGTGTTGTAAAGTAAAATAAAAATCAATAAAACTCAATATTCAAAAAACAACAAAAAAAGAAGAAATAAACAAATAATGAAGAAAAAGTTCAAACTAACAGACACATATATAAAGCTCATTAGTGGACACATATTTGTTAAGGCATACATGGAGCATTTTTCATGATTGACTATATTCTAGATACTTCTTTCCTTCCCTTAACTAGTAGGAGTGTAGACCTTTGTTTAAAATAATAATGGTCACCATGCTTGGAAACCAAGGGAAGCCAAGCAAAATCAGGTCTACATTTTCAATAACTGCAAAAGAAATAGCGGGCAATATTGACTATATTCAGTTGTAACGAATGGACCTCTCTGGTGGGGGATGTTGATAGTGGGAGAGGCTATGTTTATGTCGGCACAAGGGCTATGTGAGAAATCTCTGTACCTGCCACTCAATGTTGCTGCAAACCTAAAACTCTTCTGAAAAGGAATCCATATCACATAGATGATATTCTATGACAGCAATGTCAATAGTGGTATCAATAACAAAACATAGTTTAAATAAAAATCATTTGTAGAGTAAAAAAGGCATTTAAAGAATTCATTGCTTACATAAAAGAATGTAAATTGGAAGCTGCTTAGAACTGAATATTCCAGGTAAGTATACTTGGCTTCCACAAGTGGTAGAAACCACCAAGAAGGCACAGCACGTGCATGTGCGTGCTCAGTCACTCAGTCGTGCCTGACTCTTAGCAACCCTGTGGCCTGTAGCCTGCCAGCCTCCTCTATCCATGGGATTCTCCAAGCGAGAATACTGGAATGGGTTGCCATTCCCCCCTCCAGGGGAAGAAGGTGCAGTAGAGGTGCTTATAAGTAAAATCTTTTGCAAATTTATGTTGCAGAGTCTGAAACGTACTTTCCATGACAAGAATTGTAAAATAAATTGTATAGCTAGGAATTTTTTTTAATCAGCATAATGTCCAAGGAAAGGAGAATAGTCAAATCAAGACAAAAATTCTGGCAAAACCTCTCAGGCATTTGTAGTCAAATGTAATCTTACCTTTTAAATAAAGCCTGCTTCAAAATAAATGGAGGTTCATTTCTTTCTTAAAAGAAAACGTGGTTACATTCATCCCCTACTCCCATTTCACTTCTGTTCAGTTCAGTTCAGTTCAGTCGCTCAGTCGTGTCCGACTCTTTGCGACCCCATGAATCGCAGCACGCCAGGCCTCCCTGTCCATCACCAACTCCCAGAGTTCACTCAGACTCACGTCCATCGAGTCAGTGATGCCATCCAGCCATCTCATCCTCTGTTGTCCCCTTCTCCTCCTGTCTCCAATCCCTCCCAGCATCAGAGTCTTTTCCAATGAGTCAACTCTTCGCATGAGGTGGCCAAAGTATTGGAGTTTCAGCTTTAGCATCATTCCTTCCAAAGAAATCCAGGGCTGATCTCCAGAATGGACTGGTTGGATCTCCTTACAGTCCAAGGGACTCTCAGGAGTCTTCTCCAACACCACATTTCAAAAGCATCAATTCTTCATTAAACAAGTATTTATTAAGGGTTTTTGATGCACAAGATACCAAAATAGGTAACTGGGGAATACAAGTAAGTCAGGACGGTGTCCCCAAAGCGCCTTTAGAATACTGAGAGACAAGCTCAAAAAAATTATCCACTGAATAAAATGTGGTGAGTGCACAGAGGTTTTCCTTGTGTATTAAGAGACCACAGAGGATGGACTCTTGTCCCAATCTGGAATTCAAGAATTACTTTTGAAAGAAAGGGTCATCCAAGTTTTCCAAGGCATCAAATTACTTTTTCCCCTGGACTGCAAGGAGATCAAACCAGTCAATACTAAAGGAAATCAACCCTGAATATTCATTGGAAGGACTGATGTTGAAGCTGAAGCTCCAATACTTCCACCACCTGATGAAAAGAGCTGACTAATTGGGAAAGACCCTGATGATGAGAAAGATTGAGGGCAAAGGAGAAGCGGGTAGCAGAGGACAAGATGTTTAGATCACGTCACCAACCCAACAGACTTGAATTTAAGCAAACTCTGGGAGATAGTGAAGGAGAGGGGAGCCTGGCATGGTGTACAGTCCATGAGGTTGTAAAGTTGGACACGACTTAGCGATTAAACAAAGACATGCATGAACTAACCTTCACAATTTAAGCAAAATGTGCTAAAGAATTTAAATGTCTCTGTATTTCTCTGAAATATCCAAAACAGGCTCCCAGGTCATTCATCAGCTTCTCAATTGCACTGCCCAAGGCAATTCAGTAAAGAAAAAGGGAAAAAACAACAACAACAAACAACAGTTACTTATTAGTAGCCCTAAGCAGATGTTAGGACTGAACTGGGACCGCTCTTCCAAGACCCTTGCAAGTCAAGCTTTTGGAAACAGCCGCCCAGGGCAAGTAAGTACCAGCATATGACAGCACAATATTAAACTTTTTTTTTTTCAAATCTAAAAATTAACATCCCAACCATCAGACTAGAAAGTATTCGGATGCAGGTTACCATTGTAATGTGTTTGCTGATTGCTCTCTCAGTTGATAGCACTATACTGGTAACTGAGGGAGAAAACAGAGGTTGATCAGGAAGAACATAGTCCAGCCTCTTAGCATTGATTGTCACCCGGCAAATAGAACATGACTAGGTCATTTGAAATATTTTATTCAGTCCAACAGAGGATGAGATAGTTGGATGGCATCACTGACTCGATGGACATGAGTTTGAGCAAACTCCGGGAGTTGGTGATGGACAGGGAAGCCTGGCGTGCTGCAGTCCATGGGGTCACAAAGAGTTGGACATGACTGAGTAACTGATCATGGCATCTGGTCCCTTCACTTCATGGCAGAGAGATGAAGAAACAGAGGAAACAGTGTCGGGCTTTATTTTTTTGGGCTCCAAAAACACTGCAGATGGTGATTGCAGCCATGAAATTAAAAGACGCTTACTCCTTGGAAGGAAAGTTATGACTAACCTGGACAGCATATTAAAATGCAGAGACATTACTTTGTCAACAAAGGTCCATCTAGTCAAGGCTATGGTTTATCCAGTGGTCATATATGGATGTGAGAATTGGACTATAAAGAAAGGTGAGAGCAGAAGAATTGATGCTTTTGATCTGCGGTGTTGGAGAAGACTTCCTGGGTTGGGAAGATCCGCTGGAAAAGGGATAGGCTACCTACTCCAATATTCTTGGGCTTCCCTTGTGGTTCAGCTGGTAAAGAATTTGGCTTCAATGCAGGAGACCTGGGTTGGAAAGATCCCCTGGAAAAGGCGAAGGCTACCAACTTCAGTATTCTGGCCTGGAGAATTCCATGGACTGTATAGTTCATGGGGTCACAAACAGTTGGACACAACTGAGTGACTTTCATTTTCACTTTTACTTGAGTATTCACCACGTGCCAGGCATGGAATTACCATTGCGAACAAATGGTCACAATCTTGAGTCTTGGCATGTATTAGGATCACTGGCTTAAAAAAGTTGGAAAACAATTTTGTATGATTTATGTAGGTAAACAGTGCCAAGGATGATAGATATCAATTATAAAACAAAACAAATATTAAAATATAATGTATTCCTTCCTTCTGCCTGGACAGAGTATAATGTAACAGCAAATTTCTCTCAATTAAGCCTTTTGTACCTCCTAAAATAGTATAATACTCTTTGTCTCCATGTTAATTTCAGGAGGTTAGTTATTCTAAGTGAACAAAAGCAAGTAATTTAAGCAAATATTCACAGCAAGGTAAACTGTTGATTAAAAAACAAAACAAAAAATTGGATCATAAATAAATCACTGGAGACTTATTTCTTTCCTTAATATATTTTAAAGAAAATATGTTTGCATAATCTATTTCATTTTCTTAAAAAAAAAAAAAAACTGTTTAATTCCAGTGCTGGCATCAAGGCAGAGTGAGATAACAGGCTTTTTTCCCTTTAGCTAAAACAACCCATAGCTGAAATAAAATTTGACAGGCTAGATTAAAGATACTAAAAATTAAGTCTGAAAACATAGCCAAGCTGAAACAAAAAGGAAAAAAAGCTAAGTCTTCCAGATACAGGAATGAAGAGCTCAAAGTCAAGGAGGCATTTACATTAAAAGCTCAGCTACCCAAGATACATTTTTAAGACAGGTATGATCCTAGTAGTTGGAAACTGGTTTTATGCCAGTGTGGGGACAAGCAAAGTGATCTTAGCTGAGTTGAAGAACTTTCATGAAGCCAGGAGCCTTGAAAACCTACCCAGTTGTGAAGAAGACTAGAAAAACTCTACCTACTTATTGGTAGATAGTAGGGAAAATTGTTATATGCCCTAATTTCTAAGAAGGAAAAAGAAATGTTCATAAAAATGAACATTGACAATAAAAATGACAATTTCTACCTTTGGACCTGCAGAGATGTGGAGGGTTAAATTTATGTTACCCCTATGCTGTGAGAATCCCAAGCTGAAAACTTAAAACCCCTAGGATTCTGATAAAAAATTGTACAATTATCACATTAAAAAATATATTTTACCCAAAGCACATGGAACTTCCCATGGAAACAAAGTTCTTTCTTAAATATGGGGTCAAGATAAAAAAAACCAAAGAAACAAGCCATCACGAAGGATCATTAGCAGATGTAGCAAGGGAGAACCTGCACCACACACACAAAAAAACCAACTTGAAGAAAAAAACTAAAAGTACTTCTAAAATAATAAAAAAATAAAGAGAAACCATGGTGAAATAAGATCAAAAAATTAACTAAAAACGGACAGACTTGAGTAATAACAAAACAGAATTTCTAGAAACAAATCTTAAAAGCTATCAGAGGACCAGAAAAAAAAAAAAGTACTCCTTAAAAAAAGAGGCAAGAACAAACTTTACTGATAGAAGCCAAAGGCATTGAAATAATATCTTCTTATAGTTGGTGAAAATGACTATCAAACTAGAATTCAATGAACAAGAAAAATATAATTTCAAGTGAACAAAAATAAAATATGCTCAGACAAAGCAATAGGGAAAATCTTAATATCTGTAGATAATCCATTACTAGACATAAACCAAAAAAACAGAAGATATATTTCCAGTGAAGAGAAATTAAACTCGGAAGAAAGGAATGATAAGCAAGGAAAATTATGTGCAAAAGAATCATAAAAATGTAGATAAAAAAATACTCTTTTAAAATTCAATAATGTTAATAACAATAATCAAGTATGTTGAATTATAAACAAGGTGAAAGTAAAATATTGAACAGCAATAACAAAATATATCAGTATTTGATTGGAATATATTCTAAGAAACTTTGTGTTCTAGGAGGAGAGAGATATTGTTTCTTAATATTATTAAATCAACTATGAATGGTAAAAATACAAGAGTAATTACCAAAAAAGATAGTCATTGCATATATAACTTCCAAATTAAGAAAGGGAGATAAGTGAAAATTTTTAAAAACTTAATAAATTAAAAATAGGAGAAAAAGGGAACAATGAAAGACATGATAAATATAAAATAATGCATTATAAATTAGTCCTATGCCAAAATCAGTATTCACACTAAGTCGAAATGGATTAAGCTTCTTTGTTACAAAAGAGTGATACTCAGACTAGAATTAAATTAAACAAATCAAAATTCATGTCTATTTATCAAAAATTCATAATTTAAAAACAAATTCAAAATCCATGTCTGTTTACCAAAAAATGCTATAATGCAGTGAAACAAATGTAATTGAATATAAATGAAATATGTATACATATAAAATAAAACTAACCAAAATAAAGCTGGTCAGGTATTATTACTATAAAACAAAGTAAATATTAAGGAAAAGCCTATTTTATGGCTAAAGGGGTACATTTTTGAAAGATAAAAGAAAAATTCCTCAGACAGACATAGCAATCCTGGATATTTATACATTCAACAGTTAAGTCTTCAAAATACATAAAGCCAAAATGTTCTGATTATGGGGAGAAATGAATAAATCTACAATCAAATTGGGCTTTCTTAAAAACACATTTCTCCCCACAATATGTACATCTGGCATTCAAGAAACAAACAACCTATTTGCTGGGAAGGAACGGAGATGCATGGGACAAATGGAGAAAGTAGCATCAACATATACAGACTGCCATGGATTTCCCAGGTGACGGTGGTAAAGAATCCGCCTGCCACTGCAGGAGATGCAAGAGGCATGGGTTCAAGATCTCCGGGAGGAGGAAATGGCATCCCAATCCAGTATTCTTGCCTGGGAAAATGCCTAACACTTTCACTGCTTTTCAGTTCAGGAGAGCACACCAGCAGCTCAGGAGCATTTGATGCCTCTGTTTGCCTCATGTCTGCTGACGTCCCAGTGCCCAAAACAAGAAACATGGTCAGGCCTAAGATCAACAAAAGGAGGCGTGGACACCTCCTATGAAAATGACTGGGAGGGAAAGAATTTTTTAAACAATAATCCAGTTTACCTTGTGAGGTAAAAAACTCAAACTGTACCAAAGCCTGATTCTCTAAAGTACTGTTTCTGTTTAATGGGTCCCTACTACTGTAGACATCCATTCACAATAACAGGAAGTGTGAAACTCTCTTTACATGTACACCCATGGTGGATTCATGTCAATGTATGGCAAAATCTCTACCATATTGTAAAATAATTAGCCTCCAGTTAAAATAAATAATTAGCTTAGGATGTTTTTTTAAAAAATAAAATAAAAATATTGGAGAAAAGAAAAAAAATCTATGCTGTCTTCTTTTATTAAGTATGGCTACTTTGTTTTGAGAGCCTACCTTGTGCAAATGACTTTTATGTACTGTCCAATTCAGTCATTATAACATCTCCTCAAAGTGACTATTTTATTCATCTTTACTTTTCAAATGCCAAAACTGTCTCCAAATACTCAAGTACCTGTGTGTGTGCTAAGTCGCTTCAGTCATGTCCGACTCTTTGCGACCCTATTGAATGTAGCCTCCCAGGTTCCTTTGTCCACGGGGATTCTCCAGGCAAGCATATGGAGTGGGTTGCTGTGCCCTCCTCCAGGAGATCTTTCCACCCCAGGGATTGAATCCCTGTCTCTTATATCTGCATTGGCAGGCAGTTCTTTACCACTAGGGCCACCTGGGAAGCCCCTACTTAAATCCCTACCTGGCTTTAAGTTAAACAGCTAGCAGCTGGTAGAGTTGGCATTCAAATCCACTTCTTCCTGAACCCAAAGTCCTCGCTTCTGTATGCCCCCAGCTGTATATTTGATCCACTCTTAAAATCTGTGCCATGTTTTCACCAATAATATTCTGAGGCTGCTTCTGAGGCATGAGTTTTGAACTCTGAATAAAATAACTGAGATGAAGACAAGATTTATTTTTTAGGAGGCTGTGTGTTCTTAACTACCAAAAGAGGAATTTTTAAAACATAAGTATCTCTGAGTCATTGTTGGCTAGTATTGGGTCAACTACTAACCTTTTCTATAGCTTTTCCAAAGTAATGATAGCTTATGTGAATGGTGTTGGATTCTTGATCTCGGAAGAAGATTTAGCTTCGGGACCAGGGACCAGGCTTGATCACTCAAGAGCTTTTGTGTAGCAGAGTTTTATTTTATTTTTTTAATTTATTTTTTAATTGAAGGGTAATTGCTTTACGGAACTTCATTGTTTTCTGTCAAACCTCAACATGAATCAGCCATAGGTATTCTGACATAGACATCAGAAGGGAGATGGAGAGTGCCCCCCTCACTAGTCTAAGGGAGTTACATACTTTTTAAATTGGCTATTACAATAAATCAAAAGAATGTCTCAAGGTTGTAAAGATCTTACTAGCTCCACTCTCATAATTTACATTTTAAGATAACAGGATTAGCCAGAAAGTTTTCAGGAAGGAGAAACTGTCCTCAAGCAGGATACATTATTGTTATATAATCCTTACTCAGTTCAGTTCAGTTCTGTCCGATTTCTTGTGAACCCATGAACCACAGTACACCAGGCTTCCCTGTCCATGACCAACTTCCAGAGTTCACCCAAAGCCCTATCCATTGAGTGGGTGATGCCATCCTACTATCTCATCCTCTGTCATCCCCTTCTCCTCCTGCCCTCAATCTTTCCCAGCATCAGGGTCTTTTCAAATGAATCAGCTCCTTGCATCAGGTGGCCAAAGTACTGGAGTTTCAGCTTCAACATCAGTCCTTCCAATGAACACCTAGGACTGATCTCCTTTAGAATGAACTGGTTGGACCTCCTTGCAGTCCAAGGGACTCTCAAGAGTCTTCTCCAAGACCACAGTTCAAAAGCGTCGATTCTTCAGCGCTCAGCTTTCTTTATAGTCCAACTCTCACATCCATACATGACCACTGGAAAAACCATAGCCTTAACAAGACAGACCTTTGTTGGCAAAGTAATGTCTCTGCTTTTGAATATGCTGTCTAGGTTGGTCATAACTTTTCTTCTCAGGAGTAAGTGTCTTTTAATTTCATGGCTGCAATCACCATCTGCAGTGATTTTGGAGCCGAAAAAAATAAAGCCTGACAGTGTTTCCACTGTTTCCCCATCTATTTGCCATGGAGTGATGGGACTGGATGCCATGATCTTCGTTTTCTGAATGTTGAGTTTTAAGCAACTTTTCCACTCTCCTCTTTCACTTTCATCAAGAGGCTCTTAAGTTCTTCTTCACTTTCTGCTTAAGGGTGGTGTCATCTGCATATCTGAGGTTATTGATATTTCTCCTGGCAATCTTGATTCTAGCTTGTGCTTCCTCCAGCCCAGAGTTTCTCATGATATACTGGGCATATAAGTTAAATAAGCAGGGTGACAATATACAGCCTTGACATACTCCTTTTCCTATTTGGAACCAGTCTGTTGTTCCATGTCCAGTTCTAACTGTTGCTTCCTGACCTGCATACAGGTTTCTCACGAGGCAGGTCAGGTGGTCTGGTATTCCCATCTCTTTCAGAATTTTCCAGTTTATTGTGATCCACATAGTCAAAGGCTTTGACATAGTAAGGAATGTCCTTTCTTCCTCCTTGAGAATTCCAGACCCCTATCTCCTCCTTGAGAGCCCCAGACCCCTTTCTCCTCCTTGGAGACCTCGGACTTTTTATCAACCTGCCTAGGAATTGACTCTCTCAGTAATGTCACTTTGTTGCTGCTGTTACCTGTGCTTTCTTTTAGCAATAGTGTCATTAAATACTTGCAAGTGTTGGATATGACTTAGTGACAAAACCACCACCACCACTGAGTATTTGTACTTCTAATTATACTTTTTCCTAGAAAACTGGCTTACATTTTTCAAATATAATATGTTTTTGTTCCAGATGTTCCAGAACCTCAGGCCTTTGTATATTTTCAAGTCTCAAAAATACATGTACAGTGTTTAAAAAGTAATTTTCTCAGCATGAAGTATAACCTATATAATCTATGTTTTCAATATTTTTTGTTGTTGTTGAAAAATGTCCTCAGTAAACAAATGTTGTCTAACAGTCTTACAACTCCAGGAAAAAAGTAAATAAGTGAAAATGGTGCCAGTTTACCATTGGGGAGATATATATATATACACACACATATATATGTATGTATATAGTTTTTTCAAGATGGTGGAGGTGTTACCAAGTTAATTGTTGATGGTTGCCTTGATGATGAAATGTGAGCAGAGAGATGTGAGTTGGTGACTGATAGAAGCGTGAGTATAGAGTGGTAATTCTAGCTATTTTGCCTCTGCTATCAATTTTGCCTCCAATTGTCTTTAAAATCTTCATAAGTCTTGTCACCCTCCCAGCCCCAGCAGTAAACTATAAATTCACAGCCTTTCCCATGGTGTTGTGACCTATCTTGTTGCTTATTTTGAACTTGCCACTCCTTCCTAGCATTCAATTTGATAAAGCAGTACTTCACTTTGATAGTTTATCTCTTCTTTTTCTTCCAGAAAAATGGAACTAGACTGCTGGACAGAGAGATTCTACTGTGGTTTTTTAAAGAGCTGTGTGGAATGGGGTGTTGTAGTGTCAGACTTGAGGGGTTTATTGGTTTAAGGAGGCCTGTGAGAACATTCTCAGCAAGACGATGTCTCTGTAGGGCCACCGAGTCTCACTGAAAGAGAGCCATCCTTCTTCTTACTTGCTAACAGAATTCCAGTGGCATTTGTCTGGCAGTGTTGATCACCCCAGGCTTTTGTCCTGCTCACCTTCCTGCTCTGTGAGCTTGAGATGCTTGGAACAGAAGTAACTCTCTTTCTATGACAAGTGCCAAATCCATGACTTCATTGAGCTCCTGAGCCAGTTTTGTGGCCACTTACCTCCAGACTAATTGTTATAATTAAGCGTCTTTTATTACTTTAGCCTCTATTAATTGGGCTTTCTGATATTTGTGTCTATTTCTGACAAATGCGTCTTTAAATACATTATACATGGAGAGTCTTAATTCCATCCTTGAAGTCCACATGTACTTTTGGGCATCCTGAATGCATCACTTCTCCTTTGATGTAAATTCGCTTTCTCATTTGTCTGTGAATTGGTGTAGGCTTTACAAAAAAACTGACAAGCAATTCTGACTCCTCTATTTACCTGGTACTGGGTAGAATGAAATGTACTCTCTTCAGACCGTAGTTTTGTGATCATATTAAGAGTGCATTGAGGACCTTATTTGGCTCAGAATAAACTGAAAAAAAAATTAAATCTCAGTTGAAGATGAATATCTTCATCAAATCCCTCTACTATTAATTTATATTTTAAGTATAAAAATTGCTGAGATAGAGAACATGCCAGAGTCACAATATCTAGCCATGTTGTGGTGTGGGGAGGATGCAGGCAATACTAGTTTGTCTTTGAGGCAGTCAGCCTGGTCATTTCAATCTATATGGACCAAATTTCTCCCTCTAAGCAACCTGATTTATGCAGATGAGCAATTGCGTTTGTCTGGCAACTATCTCCTTCAATTGGCTCAAATTGCCAGTGACCAGGTCAGGTTGTGCTGCACATGACTGGACTTGAGAACAATGGGAACCAGAGTGATCTTTGTATAACCTGAGCTAGACTTAGAACTGGTGTGTTCCCTGTGCCTATATCACTAATATTGAAAACGTTCATGGGGTTCAGTGTTATGTCTTAGCTTATTTGTGTCACTCTATGCCTCACGTTCTATGACATGTCATGTTGCATGACAGTTATCAAGTGGTTACTTAGTCCTCCCTTCTCCAGGCAAGTTATCATACTTACGCTCTCCTTACCTGCATCTAGCAAAGGGTATTCAGGTAGAAGTTATAGCATCTTCCTTAAAAATCTCATCACATTTTCCACATCTTGCATAATTGAATGAACCTGAAATTTGAAATAGTATTTGTTTTCAAGTTGCTCCAATCAATCAGGTTTAAAAATTGTGCAAAAAAAAATTAAAAAAAAAATTGTGCAACTTCGCATGGGTGCTGTTATTTGAAGGCTTGTAAAATTGATTATCAAATCTCTAAGTGATTGCCTACCCTACCAATATAGTCATGAAATGACTCTACAACCAAAGCTTTTAGCAGCTGCTTGTTTATGAAAGAATAAATATCAGAGGTCTAGTGCCAAAGTGATTTTGCTCAGATCCCAAACAGGAACCTATTCTTTTCATCAAATGAGGTGTTAAATCCCTTCCTGTTTCTGTATCAGGAAATCTTGCCAGTGACTGGGAAAACACAGGCTGGGCTGCATGCTCGGCTAATCAACTTTGGGTTAGCGAGATAGGCAGCTAACTATGGAACTATAGAGCTGTAAACTGGGTAAAGCTGATGCCAGCATTTTGTAAAGTGTATTGTAGAAACTTGAAACCTATTGAAGAGACAAAATCCTTTCTTGAAATCTAATTGATATGTATTAAGTATTTAGTGACAGCCCTTTAATAAGCACATTAACAAAGCCTAAGAACTTTCTGTAGTTAGTAATATGAAGGCCAAAAGCAGACAGCTCAGTGTTGACCCATGAAAGGCAAGAAGCAGTTGGTACCCATAGAAGAGCGTCCGCACGAGACTAACACTGGCCAAGAGTCATCAGCTATTCTTTGTGAGGAGGAGCAGGAAACTGGCATCAGACCCCACCCTTTGTGCTTCATATTTTGTATATATACATCAGAAGTGAGGAGGATTGTTGTCAGAGAGGATGGGTTCACTTTGTAGGAATGAAATTATCATAACAGAGGGTATGTTCCATCATCTCATCATCTTCATGGAATACCAAGTAAAAAGACCCCCGAGGTATGGTTCAGAGGGTTACTTGGGTTGTCTAGTGCTGACTTAGTGGAGAATGGAATACTAAGTTTTAGAGAACTCTTAAGGACTTTAAGTCTATTTCTATTAGCCTGACTACATCTCTAGCTGTCAGCAACAATGTAATTGCATACAGCAGCATATTCCCTGTCTTGTATCTCCCTCTTAAACATTATCTGTTGATTAGTGTCCCAGAGTCGGACACATGTGCAAAGGGTTGAACACGACTGAGCGACTGAACTGAACTGAATGTGTGATTCCTTTTATCATTAATTCTTTCAACCAAACACTGTTTGAGGACCTATGAAGGGTCTGGTATCCAGTTATATGTTGTATGTCTAAAGGACTCCATGGTCCAGTGTAGAAGAGAAAAATCTACAAATATGCCATAGGATCACATATGCTGATCAGTGTGTGAGCAGAGTCAGAGAAGCTACTCAAGGTAACAGCATTTCAACTTTGCACTGAGGGACAGGGAGTTCTTGGAGAGAGCAAGGAGGAGAAAGGGCATTGAGGAAGGGGAAACGGTATTGATGACACAGACTGGGCGCTGGCTGAGCTGTGGCTGTCTGTGGAGGGTGTATGGTTGGAAAGGTAGGTTAGAGCAGTCTCATGATATTTGCCTTGTAGGTAACGTTATGGGGTTTGGACTTTTATCTTACAGGTTATGTAGAGTCCCCGCAGACATCTGAACTGGGAAGAGGTATATATTTATTTGTGTTTTAGAAAGCTACCTCTGATGGCCGTGTGCAGAATCGGAGCTGTAGCAAGCAGACAAGTTAGGATGGTTTTAGACTCACCCAGCAAGACAGAGGCTTAAAGTAAAACAATGGGAGTAAAACTCTCCTAGCTGCCATTACCCACCATATGATGCATCCTGAGCATTGCTCAGCATGAACAGTAGACATACGGAGCATTGGCAGGAGGTAATACATACTGAGCATTGCTCTCTCCTCCACTGGACCAGGATTGCTTTACATGCCAGAATTGTATTTTATCCATCTTTTTATGATCAGTAACATATGATCCATTTTTTTGAATTAGGCTCAAGTTCAAATTTTACCTATAGAGATGTTACAGAACTTAAAACACATAGTTACAAAACTTAGTAAATATGTGGTCTCAACTAAGTCATTTTACTTTCTCATTTGTGAAATGGGGATAGCACTTTTGTAGAATGCAGATAGTAATGTAAAACACAGGGGATATAACTGGATTTTATCACATAAGATGATGATTGTTCCCAGAGACTCAATTTGTTTAGGAAAATGCAATATGCATAGACACAATTCTAATATGGTTCTAAATCTGGAAACTCCATGAGCAACATGGTGCTTAGAGGAAAGCCACAGGCCTTCACATGTACTTTGCTATTCACTAGAGCACACTTATAACTCAGCTGGTAAAGAATCTGCCTGCAATGCAGGTGACCCTGATTTGATTCCTGGGTTGGGAAGATCTGCTGGAGAAGGGATAGGCTACCCATTCCAGTATTCTTGGGCTTCCCTGGTGGCTCAGTGGGTAAAGAATCTGCCCGCAATGCGGGAGACCTGGATTTGATCCCTGGCTTGGGAAGATCCCCTGGAGAAGGGAAAGGCTACACACCCCCAGTGTTCTGGCCTGGAGAATTCCATGGGCTACAGTCCATGGGCTCGCAAAGAGTCGCTCACGCGAGTTGGACGCAACTGAGCGACTTTGACTTTCAAAGCACCCTTGTGTTCAGCTTTTTCTCCACAGAAAAGGACTTTTCCCTGTCTCCTCCTGCCCAAATGTGGCCTGTCTCTCATTTCCAAATGCGAATGTCACCACCACTTCATCCAGCTAAAGAGATCTGTTCCTCCTCGGAGCCTCTTGGCACTTAGCAGCTCTTTCCTGTGGTGCTTCTCTCTTTCAATCTTATACTAAAGAGACACTTAAGTGCCAGTCTTGTCTATCCCACAGCTCAGTGACCTTAAGTAGTTTTCCGAGTCCTGTTCCATCTTCTTTTGGTGCCTAAAGTCATATCATTTCAATTGTAGACACGGATTAAACAAGTTTGAATGAATGCAAGAATAAATCATCATTTTTTTTTTTTTTTTAGTTGAAAGGTGCAAGAAGGGGAGACCAGGCAGCGGGCCCTGGAATGGATAAGATTTGGGTAAGGAGAGATAGAGAGGCCATTTCAGAACCAGCATGGTAAAGCAGTCTCCATCATGTGGGCCCAAGCATGGAGGAGGGAACTTGCTAGGTGTGTCTATGGAGCGATGCATGATGAGGAGCAAGGATCTTGTAGCTAAAAGAAGGAGGACAGCATGTTATATTAGTTGGGAAAGATAGGGGTCAGATTACAGGATTATGGAATGGAGACTGAAAGGCTGGATTCTGTAGCTGGGATCAAATCTCACACATGTGTACAGGATAAACAAGGGGTGGGAGTGGAGAAAAAAAAAAACAGAGGCCAGTCTCTTGGGACGTTGTTTCTTTATTAAGCAAAGAGGGCTGAATCACAGTGGTGTGATGAAAATAAAAACAAAAGAAAACATGCCAATGATCGTGCGACATTTAGTAGGAACCGGCGTTATGTGATTGCTGTGGTGGTGATAAAACAATGGAGAAACAGAAGTCAGGATGGTAGTACCGCCAAAAGAAATAGGAAATTAACCAGTAGACATCTGTTTGGTGGAAGATGATCTCTGATTCCAAGGTTGATTTTAAAGTCATTTAGGTAGAAATTTTAAAAATGTAAAATGATGGTAATCTTGGGAGAGAAATCAATGCTTGAGTTGTAGCTTTGAAGATCTTTTATATTGGCATCATGGTTAGATTGCAGACAACCAGATAATTCTCAATATTCATGCACTGAGTTCTCATGGCGACTGTGTCTGGGAGTGGGTCATGTAAGGTGGTAAAGCTAAGTAGCAACTAAAGCGTTTGTATTGATCCCTGGATCTCATGCGACGCTTTTGTGTGTCTTTAGCCCCTCTATGCTGGGAGTGCCGAACTGGACTTACCCATTGTTCAAAATACAACTGGAATAAGAAGATGAATTGAGCTGCATAAGTTGCTTGTATATTTTCACACTGAGGAAACCAGAATTGAAAGAGACACATGTACCCCAATGTTCATTGCAGCATTGTTTATAATAGCCAGGACATGGAAGCAACCTAGATGTCCATCAGCAGATAATGGATAAGAAAGCTGTGGTACATATACACAATGGAGTATTACTCAGCCATTAAAAAGAATACATTTGAATCAGTTCTAACGAGGTGGATGAAACTGGAGCTGATTATACAGGGTGAAGTAAGCCAGAAAGAAAAACACCAATACAGTATACTAACACATATATATGGAATTTAGAAAGATGGTAACAATAACCCTGTATGAGAGACAGCAAAAGAGACACAGATGTATAGAATGGACTTTTGGACTCTGAGGGAGAGGGAGAGGGTGGGATGATTTGGGAGAATGGCACTGAAACATGTATACTATCATGTAAGAAATGAATTGCCAGTCTATATTCGATGCAGGATACAGGATGCTTGGGGCTGGTGCACGGGGATGATCCAGAGAGATGACATGGGGTGGGAGGTGGGAGGGGGGTTCAGGATTGGGAACTCATGTACACCCTTGGCGGATTCATGTTAATGTATGGCAAAACCAATACAGTATTGTAAAGTAAAATAAAGTAAAAATAAAAATAAATAAATAAATAAAAATGGAAAAAAAAAGATGAGAAAATAAATTTTACCACTTTATAGATGGAACTAACAAGGCTGTTGAGAGTCAGAAATTATCCTGATCTCCCTCGAGCCTCAGCTTCCAGAATTCGATTTTACCAAAATTGAGGCAGTTGTATTACTTTGGGTGTATTAAGCGTTTATAATGCAGCTTTCATTTTAAGAACAAATTCCCTTTTGCTGTTTTGGTTAAGAAAATACTCCTTAGGCACAAGCTTAAAGTGAAGTTCTCTTAACAAGCAGTTGCTTCACTAGAAATTTGCCCAAGTGATCCCCTACTCTTGTATTTAATAGATATTTCCCACTGCCTGTTATAAATTGTGCCTTTGGTGCATACAACTATTGATGGTGATTTTAATATTGTTGTTGTAAACTAAATACATGAAATAAAGTCTGTTAGCGAAAATGTGGGAACTAATGCTTGAATTTTGAACAAAACTTCTTTTATTAGCAATTGAGGGGAGACAGTGATTTTAGCTTCTTAATACTGGGAAAATCCATTAAGAAGAAGAATAAAATATTGAATCCATGCTTTGCCAATTAAATTATATCATTATGTCATATTCTTGTTTCTATATTTTAAACAAAATTCAGAAATTTCCACCTGATCCTATGCAAATCCTTTTTGTATTATGTAATCCCATATATTTATTTTTGCTTTTGTTGCTCTTACCTAAGAAGACACCCCCCAAAATATTGCCAAGACTGATGTCAATGAGCATACCAAGTTTTCTTCTAGGAGTTTTAAGGTTTCAGGTCTTACATTTAAGGAAACCATCAACAAAATGAAAAGCCAGCCTACTGAATGAGAGAAGATATTTGCAAATGGTATATCTGATGAGGGATTAAGATCTAAAACATATAAAAACTAACATAATTCAGTATGAAAAACAAAACACAATCTGGGACTTCCCTGGTGGTCCAGTGGTTAGGCATTCACTCTGCAATGCAGGGGACATGGGTTCAATCCCTGGTTGGGGATCTAAGATCCTATGTGCCATGGAGCAACCAAGACTGTGAGCCACAGCTAGAGAGTTTGCGTGCCGAAATGAAATATCTGCATGATACAATGAAGATCTCACGTGCTGCAACTAAGATCTGAATGAAAATAAAAGACAAAACACAAAATCTGATTGAAAAATGGGCAGAGCACCCGAATAGACATTTTTCCAAGATGGCCAACAAACATATGAAAAGATTCTTAACATCACTAGTCATTAGGGAAGTCCAAATCAAAACCACAATGAGATATCCCTGCATACCTTGTCAGAACGGCCAGCACCAAAAAGATAACAAGTGTTGGCTAGGATGTGCCCCACTGGTGGGAATATGAATTGGTGCAGCCACTATGGAAAAGAGTATGGATGCTCTTCAGAAAGTTGAAAATAGAACTACCATATGGTCCAGCAGTTCCACTTCTGGGTTTTTTATCTGAGGATGAGAACACTAGCTGGAAAAGATATACAAACCGCTATGTTCATTGCAGCATTATTTACAATGGCCAAGACAATGGAAGCAACCAAGGGTTCATGCATGGATGAGTGGATAAAGATGTAATATATATAAAGCATCTGCCTACAATGCAGGAGACCTGGGTTCAGTCCCTGGGTTGGGAAGATCCCCTGGAGAAGGGAATGGCAACCCACTCCAGTACTCTTGCCTGGAAAATCCCATGGACTGAGAAGCCTGGTAGGCTACAGTTCATGGGGTCGCAAAGAGTCGGACACGACTGAGCAACTTCACTTCATATACACACACACACAATGGAATATTACTCAGCCATAAGAAGAATGAAATATTGTCATTAGCAACAACATGGATGTAACTAGAGAGTATTATGGGGCTATCCATGTGGTGCTAGTCTCCTGCCAATTTAGGAGACATAAGAGATGTGGGTTCAGTTCCTGAGGCGGGAAAATCCCCTGGATGAGGACATGGGAACCCATTCCAGTATTCTTGCTTGGAGAATCCCATGGACAGAGGAGCCTGGTGGGCTACAGTCTGTAGGATGGCAAAGGGTCGGATACAACTGAAGCGACTTAGCAGCAGCATTATGCTAAGTGAAATAAGTCAGACAGAACAAGACAGATGCTGCACAATCTCACTTATGTGTGAGAAATAAATAAATGAATAAACAAAACAGGCACAAATTTGTAGATACAGAGAACAAACTGGTGGCCACCAGAGGAGAGGCGGGAGGGCAACATTGCTGAAGAGGATGAAGAGGTATGCACTTCCAGTTATAAATACATCATGAGGATATAACACACAGCAAAGGGAATGTAGTCAATAATACTGTAATAACTTTATATGGTGACAGGTATTTACTAGTCTTATCACGATGATCAATTCATAACGTGTATAAATGTCAGATCACTATGTGGTACACCTGAAGCTAATATGATAGTGAACATCAACTATACTGCAATTAAAGAAAAGGAAAAAAATCCATCTAAAGTTTTTCTGTAAGGAATGTCCCAAAAGATAAGAATAAATAATTTTCTGGTATTATAAAAACATGAAATTCACACTTATCTTCTTTTCTTGTGGGGAGGTTTTTGTTTGCCTGCTTATTTTCTGCTTTTTAAAAATTTGCATATTTATTTGAGATAGCCAGGCTAATTTCAGAGACTAAATGTAATTGATGTTTTCTTTCTCCCTTCCTTCTTCCTTCTCTCCCTCTTTCCCTTTCTTGCTTCTTTCTCTTCTTTATTCTCTTTTATCTCTCTGTCTCTCTCTTTCTATTTCTTTCTTTTTCAAAGACTTGGGACTGTTTGGGGGTGTCCATGTGAGAAAAGACAAGGAGAGGAGAGAAGGAGAGGAAAAGATTTTAATTTGAGAAACTTGGTCCTTGCTCTTTTAACCAATGAAGAAGGTAATTATGGGTACATTTGTGAACACCAGATTGCATATTTTGGTAAAACAGGCGTGTATGGGAAGCAGACAGTATTTCCTTCGCCGTTTTAGCGTTTTAATAAAAATCTTGGTAAAAAAAACCATCTCCCTGGGAATCAACTAACCTGGGGCTAGTTCTCTTTCTCTGATTTTGTGTTGCTTTCTCTGAAAAATGAAAGGATTTGATTCGGTGATCTACAGCCTTTTTCTATTTTAGAGATTCTACGAAGCTGCGGTTTCAGGAGAGTTGGATCTCTTCAAAATGTTTCCTTTACCATTAAAGCAACGGCTGAGAGCCACTTGTAATACAGAAGGAAGATCCTGGACATTTTCAGGTAAGGCAAATTTTGGGGTCTATTTTGAGAAATCTGTACAGACAAAGCAGTTTGACCCATGCCATTGTTAAGTGTTACTAACTTTTGCAGATGGGAGTGGGCAATTACTTGCTAACAAGATCCTTCTAGGTTTATTTGGTTATGTCTCATGGTGTTTGCAAACATGGATTTTAAACAACATATGAATGTTTAGAACCTAGGTTTACATCTGGTAAGGAACTCTCAGAATTAACAAGCTTCTCTCCTTATCAGAGAATTGGTAAGCTGTCTTTCCTCTGTGTTTGCTGTTCTCAAAGATGCAGTTACTGGAATTCTGAAATGGGTCAAGCTGCTTTTAACCTAGCTGCTGTTATTCAATTTTATCAATTCTTCATTTTCTATTAGCAGAAAATCTGTTTCATGACTTCAATATATAAAAGGTAGAAAGATCACAAAGCAGCCTTGAAGCAGATAAATATTGACTGACTCCAACATGCATGCTTGCTGAGACTCAGAATAACTTGGATTTTTGCTCTGGGACCAGGCCAGTAAAATGTTGAGGTTCTTCATGCCTAAATTGCTCAGTTTATCTCACTTGTTTCCATTTTTGTTTGTTTGTTTAGAAAACATCTGCTTTCTATTAGATTGTTTTATCCCCTTAACCTTTATAAATGACAATTAAGTCCATCTAGCCTGTCAATAGCATGTCATTTGTTTGTTGCTACAGCTGAGCCTGACCTTTATTGATTTTATTGGAGTAATTTGCTGGAAATGATTTTTTAATGTTAGATTTATTACCGAGGCACTTCATTGTCAGATAATTGAAGTAAATTGTAATTTTTTCCAAACCAAATGAAAGAAGTACGGGAAAGGGATATAGTATTTTCAAGGGTTATTTCCTTTTAGGATAGAGACATACCTTATATACGATGTCATACAACTTTGCAAATTTGCACACATAGATTGTTTCTGAGTGGTGCATATTTTCTCTCCTTTTTTTGGACTTTTCCATAAGGATAGCTGAGGTAGCAATAGGAGTTGGTAATGAATTAGCATTCAAAAATGCCAATTAGAATAGATATCTACATAAATCTACGTAGTGACTATAACCCACCCCTTACATAAAGGGCTTTGCTATTTTAATTGCAGGTCCAGTTATGAATACACTGATATTATGCAGTTAATCTTACACAAATACTGTTCTATCTCCCAGTGTTGATGTTAACAAGGTTTTTTCCTTTTTTTCTTTTTTAAAAAAATCATACTGTGCTTTCATCTCTCCAAAAACTTTGTTCAGATAATCATGAATGCTTCAATTCCTAAAAGGAGGTATTTTCCCTGGTATTTAGTTTTTTAATCCCATTGCTGTTAGAGATGGCTGTGTAATTGCTGTTATCAATGAATGCATGAAGGAGAGCCTAAGTTTTGTATTTTGAAAGTGTTTATGGATATATGACTCTTCCTTTAAATGCTATTGTGTCCCAAAATTAGCAAGACCAGGCCAGCAAATTCTTGCCAGCAAAGTTGATATTCCTGTTTTCCTGGCAGTGAATTCTGGCTTGAAATAAAGGAAATAGACTTTCAAACTTGACTTTAAATATAAGCAAATGAACCTGCTGTGTTCACACTCTGAATAACGATGTCTTGTTTCCTAGGAGGACTTCCAGTATATTGGAACTAGTTAAGGTAAAGTGGAAGAGAACTTGAGCTTTACTCTTTAGTGAACATGCCTTTATTTTTTTTTTCCCCTCATGGGAGCAGAATCAAAGCAAGTCATCTCGTAACCAAAGGCAAAGAAAAAACGAGAATGAAATTCTCTGGAAATCTGTTCTAGTGGCAGTAGTTTCTCCACTTCTTCACGACTGTCCTGAAGCGAAAGAAAAGAAATAGAATTTTAAGGCTGTTAACATGTTTTATATAGATAAAAGATTTCTGGAAATGATACCCCTCTTGTCTGTTGATAAACTGAAATCATGACAATATGAGTGCGCGAGTGGATATTGATGATGTAATAGTTTCCACTTATGTTACCAATGACTTCCTGTCTGGGCATATATTTTATTAAAGTTTAGCATCACGTTTAGGCATCAAGTTAAGCAGATAGATGATTACCTCACCAAGTTTTAAAAATTCAGACTTGCTGTGTCTTGAAAAGCTGTTCCACACAGGGTTGGGAATAATCGTTCCAAAGAATGTTTGCAAAATGAAGTTCAACAGAGGTAGAATCTGGTTTCAAAAAGGAAGTCTGTTGTGATCATCTCAGAGTAAGAGTAAGCAGGCGACAAACGGTGTCCTTCTCAACAGACTGGACTCTGAGTCCAATTTTCAGTAAAAATTACTGGGAAAAAGCTGCAGGGACTTGAGGGAGAAACTTCTTGCTTTTAGACTGTCATGCTTCTCTCCTGTCTCTGTTCCTGTCACTATTACTGATATAAAGGATCCATCAACATATTTTTATGGGTGATTAAGAAAGGCTGACCTTTCCTTTGCAGGTACAAATAGGTACTTCTTCAGAGGCTGTAACTGAATGACAAGATAATTCTACCCATTTAATATTGAAGTGATGTTGATAGTATCATTCTTCTAGTGTTGGAAACAGGACAGTGAAGGGGCCCTTTATGCCTCCGCCTGTTCTGCCCTGGATGATGGATTTTCATTCTGACTAATCGCTGTCACATTAACCTGCACTATTTCATCCTTCAGAGCTGTCAAGATAATGACGATAATCCAAGTGGCTCATTGTAGGTAAAGGAAATTATATGAGCAAAGTAATATCATAAAACAGTGTTTAAATATTTTAATTTCATTTGTCAGGGCTGCCCCAACACTTCATTACACATATAACCATCTCTCATCAGTGGAATTAGTGCATTATTCATTACTGTTAATTATTTTCACATAATGGCTGCCCTGATATATTTAACCTCCACATTATATCTCAGATAATGGGTCTGTAAAATTGAATTGTGTGAAGAGTGGAGTTCTAAAGCTCATTTGCAGAACATCAAAGAACAAAGAAGAGGAAAAGAATTCTAAATGGGACATTTTGCCCAGCTGGGGCCAAACATTTGTTTCTGTCTGATTTGCATACAGAAAATAGGTGCTGTAGAAGTGGCTTAATACTGTACTGTCTGCTCTTATTATACAACCAATTAGGATTTGTTAATATCAAACCCATCGGAAACAATTTGAGAATTATAGCATGGAAAAATGAAACGGTTAAGAGAGTACTCTTATACAATATAGAGAGAATGAAATTTCCATTTGGGAACAATATGTAAGGGGCAGAGAGAAAGAGACAGAGGAGGGATGCTGGTGAGGTTCCGATTAATTATATACTTTAATGAATTACTTTAATAGTAGACACTAAGCTTTTTAAAGCAGTAAAAGCAAAGAATAACCATAAAAATCAATTTAGATTTTCGTCATTCATTTCTGTTACAGCCAATACAAAATTTTCCACTTATATTTATGATAATAGTTTCTCAGTAACTTTAAGTTTCAATGTTAGAACAAACAAGGCATTAATCTAGAGTCACCAGCACCCTATGAAGGGAAGCTGAATTTCATAACAACTTAATTCTTCATGATTGTGCTTTGCTATTGTTTGATTGAGCATTTGACAAGTGTAATGATCTGAGTAGCAATGTCAAACACATCTGGACGCAAGTGTATTATGTTTATACCTTTTCTTTAAAAAAAATTTTTTTTAATTTAAATTTTATTTTTTTATTTTACAATACTGTATTGGTTTTGCCATACATTAACATGAATCCACCACAGGTGTACATGAGTTCCCAACCCTGAACCCCCCTCCCACCACCCTCCGCATATCATCTCTCTGGGTCATCCCAGTGCACCAGCCCCAAGTATCCTGTTCAATATGGTTGTTGCTGTTCAGTTGCTCAGTCGTGTCCGACTCTTTGCAACCCCATGGACTGCAGCACTTCAGGCTTCCCTGTCCTTCAGTATAGTAAACTGGACAAAAAAAAAAAAAACAACAACAACTGAAATCAGTAGATTCTGAATTAGAATCTCCTGATGATGGAGCTTAGACACATGCGTGTTTTAAAAGTGTTGCAGGCAATTCCAACGGATTTCTTGTGATCAGATCCTGAGCTCTAGGAGGTGAGAGGACATGTGGCTCATGGCAGGCTCAAACCCTTTTTTTTTTTTTTAATTTTTAAATGACTCACTTTTTTTTTAATTGGAGGATGATTGCTTTACAATGTTGTGTTGGTTTCTGCTGCACAACAACTTGGACCAGCTGTAAGTACACATGTATCCCCTCCCTATTGCGCCTCCCTCCCCTCCACCATCTCACCTGTCTATAGGTCATCACAGAGCATGAGCTGAGCTTCCGGTGCTATACAGCAGCTTCCCACTAGCTATCTGTTTTACATATGGTAGTGTATATGTGTCAAAGTGACTCTGTCATGTCTGAATTTGGACAGTAGCCTCTGCCTTGGGTGAGCTCAAGATGACAGCAACTAAATCTTCTTGGCTTTCTTCACTGTTATCACAGGGCGCAATGGAGAGAGTCACTTAATAACTGCTTGTTAAATTTACTTTGCCTTGCTCAGATTTTCATTGTTATAATTATACTGAAATTAATTTCTTCAAACCCATCAATTTTTCTTCCTTTGAATTTTTCTTAAGTCAAGTCCCATGAGTGGGATTCATGGTTTTGATAGCACCTGGTATATTGTGACAAGTAGATTTCTAAGATTTGCACCAATTAATAATGTCATAACAATGTATAAATGTAACAATTTGATTGCAACGTTGGCAGAACTGGTTATTAATATTAAAACACTGTTTTTGTTAACCTAGAAAATAGCATCTCACGTTTTAACATCTTTTATTTTCCCCCTACTGTCCAGGTTGAAAACTTGCCATTTTGATTTACATTTCTTTTTCTTTGTGAGTCATTTCTTAGTTATCTAAGTCCTTTGATCACTTATTTATTGATTTCTTAGTATTTTTCTTATCAAGTTGAATGATCTTTTTATATAATAAATGTATTATATATTTGTCTGTCTTATTGACTGCTCTTTCTTTTTTTACTGTCTGTTGTTTGAATTTTTCTTTTAGGTTTTTAAAAAAACTTGTATCAAAGTTTTTTTTTTCTTATGGAGTCAAATGAGTTGATATTTTTTCTAGCATTTTTTCCCCTTGTGCGTTAAAGGCTTCAAACATTATCTCAATTACAACTTTTTCAAAAATCAAGTTCTGAAAAATTTGAAAATATAGTGGAGACACTCTAACCACAGAGTTGGGAATAAAATCATGATACTTTACAAATCAGTCTTGTTTTTTTAATGTATCAGACAAACACCCTTCCTGAATACCCATCATGAGAATAAACCCTGTTGGTGGGAAATAAACAGACAAGTTTTCCCTGCCATTGTCTTTCCTCTTATTCTCGTTCCATATGTTTCTTGTGGTTGAGTTGTCCTGGGGCATCAATCCATCATGTCTTTACATGCAAAATGAGGTCTGGAGTTTTGCATTGGACTTTCAAGACCTTTTCTCCCCTCTGTCAGTTTCATTCTACATCCATAACCCCATGTCTGATTATTTACTTAACATTTATTGAGCTTCTACTTTGTGCCAGCAAGGTGTTGAAAATAAGCAAAAGCATTCTCTGATTCTAAGAACCTCACAGTGTGATCAGCTTTCTCTTCCTGGAGTATTCTCTATATTCTCCTGCTTCTAGAGCCTGTTTAATGTGCTCATTCTATTTGGATATTCTTACACCTTGGATATTCCTTCAAAGCACTAACTATTTTTTAAGGTTCCCTTTGAAATTTCGCTTTTTAAAATAAGCTTTCTCTATTTACCACATCCCTGTTGGAATGAATCACTCTGTTCCAAACATCCCCAGAGAATGATGTTTTTTAAAAATCTCTACTCTGGTATTTGATCTTTATGTGTTTCATGATAGAGTTATTATTGTATGCCTCTGTTTGCTAGATTATGACATTTATAACAATAGTGTTTGGATATTACTCAACTTTGTATATTTCACTACACATGGCAAGGCCTGTGCCCATGTGGATATTAAGTAAATATTTGCAGTTTTTTTCCTGTTTGTTCATAGAAAGCTCAAAGTCCCAGATTACAGTCAGCTTCTCCAGTGTAGAATCACAATTTAGCATGACTTTGGAATTCTCAAATTTGTATATTCGTTGCAAGACTGTAGAAAGTATAGCTTCCAGACAGCTCAGATTTAGTATCCAACAGGTGTTCAATAGGAGAGGGCAATGGCAACCCCCTCCAGTGCTCTTGCCTAGAGAATCCCATGGATGGAGGAGCCTGGTGGGCTGCAGTCCATGGGGTCGCTAAGAGTTGGGCATGACCAAGCGACTTCACTTTCACTTTTCACTTTCATGCATTGGAGAAGGAAACGGCAACCCACTCCAGTGTTCCTGCCTGGAGAATCCCAGGGATGGGGGAGCCCGGTGGGCTGCCATCTATGGGGTCACACAGAGTCGGACACGACTGAAACAACTTAGCAGCAGCAGCAGGTGCTCAATAAGTGTTCCTGATTAGCAAGCTGAAAGAGCATTAAATCCATGCAGAGGAACTGCAAAAATATTATTTACTTTGTTTTTCATATAATTCTGTATTTTTGCTTTAAATTAAATCAAATTTTTTAAATTAAAAAATGGCATAAAGCATCATTTGACTTGTCAACTGAAGCATCATATCAGTTCTGGGACTGAAAATTTTACATTAGTTCCCCGCAAAGTGTTAATTTACATTATCTCCTGTTTTCATCATTTGCTAAAAAGGTTCATTTCACAGCTGCCAAGTGGCAAAGTGTTTCTGGCTCTTTCTGTTAAGTATTAATAAAGCATCCCATAATACAGGTCCCCTTCACCTGGCTCATCTGGGACTTGTTTGGAAGAGATCCATTTATTTCTCTTAAAGTTTGTTACATCCTTCCATTTCCGTAGCAAATCCCAGGGCACCACCATGGCCCAGAAAGGTTGGTGTTCCTTTGTTTAGAGACTTAAGAAAGATTACTCTCTGCCGTCAGTGTCAGGATGTGTCAAAATCAGGGTCCCTCTTTTATTTTTACTTGGCAGCTCTAAGAATGAAGACAATCTGATGTTTCTAATGAAAGTGACTTTTTTTTAAACAAGTCATCTCCCACAGCTTGCTTGACAAAATACCAAGGCCAATTCTAGGGAAAATTGGGAAGCTGAAAAAGCTTGTTTTTCCTTCTTGCCCACATTGCTTTCTGAACTGTTTTGCCTTCTTGGGATGCATCACTGATTGTGTAACTTGCCTCTTCCTCCCCTCTGTGCCCTTCCTCCCAGGTTTGCCCTCTCTGACTTTTACCCTAGCATCACCTTCTCTTTGACCTCCACTTTCCTCAGCTCCTGCTATCTTCACAGGAAGGAAGGAAAATAACTAATGTTTCCTCTTCTCTTCCCTGGTACTGCTGAACACCTAAGGTGTATTACGTCATCAGTCTGTCCTCAAAGTAACTCCTTAAAGTGGCTGTTATTATTACCATCCTTTTACAGGTGAAGTAAGCGAGTCTTTGTGAATTTAAAATATTTGCCCATGGTCACACGACAAGCATAGTAGATGGTAATTTCCACAGGTGGCTGCAACAAGAGCTCTTATCCTGCATATTCTTTGACGATGTGACCTTATGACTCTTCCCATTAAGGGGTCAAGTCCTGTGTCTCTTGCCTTTGAATCTGGGTGGATTTATGACTACATCACTCAATAGAGTGTGGCTGATGTGACATGACTTGGCTTCTGCACCTAGAACATGAAAGGCAGTGTAACTTTGGCCTTGATCATTGGACCAGTTGTACTGGGAGCCCTGAGCTGCCATGTGTGAAGTCTGATTACCCTGAGGCTGCCATATTGTCAAGAAGCCAAGTTACACAGAGAGGTCACACGCAGCTGCTCTGCCTGGCAACCCTAGCTTTCAGTCATTTTATCTCTAGTACCAAACTTGTGAATGAAACCATCTAAGACTCCCCCTGCCCCCACCTCCGACCCTGCCCGCTGCAGACCAGCTAGCTCATCAGCCAGCTGAGCATCTCTGAGAGATCTTAGGCAGTGCTACAAGGAACAACAACAGAAAAAAATCACCAAGACGAGCACTTTCCCAAATCCCTAACCCACAGAACCTGAATAAAATGAAATAGTTGTTGTTTTAAGTCATTGAGTTTGGAGGTGATTTGCTATATAACAAAAGTAACTGAAACAGCTAGAAAGTGGTGGAACCAGAATGTGAACTGCCTAATTTGTCTCCAGAACTCCTGCACCTTAAGCCCCACCCTCTAATGGTGAACAAACCCCCAATAATTTCTGACTTATTTTCTACCAGTATTTGCATGTAATAGGATCTTTTACAGAAAAAGCTGAACTTCTTATGATGAAATTTCTGGCACCACTGGAAGTGTTGACTGGGTTCCTCAAATCAAATCAAAGTAATCATTACTGTTTTACACAGGAGAAACATTAGCTTTTGTTGCTGAATACATAATATAATTTACCTTTTACTTCTTGTTTATTAGAAAATAAGTTTCTTGACTTTTAAGGGGAGTGTAACACATCTATAGAAAAAATGCAGAAAAAATTGCACAATCATATGGTTCAATGTATTGTCATCAAGTGAGCTCTCCACACAGTCATCACCCAGGGCAAGAAATACAATTCCGTCAACCTCTAAAATTCCACTCTTGAATCACCTCATAATCCCTTTTCTCTTTTTCCTCCTCAGAGGTAACTGCTACCCTGACTTCTTAAATGTTTTAGCTTTAGTTTTGGGTGCTTTTGAACTATACGTAAATAGAATCGTACAAAAGATATTGCTTTGAGTCTAGCCTCTTTCATTCAACATTGTATTTGTGAAAGTGATTCTTGTTGGGGAAGGCAGTGTAGCTCACTTATTGTTAATGTATCTGTTAATAGTACTCCATGCAATGACTATTTCATAATCCAGCCTTTGTGTATCCAGCCTTTATGACACTTAGGTTACAAAAGAGATCGTATTTTTTTAAAAGTATTTTTTCTTTTTTTTTCTCTTTCTCATTGTATTTTACTTTTTATTTTAAAATTAAGATATAATTGACATATAACATTATATTAGTTTCAGGTATCTAACATAGTGATTCAATATATACATGTATTACAAAATGGTCACCACAATAAGTTTAGCTAACATCATCACCACAAGTATTAATAGCAACAATTTTTGTTTCTTGTGATGAGAAATTTTAAGACCTTCTCTCTTAACAATTTTCAAATATACAATACAGTATTGTTAACTGAACATATTCAAAAGCAGAGATATTACTTTGCCAACAAAGGTCCATCTAGTCAAGGTTATGGTTTTTCCAGTGGTCATGTATGGATGTGAGAGTTGGACTGTGAAGAAAGCTGAGTGCCAAAGAATTGATGCTTTTGAACTGTGGTGTTGGAGACGACTCTTGAGAGTCCCTTGGACTGCAAGGAGATCCAATCAGTCCATTCTAAAGGAGATCAGTCCTGGGTGTTCTTTGGAAGGAATGATGCTAAAGCTGAAACGCCAGTACTTTGGCCACCTCATGTGAAGAGTTTACTCATTGGAAAAGACTCTGATGCTGGGAGGGATTGGGGGCAGGAGGAGAAGGGGATGACAGAGGATGAGATGGCTGGATGGCATCAACGACTCGATGGATGTGAGTCTGAGTGAACTCCGGGAGTTGGTGATGGACAAGGAGGCCTGGTGTGCTGCAATTTATGGGGTCGCAAAGAGTCAGACACGACTGAGTGACTGAACTGAACTGAAACTGATTGTTAACTGTTGGAGAAGGAAACGGCAACCCACTCCAGTATCTTTGCCTGGAAAATCTCATGGACAGAGGAGCCTGGTGGGCTGCAGTCCATGGAGTCGCAAAGAGTCTGGCACGACTGAGTGACTAACACTATTGTTAACTGTGGGTCTTCCCTGAGAAGTTACAAATACTGAAGGAACATAACATGTGGGGAATAACCAAATGAAGTATAATGCCATCCACTTAGAAATGGTAACCCACTGTAGTATTCTTGCCTGGAAAATCCCATGGATGGAGGAGCCTGACAGGCTACATACCATGGGGTCGCAAAGAGTCCGATACGACCGAGCAACTTCACTTTTGCCTCCATAGGCAAATGAGAATAAAGGTATAGGAGCATAGGCAAAGTCTTCACACACTGAGGGGACCTGTTAGAACTCGGGTGGACTTAGACTGGAGAGGTTGAGATTTCATCTGATAGGTGTGTGGGGGTAGGAAGCGTGGAGAGTGGGAAGGATGGGGGCTTGCATCCCTAGGGCCAACTGGATAGTCCTAGTCCGGCATCCAAGGGTGGATGTGCAGCCTTGGGGAAAGTAGAAGATGGAGTTGGGTGGGCCAGAGGGGAGATAGTCTTCAGTGAAGTCCTCGTGATGGTTGGTACTGTGGTCAGGCAGTGCTGTGGTTCTGCCTGATGAGCAGTCCAGTGTAAGACCCAGACTAGGAACTCTGGGCCAAGACAACGACTGCCAACTCCCAAACCAGGAGCAGGAGGGCCTGAGAATGGGGCAAAGGATTCCAGAGTCCTCATCAAAGTGGCTGCCTGGAACTCTAGGCTAGGAGTATAAAGCCAACATGGCAAGAGACGAGGAACTAGGAGGCCCGGAGAGGAAGCTGATGGCCAGACTTTCCCCCAGCTCTGTCAACGTCCTTCTTGATTGGTTGGTGCTCAGGTTTTGTAGCCTGCTAATAGTTTGATCATCACTTTTTTGGCTTCAAGCAGGGAAGATGTGTAGGTACAATGACAACTTTTGCTAACCCAAAATGTTATCAGTGAGATCTCAAATTGGAGAAAGTTAAAAAGAGAGAGAGAGATTCTTTTTAAAAAAAAAAATGGATTTGTAAAAGTCTTTATATTGAATTTGTTACAATATTGCTTCTGGTTTATGTTTTGGGTTTGCAGTCACAGGAATGTAGGATCTTAGCTCCCTGAACAGGGATCGAGCCTGCAGCTCCTGCAAATTTTAAACCACTGGACCACCAGGCAAGTGCCTAAAAAATGATTCTTGCTTTTCCTTGCTTTTGACTTTTACCTTTTGTATAAATTGCATTTGAATGAGAAATGGCAGAGAAACAAAACCTACCTGGGAAGCAGGACACATGGGTGTGTTTTTTAATTCTGCTGTATGTGTGAGAGGATTTTCAGACAAACAAGGAATAGCTCTGGATCATATTGGCTCTTTCTCAATGAGTTATCAGGATGCGAATGTTCGATTGAACTGCTGATGCTGAGTCACCCCTTCAGTCTCGCAGCCTGAGGACGACCTGGGGCCCCATCTCCTGGGGATTACAATTGATCACTCCAGCCACTGGTCTCTTCACAAACATCAGAATTCACATTAGCCAAATAATGTGGATTTAAAGATATCTCAGGGGAGATTTGATTCCATTAAGAGTTGTTAAGGCATTGCAGTTCAATAAGATGAGCCGAAGAGTTGGATAAGACTATGAATGTAATTGCCTTGTTGCCATTAACTCGCTGTGCCCACTCTGTTAACTGTCCAGTCTTTCCCCACTCTTCAAATGCAGAAGGAAACACTTTGGCTTCCTCACCAGGATATTCTAGAACATAAAATATGTATTAGATATTTTGTCCAAGAGAAATACAATGCAATACACATCTCAAGTTGAATGCTACATTTTCATAAGAAATACTTGATCTGTATTTAGATTTCCAAAAATTAGATTGAAAAAGTTCATCCAAATTGTAACAAATACATTTTAAAGTTTTCCACTCACAGAAATGAGTATTCATTTTTAATAAATTTAAATGTAATGCAGAAATAAACAAAGCCCCAAATTCAGTTCTTTGGGAATATTTACCACATTTCAGGTGCTTGGTGGTCACATGTGGCTGGTGGTTACTGTATTGAAGGGTTCAGGTCTAGACCACTGGTATAAATACTGTGTATATGCTGGTACAGAAATCCACAGGAGCGAAAAACTTCAGCCATGCAAATATATAAAACATGCTATGTTTTTAGATTATTTTCTCCCATATAGCTTAGTATTTATCTCCTAACTAACAAAATCTTTTCTAATACTAGGTAGACTCTTTCTAATACACTTTACACATTCTCTTGACTTCTTTTTCTAAATTAATTGTTTATTAATATTTATTCGGCTGTGCCAAGTCTGAGTTGCAGCACTCGGGATCTTTAGTTGCGGCATGCAAACTCTTAGCTGTGGCATGTGGGATCTAGTTCCCTGACAAGGGATCAAACCTGGGCCCCCTGCACTTGGAGCTCAGAATCGTAGCCACTGGACCACCAGGGAAGTCCCTTCTTAAGTGAAGAACACTGAACATGATCAAAATGTTACTTGCTGAGCTAAGGCCACAGTTACAAACGTCAGTTATGGTACTGTGCTGTGATTAGTTGCTCAGTCATGTCCAACTCTTTGTGACCCCATGGACTATAGCCTGCCAGGCTCCTCTGTCCATGGGGATTCTCCAGGCAAGAATACTGGAGTGCGTTGCCATGCCCTCCTCCAGGGGTTCTTCCCAATCCAGGGATCAAACCCAGGTCTCCCACATTGCAGGCAGATTCTTTACCATCTGAGCCAGGGAAGTCCAATAATACTGGAGTGAATATCCTATCCCTTCTCCAGGGGATCTTCTCAACCCAGGAATCAACAGGGGTCTCCTGCATTGCAGGTGGCTTCTTTACCAGCTGAGCTACCAGTTATGGTATTGTGTTTTGATTCAGCACTGCCAGGGTTGGTACTCTACTGTTGGAGGCCCAATGTGGCCCTCTGTCTCCTCTTTAAATAATACCTCACTGGAACGTGGCCATGACCATTCATCTGTGTGTCGTCTCTGCCTCCTTTTGTGCCACCGTGGCAGTGTGGAGCAGCTGTGATAGACTCTGGACAACCTGCCAACCCTCATACATTTACTCTCTGGTGTTTATGGAAAAAGTTTGTCAATCCATGCAGGAGACTATACCAACTCACCCAGACTAGAAACTGAGTGGTTTCTCATGTCTGCTTCTTATCACTCTCCTTACTCCACTGTTAGTGAGAAGCTTTCTCTTCATTGCCCTCAGGGTTACTACATATAGCGATTGACTTATTGATTGAAACTACTATGGGTTTAGAAATGAGTCATAACAAAATGTGTTAGGTGGTTTTTATACCAGAAGCAAACTGACCATGACAGATTCAGCTTTGAGTTTTGTGGCATCTACAAAACTATCGCTATGAAGGAATTTAATCTTTATTTCTAAGTTCTAGACACGTTGGCCTCTGCTCAGTCCTCTTACCTTGTCATCCACAGGCCCTCTAACTCAGTGTGCTCTAAAAAAGTCAGTCGCTGTTTGTGGACACACTCACTTGCATATTCATGACCTCTGGCATCTATTATGATTTTCCATCTTAGAACACTCTACTCCTGCTGTGTGGTCTCCATAATGCTACTCTATCATTTTCACCTCTGAAGACCTTCCCAACCTTTCACTCCCTGCAACTGTCAGAGCCCAGTGATACCAGGACCCTGTAGTGCTACCCTGCTCAGGACTGCCCAAACATTCGTGGTTATTTCAGATGTGATTGTTTTTACGTTGTCTTGTCATTATCTCTACACACATCTATCTGCCAAAGAAAGTATGAGGTCCTAAAAGGCAGGACTTCCTCAACATGTTTCCTGACACACAGCAGAGAATCAATATCCTTACTGAACTGGCTGAGTAACTACACATGAGTCTATCCTTGTTTTATATGTACAAATAAATCACAAATTATGGAATAATTGTTCAGTTCAGTTCAGTTCATTCGCTCAGTCGTGTCCAACTCTTTGCAACCCCATGAATTGCAGCACACCAGGCCTGCCTGTCCATCACCAACTCCCGCAGTTCGCTCTGACTCATGTCCATCGAGTCAGTGATGCCATCCAGCCATCTCATCCTCTGTTGTCCCCTTCCCCTTCTGCCCCCAATCCCTCCCAGCATTAGATTCTTTTCCAATGAGTCAGGTCTTCGCATGAGGTGGCCACAGTACTGGAGTTTCAGCTTTAGCATCATTCCCTCCAAAGAAATCCCAGGGCTGATCTCCTTTAGAATGGACTGGTTGGATATCCTTGCAGTCCAAGGGACTCTCAAGAGTCTTCTCCAACACCACAGTTCAAACACATCAATTCTTTGGCGCTCAGCCTTCTTCACAGTCCAACTCTCACATCCATACATGACCACAGGAAAAACCATAGCCTTGACTACATGGACCTTAGTCGGCAAGGTAATGTCTCTGCTTTTAGAATATGCTATCTAGGTTGATCATAGCTTTCCTTCCAAGGAGTAAGCGTCTTTTAATTTCATGGCTGCAGTGATTTTGGAACCCCCCAAAATAAAGTCTGACACTGTTTCCACTGTTTCCCCATCTATTTCCCATGAAGTGATGGCACCAGATGCCATGATCTTCGTTTTCTAAATGTTGAGCTTTAAGCCAACTTTTTCACTCTCCTCTTTCACTTTCATCAAGAGGCTTTTTAGTTCCTCTTCACTTTCTGCCATAAGGGTGGTGTCATCTGCATATCTGAGGTGATTGATATTTCTCCCAGCAATCTTGATTCCAGCTTGTGTTCCTTCCAGTCCAGCGTTTCTCATGATGTACTGTGCATATAAGTTAAATAAGCAGGGTGACAATATACAGCCTTGACATACTCCTTTTCCTATTTGGAACCAGTCTGTTGTTCCATGTCCAGTTCTAACTGCTGCTTCCTGACCTGCATACAGGTTTCTGAAGAGACAGGTCAGGTGGTCTGGTATTCCCATCTCTCTCAGAATTTTCCACAGTTTATTGTGATCCACACAGTCAAAGGCTTTGGCATAGTCAATAAAGCAGAAATAGATATTTTTCTGGAACTCTCTTGCTTTTTCGATGATCCAGCAGATGTTGGCAATTTGATCTCTGGTTCCTCTGCCTTTTCTAAAACCAGCTTGAACTTCAGGGAGTTCACGGTTCACGTATTGCTGAAGCCTGGCTTGGAGAATTTTGAGCATTACTTTACTAGCATGTGAGATGAGTGCAATTGTGCGATAGTTTGAGCATTCTTTGCCATTGCCTTTCTTTGGGATTGGAATGAAAACTGACCTTTTCCAGTCCTGTGGCCACTGCTGAGTTTTCCACATTTGCTGGTATATTGAGTGCAGCACTTTCACAGCATGATCTTTCAGGATTTGAAATAGCTCAACTGGAATTCCATCACCTCCACTAGCTTTGTTTGTAGTGATGCTTTCTAAGGCCCACTTGACTTCACATTCCAGGATGTCTGGCTCTAGGTGAGTGATCACACCATCGTGATTATCCGGGTCGTGAAGATCTTTTTTGTACAGTTCTTCCATGTATTCTTGCCACCTCTTCTTAATATCTTCTGCTTCTGTTAAGTCCATACCATTTCTGTCCTTAGTTGAGCCTATCTTTGCATGAAATGTTCCCTTGGTATCGCTAATTTTCTTGAAGAGATCTCTAGTCTTTCCCATTCTGTTCTTTTCCTCTATTTCTTTGCATTGATCGCTGAAGAAGGCTTTCTTATCTCTTCTTGCTGTTCTTTGGAATTTTGCATTCAGATGCTTATATCTTTCCTTTTCTCCTTTGCTTTTCACCTCTCTTCTTTTCACAGCTATTTGTAAGGCCTCCTGAGACAGCCATTTTGCTTTTTTGCATTTCTTTTCCATGGGGATGATCTTGATCCCTGTCTCCTGTACAATGGCACGAACCTCATTCCATAGTTCATCAGGCACTCTATCTATCAGATCTAGGCCCTTAAATCTATTTCTCACTTCCACTGTATAATCATAAGGGATTTGATTTAGGTCCTACCTGAATGGTCTAGTGGTTTTCCTTATTTTCTTCAATTAAAGTCTGAATTTGGTAATAAGGAGTTCATGATCTGAGCCACAGTCAGCTCCTGGTCTTGTTTCTGTTGACTGTATAGAGCTTCTCCATCTTTTGCTGCAGAGAATATAATCAATCTGATTTCGGTGTTGACCATTTGGTGATGTCCATGTGTAGAGTCTTCTCTTGTGTTATTGGAAGAGAGTGTTTGCTATGACCAGTGCATTTTCTTGGCAAAACTCTGTTAGTCTTTGCCCTGCTTCATTCCGCATTCCAAGGCCAAATTTTCCTGTTATTCCAGGTGTTTCTGGACTTCTTACTTTTGCATTCCAGTCCCCTATAATGAAAAGGATATCTTTTTTAGGTGTTAGTTCTAAAAGGTCTTGTACGTCTTCATAGCACTGTTCAGCTTCATCTTCTTCAGCATTGCTGGTTGGGGCATAGACTTGGATTACCGTGATATTGAATGGTTTGCCTTGGAGACGAACAGAGATCATTCTCTCATTTTTGAGATTGCATCCAAGTACTGCGTTTTGGACTCTTTTGTTGACCATGATGGCTACTCCATTAAGATATCTTCCAATTTATGGACCTGTTTAATATAATCCACTAGGCTATCAGATTAAGCATAACCTATAACAACTTGGTGGAGAAGCAGGACGTGCGCTCATCTTCTCCTGCAAGAACTCCAAAATTACAACTCGCTGCTGAACAACCGTTGACAGGGGAATGTTGGATCCCACCAAAAAAGATACCTCATGTCCAGGAGCAAAGGAGAATCCCCAGAAAGATGGTAGGAGGGGTGAAATCGCATTTAGAATCAAACCCCATACCCACCAGAGATGCTTGGAAGGCTCAACCAAACCCTGTGCACACCAGAAACCAGAGGCTCCACAGAGACTGAGCCAGAACTATGCGTGAATGTCTTCTGCAGAGGTACAGGTCAGCAGTGGCCTGCTGCAGGGGCAGGGGCTCTGGGTGCAGCAAACCGGGGTATGGCATAAGCCCTCTTGGAGGAGGTTGCCGTTAACCCCACCATAGAGCTGCCAGAACTTACACAGGACTGGGGAAACATATTCTTCGAGGGGACAAACAAAACTTTGTGCACCCCAGGACCCAGGAGAAAGGAGCAGTAAGACCACAAGAGAAGGACCCAAACTTCCTTGTGAGTGTCCAGTAGTTTCTGGTGGAAGTGTGGTTGGTGGTGGCTTGCTGCGGGGTCAGGGCCTCAAAGGACCTTTAGAAGGAGGTCACCATTATCTTCATTACTACTACTAAGTCACTTCAGTCATGTCCGACTCTGTGCGACCCCAGAGACAGCAGCCCACCAGGCTCCCCTGTCCCTGGGATTCTCCAGGCAAGAACACTGGAGTGGGTTGCCATTTCCTTCTCCAGTTTTCCTTTAAAATTGGAGGAAGTTACAGTTCAGTACACACAGGCAAAGTCGTATCCAACTCTTTGTGACCCCATGGACCGAAGCCCACCAGGCTCCTCTGTCCATGGAATTCTCTAGGCAAGAATACTGGAGTAGGTTGTCATTCCCTTCATTATTTTCATTACCTCCACCATAGTTTGGCCTCCAGGTCAAACAACAGGGAGGGAATACAGCCCCACCCACCAACAGAAAATTGGATTAAAGATTTACTGAGCATGGCCCCACCCATCAGAACAAGATCCAGTTTTCCCCTCAATCTCTCCCATCAGGAAGCTTCCATAAGCCTCTTATCCTTCTCCATTAGAGGGCAGACAGCCTGAAAACCACAATCACAGAAAACTAACCAAACGGATCACATGGACCACAGCCTTATCTAAATCAGTGAAACTATAAGTCATGCTGTGTAGGGCCGCCCAAGACAGATGGGTCATGGTGGAGAGTTCTGACAAAATGTGATCCACTGGAGAAGGGAATAGCAAGCCACTTCAGTATTCTTGCCTTGAGAACCCCATGAGCAGTATGAAAATGCAAAAAGATAGGACACTGAAAGATGAACTCCTCAGGTCAGTAGGTTCTCCAATATGCTACTGGAGATCAGTGGAGAAATAATTCCAAAAAGAAGGAAGAGACGGAGCCAAAGCAAAAACAACACCCAGCTGTGGATGTGACTGGTGATGGAAGTTAAGTCTGATGCTGTAAAGAGCAATATTGCATAGGAACCTGGAATGTTAGGTCCATGAATCAAGATAAATTAGAAATGGTCAACCAGGAGATGGCAAGAGTGAACATCAACACTTTAGGAGTCAGTGAACTAAAATGGACTGGAATGGGTGAATTTAACTCAGCTGACCATTATATCCACTACTGTGGGCAAGAATCCATTAGAAAAAATGGAGTAGCCATCATAGTCAACAAGAGTCCGGAAAGCAGTACTTGGATGCAGTCTCAAAACAGACAAAATGATCTCTGTTCATTTCCAGGGCAAACCATTCAGTATCACAGTAATCCAAGTCTATGCCCTGACCAGTAATGCTGAAGAAGCTGAAGTTGAATGGTTCTATGAAGACCTCCAGGACCTTCTAGAACTAACACCCCCCAAAATATGTCCTTTTCATTATAGGAGACTGGAATGCAAAAGTAGAAAGTCAAGAGATACCTGGAGTAACAGGAAAATTTGGCCTTGGAGTACAAAAAGAAGCAGGGCAAAGCTAACAGAGTTT
Organism: Capra hircus; assembly: GCF_001704415.2. Classification (NCBI taxonomy): domain Eukaryota; kingdom Metazoa; phylum Chordata; class Mammalia; order Artiodactyla; family Bovidae; genus Capra; species Capra hircus. The sequence continues at coordinate 31,845,565 of NC_030819.1, forward strand.
TGCCAAGAGAACACACTGGTCATAGCAAACACCCTCTTCCAACAACACAAGAGAAGACTCTACACATGGACATCACCAGATGGCCAACACCAAAATCAGATTGATTATATTCTTTGCAGCAAAAGATGGAGAAGCTCTATGCAGTCAGCAAAAACAAGACCAGGAGCTGACTGTGGCTCAGATCATGAACTTCTTACTGCCAAATTCAGACTTAAATTGAAGAAAGTAGGGAAAACCACTAGACCATTCAGGTATGACCTAAATCAAATCCCTTACAATAATACAGTGGAAGTGACAAATAGATTTAAGGGATCAGATCTGGTAGACAGAGTGCCTGAAGAACTATGGATGGAAGTTCCTGACATTGTACAGGAGATACCGATCAAGAGCATCCCCAGGAAAAAGAAATGCAAAGAGGCAAAATGGTTGTCTGAGGAGGCCTTACAAATAGCTGAGAAAAGAAGAGAAGCTAAAGGCAAAGGAGAAAAGGAAAGATATACCCATCTGAATGCAGAGTTCCAAAGAATAGCAAGAAGACATAAGAAAGGCTTCCTCAGTGATCAATGCAAAGAAATAGAGGAAAACGAGAGAATGGGAAAGACTAGAGATCTCTTCAAGAAAATTAGAGATACCAAGGGAACATTTCATGCAAAGATGGGCTCAACTAAGGACAGAAATTGTATGGACCTAAGAGAAGCAGAAGATATTAAGAAGAGGTGGCAAGAATATACAGAAGAACTATACAAAAAAGATGTTCATGACCCAGATATCCATGATGGTGTGATCACTCACCTAGAGCCAGACATCCTGGAATGTGAAGTCAAGCGGACCTTAGGAAACATCACTACAAACAAAGCTAGTGGAGGTGATGGAATTCCAGTTGAGCTGTTTCAAACCCTAAAAGATGATGCTATGAGAGTGCTACATTCAATATGCCAGCAAATGTGGAAAACTCAGCAGTGGCCACAGGACTGGAAAAGGTCAGTTTTCATTCCAATCCCAAAGAAAGGCAATGCCAAAAAATGTTCAGACTAATGCACAATTGCACTCATCTCACATGCTAGTAAGGTAATGCTGAAAATTCTCCAAGCCAGGCTTCAACAGTTTGTGAACTGTGAACTTCCAGATGTTGAAGCTGGATTTAGAAAAGGCAGTGGAACCAGAGATCAAATTTCCAACATCCGTTGGATCACCAAAAAAGCACAAGAGTTACAGAAAAAAATCTACTTCTGCTTTATTGACTACACTAAAGCCTTTGATTGTGTGGATCACAACAAATTGTGGAAAGTTCTTTGAGAGATGGGAATATCAGACCACCTGACCTGCCTCCTGAGAAATCTGTATGCAGGTCAAGAAGCAACAGTTAGAACTGAACATAGAACAACAGACTGGTTCCAAATTGGGAAAGGAGTACATCAAGGCTGTATATTGTCACCCTGCTTATTTAACTTATATGAAGAATACATCATGAGAAACGCTGGGCTGGATGAAGTACAAGCTGGAATCCAAATTGCTGGAAGAAATATCAATAACCTCAGATATGCAGATGACACCACCCTCATGACAGAAAACGAAGAAGAACTAAAGAGCCTCTTGATGAAAGTGAAAGAGGAGAATGAAAAATTTGCTTAAAACTCAACATTCAGAAAACTAAGATCATGGTATCTGGTCCCATCACTTCATGGGAAATGGATGGGGAAACAATGGAAATAGTGAGAGACTTTGTTTTCTAGGGCTCCAAAATCACTGCAGATGATGACTGCAGCCATGAAATTAAAAGATACTTGCTCCTTGGAAGAAAAGCTATGATGAACCTAGACAGCATATTAAAAATCAGAGACATTACTTTTCCAACAAATGTCCATCTAGCCAAAGCTATGATTTTTCCAGTAGTGATGTATGGATGTGAGAGTTGGGCTATAAAGAAAGCTGAGTGCTGAAGAATTGATGCTTTTGAACTGTGGTGTTGGAGAAGACTTCTGAGAGTCCTGTGGACTGCAAGTAGGTCCAACCAGTCCATCCTAAAGGAGATCAGTCCTGAATATTCATTGGAAGGACTGATGCTGAAGCTGAAACTCCAATACTTTGGCAACCTGATGCGAAGAACTGACTCACTCGAAGACTCTGATGCTGGGAAAGATTGAAGGTGGGAGGAGAAGTGGACGTCAGAGGGTGACATGGTTGGATGGCATCATGGATGTGATGGACACGTGTTTGAGCAAGCTCTGGGAGTTGGTGATAGACAGGGAGGTCTGGCGTGCTGCAGCCAATGGTGTCACAAAGAGTTGGACATGACTGAGTGACTGAACTGAACTGAACTGAATAGCATGTTAGTGCAAAACTATCACACTTTCTCCTCCACTGTGAAAAGTGAAAGTGAAGTGACAGTTGCTCAGTTGCTTCCTGTCCTTGGAATTCTCCAGGCAAGAATATTGGGGTGGGCAGCCATTCCCTTCTTGAAGGGATCATCCCAAGCCAGTGATCAAATCTGGGTTTCCCACATTGCAGTCAATTTCTTTATCATCTGAGCCACGAGGGAAGCCCCTCTCCTTCACTATAGCGGGTCAGATAGTAATTTGGTAAAGAGATCTGTAACTTAGGAATCTTTTATTCTTTTGGTTGTGTAATGTGTATTAACCTGCATCAACTTTTGAGAATGAAGTGTGACATAGTTAAATGAGGTCCCATTTCCATCACTACTGAAATTAAATGGTTTGGGGTCCCCACTTCCCAGTACAGACACTCAGAACATTTCCACATTTCCCGTGTCTCCCAGTTTCCTCCTTCAGCCTTGGGCCCACATGTGCAGTTTTCTGACAACCACTGACCCTCTCCCATCATCTCTTTCCCCCTTCCTTTCCTCTTCCCCTTCCCTCATCATCTTACCTCTACCCCTCCCAGACTCTCAGAACAAGCACAAAGATGCTCAATTTTCACTAAGGAAGAGAACATTTCTCTGAAGGAAACATAACTTGCAGAGCTTCAAAGCTGTCTACATTGGAGACAACTTTATATTACCAGCCAGACCAGTTTAGCTCTTTTTAAAAATTTTTGCTTATTGATTGTTTTGGCTGCTTTGGGTCTTGGTTGAGGCACGCCTGGATTGAGAGGTCTTCTGCTGCTCTTCATTGCTCAGACATCTCTCTAGTTGTGGTGTGCAAGCTCCAGAGCATGTGGGCTTCACTAGTTGTGGTGCTTGGGCTTAGTTGCCCTGCAGCACGTGGGATCTTAGTTCCCCGACCAGGGATCGAACCCACGTCTCCTGCACTGGACAGCAGATTCTTAACCACTGGACCACCAGGGAAATCCCCAGTTTAGCTTTGTAGTCACTAGTCTCCAACACCTCTATTTCAGAAGAGAGTCTTTGCTTTTGCTTTACTTTGAAAGCTGAAAGGACTATTTGGATGATTTTTTTTCCCCAGAATTCAAGGAATAGTCTGTCCCCATAGCACCCCAATACTCTTGCCTGGAAAGAGTACCTCCAGTACTCTTGCCTGGAAAATCACATGGATGGAGGAGCCTGGTAGGCTGCAGTCCATGCTAAGGGTCGGACATGACTAAGCGACTTCACTTTCACTTTTCACTTTCATGCATTGGAGAAGGAAATGGCAACCCACTCCAGTGTTCTTGCCTGGAGAATCCCAGGGACGGGGGAGCCTGGTGGGCTGCTGTCTATGGGGTCGCACAGAGTCAGACACGAATGAAGGGAGTTAGCAAAACAGTATGTAAAGAGTATTAAATATTGCTTTTAAATGACAGTTTCCCAGCTACCTTAAAGTTGTAAACATCATTAGGGCTCAGTTTTTACAATGGCAGCTCAATTCTGCGTGGGAAAGAGCCAAATACTGTGCACATGTACATTCCCAGGAGTCTGCCTTCTGGTGGATTGTGAAATTCCCTAGACTATTAGCAGGAGGCATTAGTGGAGGGATATAAAGTAATCTCTCCATAAATTTGTCAAAAAAATTCACATTGAATTAAGCTTCTAATAAATACATTTATTTCTTGCAATGGAGAAGAAATTCTATCCTCATAGGACAATGAAACTTCAAGGTCCTGAGAAGACGTGTGTTACAATAACCAGTTGAAATCAAGGAGTTGGCAGAGAGGTTCATTCTCAAGGACCAGAGAACCCAGTGTCTTCTCTTTGGAAAAGCAGCCTCTGAGTGGCCCTTAGGATACGCTCCAAAGATGTAGTTTTCTCCTCCCTCTATCTCTACATATGGTTGAGGATCAAAGACAGTGCTTTGAGGAAGTTTGTGATCTGAATACCACCATTTTCTGGTGATAAATAATTCCTTATTTAGATCAAAAACATAATAGAACAAAAAGGTTAGGACTGCTGAGCTCTGTAATCTGACACAAAGGAAAACCTCATTCTTCAAATTGTAGCTCACCAGTCTTTTAGAGGAAGCTTGAAAGATTTTGTTTGCAAAAAGCTGTTGAGGGGTATAAGGTCATCTCTAGCTACAAAGCTCCTTAGGGTTTTCAAAGTACTTAACCATTCCCTGAAAGCGCCCTTTCCCTGGGAGTGTTCAAAGCCTCCCTAGAAGATTTTTCAATATTTCCTCTTCTCCAGTCAAACTAGGCTCATTGTTTAGAAGAAATGGATTAGATGAGTGTCTTTGAACTGCATTTTGAAAGGACTGTGAAGTCAAGTGGCCTTAAACAGACACAGACAAGTAATTCATAGTGAAAGGAGGGTTTTAAAATGTTGGTTGTCATGATGGGGGGAAATATGGTTGAAGTGGAGGTGTATTATGTCAGTTAAAAAGCAAACACGTCTTCTTAACAGAGCTGGATTTCAAGGGTTTTATTCTTCATTTTCCACATACAGCTTAACTCCTGGCCACAGGCCACCCCTGCCTTTTTGAAATGTTGCTATTTAATTCACGGTTGCTCTAACATTCTAACAGCTACATGGACAGAGTAGAGAATTAAAGCAATATCAGGATTCGGTGGGCTTCCCAAGTGGCGCAGTGGTAAAGAACCTGTCTGCCAATGCAGGAGATGCAAGAGACAGCAGGTTTGATCTCTGGGTTGGGAAGATCCCCTAGAGTGGGAAATGGCAACCCGCTCTAGTATTCTTGCCTGGAGAATCCCATGGACAGAGGAGCCTGGTGTGCTACAATCCATGGGGTTGCAGAGAGTCGGACATGACTGATATGCACGTACCGCACAAGTTTAGGCAGGCCAAAAGATCAACAACTATCAAATATCTAACTAGTAAATTTTTATCAAGCACAAACTATGTACAAAGAAATATTTTGTGGCCTCATCTTGCTAGCTCAAAGTCTAACTCTATACTTTCCAAAGTTTGGTAAAAGAAAGATGAGGCTTTCTATAATTAGAGGCAAATTGGACAAATTTTTCACAAACTAGTTTTCACTGGGTTGTCAGACCAGGGATCAATTGTTTATCCTGTACCTCTAGAAGGCCAGAGTAATGCCTTTTCTATGAAATGAGATAATTCAGGAAAATTTTGTCCTCTAGTGGACAAAGACTGTCATTTGACATTTCAGTAAGCAATGAATGTTGTTCACCGTTGAGCCATCAACTACTGAGGGAGTTCAGGATGGAGAAGAATAGAATGCTGGCCTTACGTAGTTAAGACGCACATTGAAGGAATGATTTCAATAAGGCTCAACCCCTGTATCTTCCCATATACAGAAAAGCCCTAAAAGCATTTACTTGCGATGTCTGATTTCAAGATTAGCAGTAATCTTTTGATGTTCAACTACATTTCTTTGTGTTGTTTTTTTTTTTGTTTTATTTTTCCAGCAGAAATTACTGTGTATCAGGCTCCTCCCTTAACTCTTTGGATCAGTTCCTCAGAGCTGTCCGAGAGGATGTTTCCCAGGTTATTGTCCTCAGTAATGTCCCTAATAAAACATGATTCTCAACTTTCAGCTTGTGCATTTTTTTTCCAGTGAACATTTTTTTTCCAGTTTATTGATGCTCAAATTAGTGCTGTTGTATAAAATTTAAAGCCCTAAGTATGAGAAGTTAAAGGAAAATATAAAATTGACAAAGTTAGACTTTCAGTGAATCTCTATCCGTAATTTTAGCATTTGCAGAAAAGAAAAAACCTCTTTTACGTTTTCAAGAAGCTCATAGTTTAATAAATACCTACCTATTCTCAACTTTTGCTGTCCTACTGAGGAGATCTTACTCCATGTATATAAATCATGAATGATGCATATACTCAAACTCATATATATACACACACATATATACACTTATTTGTTCTTAGCAGTTGATGTGGAGATGAACAGAGCAGGGGAGATCATGGTTTATTTGTAGACTTATCAAGCAAGAGATCATTTATTCTATCATTTTGTTGAGAAACCTGAAGTCTGAATTACGTAAGAGCAGTTAGTTATCTGGAGGCCGAACTAAAAGCAGACCCAAACATCCTTATTTGTTCTTAGCAGTTGATGTGGAGATGAACAGAGCGGGGGAGATCATGGTTTATTTGTAGACTTATCAAGCAAGAGATCATTTATTCTATCATTTTGTTGAGAAACCTGAAGTCTGAATTGCATAAGAGCAGTTAGTTATCTGGAGGCCGAACTAAAAGCAGACCCAAATATCCTGACCCTCAGGTAAGTTTTAGTTTTCTCTGCCACTTCTCATTCAAACCCAATTCACACCAAAGATGAAGGTCAGATGCAAAAAAAAAAGCAAACATAATGGGTGTATACAAAAAGCTGAAAGCTGCCTCAATCTGTTTGTCCATTTTTCACTCAAATATCCTTGACAGTTGTACTTTCACATGTTGGGCTCAAATGCTTTCTCTGAAGTCTTTACTGTGTTGGAACCAAGTGGGTGTGAACTGGAGCTCAGGGTGGGCATTAACCTGGGTGCCAAGTTTTAACTAAAATGGAAATACCTTACTTGATCAAGCAGACATTTTAGGGTACTAAGTACTCTACTCTGCAATGAATATCTGTTTGGTCAGTCCCAACGTGCGACCTAATTACTTTTGATTGATGTTGGTTGAGATTGTTGAATATATTTACTGAACTCCCAGAATGAACACATCATAACATACTATGCCAGAACTGCTGGCAAGAAGGGATTGGGAGATTGGTTTTAAGATACAGTCATTATCCTTAGGAGTTTACAAGATATAAACATATGATTTATCTGGGAGACACAGTGAATGAAAAATATCCCTGGTATACAGAGAACTCCTAAATAGTAAATGTAAAAACTGGATTAAGACTCTGAGTTTCCACTGCAAAGGGTATCGGTTTGATTCCTGGTCAAGGCAGTTCCACATGCCTTGCTGTGCAGCCAAAAAAAAAAAAAAAAGGGTAGAAACTATGAAAATCAATTCTCACAAGGAGAAATGCAAATAGACAATGAGGAGACTTAACTCCACTAGCTATGGAGTTAAGAGAAATGTACAACCAAACTGTGAGAAAACATTTTTTCTCTAGTCCTATTCTTAACCCTTGGTAGATATGAAAAAAGTTGATGATATCCAGTGCTGTCAAGAGTGTGAGGGAACACAAACATATATTAATGGTGGGACAATGGCTAAATATTTTGAAAATGTAAACTGGAAGTATCTTTAACAATTTAATTTTGCAAAGTAATCTTTAATTCTGTGGTCCTACTCTGGGAATCTATGAAGAAATAAAAGCATATGTACATGATAATACAGATACATTTATTTATTGTAATATTAGTTATCATGTTAGAATAAAGGGCAGCAGGGGACATGACTGACTAAATGGTGGTACAACCACACAATAAAATTTTATGCAACTATTAGAAAGAATGAATTGAATCTATATGTGGTTGTGTAAAAAAATATTACAGAATGAAGTATATAATAAATAGAAAAATACCCTCATATTTTAGAGTATGTGTTTATATGTTTTGTAGGAACATTGGAACAGGTGTGGACATGACATGATGGAGGAAGAAAGAATGACACTTGCTGTCAGTCTTTGCTAGAGGGCAAAAATGACTTGATATTGACTCACTGAGCAACCGCTGAAGCTTTTAAATGTGAATAAGGCTGAGGGAGGCCCTGGGGAAAATACAGATATATGAGATGTAGTTACTGACCTCCAGATACATTTGAATCTAGTTAGGATGAAAATGGACACATATAAAACAACATGAAAGCAGAAGAGTTCGTAATTACGTGCTAGGTTATATAGTATGGGCTCCAGATGCAGTGGTAATTCAGAGGAAAGGTTGATCCAGGAGAATGGAGGTGGGGGGAGCGGCGGAGGGGAGCTTATGGTGAAAAGGGATTCAGGTTGCGTCTAGAGACAGACCACTGCTTGCATTCTTTTTGTTTCTCTACTTTTCCTCTGCCTTTATTCATCTTGGTAAAGAACTTGCTGGCCAGTGCAGGAAACATAAGAAACACAGGTTTGATCCTTGGATCAGGAAAATCCCCTGGAGGGGCAACCTACTCCAGTATTCTTGCCTGGAGAATCTCCACAGACAGAGGAGCCTGGCAGGCTACAGTCCATAGGGTCACAAAGGTTTGGACATGACTGATATGACTTAGCATGCAAAATTATCATTATTCATCTTAGACTTTCACTGGTATTTATCTGAGCTCCTTATTTGCCCTTGACTTCATCATTGTTAATAATACTAGCTTAGGATTTTGAGCTCTGAGTAAATTGAATGCCAGGTTATTTTCAAGGCTGCCTTCGAACATTTTTTCCAGTCTCAGTCCCTTGGAATAAACATTAGATGGACTTTATTCAAACTACCCAAATTCATCCCGTCTCCATCTTTACTGATATAAGTTAACATGACAAGTACAATAACATTCAGTTATCATGGCTCATCTCCAATTGGAAATCCAGGTTAGGACCCCAAAGACTTGTTTAATTCCTGCCTCCTACACTGCTAAAATCAGAGAGGGTGAACCATACTAGTTGAGTTTTGCCATTCTACACTGAGTTCATTATGATTATACAGACCCAGCCTCAATTAAGTAATTTTTTCTGCAGTGGGAGGGGGTCATTTTGTGAGTGAATTTGAATGTCTGCATAGACCAGCATTATTGTTAATCACATCCGCACTTACATGTATTTATATGCATACTCACAAGTACAAAGATGCAGTTTCAAACTTAATTAAAAATAGAAAGCAACCTAAAGTGCGCAAGTATTTCCCCTGACTTCAGCATGATCTACCACTTTGACAAAATTTCATAAATCTCCCGCAATTGAAAATTCCACTGCACAGAACCATTTTATGCAGCAATATAGGTACTTAAAATATTCAACAACTTTCATCATGTTTTGCCTCTTGGTACATGGGATTTTTATGTATTTAATAGTTACATATGCTATATATTTTAAACAGTATTTTTTACTAATGTTCCCCCACAGTACATTTTTCTGAAACTCCAACATCTGTGTTTTGTTCTTGCCACACATGATGATAATCTTAAATCGAGTGCATCCAACCACAGAGGGTAGATTAGTTGACAATTGTTTTTTTCTTTTTTTTAAGGTGACTGGAACCAGTGAGGTCGGCGTCAAAAGTTACTCAGTCCTGATGGCAGAAATGCCTCCCTGCCCTCTCTCTGCAGAGCAATTCTGATCTGGCATCTGAGAGGCTCCTGCTGCTGCCAGGCCTGTAGCGGGTACACAGAAATCTAGAGAGGAACCGTGGGGAATGTTCGTTTGTTATTTATTTATAAACTCACAGGGCCACATCATGTAAAATTAAGACCTTTAATGCGCTCCTGCCTCAGTTGCTTGAAGGACGGGCTTTCACCAGCCAAGACCACCCACCGGCTTCCAGGCAGGGAGGCTGTGTGCGTTTGCTTTGGGCTGCGAGCTTTGCAGAGTCTACCTGCTAAAGTCTTCCCGGTGCTCTGACGGTCAGCAAAGGTCTGTCCCATCAGAGAGAATGTTCTGGAAGAGGAGTCTGAGGCTTTTGTGGCTGAAGAGACAGAGTGACTACTTTGGGGCATAAATTCCTTTCTGTATCTAGTTAATGAAGAGATTTACTCCAACATTCATTTATTATAAATTGAGGGAGGGGGTGGCTTCTCCCACGAGCCAGCATCCAGAGGGTCCCTTTCCTGTAAGAGTTCATAAATAATCAACAGTGATGATGAAAAGGTTTTGTAAGCATTATCTTTTCCTGTCACAAAAATTCCCTCATGCTTCTGAGGGAAGACCAATATAGTTTGCAGACAAAGATTTGGGAACCAAAATGGCCTTATGAATACGGAGTGGATAGAAGTGTTTGGGGACTTTGGAGAAAGAGCTCACCTGCCATCTGCCTACCTCACTGTTCCCACTTCAGCTACAATTTCAGTCTAATGCAAATGATGTCTGGTGGGGGGCACACCTTAAGTCATTCAACACGCAGTAACACGCGTGGTAGGTACACAGTCTCCTAAGAGGTCATGGTCTAATGGAAGAGGGAAGCAAGTGACAGAAAATGAAAAGCCAACTTAAAGTATTACAATAAGTTGAGGTGGGCGCTGAGTGCTAGGGAAATTCAGCGGAAGGAGGAATTAGTACTGCCTGAAGAAATTGGGAAAGCATTCATACAAGATATGACACTTGAGCTTGAAGAATGGATAGGCATTTTCCAAGATGAGAAGAGAAAACAACTCCAGGTAATTTTTTAGGGACCAGCATGGACCCAGGTATAATAGCGACTTGCATTTGAAGGCCTGCCAGATGCCACTGCTGTGTGTAGTGCTTTGCACACCAGGCGGTTGGCATTAGACATGCTGTCCAGCCCCCTTCCTATAAGAGAGACGCATGATCACTGTTGTTTATGTGGGAAAACAGAGGAGGCCCTGTGAGGTTAAACAACTCTCGAGGTTAAACACCTCTCCAAATTTGTGATTCAGACAGGTCTATTCGCTCCCAAACCCATGTCCTTTCTTTGACCTTGCATGTTCTCTGCTGCCGTTTTGCACAGCTGCAAGGGAATATGATTTGGTGAGGGGGAAGAGTGAAATCTAAGATGATTGTCAGGTGAGAGAGAGGGGGCTAAGGGAGGTCAGGTTGTGGCTGGGTTGTGAGGACACTTAACGCTACAGGAAGTTTGAGCTTAATCCTGTAGGCTGGTGAAAAGCCGGTCACTGAAGGTTTGTGTGTGTGTGTGTGTGTGTGTGTATTGACCATGCGGCCAGTGAACTGCAGAGGAAGGTGGTGGTGGTGGGTTGAGGGGGAAGGGAGTCCAGTCCATCTCTGACATATGCCGCCTCAGTCGCTTCAGTTGTGTCCGATTCTTGGCGACCCTATGGACTGTAGCCCACCAGGCTTCTCTGTCCATGGGATTTTCCAGGCAAGAATATTGGAGTGGGGTGCCATGCCTTTCTCCAGGGAAGCTTCCCCACCCAGGGAGCAAACCCATGTCTCCTGTGTCTCCTGCATTGCAGATGGATTCTTTACCACTGAGCCACCAGGGAAACCCATCTATGACATATAACACAGGCCTAAATGTAGGCATTCCATTAAGAGCAGTGGGAAGAGTTGACTGACTCAGTACGTAAGTATATTCAGACTTTGGAGGTGCACAGACTTGTAGCTTATCAGCTACAAGGCCTTTTAGGCAAATTATTTGACTTCCCTTCATGTCACAATGCAGGCTTCAGTCTCCTCATATAGAAAAAGGGGATAATTAAATCTTCTGCATCAGAATGTTGTGAATATTAAATAAAGTAATAATCCAGGTGATGCATTTGCCCAGAGCCTGGCTCATTGCACATTCTTAATTACAGATGAGTGTTACTCTATGAATGCACTGAAGAGCTACTTTATCAGACTATTCATGAGTTACCTATGAAAGCCCTGAATCAGTGGGGCTTCGAACACTCTGATGTGTGCAGTGGGGTGGCAGGTAGAATGGAGAAGTCTATAGAGTGTTTTCCCAGAGTGAGAACTGGGCCTGGGATCTGTGCAGTGATGCCCAGAGTGGGATGGGAAAGAGGAAATCAAAAGAAACCTGAGGGCAAGTAGTCCTTCCCTAAGGGCACTTGAGATGAACTCAGTGCCCAGGTGAACATTTATGTTGCAATACTGTTACATTTATTTTAATGGTAATAATAAAATCTGCCTTTTTTTCCTCCATTCACTATGATGGTGACTCCATCTATATATGTATGAATCCTGCAGCCACAAAATTAAAAGATGCTTGCTCCTGGGAAGAAAAGCTATGAGCATCCTAGACAGAGAATTAAAAAGCAGAGACGTCACTTTGCTGACAAAGGTCCATATAGTCAAAGCTGTGGTTTTTCCAGTAGTCATGTACACAGATGTGAGAGGCAAACCGTAAAGAAGGCTGAACACCGAATAATTGATGCTTTCGAACTGGTGCTGGAAAAGACTCTTGAGAGTCCCTTGGGCAGCAAGGATATGAAATCAGTCAATCCTAAAGGAAATCAACCCTGAATATTCATTAGAAGGACTGATGCCAAAGTTGAAGCTCCAGTACTTTGGCCGCCTGACGCAGAGTCAAGTCATTGGAAAAAACCCTGATGCTGGGAAAGATTGAAGGCAAGAAAAGGGGGTGACAGAGGATGAGGTGATTGGATGCCATCACTGACTCAATGGACATGAGTTTGAGCAAACTCAGGGAGATAGTGAAGGACAGGAAAGGCTGGCGGGTTGCAGTTTATGAGGTCACAAACAGTTGGACATGACTTAGTGATTGGACAACAACTATAAAGTGGATCTATTTAAAGATAAATACTAAGTGAATAAGAATGCAAGTACTATGTGGACACAGAAGAAATTGCGGATATGGACTGAAGCTGGGGACACGTGGCTTGTAATGGACATGGCCTTCTCCAGGGCAGGGACCTGTTTGTTTCACCAAACCATATGCCCTGCTGGTGCCTTGGGAGAACTCGTATTGAGTTTTAGCATCAAGCCTGGTGTACTCTTGTCATCTCTGAGATCATCTCTTGCTCTTTGTATCCTGAAATAGGGGAATTTCTGCTAACTGTGAATTCTAAACTCTTGGAGTGCTTAGTATGTACTTGCTGACTTTACATTGAATTCATGAAGGAGGCAGGTGATGCTCTGAATGATATTCAGCAAGGAGTATGAGAAATGATTAGTAGCACAGGTTTCTTTTTATTTTATCATATTTATGTGTGTGTGTGTGTTCACCTAATTTTTTTAATTGGAACATAATTACAAAATTGTGTTAGTTTCGGCTATACAACAAAGTGAATCAGTTATATGTATACATATACGTATCCCCTCCATCTTCAGCCTCCCTCCCACTAATTCCCACCCTTCTTGGTTATCACAGAGCACTGAGCTGAGCTCCCTGTGCTCTACAGCAGCTTCCTACCAGCTATCTATTGGCTGGTGTATACAAGCTAATCCTAATCTTCCAATTCCTCCCACCCTCCCCTTCCCCACTGGGGAGCACAGGTTTAGAGTCGCACCAACCTGAGTTCAAGTCCCTGGCCCACCTGTGAATAGTCACCTAACTAGGATGATTCACTTAACCACTCTGAGTTTCAGTTTCCTCCTGCATAAAGTAGCGATCTGATAATAATAGTACTGAAGTCATAGGGCTGTTTTAAACACTATACAAAACAAATGATGCAAAGTACTTTAGAAAGGGCTTGTCAGAAATATTTAATACATATTCATTAGCATATGAATATCATGCTAGTTATGATCACTGGTAGGTAGTGGGTGTTGTAGATCCAGTGCAGAGTTTCATGTCTGTTCTGGGGAGAGGGCATGGTTTACGCTGGCACTAAACACTTGCTGAATAAACGGATGAATGAATAAGCCTTGGAAGAAGTGGAGTGAGGTGACTTTGCACAATTTGAAGACATTTTGGCATATATGCTTTAAAAAGCGTTACAGTCAAGATGGGCTTCCCTTGTGACTCACACGGTAAAGAATCTGCCTGCAATGCAGGAGACCCAGGTTCAGTACCTGGATCAGGAAGATTGGAGGAGGAAATGGCAACCAACTCCAGTATTCTTGCCTGGGAAATCCCACGGACAGAGGAGCCAGATGGGCTACTCTTGCAAAGAGTCGGACACCACTGAATGGCCACACTTTCATTGTCATGTTCAAGATAGCTTGTGTTCATCAAGGCAAAATTCAATGGGCACTCTCCTTTTAAAGGGTAGGTTTTCCACACACACATCAGCCAACATCACTTTTACCTTTTACATCGCCAGAGATATCTCAGGTGAAATCGGGACAGGTGAGTATGCTCATAAGAAAAAAATCACTTGGGGCACTACAGGACTTGATAATTAAAGCTCACATGATACTATAATTCCAGAGTCTGAGAGGCTGAATTATTGGACTCACTGAAGAAATGCAATAATGTCCTCTAAATATCTTGCCTCAAGAATCACACTGCTCATAGAATTTGAAGTGCTTTTTGACCAAGACGACCTGAGGTTCTGCTCAGCTTGGCTAACCTTTAGACAGGCTTCTTGGCACTAGGTCCCTGACCTCCCTTTTCTTGTAGCATTTACTTTAGAAAACTTGTAAATTCTTTCTCTTTTCCTTGGAGACATACATCCTCTACAACCCAGAAAAGCCTTTATCAAGGACTTAAGATCTATCCCTTGGAAATGTAATCACTGAGGGAGTTAGCCACCCCTATCTCCAGTCTCTGTGAGAAGGTGGATGCCTAACTTCAGTAAGGGCCAATAAGCAAATGCAGATGGCCTAATCATTGACCAGCCTTCCTCCTAAGTCCTCCAGTACTTTTCTTTTAAATAGTTATGTGTTTATTTATTTGTCTGTGCCAGGCCCTAGTTGCAGCATGTGGAATCTAGCTCTCTGACCGGGGTTCAAGCCCAAGCACCCTGCGCTGGGAGTGCAGTCTTATCCACTGGACCACTAGGGAAGTTGCTCCTCCAGGACCTTTCTATTAGTCCAGTTCAGGGTTCAAAACCTCTTGCCACGTTTTATTTCAGTGGAGTTGAGTTCAGTTTTTCTCCTATTGTAAGAATCTTGAATAAAGTCATCCTTGCCATTTATAACAAGGGTGGTCCAACTTTTTATTATAATTTCATGAATTAAACAGGGGAGGTGAAGACTCACCCTGTGAATTTACTGGCTGGCATTCAAGTTGGCATGATACCGACCACAATCAATCAGGTAGATCTAATAATGCCCTAAGCTTTCTAATGCTGGAGTTCATGGTGTATTATGAACAGAGTGTGGGTTGCTTGGTCTTACGCCACCCTGAATATAATCGGGACAGACTTTGGGCTGAAGCCCTGGCACTGGGAGTGCAGCTGATACAGAATTAATGCTGCTCAACTTGTCCAGTGAGGGCTCAACTAATACGCTGATTTTTAAAAAGCACGCTGCTCTGAAAGAGTTAAATTGAAACTCGGATTATCTGACGTGAAACTAAAGGCAGGAAGTTTTGGGTGTCTTTGTCCAGTTGAAATCAGGGAATTTTGGAAAGCAGTTAGATAATGAATTTTACTAATTTGTTTTATCATATTATTCAGTTCCAACTGCCTGCTGAAATAAGTTTCTTACTGAGTTACAGTTGACATAAAACCTGGTATTAGTTTTGGGAGAATATCATATTATTCTGGATCCAGGCCGGAGGCAAGAAGGGGGAGGGATGGACTCCTTGTTGACCATAGGCACCCTGAGAGCACATAGAAAGTGTACCTAGAGGGCGTAGCCTGGGACCAGGCAGTATGGCATGTACCTGATAAAGAGAACCATTCCACCAGGATAGTGCGATCTACCTTCCGGCCTAGATGTTTACTTGGCTGGCCTCTGAGCCAGTGTTGATCGGCACGCCCCACGTGGGCCATGCCCATTGACCTGAATTCTGTTGGTAGAATGGAATTCAGCGGCCAGGCACAGTCTTTCCTTTGCTCTTTTTGTCCTTTCTTGTCATCCTCAGCAGTCCCACTTCTGTAACACATACCTCCTGCAGAGAAAGAATGCACCAGTTTTAGGCCCCATGGTCAGTTCTCTCCTTTTATGGACGGGCAGGCTTGGTTGCAGTTCTGCAGGTCTAGTTGAAATGCTTCACGCCCTGGGCACGGTGAGAAGGGGAATTCTTTGTGACAGCTGGAAAGCAGGGCTTGAGCTGACGCTTACAGTGTTTCAACATTTTGTGGCGCTTTCTCAGTTCAGATCAAATGATGGTTGTTAGGTGTCTTCAACTTGATGGCTAGACGGTTAAAAGAAAAAGGAATGAGTCAGCACTTTCATAAAATAAAATTTCACCAGTGAATGCTGATTTTTTTTTTTTTTAAACTATGATGGTTACTCTTAGTTCAAAGTGCTATTTTGGAGCAAACTCTGCCTATATTGATGAAGCCGCAATTGAGGAATGCATAACTGCGCATGTTTCTATTAGAGGTAGATGGTAATTCCATGAGTAGAGCTGTTGAGAATTAGAAGTTTGATGGGCTGTCAGCTGTCTTAGTCAGCGACCTATGCTCAATTGGAAAAAAGTTATAGTCTTTGGTTATGCTGTGATCAGTGCCCACTTCTTCAGTCTTATTGGTCAGTGTTCCTCTCTTTGAATCCACCTTCTTCTCTGTTTAACCTAAGCAAACACCATCTGCCCTGGGGTCCCTCCTATATGGTCCCAGAGGAATGAGTCTATATTAGCATTGAGAACACCATATTGCAATTATACATGTACTCCCCTGTCTTTAAGGTGAGGTAAAGATTGTGGACTTTCAACTCTCTTGAGAGCAGGGGTTTGTATCTTATTTATCTTTAAATCCTCAGAAACTAGCACCATCCCTGTTTCAAGCTTAGCCCTGGGTGAATCCATTTTTTAAGGATTAATGGATATGATTATTTTTAGTTCAACAACAGATTTGCATAAAGGCTTTAATAATATTTTGGACATCTAATGAACAAGTATTCAAAATTAAAATATTTTTATCATAACTTTTTAAAAGCACAATATTTTTGTAAAATAGAGAAAAGAAAAATAATCACCCATGTCCCCAGTTTTCTTCTTTGAACGTTATTCCAAACTCTTTACCAGAAGTGTTTTAGGATAGTTTATCAAATTTGCTTTCCCACTGGGACTGGAAATGCTTTAAATTTAGAATAAATTTGGAAAGAAGTGTTATGTTTGCCATTCTTAGTCTTCCCATTAGACACATGATTGCTCCCACCAGTTATGTCAAGTCTTTATTTTTCTTCTAAGATGTTTGGGAGTTTTCTTCACTGAGTTTACTCTAAGGTTATTATATTGTTTTTCAGAGTTTTGAGTTCTGATTAAAAATATCATAGCAATGGCAAGAATGTGGGGGAAAAGGAGACGCTTGCACACTGCTGGTAGGAATGTAAAAGGGTGGAAAACAACACAGAGGTTCCTCAAAGAATTAAAAGTGAACCACCGTGTAATCCAGAAATCCTACTTCTGGGTATTTACTCAAAAGAATTGAAATCTGGGTCTTGAAGAGACATCTGCACTCCCACGTTCATCACAGCATTAGTCATTAACAGACAAGCTGTGGAAGCAACTTAAATGTCCATTGACAGAAGAATGAGTAAAGAAAATATGGTAGACACCTATAATAGAATGTTATTCAACCTTAAAGAAGAATGAAATCCTGCCAGATACAAAAACATGAATGAGCCGGAAGGACGTTGTGCCAAGTGAAATAAGCCAGTCACAGAAGGACAAATACTGTGTGATTCTGCTTTTATGTGGAATCTAAAATGGTCAAACCCATAGAAACAGAGAGTGGAATAGTGGTTGCCAGGGTTTGGGGGGAGAGGGAGACAGGGAGCTGCAGTTCGAGGGGTACGCAGCTTCAGGTACGAAAAATGAATGAGTTCTAGGGGTCTAGTATACAACAGTTGTGTCTGTAGTTAACGATGGAATATTGTAAACTTACTAATTTGTAGAGGGGATAGATCTCACGGTAGATGTTCTTACCACAAAACAGATCAGAAAGTCAAGTTCAGGAGGGTTCCTAGACTATATTCAGTGCTTGTCTTATCCTGAATAGCTCTACATAGCTTCCTAACATACAAGTGAGGCAATGACATAGCAGAATTTCTAAGTTCAGTGTCCTTATCTGTAAAACAAACATACAAATAAACAAGCAGGATACTAGGACAATACTAAAAAAAGAAAAAAGAAACAAAATCATGGCCTTAAATGTTCAGCGCTTTGGTCCTGCCCATCTAGCTATTAAAGTACAAAGCCTTTCACTATGCCCTCACCTCCTCAGTCTCGTCTCCTTATGGAAGTGACAGGACTCCAGAGGAGAGTGGGAAAGCTGTTAGAATTTACATAGTTGAAATCCTGTTCTTTCATCCCTGTAGAAGGAAATGCAACCCACTCAAGTATTCTTACCTGGACAATCCCACAGACAGAGGAGCCTGGCAGGCTACAGTCCATGGGGTCGCAAAGAGTTGGACACGACTGAGCAACTAACTTTCATTACGGCTCTGTTCAATATAGGTTGGAGACCAGTATCAGCGCATGAGACTCTTTTATCCTTCTCCTGGCTTGTCCTAAAGAGGAAGAGAAGGGTCGACAAGTTGGAGGGTCTCACGGTAGAAGGAAGAACTGGCCTCTCTTATTTACATCACTGGAAAACAATAATGGATGAAGATGGAGCAGAAAATTTGTGTCTCCATTTTGATAGTTACTCTATTTTTTTTCCCTCTAAAACTTTCTACTGTGTATAGATCTGATTTTTTTTAAAAGGAAGGATTCACTCCACTAAACAGATTCCGTTTCTCAGGCAGGTGCAGGCCTTGCTGTTAAATCTTAATTTTCTGAAAAGATCTTAAGGAGTTATAATTTAATTTAGGCATGGTTTTTTGATGAAACTGCTTAACCTAGCCTAAATGTCCAATCTCAGAACCATGAGCAAATAAATAGCTATAGTTTTAAGTCACTTGGATTTGTGGTAGTTTCTTATCCAGCAATAGCTAACCGATACACTGTATTTTCAGTAAATTCCATAATCAATGAAAAGAAGAAAAAGACAGTACATGGAAACGTAGTCATTTAATAAATGTTTGTTGAATAAATAATTGCCTGAGTGAACAAATGAGTGAATAAATGCAAGAAACAGAGTCATATTTTTTTCTTAGTCAATTTCAGGTTTAACAAAGCGCATTTTGGTACCTGGAATGTTGATTTTCTTCTCCACTGCTATGTCACCCAATACATATCTCTCTAATAACAGCAGTTACACTGAGTTGTAGACATTCATGTGTGCGTTTCATTAGATTATGTGCAATTTGAGACCCTGGACAGTTTACTCATTAACTCCGTATCCTTAATTCACATATGCTCAATGCACCCAAAATGTTGATTCTTTAGGATTTTTAAATTGTATATGAAGTTCTGACTTCTGAAAACTTCATGACAGCCCTATCAGTATCAGTGGTTCTAAACCACGGCTGAAAATTAAAATAATTTGAAAGGTTTAAAACAAACTTTAGTGTCCAGCTTTAGGCCAACTCAGCCTCTCTAGGAGGTAGG
The DNA here is from genome assembly GCF_001704415.2 of Capra hircus. Classification (NCBI taxonomy): domain Eukaryota; kingdom Metazoa; phylum Chordata; class Mammalia; order Artiodactyla; family Bovidae; genus Capra; species Capra hircus. Next base: position 31,865,020 of record NC_030819.1, read on the forward strand.
ACTAGGCAATGCTGATGTGCAGCCCATGTGAGAACCTGAGTTCAAATGTCCTCAAATCTTATCAGTATTAGCACTGGGAAATGGCCCTCTCCAGCAATGAGAATCTATTAAGAAACAATTTGAAATCACTAAGTATTCTAATTTTCAGAGTTAAAATATGAGTAATAACTGAAGTGCTAAATATTATGTTATGATATGAAGGCATGAATTTGTGTAAAGGATACAGGGCAACTCACAAAATCTTATTATTGGTTATTTGGCATGGAATTGTCTATCTTTTAATTTTCCCTTTATTTTTTAAGATTAAAACTATAAAATACTTATTGCAATTTAAAATTTTTCAGACAAACACCAATTTAAGTTTTCCATTTTATTTTCAGTCAAGTGTTTTAAGATATTTTAATGTTTACTCTTTAGTGTTGATTTTGAACATTTAAAATTGGTTCATTTTAAAAAGTTTTCGTTCAACAATAGCTCATTTAGAACAAATCCCTCAAGATTGCCTCTCACATGAATATTTATACCCTAAGATCTCAATTTGACAACATTAAGCTTTGTATTCTTATTTCTTAAACAACCAAAACATACTTATAGATTGATTTTAATGCCCTTTCTTTTCTCCATTTGAATACACTATGATTAAAAGTTCACAGCCTTGGTTACATTACATAATTTGAGAAATAATCAACAATGTCCTTGGTGATTAAATATTCAAGTTTGCAATTATTTTGTAACTTTTGTTCTGCTCTTCGCTCACTCTAAAAATTATCATAAAATTTTGAAAGATGTCCTCAGTGTAGAATATGTCCATAAAATATTAAATATTCAATTTTCCTCTATCATGGCTTGAAAAATTCATAATTACATGATGATCCACATAATAACTCATTCTGAAAAGTCATATATGGCACTCCCTCTGTGACTGAGTTAATAATTTACTGCTGTGTGGGATTTTCACTCTGCACTGTTAGTCTTGGGAACATTTATTAAGCAAATGTTCATTTGCAAAGATCAGGATGTGAATGAAGAGGGTAAGAATTTAATGAGGAGTGACAGACAGGTGAACTGATTCCATATAGAACTTTAGTACAAGGGAAAGCAAAGAGCTTTATCTTTCATTGCCTCGATAGACACCTGAAATGAAATATAGGAGACAGAGGGCAGGAGAAAAAAAATGATGCTCTCCTGCAGGGGCCAACAGGGGGATAAATCAAGGGGAGCGAGGAATACAATTCAGGCCATTTGCAAAGATGCCATGGGATGTGATGTTCTGAGCTTCTATAGAAGAGGGGATGCTGACTTTTTATTTTAAAAGCACCAAATGCTGCCAAGGAGAATATTTCACATCTTCTTTTTTTTTTTTTTTTTGGTATTCCAAATTTTTATTGACAATAGCTTGAGTGACCAAAGTATGCAACTGAATGATGAGTAGTCAGAAAGAAGCTTCCCCCAGACTGGTTATTTTAGGGCTTAGGATTGCTTACAGAGACTTTTTGGGGAAACCATGTTACTTAAATAAAGGTCTAAAATTTTTATATGACACCTAGGAATACACCTTAGAAATGAATAATCCATATTTTTTATGTGGGCCAGTTCTGTAGAGATATAAGCAATGTGAATAATTTGATTCATTAAATAATTGTATCTCTTGGAACTGTGACTTCACGTTTCCATGTTGTCTCGGGCAGATTTTGGGTTATTCACAACAGTGATGCGTTACCAGGAAGAGTCAGCAGATGGAACCAAGAAGAAAACTGGCCTGACTACCTTATTATTACTTTAATTTCTGATGATACACACCATGGTTTGAGAGAAGGGGTGAAGAATGCATACAGAGATAAATTTTCTGCCATCTTAAATTCTATTTTGGGCTTCCCTTGTGGTTCAGTTGGTAAAGAATCCACCTGCAATGCAGGAGACCTGGGTTTGGTCCCTGGGTTGGGAAGATCCCCTGGAGAAGGGAAAGGCTACCCGCTCTAGTATTCTGGCCTAGAGAATTCCATGGACTGTATAGGTCTGTTTGGGATATGGTGAGGGCTAAGTAAATACATAAATGAAAAAGTTAAAATGAACTGACAACAGAAAATAAGAGCACACATGGATTTGAAATTTGTTGAAGATTTATCTGAAGTCACCATTTCTCGTATTGTCATGCTTTGTTTTTTTCATCTATAATGATAAGTTATGAAAACTAGAGGCAACCACCAAGGAGGATGTAAAGAGAGAATCAAGTTTTGTAGATTGGAGGAGATAGATTTAATTTGGTTTGTCTCCCCTTCAAAGTAGAGGTTACATTTGCCATCTTTGACAGTGTTGAACTTTGCCTCAGTCCTGTGTTCCTGAAAAATAATGGAGGTGAAGGTATATACCGGTATATAAAGACCCTGGTTCAAATCCTGGTTTGCCTTTGGTTGACTATGTGGCCTTAGACATTTCATAACAACTCTGATGGTTTCCTCACATGGGAAAATGTGTATCGTAGATTAGGGAATCTTTTCAGAGCTCCTACAACTTTAAAATTCCATGGATAGAGAATGATGCTAGTGTTTCCTTATAGATTGATAGAGACAATTCTAAAATCCTTTTTTTCTCACCTCATTTATTTTGGGGGGAACATGTATTGATAGCCCTTTAGGTTTAATGTTTTGCCTTAAATTTTTTATCCAGATGAAGAGGCTATGGATTCTTGAATTTCAGCATTTATGCTGAGAGCAAGCCAGAAATAGTTGTGCTGAAAAGTATTCTTTGAACTTCAGTTTTATTACCTGGAGATGTTTGGCACTTTGACCAATAATAAATACCAGAGAATTCCTTCATATGCAATTCCCCAGAGCTGTATTAAAAAAAAAACAAAACTGTTTTCTATTGAAGAATAGCCAATTAACAATGTGTGATAATCTCCGGTGGACAACAAAGGGACTTGGCCGTATGGATACATGCATCCATTTTCCCCTAAACTCTCCTCCCATCTAGGCTGCCACATAGCATCGAGCGGAGTTCCTTGTGTTATACAATAAGACCTTGCTGATTATCTATTTGAAATATAGCCATGTTAGGGAGTTTGGGATTGTAGGGCTTTAGATTTAGATAAGGGCCTGGGTGAAATGCCAAGATGTCTTGCTTTCAAATTTCCAGCCACTTGGAAGAAATGTGTCTTCAGTGTTCTCTTCATGGAGATGCAAGTAGAAGCTGTTCTTAACTCGTGTTCAGTGAGGAATCACGAGAATTTTTTTTTAAGATATAAAGAAATGCTTGGGTTCTGGTTTTAACATAGGCCCAGCTGTTCAAACCAGGTTCCTCCCATTTTATAAGTAGAGAATAAGAATTTTTGCAGTAGCATATTTTACAGGTATTTTGAATGAGACAGAGAGTCTGGGTTCCATTTTGCATGCCCTAGTAGAATGACATATATGATTGCTGCAGTCTACGTATACTTACGTAAGAGAAAAGTATTTAATAATATTTATTTAAGAATCAAAATGCATCTAGTCTTTTCTCTCTAATCTCCTGGATTTATCCTCATTTTTGTTCTCAGCCCTCACTTTCAAAATGTAAATTTTAGCTTATCCTTGCTGAAGCTCACGCTGCATTTATTGGTCAATTTACTCTTGTTTGCTACAACAAAGTCACCATCCCAAGAAAGGCTTAATTTTCATGTCAGATAGGGACCAGAAAAGGATTTGTAACCAAGTTCTTTAAATCCTAATAAGTCAATTTCCTCATCAAAAATATTAGTTACCAAGGTCTAAATGAGGTCACTTTCAAATGCCAGGTAAAAATACAGTACTCAATGATCTATCATAAGTAACTCCTCTAACTATAAATTTTAAGATCAACTAATGCAGAATTTTAATCAGAGCACTGAAGAACCTCAAGCTGATTGTATCTCCACTTAACAATAATGATTAAAACATTAACAACAAAAACAGTGAGTGTTGGAGAAAATTCTTTCTAGACATCAAATGCAATGAGCTCCTGATTAATATGCATTCTTGTATGGTAACACCCAAAGCATGCATATGTGAATACAGATACCCTTACATTTATATCATTAAAAGTTGCCAACAAAGTATTAGATTTTTGTAACTGCAATGAAAATATTTTGTAGGATATGTAAACTGGAGGCTCCACTGAGTTGCTCTAAAATTATTTGGTTAAAGGGTAAATACACCTTGTACATCATAATGAAAGTCTTATAGGTAGGGGTAGAGATTAACACTTCGGGCTGTCTACAGAATATTAATAAAATTCAATATATTTTCTAAAAGGTATAATTTATATTTTGTGGAAATGAGACCCTTTTCTAATAAAATTCTTCTGTCCTTCATTCTGTTCATATAATTCTGCTATAAATCATCCTGTAGGAATATTTTCCCCCTAAATATTCATCTCAGGGAGAACCTATTTAAATAAGCCCTCTTAGCAAGATCTTTCAGAATTAAAATTACACCATGAGCGATACTTCATCCAATATGTTTCCTCCTATAAAATTTTCTTATGCCTCAAATAATATTTTTGTTGAATTACATTATGTTCACATGGTCGATCTGAGGTGACTTTGATAGGAAAGAAACACTGTGGTAAAAAAACTACAAATTATTTCCGCCTTTTTAATTGCACCTTCTCTGAGACCATGCCGTGGCAGCTCCTTTCTGCTCCCCCATCTACATATACAGTGAGAAAAACCTAAGGGCACTATTCTCAGCTTCACCACAAAGAAAGAATAAGAAGGAAGAAAAATGGCTGCTGGATATACTAGGTTTCCTTCGTCTCTGGTAAACTAGAACATTACGCACTTTCATAGTCATCCAAAGCTAATTTTACCCCTACTGTCTGCTAGTCATTAGACTAAAATCTTTTATTTAGTTCTGATAGGAATACAGTAAGTAACTGGATTTCTAAGGATGTGAGGTAAAATATGGAGAGGAGATAGACGTGTCAGGCATACCCACATACACACACACACAGAGGCACGTGCACACACACAATACATTAATGTCAGAACCTACGCACGGTTTCATACTGGGGGTTGCCCCTTGAAAATATTACAGGAAGTTTCTGTGAATCAGACAGACTGACTCCTCTGGGCTTTGAGGAGCTTTTGATGGGGGTAATTAGAAAATCTCCTGCTTTTGTACATCATTAAGTGCTTGACAAATGAATATTCACGTTTTATTTCATCTAATTTCCATAAGGAAACTGAGGTTTAGTCAGGTGAAGTGACTAAAGATTACACAAGTCTTGGAGATGTTTTCTTTTTCATTTGTTTGCTTATTTATTTAACTATCATTGATTTACCAAAAAGTACCCAACGCTTCATGAATTTGCATGTCTTCCTTGAGCAGGGGCCATGATAATCTCTGTATTGTTTCAATTTTAGTATACAGGCTGCTGAAGCAAGCACCTTAGTATTGTTTTCTGATGCAGAGGCCAGGACTCCACCAGTGTGTTGCTATCAACTCACCTGTTCATCCTCCTGGGCCTTCTGGGAGTCCTTGGCATCAAGCGAGCGTTGAATCAGGGGCTCAGATTAAACGTGTAGCTTTGTTGTGAGATCTACGTGAGAAGCAGTGGTGCACACAGGCTCCACAGTCCTTGCAAACACTGAAGACTTGATAAACCCTCTGTGTGTGACGTGGAGCATCGCAGCCTGTAGAATAATTGTGTCTGGGAGCAGAAATCACTACTCTTTCCTCTGTGACTTCCAAAACCATTTGGTTTCCTGCTGCTGCTAAGTCACTTCAGTCGTGTCCGACTCTGTGCGACCCCATAGACGGCAGCCCACCAGGCTCCCCCGTCCCTGGGATTCTCCAGGCAAGAACACTGGAGTGGGTTGCCATTGCCTTCTCCAATGCAGAGCAAACTAGAGAGCAGCTGCTGGCCTTCAGTACAGTTCACAGACATTTACGATATGCACATGTTAATTAGAAAATACAGTATTTGTGTGTGTGTGTGTTCGTTGCTCAGTCATGTCCAACTCTTTGCAACCCCATGGACTGTAGCCTGCCAGGCTCCTCGGTCCATGGGATTCTCCATGCAAGAATACTGGAGTGGGCTGCCGTTCCCTTCTCCAGGGCATCTTCATGACCCAAGGATCAAACCCGTGTCTCCTGCATCTCCTTCACTGGCAGGCAGGTTCGTCACCACTTTGCCACCTGGACATCTCTGTTACTGTTCAGTAATCGTAATTACAGCTATTATTATCCTCCCCACTTAATAGGTAAGCAGATTTAAGCACAGAGAGGTTAATTACTTGCTCAAAATCACATAAATCCAGTAGAACCAAAATCTGAACCCAGCCAGAACTTAGGCTAGGCTCTGCTGCCCCTTTGGATATTAGGAGCTGTACTAAGTGATGAAGAGACCAAAATCAACAAGGGTCCTTCCTTAATAAATCCAGAGCCTGTATGGGAGATAGGGCTTCCCTGGTGGGTCAGATGGTAAAGAATCTGCCTGCAATGAAGGAGACTCAGCTTCCATCCCTGGGTTGGGAAGATCCCCTGGAGAAGGGAATGGTAACCCACTTCAGTATTTTTGCCTGGAGAATCTCATGGACAGAGGAACCTGATGGGCTACAGTCCATAGGGTCACAAACAGTCAGACCCAACTGAGCACAGCATGGCACCAAGCAGGTTTAGCAGGTCCAATCATAGTGTCAGGTAAAGGAGTATAGACTAGGAAAGGATGTAGCGGAAGACAGTGACCTCAGGAGACAGCGGGAAGAAGGAGAGAGAAGGTGGGTGAGAGAGATGGGAGATGTCGACCTGTTTTCCCTTCCTGGGGTTGGTTTGGGCGGCAGTGGTGTGCAGTGAGGAGGTGGCGGGCACTGGGCTTACCTAGCTGTCAGTGACAGGGGAGGCAGTCAGGGGGGAGGCCCATGCTCCACTCCCCTGTTTGGAATTCTGATTGGAGTCTGCTCCACCCAGAGCCTCGTGAGGAGAGGGGAGGTGAGCTGTGACTGAACAGAACAAGGTCTTTCTTGTGCTCTTGAGGTTTTCTCAGTTCCACGCTGTAGAAGCTGAGTTGATGCACAGTCGACCAGTCCTGGGGACAGCGCTGCAGGTGACTCATGAGCCAGGGAACTGGATAGTGCACATGATGGAGATTCAGGATTTTCCCAGGAGCCAGAAGAATAAAGTACATGTGCAGGATGCCCAGCTGCCTGATGGAGTCAGCATACAGCAGAAATATGAAGTGCCAGCCAGGGCACACCCAGGACTCACGTGTCTGCTAGAGCCAGCCTCTGCCCCCCACACCCCTCAAGCTGAAGGCGCAGACCCCTTGCTCTTTATAGAGGAGAGAAGCTGGGTAAGCACTAGTGTATCTGAGCATCTGAACAGACCAAGACACAGTGTGAGTTAACCTTGCCACCCTCCCACACCATCTGCAGCATGCAGAGAGCTTTGGGCAGTCAGGGTCTTCATAAACATGCTTTCTTCTTCTCTGAGGTCTTGTTTCCTCTAGCATGGCATGTGAGATAAAAGCACATTTACAACAATCTGCTAGCAAAAGAAGGAGAAAAAAGTTTAATGAACCTGTATCATGAATACTCTTTTCAATAAGAATATTTTGTTTGTTCCTATATGTAAGGAAAGAAGACTTACTACTAATGCAGCATTTTAACTTAGCTAAAAGAAGTGATTGGGCCAAGCAAGTGCTTACTAGGAAGTATTTTCTGAGATAAGGTCTAATTCTTTAATTGCCATTAATTTGTACCCAATTAAAAGGAGGCACTAAAAACTATAGTGAGTATAAATGAAGGAAATCAAGCTGGTGAAGAATCTGGAAACCCTGGGGAGTTTCCCCTACTGAAGATAAGGCAGTGGTGAAAAAATGACTGGCTGCAGATATATAAAGGGTTCTGTTGATAAAATCAGGTAATCAACATAAATTTGCTTTATATGCTCTATATTGCTTTGGAGATGTTAGCTTTTTCTACCTTATTTTATTTGCTGTAGTTTCAGGTGACAGAAGCAGACCCGATGGGTCAGATGGATAAAGAAGCAGATTGTACCTCTGTATATAAAATTGTAAAGCGTCTGATAGTGGAATGTGCTGCCTTAAACATGGCAACTGACAGTGTTTTGGGACAGGATGAATTTGTCTTTAAGGTCACTTTCAGGCTCTAAGTCTCTGCTGTTCTAGGAAATGATTTCTTAACCCATAGATTTCATCTCTGGGTCTTTCTTCCTTAAAATTGAAGTGGAAAAATGACTTTCTCCAGGACAAGTGTCTGGAGCTCCACTAAGTCAGTTCAGTCATGTCCAACTCTTTGTGATCCCATGGACTGTAGCCTTCCAGGCTCCTCTGTCCATGGGATTCTCCAGGGAAGAATACTGGAGTAGGTGGCCATTTCCTTCTCCAAAGGATCTTACCAACCCGGGAATGGAACTGGGTCTCCTGCAGGCAGGTTCTTTACCATCTGAGCCATGGGGAAAGCCCCAGGTGTCTGGTAAGTGGTGGATTTTTGCGCCTATGAGGATAAGTGAACACAGCAGCTTGTTGTTCGGAATGCGGGCCTTGAGTCGGAAGCTGTAGCACTGTCGGAGCAGGTTAGAGAGGAAGAACCCTGGCCCACCCCAGAGAGTCCGAGACTGAGTCTGCAAAAAGGTGGGAGGAGCTCGGAGTTAGACACTGGGGGACCTCCTGGAAGCAAACTCCAGAGTGTGGGAGTGCTCAGACCTGGGAGAGACTCCAGAGCTCTGGGAACCACAGCAGCTTCAGCTCAGAATCCTGCCTGCCCTTCCATCAGGGCAAGTAACCCAAACCTCAGAGTGAACCCAGGGGGCTTATTTTGGGTTAAAATCAGTGGTGCCCATTGTCAGGACAAATACAAATCAAATATAAGAGGCTTAATTCCTCCTGATGAAAGTAAGGAAAGAGATTTCCCTCCCCTCCTTTTTCTCAGAGCATTTACTTTGCATGCCCAGTCTGCTGCTGGTCACTACTGTGGCTCAGGCACTAAGTCGTGTCTGATTCTTTGCAACTCCACAGATTGTAGCCCATCGGGTTCTTCTATCTGTGAGATTTTCTCGGCAAGAATACTGAAGTGGATTGCCGTTTCCTTCTCCAGCATTTGTTTTAGAAAACATATAATTACAAGTACTTCCTCATCTCTTTGAAATATATAAGAATCTTTTAGAAAATGAGATAGGCCTTTTTTCAGCTTTCTGACCTGGGAATGTCTTTCTCAAGGACCTGGGAGGCATCTCTTTAAACATCAAGACAGACAGGGCCCCCATCTCCCAGTCTCTGTAGGTGGGCAAGAACCTGATTTTGGTGGGTGTCTTGTTCCAAATTGCAAAGCTACTCCCTGTCACAAAGAGATGAGTAGTGTGTTTTCACTCTGGAAAAAGCGAAATTAGCCAACATGAACGGTAACCCCAACTACCAGGTGAAGTCAGGATGGACTGTTGATGACAAATGGTGCCGTTGAGCGCTCTGACTTGAGGACTAGCTCCTGTTGACCTTGAAAATATGTATGCAGTGGCTTGCGTCTTCTGAAGATTCTTTTCTGTCTTTACATCTCTTAGTGGATTGCCTCTGATTCACTTTGATTTCTGGTTTAATGCTTATTCAATGATAAACCTCTTTTCTTTCTCTACTATTTTTGTGGAGAGGTTTTCTGTATCAGAAGACTTTGTTTTTAAAACATATTTCCCCAACACCATATTGTTATGCTGATAGATTAAGTACCTTACCTATCCATCCTGACCTTCCACAGGGCCCTCCCTTCCCTTCTCCCTCCCTCCCTCTATCACTCCTCAGCTGTCATTTATCTTTTCTTTACCTTTCTATTTTTTTTCCCCAAATTGGTATGTAAACCCATTCTCCAGTGAAATTATTCTGCGTAGATGGATTGGAATGTTTATGAAAGGACATATGTCATAGATATTCTGAAAAAAGGTGACAGTATGTAACCAACAATTAAAACACTGATTTAATCCAAAGTGTATTTTCTTTGCAGTGAGGAAATTTAGAACTGGGGCCTCTGGTGTTGAGAATTTGGAACAAAGGAAGTTTCCTTCTTAAAGGAAGATGTTTATTTGAGGATATTGGTAAATATAAAAAAAAATGAACTTCTCATTCTGAGAGGTATAAGGTTGGAAATTATAAAATGCCTATAGTATAGTATAGTATAGTATAGTATAGTATAGTATAGTATGTGCATGTGTGTGTGTGTGTGTGTGTGTGTATTAGTTACTCAGTTGTGCCCAACTCTTTGCCAACCTATGAACTCTTCTGTTCATGAGATTTTCCAGACAAGAATACTGGAGTGGGTTGCCATTCCCTTCTCCAATAGCATAGTATAGTATGATGTTATATTTATTATATTGCAATCAGTTCATCTATATTTGTGTGTATCTATATCTGTCTATCTATCTATCTATCTATCTATCTATCTATCTATCATCAGAAGCCATTTCATTTGTTCTTTTGGGAATGACAAAAATATTTATTTGAATATGGTGATGAATTCCATGTACTAGCAGACAGGGGAGATGCAGATTATTACCATTGTTCATTTCCAAGGCATCATTCTTTGGTTATAAAAGCTACCCAAAGAGCATATTAGTGAAACAGTTTATTTAAAAGTACTCATTAAACAAAAATATAGAACCTCTGAAATGATTTAAGCGAGTGATATGATTATGTTTCTATTGATACGGAGGAGTTGATGAGTGCCCGAACTCTTCAGTGGTGAGCAAATTCCTGGGAGGCCCCAACCAGCTTGACTAGGGAAGCATCCTCATGTCCCTGACCTTCCTAATAAACTATAGCAGCAGCGTTCCTGGTGAAGTCTCCTTTGTCAATAGCAGCAAATACTTAACCTTTTGAAGCCAAAATGCACATCTGAAGTAAACATTAAAATATCTCTTAATTCTCTCAGAAAGCTTAGACTCTGAAATTGTTTGCACAAGACTGTGACTTAATTTCTGAACCTTACCTTTTTCTCCCCAGAGGTTTTGACCTTATCCATGCCAGAGAGCCACAAAGCAATGTCTGGCATATGAATAAATACAAATAAAATCTCACATTTTGCATAACGACAACTGTCATTCCATACAGCATAGGACTATCTTAGGTCTACTGAAGAATTCTATTTTTACCACAAATTCAAAGCTATCTCATGTTACTTTTCTTAATTAAGCTGGGCTGAGCTCACAATTCAAAAGGCTTCATTTTTTTTTTTTCCCTGCCTAAATTAAACTCCCTGTGCAATGCAGTGACCAAAACAAATAATCTATGACCTACAAACAAGACACTTGCGTTCCCTGAAGAATTACGCTCTTGTTTCCTCTAGGTTATACATCTTTGAACCTCTCTTTGCTGTAACGACCTTCTGGTGCTCATTAGCAAGCTGATTACCATTAACACAGCTATAATGCAGCAATTTTCTTGGTGTATGTCTAGGAGAAATGCTCATCTGAATGCAGTCAGGGGACAAAATTAACTGCATAAATCTACAGCACAAACTGGATCTCGTCCAACTTTACACGCATCGTCTTTCCTCTCCTAGTTGTGACATCATGGTCCAGATTCCCACTGACGGCTTAATAAGTATCTCAGGGTTTCATATTTAATTTCCTTTCATCTCTGTATATTACATTTCCAAGCTTAATTTCAAGAGTGCCTGACCACCTTATTACCATGTCTGGTAATATATATTTACCTTTAATCTCTTAGCTATGTCCCCTAATGGCTCTTTTATGAGATTCTTATCTACTTTATTTTTATCTTTTCTTTCACATTTATATCTTTTAAAAAATGTTGGATGATAGAGTAGGATTTCAGGACACATACACAGAGACACATCTATGGAGCTAGGAACAAGACTGAGATACATCAGTATTTTAGGAGGGAGGCATAAATATTACTGTCTTGCAAGACAGAATTATATGAATAGTCATGAAAGGAAGTGAAGTTTTAATGAAGAGAATAAGGGATGTGTGAGACCTGGATTTGCAGCCATCCAGAGCTTCCTTGACAACGCTGGTCTCCAAGCATGTACTGGTGAAGAGGAAAAGTTAAAATTTTATATAACCTCCTGCTCTTCTGCCTCTGTAACTCTGTAACTTTGATTCTTGCAAAGTCTGGATCACGTAGGTCATGTAGTCTCAGAAAGTGGGGACTTAAAATACTAGGAACTGGAGCTTATCTCACTCACCCTTGTACTGTTCTTTGCAATTGTCCAGCCCCTGCAAACCTGCTTCATCATGCTTGTCTGTGTAAAGATCAGGCATCCCCCTCCACATCTTGACCACTGTTCCCGTGCATGCAAAACCCCTTAGTTTAAACCAACCTATTAGCAGCTAGTGTTGCCCACTATAGTAGGTCTATAAAAACTCTGTAACCCCTTTGTTCGGGGCGCAGAGCTTAGGTGTTAACTCCTCTAGGCCCGCCGGTGTAATAAACCTGAGTTCTCCAAGTCTCTGAGCGTGGTGCTTGGCTTCTCTATTACTGGTTTTGCAACACTGATGATTGCTGACTCTCAGCTTGTAGGTTATGAGCTGACAGGAAAGTTCCTGGGACTCTCTGAAATTCTTATTCTGGATTGTTCTTTGAGGGTGGTACTTAATATTATGGCCAATGAACAAATGACGTTGGGGAGATTATGAAATTTGGTTTTCATAATGCTTACATACCAGAATAATAAGAAATGTGTTGGCATCAAAATCACTATTAAAATAAAACAAGATTTGATACGATTACAGAGTAAACCACAGTATGAATAATCACTCTAAAAACAGAAGAAAAAGTTATGTATTTTATAATCAAGAATGGGCTGAAATTCAAATTTATATTCTTTAAAAACAAGCTGTGTCCAGTTTTATTTTCAAAGTATGAAATAAATTCTCTGTGCTTTCTCAATTTAAGAAAGCAGACCAAGATGCAATAATCTCAAAAGGTTAATATAGGTTCCCAGATTTCCTGACTGATTCCCAAGGAGAAACTTACCTCCTTAAGCAAAACAGCTCAACAAATACCAGTGGTAGTCTTTACACTGCTCAGAACACACTGGTACTTTCTCTGCAACCAAGAGAGTGGTACATATTTGCTGTGTGGCAATCAGAAATGGCTTGCCCTGAACAAAAAATTTGTAAACTGGTGTGTGTCTAGATTGTGAAAGTTCAGCTGTAAATGCTTATCTTTTTATCTATGATCATTTAATTATACATTCATTCATTCCACGCCCAACATCCATCTGTGAAATTTTACTCTGCTATATTCCAGTCACTCTGCTAAATACTGGCTTTCCTGGTGGCTCAGTTGGTAAAGAATCCGCCTGTAATGCAGGAGATGCAAGTGATGCAGGTTTGATCCCTGAGTTGGGAAGATTCCCTGGAGGAGGGCATGACAACCCACTCCAGTATTCTTGCCTGGAAAATTCCCATGCACAGAGGAGTCTGGTGGGCTGCAGTCCATGGGGTTGCAAAGAGTCAGACAAGACTGAGTGACTAAGCACAGCACAGATGCTAAATACTGGAGTTATGATGGCATATAGCAGTCCATGTTGAGAGGCAGCATAGTATTACACAAGCTTCCTTGGTGGCTCAGATGGTAAAGAATCTGCCTGCAGTGCAGGAGACCTGGGTTTGATCCTTGGCTCAGGAATATCCCCTGGAGAAGGGAATGACTGTCCACTTCAATTTTCTTGCCTGGAGAATTCCATGGACAGGGGAACCTAGTGGTCTATAGTCCATGGGTCACAAAGAGTCAAACACAACTGAGTGACTAACACACTATCATAATATCATAGAGAAAAATATAAGGCAGGATTTAAATGCTGGCTCTGGTATTCAACAGCAGCCTTAGTCTGCGTGGACTGCAGTGACAAAATACTATAGATTGGGTGGCTTAAACAGAAAGGTATTTTCTCACAGCTTTGGAGGCTAGAAGTCTGAGTTCAGAGACTAGAGCCCCAGCATGGTCAGGGTCTGGTGAGAACTCTCTTACTGGCTTGCAGACAGCCACCTTCTTACTGTGCACACAAAGAGGAGAGAGAAAGTACTCTTTCTGGTGTCTCTCCTTACAAGGGTGCCAATTCCATCATGAGGACCCCACCCACATGGCCTCACCTAAAACGAATTATCTCCCAAAGTCCACATCTTCAAATACTATACCACACAGTGTGGTGGTTGGGGTAAGACTTCAACATATGAATTTGGGTGGGGAAGACACAATCCAGCCATAGCAGCAGCTGTGCTACTTTGAGAGTCTACTTCCTCCATTGTGAAGTGTAATACTCCATGCCTTTTGAATGATTTGATAATACCATTAGATAGTATAGGTGCTTCCCTAGTAGCTCAGAAGGTAAAGCGTCTGCCTGCAATACAGGAGATCTGGGTTCAATCCCTGGGTGGGGAAGATCCCCTGGAGAAGGAAATGGCAACCCACTCCAGTACTCTTGCCTGAAGAATCCCATGGGCGGAGGAGCCTGGTGAGCTACCGTCCACGGGGTCACTGCTCCTTTCCTGGTAAAAGTTCCCAGTATGGGAATAGATGAGTGAGTGGGGCAAGGAGAAATACAATGGCAAGCTACTGTCAGATCACCTTCTGACTCACTCTGTAACAGCAGTGTGAAAAAAGTGCTGTAGCCACTCATAGAAAGGAGTTTCTGCCCTCTGGAAATAATGAGGGACACAGTACAGGGACATGGAGCAAGCAGTGCCTAAAAGAGAGATTGTTTGGATAAGGTTTTCGAGATGGAGTAAAATATTCTAGGCTAAGAAGTTAGGAAAGACCTTTCAGACTGAACAAAGATGATGGATCCATGACCAGGCATGGCTTTGGTGGGGAATCTGGTGTGACATGACTATGAACACACATCTCAGGAGCTGAACACACATCAAGGTAGCTTTCTTTTTCCTTTGAAAGGTCTTCTATCCTTTCATTCTCACATCTTATTAGCATATCATCTATGGGTAAGGAAAATTTATGCCCTAGTTCACAGAGCACAAATTGGGAAGATTTCAGAACTCTGGGTTTTGGAGTTTCAGATATAAATGGCTTCACAGGGACTTCCAAATACAAGGAGATACATGGAGAAAATCTCAGCCTCCTGTGGAGTCTGATAAACCCTCTGAGCAGCTGCTAGTTTATGTCCTTGAAAGGATGTCTGTTAAGGAGACAGTCCCAAACGCTGAAGGTTTCCTTTTCCAGATTGAAAAAAAAACCTTTTATATCACAGACAGAGATCAAAGTAAGACAGCCTCTCACATTTGCACTTAGAGTATCAGATTTTCCTTCTTAAAATAAAACAAAACAGAAACTTTTTTTATTATAACGGTAGCACAAGTTCACTTTAAAAACTACAAGTTACAGACAAACAAAGGAGAAAATAAGCCCTCTGTATGCTTATTACCTGAAGATAATGTTTAAATTCTCAGAGAACGTACGTTCTTTAATACTTGTTGTATGCAGATAATATTTTACCTTTTTATACAATTTATAATCTGCTTTTTCAAGTCAAGTTTTATTAGAAATAAGATGCTTCCTCAATCTAATGGTTACTTAGTATTTAACTGCAAGGTTGTGCTGTAATTTATGTTAATAAATTTCATATTTTTATTTACTTAGCTTATTTTTGGAACTTCTGTTATGCTGTTATAGTTTCAAATTTTGCAAAAGTTAATATTTGTTAAGATAAAGTTCTAGAAGTGAAATATTTCAAGTTAAGGGTACATAGACTTTCAAGGCAGTTGATAAGTATTATAAGTTGCTGGCCACAAAGAATGTACGGATATAAAATTTTACCAGACTTTTATGAAACTATGTCCTCTATGTTTTTGCTAAAGCTTGACACTATCATTTCTTAATTGCCTATTTGATATCTCTTTTTAAAAATTTAAATTTATTTATTTTTATTGGAGGCTAATTAGTTTACAATATTGTATTGATTTTGCCATACATCAACATGAATCCGCTACGGGTGTACACGTGTTCCCCATCCCGAACCCCCCTCCCACCTTCCTCCCCATACCATCCCTCTGAGTCATCCCAGTTCACCAGCCCCAAACATTCTTGTATCCTGCATCTAATCTGGACTGGCAATTAGTTTCTTATATGATATTATACATGTTTCAATGCTATTCTCCCAAATCATCTCACCTCTCCCTCTCCCACAGAGTCCAAAAGACTGTTCTATACATCTGTGTCTCTTCTGCTGTCTCGCATACAGGATTATCGTTACTATCTTTCTAAATTCCATATATATGCGTTAGTATACTGTATTGGTGTTTTTCTTTCTGGCTTACTTCACTCTGTATAATAGGCTCCAGTTTCATCCACCTCATTAGAACTGATTCAAATGTGTTCTTTTTAATGGCTGAGTAATGTGTTTAAGCTGGTTTTAGAAAAGGCAGAGGAACCAGAGATCAAATTGCCAACATCCGCTGGATCATCGAAAAAGCAAGAGAGTTCCAGAAAAATATCTATTTCTGCTTTATTGACTATGCCAAAGCCTTTGATTGTGTGGATCACAATAAATTGTGGAAAATTCTGGAAGAGATGGAAATACCAGACCACCTGACCTGCCTTTTGAGAAACCTGTATGCAGCTCAGGAAGCAACAGTTAGAACTGGACATGGAAAAACAGACTGGTTCCAAAAAGGAAAAGGAGTACGTCAAGGCTTTATATTGTCACCCTGCTTATTTAACTTATATGCAGAGTACATCGTGAGAAATGCTGGACTGGAAGAAGCACAAGCTGGAGTCAAGATTGCCGGGAGAGATATCAATAACCTCAGATATGCAGATGACACCACCCTTATGGCAGAAAGTGAAGAGGAACTAAAAAGCCTCTTGATGAAAGTGAAAGAGGAGAGTGAAAAAGTTGGCTTAAAGCTCAACATTCAGAAAACTAAGATCATGGCATCTGGTCCCATCACTTCATGGGAAATAGATGGGGAAACAGTGGAAACAGTGTCAGACTTTATTTTTTTGGGGCTCCAAAATCACTGCAGATGGTGACTGCAGCCATGAAATTAAAAGACGCTTACTCCTTGGAAGAAAAGTATGCCCAACCTAGATAGCATATTCAAAAGCAGAGATATTACTTTGCTGACTAAGGTCCGTCTAGTCAAGGCTATGGTTTTTTCCAGTAGTCATGTATGGATGTGAGAGTTGGACTGTGAAGAAGGCTGAGCACCGAAGAATTGATGCTTTTGAACTGTGATGTTGGAGAAGACTCTTGAGAGTCCCTTGGACTGCAAGGAGATCCAACCAGTCCATTCTGAAGGAGATCAGCCCTGGGATTTCTTTGGAGGGAATGATGCTAAAGCTGAAACTGCAGTACTTTGGCCACCTCATGCGAAGAGTTGACTCATTGGAAAAGACTCTGATGCTGGGAGGGATTGGGGGCAGGAGGGGAAGGGGACGACAGAGGATGAGATGGCTGGATGGCATCACTGACTCTATGGACATGAGTCTGAGTGAACTCCAGGAGTTGGTGATGGACAGGGAGGCCTGGTGTGCTGTGATTCATGGGGTCCAAAGAGTCGGACACGACTGAGTGACTGAACTGAACTGAACTGAACTGAATACTCCATTGTGTATATGTACCACAGCTTGCTTATCCATTCATCTGCTGATGGACATCTAGGTTGCTTCCATGTCCTGGCTATTATAAACAGTGCTGCGATGAACATTGGGGTACATGTGTCTCTTTCAATTCTGGTTTCCTCGGTGTGTATGCCCAGCAGTGGGAATGCTGGGTCATAAGGTAGTTCTATTTCCAGTTTTTTAAGAAATCTCCACACTGTTCTCCATAGTGGCTGTACTAGTTTGCATTCCCACCAACAGTGTAAGAGGGTTCCCTTTTCTCCACACCCTCTCCAGCATTTATTGCTTGTAGACTTTTGGATCACAGCCATTCTGACTGGCGTGAAATGGTACCTCATTGTGGTTTTGATTTGCATTTCTGTGATAATGAGTAAGGTTGAGCATCTTTTCATGCGTTTGTTAGCCATCTGTATGTCTTCTTTGGAGAAATGTCTATTTAGTTCTTTGGCCCACTTTTTTGATTGGGTGATATCTTTTTTAAGAGTAAGCTTTAATAGGGTGGAAATATGTTAGCTTTAGAAGAGGGAGAATTGGGAAGAATGGAAGTCCATATACAAAGGCCTGCTTGAGAGCCCACGGATGCACCTCATCTGTGATATGTTTGCCCTGGGGTAGCTCTGAGTTGCAAGTTGTGTATTCTGCACTTTTTCCCAAGAAGTCATGACATCATGCTTATTAGAGATCTCTCTCTCACACACAAACACACACATGCACACACACACAAACTTTGAAAACTTTCTCTGTTTTTCTACAAATATGCCCTTTCTGTCTCACTGGAGTTGCCTCCTCTCTTGCAACAATTAAGGGCAAGTCCCAGAGGCCAGGCTTCAGCATCTTTATGGGGGTGTCCGTATCCTCTCCAAGACCCCAATAATGTGGAGTCACAGAGATACCGCCTTTGCAAGCACAATTTTCTCTCGGATTTTAGAGATATTAGGTTACTATTTATATGATGACACACAGATATTGAAATTTTCACAAGGTAAATTATTGAAGTGATCATGGAAATAAAACCAGCAAAAGGGCTATTTTTTAAAAAGTAATGTTTTCAGGGAATGTCACTTATTCACTTGTAGTTCACCAAATCATAAACCTAAAGCTGAAAGTAAAGAAAGGGCTCCTGCCTTGAGGATGCCTTGTAAACGATAGATGTGTGTGGTTATGAGGAATGTATGTGGGGAAAGGATGGGTTACAGTGTAGCATAAGATAGTTAGAGGGCTGGTTGTGAGTCAGAGTTGTTTTCCTTGTTTAGTTGCTAAGTCTTGTCTGACTCTTTTGTGACCCCATGGACTGTAGCCCACCAGGCTCCTCTGTCGACGGGATTTCCCAGGCAAGAATACTGGAGTGGGCTGCCATTTCCTTCTCCAGGGGATCTTCCTAACCCAGAAACTGAACCCAAATCTCATGCATTGGCAGATGGATTCTTTATCACTGAGCCACCTGGGAAGCCCTGTGAGTCAGACAGCTGAGCTCAAATCCACTTCTATTACTTCCTAGCTGTGTAACTTTGGCAACAGACTTCTTATAGCTCTTAACTTATCTATAAGATAGAGATAGCCAAAGTCTTCTCAATGGGTGTGTGATTAAATGACCTATCTGTGAAGTACTTAACAAAGTGTCTAGCTCACTATAAGTGGTCAAAAATAGTAGATATAATTGTAAGCTACATTCTATTAACTATTCCTTTATAGTTTAACATTTATAAAATGTTCACAAAGGATACAAACAAGATACAGAGTAGATACACAAAACTGCTACATTCTTATACAGAAGGAAAGATGTAAGTAGCAGTGAAGGATGATAGTGTAGCAGGTCATTATCCTGCTACTTTACCTGGTTAGGGCAGAATGCAATAGAGAACAGACTTCTTTTTTTTAAGAACAAGTCTTAGTTTCTGTAAGATTTTTTGGACTGAAATAAAAGATAGCTGATTTTTTTTTTCCTCAGTGAATAGGTAATTCAGTAATATCAGGTAAACAGTAAATTTACAAATAGGTTCTCAATACCAAGATCCATTGGTATCTTGGGAAAGTGAGAATTCTGGCCAAATGACAAATCAGATCTTAGAAAAGAAATCTAGAGACAGAGATTATTTAACAGACTGGAAACAATTGCTGAACAATTCAGTGATATCTATCTCTGAGTCAACGTTACTGAAGATGGTATAATGAATGGAAGATGCAAAAGTGTCTTCAGATACATAGGCACTCAAGAGATATCATTTCTAATTAATATAAGTACATTAGGTTTCATTTTATTATCATGTTTTTAATGCAATATTCTAATACTTTGGTATAAAAAGAGTAGAGTATTATGTATGTACCAATTAGCTTGGGCTTACCTGGTGGTTCAGACAGTAAAGAATCAGCCTGCAATGCAGAAGACCTGAGTTCAATCCCTGGGTTGGGAAGATAACCTTGAGAAGGAAATGGCAACCCACTCCAGTATTCTTGCCTGGAAAATCCCATGGACAGAGGAGCCTGGCAGGCTACAGTCCATGGGGTCACAAAGAGTTGGACATGACAGAACGACTAACACACACAGACACACACTAATTAGTTTAGTGTTTAATTTTAGGAAGAGTCAGCAGTTTTCACCAAGAATCCATTGTCAATAGATGGTAGGCTAACATTTTATCAGATGAGCCACACTCCATAAATGGCTACCCCAGACTGTGCAGAAAACTATCCGTACACCCACTGACACTTTGGGTGATGTTAATCAACCTAGAGACACTACTTTGCCAACAAAGGTCTTTCCAGTCAAGGCTATGGTTTTTCCAGTGGTCATGTATGGATGTGAGAGTTGGACTATAAAGAAAGCTGAGAGCTGAAGAATTGATGCTTTTGAACTGTGGTGTTGGAGAAGACTCTTGAGAGTCCCTTGGACTGCAAGGAGATCCAAACAGTCCATCCTAAAGATCAGTCCTGGATGTTCATTGGAGGGACTGATGTTGAAGCTGAAACTCCAATACTTTGGCCACTGATGTGAAGAGCTGACTCATTTGAAAAAACCCTGATGCTGGGAAAGATTGAGGGCAGGAGGAGAAGGGGTTGGCAGAGGATGAGATGGTTGGATGGCATCACTGACTCAATGGACATGAGTTTGGGTAAACTCTGGGAGTTGGCAATGGACAGGGAGGCCTGGTGTGCTGCAGTTCAGGGGGTCGCAAAGAGTTCGACATAACTGAGCAACTGAACTGAACTGAATCGACCTAGACAATGTCAAAAATAAGCTGCTGCTGGTTAAATTCATGGCTTGTTCTTGACTATGTTTAATGCACTCTCAGTATAAAGTATGAAAAACATGTGAGAAGACTGAAATATTCGCAGGATATCCCTTCCACACTTTGTTCCTCTTTCATGAATGTGGATTAAGAAGCCAGTTTGGGATTGATATGTACACTCTGCTGTATTTAAAATGGATAACCATCAGGGACCTACTGTGCAGCACAGGGAACTCTGCTCAATGTTAGGTAGTAGCTTGAATGAGAGGAGAGTTGCCGGGAGAATGGATATAGGTATATGAATGGCTGAGTCTCGTTGCTGTCCACCTGAAACTATCACAACTTTGTCAATCAGCTTTATAGCCCAATACAAAATAAAGGGTTTTTAATAATAATAATAAAATAATCCACCAATGTCTGTAGCCAGGGCCGTTAGGCCCAGAGCATGGAACCCCAAATGGCCCCAAGCTCAGCCACTGATTCAGGAGGACGACTGCTTACGTGATACCAACTGTAAGAATAATAGAAATTTGCTTCGAGTATTCCATCACATCTCATAATTGCCCAAAGGTACCCTGAGTTCACAGAACAGAGTGTATGAAGTACATTGGGGCTTACTTGCTAACAAATACTTACTTAGTAAATGTCTAGCTGGGTGTCAAAACTGGGCTTGGAGTGGTCTTCACGGACAAAGTTTTGCTTACAGGATTGACAGTGAAATCTTCTCACTTGGGGTTTCTTCAGTGGCGGCTGACTACCAAAGAGTGCCTGAGAGCTAGGCATGACCCAACCGGCTTGAGTGAAATTCACAATGCTCTTGTTTGCTATATACTATGGCCTGTTTATTATTATCATTCCTACTAGTGACTTTTGGAAGAAACCCTCTTTGTTCAAGGGCTTCCCTGGTGGCTCATATGGTAAACAGTCTGCCTGTATTGTCCAGGTTCAATCCCTGGGCTGGGAAGATCCCCTGGAGAAGAAAATGGCAACCCACTGCAGGATTCTTGCCTGGAAAATTCCCTGGACATAGGAGCCTGGCAGGCTACAGTTGACGGCGTTGCAAAGAGTTGAACACAGCTGAGTGACAACACTTCACTTCACTCCTTGTTCAGGAATGTTGGGAGCAGATTCTGCAGATCATTCTACGATTTCCAATTGTTGTTTAATTGCTGAGCCATGTCCAACTCCTTTGTGATCCCATGGAGTCCGCCAGGCTCCTCCATCCATGGGATTTCCCAAGTAAGAGTATTGGAGTGGGTTGCGATTTACTTTTCCAGGGGATCTTCCTGACCCAGGGATCAAACCCCCATCTCCTGTATTGATCCATCCCCAGGGGGATTCTCTACCACTGAGCCACCTGGGAAGCAGTGGTATTATATTTACATATACTTTTTACTGTAGATATTGCATTTGCTGTCTTTCCTCAGAGTGTACTAGACCGTGATGTTTGGTTATGGAGTCTGGCCTGTGTGCTCAGCCATGTCCAAGTCATGCAACTCTATGAACTGTGTAGCCTGACAGCCTCCTCTGTCCTTGGAATTTCCCAGGCAAAAATACCAGAGTGGGTTGCTCTTTCCTCCTCCGGGGGAATCTTACCAACTCAAAATCCATGTCTCCTACATCTCTGCACTCGTAGGCAGATTCTTTACCACTGAGCCACCTGGAAAGTCCTGTTTGGTTATGATGGAGGCGGAATAACTTGCCTTTAATTTTCCCTAAAGGCAGTATCAGTAGAGGAGGAGAAATGGCTTGCCCTCTATGCCCAAAGGACAGAGACGTGAGCAGAGTGTCAGCCACAGTGAGAATTTGCAGGAAACAAGAGGAAAGCTTTTCTCATGGCAACTGTTTACTGAGGGCTCACCATGTATAAGGCAATGTGAAACTTTCAGCACAGATTCTGAAATAGTTATTTTAAATCTCTACGAGATGGTTATTTTCCTCAGTTTACAGAAGAGAAAACTGATGCTCAGAGATGTTAAACAATCTGCTCATTAGTGGTGGTGACAGAAACCAAACCTAGGTCTCTCAGAGTTTGGAACGTGTAGCCTTGTCAGAAACATTCCTTCAAGGTCTCCAGACTTTCTTTTTTTATCTATTCAAGAACAGAGGTTTCGACTTACTTTTGAGACAATTCTATACTTTCACACATACATTATTATTTATTTTATATTCTTTCAGTCATTGGATTACTTCTTGTGCTAATAGTCATAAAGACTCTCTGCCTGGGAAAGGAAGGGAAGCAAATGTCTCATCTTCCCTGTGACCCTCATTGTCACACCTCAGCACAATTTTGAGTATTTTGGATGAGCTCCTGCTTGCAGACATGTCAAAGGCAAATTATTTACTGATAGATCATTGTACCATCTCAGAAGCAGATGAAAATATTTCCTCCTCTTCCATTTTTTAAAAAACAAAAATAGAAAATCATGCTTATGAGGGGAATATTCGAAAACAACAAGCAAAAAGAAAAGTATAATCACCACTGTTAAAGGTGGTCAGAGGACACCACTGTTAAATTTAATGATGTATCTCTTTCAGATTTTTTTCCCCAGTGCATATACAGTAGCAAAACTGAATTGCATTATGGATGCAATTTTATAACCTGTCTCTTATTAACAGCATATTATAAACATCTTTCTGTGACTAAATGGAAACATGTGAAACACACAGTCTTTATTTTTTATTTCACTTTGCTGAACTTTGTTTAAAGTTTAAAAAGCAATGAGTAAGTTGCACAAGTGCTGACTGATTGTAACATCATGGACTCTGGCACATGTACAGATGAACAAGGGCTGGGTTCAGGTAGATGTTTCATTATTTAATTTTATTGGAGTATAGTTAATTTACAACGTTGTGTGGGTTTCATGTTTACAGCAAAGTGATTCACTTATACATATACATTGAAATGTATCATCCTAATTTAAGAATTGTAATTGATTTCAGCATTATATTTGCCCCCTTCCCCCAGGAACTCTTAAAATCTTTTCACTATAACTGTGTTGGGGAGAATATGTGTGGCATTGTCACTACAGAGAGAAAAAAGTTGTTTATCAAATGTTTCTTACTATTCTCTCCTAGTACTGTTTTGACGGGAACTATAGTGTTTTCAACAAAAGTACTGACAAACTTGAAAATCAGCTTCTCCTTGATCATCACAGATGGCATCGATGAAGACATTTGATGCTGCTGTTGTGTAAATTTTGTTACATTTTGTTCTGGGAATGGGGTCAATATGGTCATAGATCGAAACCCGGGCACTTGGGCAGCAGTGAGATCAATGCTGTTCTACATTTCTTTCATCAATAGGCTCTGGAGAACCACACTCAGACCCCCCTCGGAATTCATATTTCGGTAGACATTTCTCCAAAAAGTGGATATTAACTCTTTCCTATCTGATAGAAAAAACCAGCAGCACATTCCTACTTCAAGAATCAGAGATTTATAAACTACCAACCAAAGTTTTTCACGATTTATTTTGCTACATCTCTAGGATACTCTACACCTTGTCCCCTCTTGGTGCACTTGAAGGTTATAATTGTTAATCTTAAGAAATTAATATACAAACATAGGTATCTCTACAGTATAGTTTTTTTTTTAAAGTCTCAGTTCTTTATGGATGATGTTCAAGTTGGAGATAGGAACTCTTGCAAGTGAAAAAATAAAACTAGAAACGATCCTCAAATCAAGCAAGAATACCAAAAAGAATTCAAAGTTTTTATCCCCTGACTTAAGAGGAGAGATAAGGCATTTTGTTGATCCTGCCTTTGCTGGTGTTCAGTCTCTCAGGCCCTCCTTGAGGGGGATAAGAAGTTGAAATATACTAATATGTCAAAGTGTGGGAAGGGGAATCTCAGTATTTCCCACATGGCTGTGTTTTGATTTCATTTCGATTTGCTTATTTTCTCTCTTACCAGGAAATTCAGAGGCTGAACCTGCAAGTGCAGAAGATCTTGACTGAAATGAAAAATAACTGTGTCGATGGCTGTGGTTTAAAGTCATCTAGTACCAAACATACAGGCCATCAGGGTCAAGGACAGTTTCCTTTTTTAAATTAATTTTATTGGAGTACAGTGGTTTACAATGTTGTGTTAGTTTCTGCTGTATTGCAAAGTGAATCTGCTACATGTGTACATATATCCCCTCTTTTTTGAATTTCCTTCCCATTTAGGTCACCACAGAGCAGTGAGTAGAGTTCCCTGAGTTACATAGTAGGTTCTCATTAGTTATCTATTGTGTACATACAATAGTGTGTATATGTCAATCCCTATCTCCAAATTCACCCCACCCCCTCTTTCCCATCTTGGTATCTATACTTTGTTCTTGTCTGTGTCTTTATTTCTGTTTTGCAAATAAGATCATCAGACTTTATTTTTGGGGGCTCCAAAATCACAGCAGATGGTGACTGCAGCTATGAAATTAAAAGACGCTTACTCCTTGGAAGAAAAGTTATAACAAAACTAGAGAGCATGTTGAAAAGCAGAGACATTACTTTGCCAACAAAGGTCCGTCTAGTCAAGGTTATGGTTTTTCCAATGGTCATGTATGGATGTGAGAGTTGGACTGTGAAGAAAGCTGAGTGCCGAAGAATTGATGCTTTTGGACTGTGGTGTTGGAGAAGACTCTTGAGAGTCCCTTGGACTGCAAGGAGATCCAACCAGTCCATTCTGAAGGAGATCAGCCCTGGGATCTCTTTGGAAGGAATGATGCTAAAGCTGAAACTCCAGTACTTTGGCCACCTCATGCGAAGACCTGACTCATTGGAAAAGACTCTGATGCTGGAAGGGATTGGGGGCAGAAGGAGAAGGGACGACAGAGGATGAGATGGCTGGATGGCATCACTGACTCGATGGACATGAGTCTGAGTGAACTCCAGGAGTTGGTGATGGACAGGGAGGCCTGGCGTGCTACAATTCATGGGGTCGCAAAGAGTCGGACACGACTGAGCGACTGAACTGAACTGACTGATACCATTTTTTCCCTAGATTCCACGTGTGTGTATTAATATATGATATTTGCTTTTCTCTTTCTAATTTACTTCATTTTGAATGACAGTTTCTTTATCTGTTTCTTTTTAATCCCCAATTTATTACAGACTGGTAATTTGGTAGAATCCAAAATCATGTTCTTAGTCATCACACATGCATGTTAAGTCACTTCAGTCATGTCTGATTCTTTGCAACCCAATGGACTATAGCCCACCAGGCCCCTCTGTCCATGGGATTCTCCAGGCAAGAATACTGGAGTAGGTTGCCATTCCCTTCTCCAGAGGATCTTCCTGACCCAGGAATCGAACCAGGTCTCCTGCATTGTGGGCAGATTCTTTACTGTCTGAGTTATCAGGGCATGCCAATGGTTGTCATAGAAATGCCAAATTGCTATAAAAACTTTATACACTTACTCTCAGTTTCTGTATCAGTAAATGGCACCCCACTCCAGTATTCTTGCCTGGAAAGTCCCATGGGCAGAGGAGCCTGGTGGGCTGCAGTCCATGGGGTTGTGAAGAGTCAGGCATGACTGAGCGACTTCACTTTCACTTTTTACTTTCATGCATTGGAGAAGGAAATGGCAACCCACTCCAGTGTTCTTGCCTGGAGAATCCCAGGGACGGGGGAGACTGGTCGGCTGCCATCTCTGGGGTTGCATAGAGTTGGACACGACTTAAGCGACTTAGCAGCAGCAACAACAATTAGAGGAGTGAACCAAATGTCTAGTGAACTAAAAGCTGAGGTACTAATCTCTATTTGGATGCTCAAAATTTCAAATGACCCAGTGAGATCATCTAACTTTTTTAGGAATCCGTGTTTTCAAGTTTTAAGTTTCTCAGGGTTGTTTTAGGATTATATGAGATATTACATTCTAAACAGCTTTAATTAAAAATGCTTTAAACTCTGTGCATAACCTAATGGGAGAATTTGCTACAGCTCTTTTGATAACCAAGAACAACTTCAGTGTATCTGCTCTCAACAATTTCTGCGGAAATTTATTTCCTGACTGAGCTGCTGGAGAGAAACTTTAATAACACAAAACTAGGAATACACACACGCCACACACATACACACTTGTATGCGCAAGTAGTACAGCCTTCATAGATATGTGTAACCTCTGGAGACAATTGTGCAGGAAACCTGAATGGATCTAAAATATATGAGACTGTGTCTTCTTTTATATTCTTATAGTTTCTTTTTTAGTTTATTTTTAGTGTAAGTGAAAGTGTTAGTCTCTCAGTCATGTCTGACTCTTGCAACCCTATGGACAGTAGACTTCCAGGCTCCTCTGCCCATGGAATTCTCCAGGCAAGGATACTGGAGTGGATAGCCATTCCCTTCTCTAGGGGATCTTCCCAACCCAGGGATCAAACTCGGGTCTCCCACATTGCAGGCAGATTCTTTACTGTCTGAGATACCAGTTGGAGGATAATTGCTTTACAATGTTGTGTTGGTTTTTGCCTTACAACAACATGGATTGGCCATAAGTATACATACGTCCCCTACTTCTTGAAACTCCTTGCCCCCCACCCTCCATCTTGTAAGCTTTTTAAAGCAAGGTGAATTTCTACAGAGCAAATGCCTTGAGGGATCCCAATTATGCTTACTTTAGGTAGGGATCTATTTTTTTTCTACTTACTCTGAGGTAAGGATCAATGAAAAGGAGAGCTATGGCTTAGATGAAATGGGTTTATTACAGTTTGCAGTGAGAAACATTTTATCAAAGTTGGAAGACGCTCTAAAGCATCTGAAAACTTTTTGAACCCGTCTCCAAGATAGGATTATAAATGCCTGAAACGTTTATAGATATGCTGCTCCTGGGATGTTCAACGTCTGTATGCCATCCCATATCCTCTTCCCAACTTTCATGGCCCTCCATAAACAGGCAGGAAGTTTGCCTAAGCTGAGTCAGAAGAAAATAGGTGAGCAGAACCCATCCAAAGGCATCAGCAGCCAAACAGATGCGGTAAGAATGATGTTTCTGAAGTTACAAGGCACCTGGCTACTGCCTCCCAGATTCAGCAAAATGGTACCCAGAGAGTTCCTCTGGAAATGAGTCAAATGATCCATGATGGGAGAAGCTGATTTACTCATCTAAATTTAGGCAGGAAGCATTGAAACTCCCCCCACTCATCAAGGTTTATGCAAGGCCATTATAATATTTCTACATTATCTCTCCCTTTATTAATTCATCCAAGCAGTCTATTTGCTTTTTGGCCCAGTATAGCCTACCGAGCAGACATCTTAATTGAGCTGTTCATAACGACGCCTAGATCTTTCTCGTGAAAAGTGCCAGCTCATTCAGAGCCCATCAGACCCATTAGTGTGCAGGAACTTTGAATGGCCTTTTCCAATATGCATTACTTTGCAGTGAACTACTTGGGAATGGGTTGGCCATGCATAACCCAATCAATTTCTCTTTTTAGTTTCTTCGGGAATACCACAGAATCATCCAGGGTTTCAGTGATCCATAAAACTAATGCTATGATCTCATTGTTAAAATGATTGGCCAAATTTAATTTCTTCTTTCTTTCAAGACTCACATTTTCAAAGTTCCTTTGACTACGAAAATCCTAAAGGTTTTTATTTCAAGCCAAAGCCTCTTTCCTTTCAAAAATACTTACCTGAAAAAAGTCTCAGGAGATGTCTATCAAGCCTTCAAAACAGTCAAATTAAAATATATGACTAACTTACTAATACCTTGTAGAGGAAATATATTTTAATATTCAACCAGGATAATGGGTTCTACCTGGAAATCACATATAATTTTGCATGTATTCGAATCTAGCATTGTTCTGATTTTGCTTATAGTCTATGGCTTGAAAATTATTGAATGAGTTGTTTAAAGAACTTGAGGTTAATGCTCTCTCAATAAGAGAATTGAAGACTGGAAGCAACTTTTAGTGTCCCGTCTGCCAAGAGATAGCCTTAATTTAAGTTTTTCTAAGGAGATGGACACCTAACATTGAAGAAGGAGAATTATATTCTGTGTTGACTCTTTTTACTTTACCTGTACCTTTACAAATATGAAGTAAAAATCAATCATAATATTTGGTTCTCTGGAGTATGAAGTGTTTAAACTAGGTATAAGGCTAACTTGCTAATTAAATCTGTTACTATTTCAACTTTGACTTGAGGATATTTCAATGATACATTGAAAATACTTCAGAAGTCTTCAGAATCACAGTGTGGTTATCACAGGGAAAAATGCTTGCTCCATGTGGAAACATGAGATTTGGCTACAGCCCTGTGGACTATTACTTCCCTGACTCACCCATCCTATATCCCAGTGCTATCCATACTTGGGCTCCTATGCTTTGCCTCATTTTCATCAAGTTATAT
The DNA here is from genome assembly GCF_001704415.2 of Capra hircus. Classification (NCBI taxonomy): domain Eukaryota; kingdom Metazoa; phylum Chordata; class Mammalia; order Artiodactyla; family Bovidae; genus Capra; species Capra hircus. Next base: position 31,894,139 of record NC_030819.1, read on the forward strand.
TTAATAAAGAAACTAAATACTGATCATGTGATGCCATTGATATATTCATTATGATTGACTTAGGACCTCAGTATAGTGTCAACAGTGGTAGTAGTAATAATATTCATTATCCCTAATGATACAAAACAACAAATATATTTATAGTTTGAGAGTAACATTTTCCTGGTAGTAGATCGAAGTCACTGGACATTGTCTGATTCTTCATCTCCGGAGACTTAAAAATAATTTAGACTTGAAAGTGCCAAAAGGAAACAATTGATATTGCATGCGCCAATGCATATATCTGCCAGGAGTCCAAATGTAACTTTACAAAATTCAGAGAGCCCTTTGTAATCACTGGAGGATTGCGATTGCCAAGGATGATCCAGTGAGAAGCTATTTATTGGCAGCAGTTTCTCTTGGAAGATAGAAGCTGAACATCATGCTCAACTGGCTGTTTAATAAATGATTTTGATGATAATGATGTCTGTTTTACATGCTGCATGTCATCATTTTCAAAGTCCACTTTCTTACACAATTTGCCTACTCACATCCTTCTGATGTTATCAATTAGTTCCAGAACACTGGATCCTCTCAAACTCCCTGGAGAAAGATTGGCACTCACTGGTGACCCATGTTGTTCCGAGAGAACTAGCAACAAAGAAGATTTGCAGTGACCTTTCAATGATTTGATTATTTAAATAAACATCTATGCTATGATTTACATAATATTGATGTACTGAGAACTCGAACAACTACAGGTGAAAAGAAAATGTGATATTTTCCTGTGATGACATTTTGTTATACTCTTTCCCAACTTAAAATCATGGAATTGAAAAATGGAGTAGGACCTCAGAATCCATCATTTCAACTATGAATGCAGATAGATACTCAATACTTCTTCTATGACAAACCAGAAATACGGACTCTTTTTATGTTTCATGTTCTTAGCCGTCAAGTCATCTGAGAACAAAAATGATTGTTTAACGTAGGTTGTTGGTGAAACTTGTAAAAGCAGGTTATTCATACATTTTTTTTAAATTGGAAAAAAGGCATCAACACAGAGAAACAGCCATTGCAATAGAAAACTAAACTTCTAATGCCTGTGAAAGAGACATAGTTGTCTAATCCCTTTCTTTTTCACTCCAAGGATCTTAGTTACTATGTTTAGAATATCTGAGTAGCCTCTGGAGTGTGCCATCATTTGTCTAGCTCAGTAAAGATGTCTATGAAACAAACCACAGCAACTTGTATTTTATACTCAGAGCAGAAATAAAGTAGTGAGCATACACCAATAAAATCAGAATTGTGAAAAGGAAAAATAGGGAATAAAGAGAGCATATTTGATGTAGTTCTAAAATAAAAAGAAATCAGCAATTAAGAGAATGTCATAAGGAAAAGAATCAAGTTGGAGAAGTCATATTTTAATGTTACAACATAGTTAGGATTTGTTTATTAAGAAAGAAGACAAAACTGATCAGATAAGTGTAAAAGGGTAATATTTAAATACCTTCCACTGTGTGTGTATACACATTTATTTGAATATTTTCTTTTTTTAAAAACAAGTTTTACTGATTTGGGTTTTTTTTTTTTTTTTAAATTTTTGCTGCACCCTGAGGTATGTGGGATCTTAGTTCCCTGACTGAGGATTGGACCCGTACCCCTGTGTTGGTAGGTGGAGTCTTAACCTTTCAGATAGGAGAAGTCCCTATCTGAATATTTTCAATCAACTTGATTGAGGTATAATTTACCTGTAAGAAACACATGTCGCGCACAAAACTGAATGAATTCTAAAAATTCAGGTCCCTAAGTCAGCTCCACACAATTCAGATACAAGACTCTTTTTTTTTTTTACCTTAGGACCCTTTCTGTGGTTTGAGAAAAGGAGCAGTAAACTCTTCAAAGCAAGTTTTGTAAGTTTTATCAGAGCTCCTAGTTGAGCAAGGAACATTAGGCTCAGGTGCTTGGGTGTTGGAGTTTGACGCCAAAGTTTTGACTTTCCAAACAAAAGACTTGGTGCTTGATGAACTTTTTGTAGGACTCTCTCCTTCTCTTTGTCTTGCTAAGAATTTCCTTAGATTGTGGAGATAGAGATGAGTTGGAAAACAAAGATTAAGCCTGGGCGTTCCCCTGTCATAGAGTACTGCTGCTGCTAAGTCGCTTCAGTCGTGTCCGACTCTGTGCGACCCCATAGATGGCAGCCCACCAGGCTCCTCTGTCCCTGGGATTCTCCAGGCAATAATACTGGAGTGGGTTGCCATTTCCTTCTCCAATGCAGGAAACGCAACAGTGAAAGTGAAGTCGCTCAGTCATGCAGGACCCTTAGCGACCCCATGGATTGCAGCCCACCAGGCTCCTCCATCCATGGGATTTTCCAGGCAAGAGTACTGGAGTAGATTGCCATTGCCTTCTCCGATCGTAGATTACTAGGGTACTAGAAATAACCAGGGGTGTTTTTCAGCACATGGGGCCAGTTTCTCAAATCTCCAGCAGCCACCCCCTCAGCTTCTCATGTCCAGGAGAAGGGGTGCCAGGGAGTGGACCCGAGGGCCTGGGAGGGCAGACACGGTGCACTGGCCATAAATTGAAGGCTGATAGGACCTCAGGCATCAGCATTGGCCACTGGAACAAGGGTGACATCAGCCTAAAATGGAGAGCTCTCTCCTACCTTCTCTCTTTGCAGCCTAGAGGTGAGATAAGATCCCCACTACTCAAGGGAACCCTGGGGAGAATGCAGATGGGGAAATCATGAAAAGTCCAGAAACACCAATATAACTAAAAGCCTGACAGAAATTGAGCTCTCTGTCACCTGGTGGAATAGAGTTCAAAGCAGAGATTAGAGTGAGTTTTTGAAAAAGAAAGTTACATTCTCTTTTTGTGTCTTTCTAAATGCTGATTATTTTGTACCTACTTATAAGCTGAATAAATAAGTGCTATATCATATTAGGAACTAAAATTAGTAATGAGTGGATATTCCTCAAGGATATTGAATAATAGCATTCATATGGCACTTGAGAGCTAACAAGTGGTTTTCTGTACTTACTCTCATTTCATCCACTCAGTAATCTGCAAGGTAAGCCAGCCAAAGATCCTTCCTCCACCTGAAAATATAGACAGCTATGAAACACCATCTGTGAGTAGTCATTGATTATATTCATTGAAGAAATCAGTGGAACATAGCTATTTTTCCTACTTGACATCCCATTTTTCCCTGGAGTGCATTTTCCAGAGGCTGTGGGATATGGGGCAGGGTATGAAAGGATCATCAAGGGTAGGAATGACCCTTGGCATGACCAAGGAGTGGCCACGCCCATACACAGAAGTAGGCATGGAAGGTGAAAGGATAAGTTCTTGCAAATCTATGTTAGCGTTGCATATAGGAAGGAGAGCTTGTTAGCAACATCCTAACACTGTGGAGGGTAATTTAGTTGGTGGGGAGAAGGTGAAAAGTTTCACAGGTGGAACAGCCTTAGTGATCCACTCAGGGGCTTGCAGAGGTTATTGGTAGCCCAGGCTGGTGGTGACAAGGGCTTGGAGACATGAAACAGTTCAGAGACTGACCTTTGCAAAGGATCAGGTGAGGCATCCTTGAGCCTGGTCCACAGCTGGGTAAGCCCAGTCATGTAGACCTGGCCAAGGCACCTGTCCTCCCAGGAGCATGTGCTTGCATAGCCTGCCTGGTTGCTACTGAGACCACTCATAGCATATGCTCATGCCTGGGTTGGGATGTACAGATTCATTCTAGCAGTCTGGGGAGGGGAATATAACTTCATCTCTATTGCAACTGGAGGCCTGGAGGGAAATCAAGGCAGAAATCCAGTCTGTGCTCCAGGCCCCAGGAGATGGGGGGAGGGGGGAGAGGTAACAGAGACAAGGTTTAGTGGCTTCCCTGCCACAGTGGGCTGAGGTTGACCTTCTGACCCCATCAGGATGGCTGTGGAACTCAAGGAACCCTAGAGCACAGTCAGAGGCCATTGGCAGTGCCAGTGAAAGAGTCTAGAGAAGATAAGGATTGAAAATGAAGACACCGACACAGCTAGGATATGAGCTAGACTATCAAGAGACCCAGTCTATGGAGTATGCTAGGCATCCGTTTGACACACTGCTGACATATGAGACCTGGTTAGAAAATAATGCCTTGATCAGTAAGTCATTCATCAAAAAAAAAAAAAAAAAAAAAAGCTGAAAAAATTTTAACCAGACAGCTAAACAATTTGTTTTATTGAAGTACAGTTGATTTGCAATACAGACAGCTAAAGGATTTTGATAGTAATTTGTAATTTTAATGTGGTTTGGGCATAGGAAACTTTTTCTAGATAAACAGAAGGAAATGTCAAAGCTAGACTCAAGAATTTAATGAATAGAAATATTATTTCTGATTACTTCTATCATATATAGAAGAGCATGGTCTGTTTGACTATTCGTCTGACCAGCCTGGTCTTTAGAGAACTAGCCAGACTGGTTTTGTGATTTTGGTATCTCCTCTAAGTCCTTAGATCCTGCAGCCGGTTTTAATGGGACTCTAACAGGGGCATTTAGGAGCAACTGTTTTTGCTTTTGTTTTCTTATTTATTTGGGGAGCTTTCATTCTCCATGTGCTCAGGACAAAAGAGCATCAATTTTGAAAGAACAGGAATAAGCTCCTATCACATATAACACCTGCAGCCTCTAGTAATGTCGCTATATGATTTTAGTAGCGCCCAACATGCCAGATGATGAATCTTTCATTTTATTTATTCCACTTTTTAGAGCATTTTGAACCAACGTTTCTTTACAAGTGCCTTGTTTTTTCCCATGTAGAAGAAATAATAAAGACAATAAGAATGAGCACGTCTGGGATGTGTACTCTGTGCTAGAGACCCTTTGAGGTGCTTTGCACAGATTATCTTATTTTGTCTTCACAGCAAGCCTAGGGGCAGGTACTGTTATTACCCCCATTTTCCTGGAACCTAGAGAAGCATGTATCCATGGAATCTTGGATCTGAAAGACAAAGATGTTAATAAACATGGAGCCCTGTTTTCCAATAGCTCTCATGGAACACCAGTATCTCACAGGTGTAAGAAAGAATGAGACACCCGTGTCTTATGTGAATAGACACTGAAGCCCAGATCAGTTAAGGCAGCTACACAAGGACACAGTCTGTTATATGACAGACCTGGAATAAATGTAAGTCGTTTCACATTCATTTATCTTTTTGCTATACCAAACCACCTCTTATAATTAAGAAAGAAAAGTAGTACTCCTTAGAAATACAAATATAAAAAATAAATGAGGTCTAGTACAACCACCAGGATTTAGTAAATGAAATTCTATAGAAGCTGCAATATATGTGCATGTACATATGTATGTGTGTGTAGCTATATATGTGCATATATTTGCACACATGCACATATATATTTTTCACATATGCTGGCTTTAACAAAACATAAGCAACAGAAGTAATAAGCACACTGAGATCTCAAATCCTTGGAAGCTTGCCAGACTTTCTGATGACCAAGTGTGTGTCAATGGTTTGCAGCCACTTTGATCTTAGCTCCTACACAGGATCCGAAGAAGGTACCTATTAAAATTTCATAGGTCATAATTAATGATCCTGCTCATAAAATTGCTTCTAATATCTCTGGCTCAAGATAGACAGCTTACCTGCAGGGAGAATTTTCTTTGCAGCAACACATGGAAGATCATAAATTGGCCTGGTTCAGTAATTTAGTGAGTCTTGGAGAGTGAAAACCTCCCTCTTTCTAAGTCGGTCATTTCACAATAAGTTTATGGCTTCAAGAAATTGAGAGCTTGTTAAATACCTATTTTCTACATCTGCTACCGTAGCTGGAGGTTTTGAAAACGCAAGGAAACTTGCTTTCCACCTTCTGTGGCTGTCTTCCAATGTCCCCATCTTCTTGTGTACCATCTTCTTGTACTTCCGCAGCTTTAGAGGGGGACATGGTGAACCCGGGGAAAATCTGCTTCTTCAGCGCTTCCGCTGCATGTCCCGCCAGGGTGAGCAACCAGGACCAGCTGCATATTTGCTGCACCATTCAGGCTCTTCCTTTCACCTACTATGTCCTCTTCCTCCTCTATTTCTCCCTCTCTTTCCCTTCCCCTACATCTATCTTTTTTTCTATTTTAAATGTGTTTATTACTAATTGGAGAACAATTGCTTGACAATACTGTGCTGGCTTCTGCTATACACAACGTGAATCAGCCATAGGAATATATGTCCCCTCCCTCTTGAAACTTACTCTCACCTCCCATCCCATGCCACCGCTCTAGGCTGTCAGAGAGGAATGGTTTGAGCTCCCTGAGTCACACAGCAAATTCCCGCTGGCTCTCTATCTTACATATGGTAGTGTATACATTTCCATGCTACTCTCTCCATTCGTCCCACCTCTCCTTCCCGCACTGTGCCCACAAGTCTGTTCTATATGTTTGCATCTCCACTGCTGCCCTACAAATAGTTTCATCAGTACTGTCTTTCTAGATTTCATATATGTGCATTGATATACGATACTTATTTTTCTCTTTCTGACTTACTTCACTCAGTGTAATAGGCTCATTAGAAATGGCTCAAATGCGTTCCTTTTTATGGCTGAGCAGTATTCCATTGTATATACGTACCACAGCTTCTTTACCCATTCATCTGTCGATGGACATCTATGTTATTTTCATGTCCTAGATATTGTGATTAAGCTGCAATGAACATTGGGGTGTTGTGTCTTTTTCAATTGTGGTTTTCTCAGGGTATATGCCTAGTAGTCGGGTTGCTGAATCCTATGGTAGTTTTATTCTTAGTTTTTAAGGCATCTCCATACTGTTCTCCATAGTGGCTGTATCAGTTTGTGTTCCCACCAACAGGGCAAGAGGGTTCTCGTTTCTCTGCACCCTCCTCCAGCATTTATTGTTTGTAGATTTTTCTGATGATGGTCATTCTGACCAGTGTGAGGTGATAGTCCATGGTAGTTTTGATTTGCATTTCTCTAATAATGAGTGATGATGAACATCTTTTCTTGTGTTTACTAGCCATCTGAATGTCTTCCTTGGAGAATGGTCTGTTTAGGTCTTCTTCCCACTTTTTGATTGGGTTGCTTGTTTTTGTAGTTTTGAGCTGCATGAGCAGCTCTTGGAGATTAATTCTTTGTCAGTTGTTTCATTTGCTATTATTTTCTCCTGTTCTGAGGGTTGTCTCAAAAAACCCCTACCATCTTCCAATAGTAGTTTCTTATTGCCAGTGTACAATTGAGCCAGGAAAAGTATTTCATCCCCACTCTGGCTTCCTTCAACCTCTTAAAGTGTTCTTTTTGGTCTCCCTGCCTCTGCCACAGGAAATGACGTACATGGATGAGACATTGGTTTGATGGCACTTCTCAAATGCCTGTCAACTTAATACCTGCTCTCGGAATGTATAAAGGTAAATCTATTAGGAGTATTAAAGACTTGGACATGACTGAGTGACTAAGCATAGCACAGTCACATCTTAAATTTAAAAATAAGATCCATAAGCCCATTCAGCATTTCTGATTATTTGCACTGATTCTCTTCCATTCAGTTCAGTTCAGTTGCTCAGTCATGTCCAACTCTTTGCGACCCCATGAATTGCAGCACACCAGGCCTCCCTGTCTACCACCAACTCCCGGAGTTCAATCAGACTCACGTCCATTGAGTCAGTGATGCCATCCAGCCATCACATCCTCTGTCATCCCCTTCTCCTCCTGCCCCCAATCCCTCCCAGCATCAGAGTCTTTTCCAATGAGTCAACTCTTCGCATGAGGTGGCCAAAGTACTGCAGTTTCAGCTTTAGCATCATTCCTTCCAAAGAAATCCCAGGGCTGATCTCCTTCAGAATGGACTGGTTGGATCTCCTTGCAGTCCAAGGGCCTCTCAAGAGTCTTCTCCAACATCACAGTTCAAAAGCATCAATTCTTCAGTGCTCAGCCTTCTTCACAGTCCAACTCTCACATCCATACATGACCACTGGAAAAACTATAGCCTTGACTAGACGGACCTTAGTCGGCAAAGTAATATCTCTGCTTTTGAATATGATTGTTAATTGAACTTAACATTTTATCTGACATAGTTTTACATCCTCCATAGACTTTTTGATGGTGAAGCAGTGAGTCATTAGTTGGTGGAGAAGGGACCCATTTAATTTACTATAAAAATAGATCCAAGGGACACACCATACCCAAAATGTTGACTTAGTTTCCCAGATCTTGTGGAAACAGGCTAAGGGGGAAAGGGAAATGTGTTAAAAGCAAGGGTGAAGATATAATTTGCTCTTGGTTATTAACCAGTGTTGTCAATAGCGTATTTTTCCTTTGCCCTGGGCTAGCTAGAAATGGTAAACTTACCTCCAATCCAATCAACTGGCACCTGCCATTCATGGAGTGAATAATATGGTGCTTAAAACTTGATAGAACAACCCATCTTGTATAGGCCTGAATCATCACCACTTGGAAATTACATCTCAAGAAACCAGAATCAAATATGACACATCGACCTAAAGTAGAGAAGGGTCAATAGCCCATTAACGGTTCCCCAGAGGATTTGTGTTATAAGTGACCTTCCCTTGCTGCTGCCACTCTTCCCCAACTACATCAAAGCTGCTTGGGGAAGAGGCAAACTAATCACTTGCATATACTAAATTTGCTGCAGGCCATTGTGTGATAAATTGCCCAATTTCACTAAGCAAGGTAGCTTGGAAAAAGAAAGAAAATTCAGTCTCACTGAATATAAAGTCTTTGTGTGATTGGATCTTCAGCTGTAACACAGGACTAAAAATATCTATATTTTCTAGCAATGTCTCCAACTTGATGGTGCATGGAAGATGTGACTGTTCTGATTTCTTCATATTTTTCAGGAAATAGCAGCCAGATGAGTCTCCCTGGTTAGGAGGACTTGATTTTTTTTTTTTTAATGATATGGCATCTCATTGATTTGAAGTGGCATTTTAATAAATTGTTTCTTTGGAGAAACTGAAGCATAGATTATGAACTCTAAGTCTAAAGTCAATTTGAAGTCCTGTGACCACGTACTATGACTTGGTCAACTGGTCAACCTGACAACCCCTGGAACATATTTCGTTGGCTTTAAAAATATGAGCAATAATCTGGGTTACTGTAGTTTGGGTATTGGAAGTTGTGATATAATAAATTTTACTTCTTGATATACAGGTTAAGGGTACTACTTGATCTAAGGGTAGTCAAGGAAAGTTCTAGTGGTATTTTGGCTTATAAAACATATTAATGCTGAACTTTGCTTGCTCACTTTGCCCCACAATTTCTAGGCAGTAGCGTTTGGGATTTCAATCTTTCTGTTGGCCAATTTAGAATATACACGGGATGTTAGGTGGGGTTAGAACATGGAATAAACATATCTCTTGTCTCCTCTGATCTTGGCCATTGTTTATTATATTGTGTGTGTGTGTGTGTGTGTGTGCAGTCGCTCAATTGTGTTGAACTCTTTGCAAGCCCCTGGACTGTAGCCTGCCAAGCTTCTCTATCCATGGGATTTTTCAGGCAAGAATGTGCTTGCATGCTAAGTCGCTTCAGTTGTGTCCAACCTGGGACCCTATGGAATGTAGTCTGCCAGGCTCCTCTGTCCACAGGGTTCTCCAGGCCAGAATACTGGAATGAGTTGCCATTCCCTTCTATGGAGTGGATTGCCATGTCCTACCCCAGGGAATCTTCCCAATCTAGGGATCAAGCCTGCCTCTCTTGGTCTACTGCACTGGCAAGTGGATTCTTTACTATTGTGCCATCTGGGAAGCCTGTTGTTATATATATGTATTCCATCTCATATATTAATTTCTTTCATTTCTGGAGTACCTTGGCCAGCCTTCATTAAAGATCATGCCTCCCAAAAACAGCATGCAAGTAAGGTCTACTACAGAAAGGAGTCTGAAGTGACTGAGAAACTCTGGATTAAATACAGTGAAATGGGTACTTTCATAAAGTATTTCTCAGAGCTTCAATTTACTAATGTGCATTCTGGCTAACCAGGAGTGACAGTGTGCAGCATTTACCGATTATTTGTCCAAATATTTCGTTTGGTAGATGGAGATTTTATGAAAGTGTTATTTTATGGGGGGCATACTTGGCCAAACAGTTATTTTGTTCAATTCCAAATGAATTTCAAATGAATGGAGTCCTTTAAACTGATCTACAGTGCCTCACCTATTGAACTTGCTCTTCAAATATAAATATAATTGGGATGGCTGCTACTGCTGCTGCTAAGTCACTTCAGTCGTGTCCGACTCTGTGCAACCCCATAGATGGCAGCCCACCAGGCTCCCCCGTCCCTGGGATTCTCCAGGCAAGAGTACTGGAGTGGGGTGCCATTGCCTTCTTCAATGCATGAAAGTGAAAAGTGAAAGCAAAGATGCTCAGTCGTGTCCGACTCTTAGTGACCCCATGGACTGCAGCCCACCAGGCTCCTCCATCCATGGGATATTGCAGGCAAGAGTACTGGAGTGGGGTGCCATTGCCTTCTCCAATTGGGATGGCAGTGATATGCAAAATAGAAACTTCAATGTAAACTACCATCAAGAAAGATTCGTTTAAAAATCCCAGACAGGTGCACTGAATGATGTGTAATTAAGAGACATCCCACAGCTGTGAAACTAGGAGAATCATGAAAGTCTTGAAATGTCATTTTTTTTTTTTTTGGTAACAAAGCAGCTCCCGGGAATTATGAGTGAACACGGAGGGGAAACTCACCGGGTAAGAAGTGCAATCATGGAGGCATCCTGTTGAGATGGCACTTGACCTTGCAGGAGAGCATATGTAACCCCACAAAGACCCCTTCTTCCTGCACATGCTCAACAAGACTACCGTTTCCTCCAGGACCAGATATATCCATGGCCAATCAGAATTCTCAGTATTGTTTATTTGGGGGTAGGAAAAATGCATGTGTGTGTTAGTATTAGTCTCTCAGTCGTGTCTGACTCTTTGCAACTCCTTGGACTGTAGCCAGTCAGGCTCCTCTGTCCATGGAAATCCCCAGGCAAGAATACTGAAGTGGGTAGCCATTCCCTTCTCCAGGGGATCTTCTCAACCCAGGATTTGAACCTGGGTCTCCCTCATTGCAAGCAGATTCTTTACTGTCTTGGCCAGCAGGGAAGCCCCAGGAAAAGTGCATAAAAACTGTGGCTCCTTATTATTTGTAGGTTAACATGAATAATTTGGAAAGCAGCATAGTTAAAATTCTCAATCAAGAAATAGAACCTCTTTTGTTATTTATTATTTTAGTTTTGAATCTCTTTTAACAATTGTAAGCTGTCTCATAATTTTGTCCTGTATATTTATCTTTTCTCTTCTGTATTTTCTGTTTTTCACCTTCCCTTGATCTCCCCATCCCTGTTTCTAACCCCCAATGTGAGCATTGATGGATTTGCAACTAAATCCCCAATCTCTTCACATTAAGAGGAACGCAAATAAATCTCAACCAGAAAAAAAAAGTACAAAATTTTGAAATGCAAGCTGACTTGAAGAAGAGACAAATTTATTGTGACATTTTCTGTTTTTTCAGGGAATAAAGACCCTATATTCTAGGACTCACATGCATTTACCTGAAGAAAAAGTCTCAATGATTAGTTATCTGAAAATCAAGCTGATACATATTTGCAACTGAAAACATAGATAAAACAATATCTGCAAATTTCTTTTCTTTCTCAAATTAAGTAAAATTCCATTAAAAATATTATCATATCAAGGAGTAAGTCATACTTCAAATTTGTGTTTACTTGCATTTAAGCAGATCTGTCTATATTTCTGAATTTTATAACTAAATAAAATTGTTGTGTTGTTTTATTGTTGCTTATCTAGTTGAATATAAACATGTCTTCTCCAAACTTTTTTGTTTGCTATTTAACACAATGATGAATAAGTCCTTAAGTAGCAATGAGTCTTGTGAGAATAAGTAAATACTATTTTCTCTGTTTTACAGGTCAAGGAATAGAACTTTTAGATCTTTTTTGCTCAAAATTCAGGATTATATCTATCAATATATACAGCCACTTCAAAATATCTAATGCTTTTAAAGCCAGAAGCATTTTGTGTATTCATCATTTCTCACCAAATATAAGAACTGCCATAGAAATGCCTAGCTTTTATAATTCCATAACAGAATTAAATAAGCTCAAGACTAAGCAGAAAATAAGAATACTGAAGCTAGAAAAAGAAAAATGAATATAGCTTAGCTGGTTTCTGCTGACAAGCCAATTTGTAGTCTTCTCTTTCGGCTGGAGTGAGCCTACAAAGCTCTGTGTTTGCAGCCAGTGCACTGGAATCTTTAGCTTTGATCACTGGGCTGTTGTAGGGCTGACCACATCCACTCAGTCTCTCCTTTCCTCTGAAATCCTCAGGGGGCTCACAGGCTGTCATGACAAATGCACTGTAAGCCAGAGCTTCTTCACCACCTTGTCATTCCAGGGCAGAGCGGATAAAGCCAAGTTGTGAGGACGCTTGCTCAAGGTTACAGAAACGGAATTAGCCTCCAGGTTCTTGACATCTAGACTTACCATCTTGTTCTGGGCTCTCCCATGCTATTGCCTCTTAAAACTCTGCAAAATTCAACAATTTTTGCTGTCCGTATTCAAAATAACTCACCAAACATTCATTTTTTTTAATTAAAAAGTTTTTAAGTCAATTTTTACTGGAGGATAGTTGCTTCACAATGTTGTGGTAGTTTCTACTGTGCAGCAAAATGAATCAGCCATACATATACACTGGAGAAGGAAGTGGCAACCCACTCCTGTATTCCTGCCTGGAGAATTCCATGGACAGATGAGACTGGGAGGCTACAGTCCATGGGGTCTCAAAGAGTCAGATACAACTGAATAACTAACATAATACATATGCATACTCCTCCCCCCCGATTTTGGACTTCCTCCCATTCAAGTCACCACAGAGCATTAAGTAGATTTCCCTGTGCTACACAGTAGGTTTTCATTGGTTACCTATTTTACCTACTGTCCTTAAACAGTTAGTAAAGATTCCGACATCCCAGTCTTTCTGGGGAAACCACCTTAGATTTCCGTAATTACCAAGCAAATTCTAGATACCTGGATTAAGCTTGTGAAATCATTAAAGAAAAAAAAAAAAGCTAGTCAAGAATAAAGAACTCTTACTGAAAGAAAGAACCTTTTAGGTAAAATTGGAATATTCATTAATAAGTTGGCAATTTTATTAGATGTCTTTTTTGATGTCATTCTGCTAATTCTCTGGGTCTAGAGCTCCTTTGGAAAGAAACAGGCAAGTTTTTTTTTTTTTTTTTTTAGTTAGGGTATAGTTACTTTACAGTGTTGAACATGGAAGTGAATCAGCTTTGTATACATACATATATGCCCTCCCTCTTGGATCTCCCACCCACCCTCATCCTGTCCCTCCAGGTCATCGCAGAGCACTGAGCTAAGCTCCCTGAGTTACACAGCAGGTTGCCACCAGCTATCTGTCGTACATAGGGCAGTGCACATACTGATCCCAACCTCCCAATTCTTTCCACCACCCCTCCACCACCACCGTGTCCACATATCCATTCTTTACATCTGCATCTCTATTCCTAAAAATAGGTTCATCTGTACTATTTTTCTAGATTCTGCATATATGTTTTAATATACAACAATTGTTTTTCTCTTTCTGACTTACTTCACTCTGTATGACAGACTCTAGGGCCCTCCACGTCTCTACAAATGACCCAATTAGATCCAATATCTGAGTAGTTTCTAGTGTCTTTGCACTTAGACAGTTTTGCTATTATTATTATTATTATCACTGTTATAAAGGATGACAACTTATTTTAATACAATTGCTTCCTATCATTCAGTGAAGAAACTTTAGAGTCATGATATTTTTGAGCAGACAAGGAAGGTGAGGCCTGATGAATTCAAGCGATTTATCTTCAGAGTCAAAACTGAGTCCTCGACGGGGCTGGGATGAGCCCTAGGTCCTTACTCACATGAAGTATTTATACTTTTTAAAGATTTTAAATAAAATTTTTTTATTCTCTCCACAATATTCATTAGTTCTAATCATATTATGGTCCCAATGTAGCTATTTTAAACTGAAATTAAAAGGCAGCCTAGCTTTGGAGGGTAAGAGTTATTGAAAGAGGTGTCTAGAGAGCCATTTAAAATTTTCAAGTAAGAAAAAAGTGATAGTATGTGTGAGAAAGAGCTGTTTTCCTTTTAAAAATTAAGAAATCAAATATAGAAATAGTCTAATCTGCATTAACGATCTGCAATCTATGAAACAATTTTTAACCATTTTAAAGTGAAAGGCTGGTGATTATGTGGGAGAATAGATGGTGATAATAACCAAAAATCTTTAAAAACTGTAGGTGTTCAAGGTAACAGTATGCAAAAATGAGATTGGCTAGGTTTCTGGCCTGAGAACTGTCATAGGAGAACCTAAGCTATCATTCTGAGCTCTTGGAAGAACGGACATTACTATTTCCATTTATCCTTACACTTGAAGGGCTGGCCTTTGTCTTCCTGAATCCCAATGCCTTGTGCCCATTGTGTAGGATGTAGTTAGATCCTCAGAGATGAGCACCGGTCCTTCTCAACCTCCCTCCCAGGTTGAGTAGGGCCAAGGATGGCTCAGGAAATGGGAAAGCTGGATGTACACAGTCTGCTGAACCACCACTCTGCTAGGTGAGTTCAAAAGGAGAATCCATCTTTTGTGTTACAAAGGACTGGGAGTTCTTTTCTCCTAAGTTGTGCCACAAAAGTATGGTGGGCATTGGCTGCTGAACTTTCATTTGCCTTCCATGCTATACCCAGTCTCTCGTACAGAAACAATATTGCTCCTGGAGTAGGAGGGACTGAAATGGAGGGTGGAAGGATGGAAGATGGAGATGGGAAGGTGAGATACGCCTGAACACTCCTGTGAGTAGGACAAATCCCAGATCATATACACAGGGAAGGCAGTGTCCATCAAATGATGCTGCTGAAAGGACAGAAAAACAGATAGGAGGTGTGTAATGGAAGATCCAGTACTTTGGCCACCTCATGCGAAGAGTTGACTCATTGGAAAAGACTCTGATGCTGGGAAGGATTGGGGGCAGGAGGAGAAGGGGATGACAGAGGATGAGATGGCTGGATGGCATCACAGACTCGATGAACGTGAGTCTGAGTGAACTCCGGGAGATGGTGATGGACAGGGAGGCCTGAATCGGACACGACTGATCGACTGAACTGAACTGAACTGAAATTGCCCTGGAAAAAATGCTTAGAATTACAGATTTGGTTGGAAAAAGAATCTACATACTCTCTTTCCCAGTTCTAGATCCCATGTCATCATTGGGGAATAAACACCTTGTGGCAATCCACATGTAAAGCCCAACCAGAAACTAGTTGATTTAAACATGCTCAGTGCTACTTTCAAATAAGCCGTGAATAAGGAATTCCCTTCCTCTTGCTGGAATCAGGACACATAAGTGCAATGGAAAGTATGCTCAATTGTGCTATGATAAATACTATGTTTCTTAATCATTTTGATATCCCAACTGTAACCCCAAGTCTCTTAAGATAAATAGTTAATGGCCATTATGTGTGAATGTCATACTTTAAGGGAGCTCTGAGGCATGGGTTTGGCTTAATCTGACAGGTCAATACTATGGAAAGAATTTCAACTTTCAACCTTATTTTTAAAGATAAAAATGGATTTTTGGGAAAGTCTGCAGAGAATTGGTTCTAGCAATGCCATTATGTGTTATACATATTAGAGAAGGGGGCATGGCATGTACTCAGAGAGTTTTAGAGGAAATCAGAATGCTACAAATGATGCCTTTTCTTGAATCCTGAAAAATTCCACTTTGATTTAGTACCAGTGGAACTGTTAATAGAAACTTCTTTGAGTGTTGTGTATAAACAGCACAGCCCGGCCTGTATCAACTTTATACTCCAATAAACAAGACAATAATGACAAATTATCAAAGCAGGCCTCAGATGTGACCCTCAATTGGGAGAGCAGCAATTTAATGAAGACAAAAGCTAGGTGAAAGCTGCTAATATCATTTACTGATAAACAGATTTTCTCGAGAGGCTCCTAGCTGAATCCCCTAAGGTCCCATAAACCTGCATAATTCCATTTAAAATATTGCGCAATTCACTAAATTAGTCTTTGAACATCCTTACTATCCAATTACGAAGCCCCAGCATGGACAGAATAATGAAATTTTTCAAACTGTGGAATGCATGTGGTCTTAACAAACTTATGACAAACACCAAAATTAGCTTTCAATTTTGAGGCCAATGTAGCTCCCTTTAATACCTCAAGTCAGAGAGGCAACAATAAAACACTATTGCAGGGCTAAGCAGAACAGAAGAAAAATAAATCTTGACTTACTCAGAATTCTGAACACGGTCTACCTTCAGGAAAAAAAAAATCATAAGAAGTTGAATGATGTTTTGCATTTGCAAGCTATTTGGTCGCTTAAAATCTAGTAAAAGCTTTACTGAATAAAGGGTACAAAATACCTCCTGGACAGTTGTATCTTCCAGGCAGGCAGAAAAAAAGCGAGAGTTTGAGGAAGTGAAATTTATTTCTGTTCAAGCATTGCAAGCTGCATTATTAAAGTCATTTGTCATGGTTTGAATATTTCTGCCTGATTCACCATTAAATTGGCCTTCTAATTACCAACTTTGTCATGAAAAGTGGTCTGGCTGTTTCATTCACCAGAAAACTTCAATTCTTTAATCATCACTTGCCTTCATAGGAGAATAAAGAAAAGAAAAAGGAAAACAACAAGCCATATATTTTTATCCCCAGATCTTAAAATACATCTCAACACAGTAATACTTAAATGATCTCAAAGCCCTACATTTTTAAAATGCTGATAAGTACTTAGAAAATGAGTTATCATTTCACCTTTATAAAGAAACTTGCCGACATTCACCTATTTGGTTACATAACTCAGTCTTGCAGCGGACCATACAACCTCATGTCATAGTTTCCGAATCAACAAGCACTAACCATAATCAAAACATGCCAGGTGAGTTATTTCTCTTTCCCATATATTCTAGCTTCTTGGCTGGTGTATGTAACTCTATCTACAGAAAAAAATGTGAAAATCCATAGCTTCTCCAAGCAGCCTAGTGAAGACATTGCCAAATTGCCTACAGCTTGCTTGCTCATACTTTCAGATGGACAAGGATGGGCAGTTGTGGCTAACAATGACATAGACTCGGTAGCTTTCCTTCTATATTCATTTCTGTTGGATGATGGAACAGCAGGCACTCATATATATATATACATATATTTGGTGACACTGTGAGGCATGTGGTATCTTAGCTCCCCAATCAGGGATTGAACCCACCCCCCAACACACACACATTCCCCCACATTAGAAGTGCACAGTCTTAACCACTGGACTGACAGTTAAGTCCAAGCACTCATATTTTAAACTACAGAGTATAGCTATCTCAGCGTTTGAGAGAAACAAGACTAACCTATTGACTTTGTTATAAGAAAACCAACAAAGGCTTAGTTAAACAACCATATTTGGGAAGCTTCCATATAACAAAATAGTGACTGGCAAACATATTTTGATCCAAAGCATGCCAAACTGTGAGCTCTTTTACCTTTTACAGATGAGGAAACTAAAGCATAGGGGGGTTTTGTCAGTTTCCAGAAGGTCACATAGCCAAAAGCCAGTCAGACCTTCTGGAGCCCATGAATGTAACCATCTCTCTGAGTGAGAGAGATGCCTAATATGGGTGTGTGCATCAAAACCATCTTTAAAATGTGTACACAGGTTTTCAAATGACATTTTCATTCTTTAAGCTCCAAATAAAGAATTCCATGTTTTAATGTCTACAAAGACAATTGACACTAAATCTGAAGAACTTGAAATTACATCTTTAGGGTTCATATTATGAGATTCGTGATTTCATGATTAATAGATGTCTTCTTTTATGAAAGCAATCTTTGGGCACACTTTTATCTTATTATTTTATTTTTTAAATATACATTTTCTTTAATGGCAGAAATTAGCCTGCTTTGAGACATTTATTTTTTTAAAAAGAGAGAGAGAGAGAGAGATAATGCACTCCTATCAGAATTAAAATATCCTTCAGTTCAGTTCAGTTCAGTCTGTTAGTTGTGTCCGCCTAAGAGACCCCATGGACTGTAGTATGTCCATCACCAACTCCCAGAGCTTGCTCAGACTCGTGTCTGTCAAGTCAATGATGCCATCCAACCATCTTATCCTCTGTCGTCCCCTTCTCCCACCTCAATCTTTCCCAGCATCAGGGTGTTTTCAAATGAGTCAATTCTTTGCATCAGGTGGCCAAAGTATTGGAGTTTCAGCTTCAGCATCTGTCCTTCCAACGAATATTCACAGTTGATTTCCTTAAGACTGACTGGTTTGATCTCCTTGCAGTACAAGGGACTCTCAAGAGCCTTCTCCACCACCACAGTTCAAAAGCATCAATTCCTTGGTGCTAGGCTTTCTTTACAGTCCAACTCTCACATCCATACATGACCACTGGAAAAACCATAGCCTTGACTAGATGGGCCTTTGTCGGCAAAGTAATGTCTCTGTTTTTTAATATGCTATCTAGGTTGGTCATAACTTTCCTTTCAAGGAGCAAGTGTCTTGGCTGCAGTCACCATCTTCAGTGATTTGGGAGCCCCCCAAAAATAAAGTCAGCCACCATTTCCACCGTTTCCCCATCTATTTGCCATGAAGTGATGGGACCAGATGCCATGATCTTCGTTTTAAGCCAACTTTTTCACTCTTTGCCCCCACTCATTGCAACTGGAGAAAAACTGGAGAGCAGTAATGAAGACCCAGCGCAGCCAAAAAATAAACTAAAACATAACTAGAACATCTTTGAGAATAAAAGGAGTGTTCCTAATAAGTATTGAAACAATAATAGCTAAAACAGTAGGTTCCTAAAAAATAGATGCTGGTAGGTAACATTTTTAGAATCCTGGTATGTCTAGATATGTATTTATTCTACTCCCAGACCCAACTGAGAATAGTGAGAATATAAAATTTTTGGTTTAAAGTCATTTCATCTTAAGAGTTTGAAAGAAATTTTCCACTTCTTCTAGTATCCTCTGTTGTTTTTGAGAAAATCTGTTGCCATTGTGATTCTACTCTTTATATATGTGATCTGTTGCTTGTCTTGTGAGTTTTTCTAAATCTTTTTCTCGGTTTTCTTTCCTTCCTTTCTTTCTTGAAATAGTAAAGATTTTGTGTTTATCCTTGGTGTTGTAAAAATTCATGATGATGTGTCTTGGTTTGGTCTTTTTATTTTTTTTCATTTACTGGTATTGGACTGACTACTTAGAGTATGCTTGCAACCAGGAGACAAATGTCTTCAGTTCTGAATGTTTTTCTTGTATTACTTTATGGATTCTTTCTTTTTTTTTCCCTCCCTTCTTCCTGTTCTCTCTGGACTTTTTATTAAGAAAACATTTTATTTTCTCAACTTCTTTTTTATTCATCTACTTTCCATTCCTTTATCTTTTTGACTTATTTTCTGGGAAATTTCTTTGTCTTTATCGGCCACTTTCTACTAAATTGTCATTTTGGCAATCTTATTCTTACTTTATAGCAGCTCTTTCTTGTTTTGGTTTTTCTTTTTCACAGCATTCTGCTCCTGCTTTATGAACACAGTATCTTTTCTTGACTCTTGAAGGATGTAATCATCTTTATTATTGTTATTTAAGTAAGTCCTTGTTGTGTATCTGCTTTATATATAATGGCTTGTATCTGTTAATCCCATACTCCTAATTTATCCCTCCTCCCCTATCATTTGGGGAATCATTTTGTTTTCTATGTCTGTGAGTCTGCCTCTGTTTGAAAAATAGGTTCATTTGTATTTTTTCAGATTCCATATATAATTGATATAATATTTGTTTTTCTGCGGTGATATTTGTATTTTTAAAGGTTTCTTCTGTACTCTGCCTTGTGTGCCTGCTCTGAATTTGTTTGTGTGATTATTTTTCCATTCTTTTTCTGATTGCTGGCTTCTTCAAATACCTGGTGATCCCTTGCTGCTGTTAATGCTTGTGAATGAGGCACTAAAAAGAAAACCAGAGGCACCGTATGTGTAGATGGAACTTTTCCACTGAGGGACTTTATCGCAGGCTCATCAGAAAGCAAGGTGACCTTTTCATTAGAAGCTCTCTAAAAGTTGGTTCATTGGAAAAGACTTTGATGCTGGGAGGGATTGGGGGCAGGAGGAGAAGGCGACGACAGAGGATGAGATGGCTGGATGGCATCACTGACTCAATGGACGTGAGTCTGAGTGAACTCCGGGAGTTGGTGATGGACAGGGAGGCCTGGCGTGCTGCGATTCATGGGGTTGCAAAGAGTTGGACACACCTGAGCGACTGAACTGAACTGAACTGAAAAGTTGGTTCAGTTTCCCCAGAGAAGTTGCTTTCAAATTTCCTGCTTTCTAATTGGTGGTGAGATCTCTTTAACAAAGCTGTTTTCTTTTAATCAAATCAGTGTTATCAGCTCCAAGTCATGACCCTGATGAGATTCAGGTTGCACCTGAATCTGGGAAGTTTCTGCTCAGTGTGTTCCGTAAAATAAAACTCTTGTCTTCCTGGGAGCTTCAGTGACTGTCTTTTTGGCTTTGCACTGTCACATATGTGATGTCTCCAAGGGAAGAAAATCTCAGGTTTTATGGGACAAACCAGCTCACCTGTGTTGCTGCTCCCTCTCTGCTAGCATTTATGTTCTAACTTCCCCTGCTTTGTTAAATCCATTACTACCCTTCCATCCCTTTCTATATTTCAAAAATGTGATGAAAACTCTCCACATTTTTACAACGTCAGTCTCTGTGGAAACCACATAGCTCTAAAAATCAGCTCCTGGTCTGATGACTAAATTCAAGTGATAATGAGATGGATGGATATCTGCCAATGTCCAAATTTAGCAATTGTTTCAGAGGCTACTGAAAATCTAGAGATCAGGCAAAAATCCAGATCAGAGATCTGAAGCCAAAGAATATTCTAACTTCACAAGATTCCCTGCTGAAGTATCAAAGCAGGCAGCCTCCAGCCAAGAAGGGGTGAATCAGAAAAGGAATTGGAAAAGAAGTGGTGAGTTTGCAGAGAAAAAAAAAAAAAATTTCTTTAAGTAAAACAGACCTGCAGTGTTCGCAGTTGACATTAAAAAAAAATTTAAATGATGAGCCTGTGGCTTTAATATTACTGCTCTATCCAGCCCTCTGAATCTTTTTATCATACCTAAAGAATTGTTCATTCATCTTTCAGGAATACATTAGAGCAAGAGAGTTTTCCCATAGGCAAAAGCATTATACATATTTGCAAATGTCTTACATAATGATGTGAATGCTATGCATAGGGATGTTTTGAAGAAAGGTAGAAACAATGCAGCAATTTCCATTCTGTTTCATTAGCTATCATACTCTCAAGTAAAGGGAGTTTCCCTTGTTGTTTATGCTGTTTTCAAATGTTAAGAGGCTAGCATTTTGAATTCATGGTACTGCCTGTAAATAGGAATGCTGATTGTTATGTGATGGAAAAGCTTTATTTCTTCATACAGATGTTTCATCTTACATTTCCAGTCATTATTTCTAATAACTTATATTTAAATGGTTCCTTATTTAGGAAATAAGACCAATTTTTTATTGGGATCCAAAAGTATTTTCAATATATCACAGGGAAGAAAACTGTAAATCTCAGTTGTAGGTACAAAATAAATTGTCTTTTAATTTAGCTTGTTATGGTCAACTCAGGTTAAAAATTTTATTTTTGTAGTAGAGCCTTCATGACTTATGTTAGGACTCAGTTGTCAATGTAAAAAGATAAAAATAGAAGTCCCAACAGTTTAGTGTCTGCTTTACATCCACATAAGAATTTCCCTTTCATTATACCCCAGATTCTGGCAGCTTATTATAGCCATTGTTAAATTTGTGCTCTGCTTTTACAAATGACACTTGTACGGGTCTCTTGGGCCTGCTGAGAGAAGCCAGGCCCCTCTCTTTTCCTCGTGTCAATTCTTTTGTGAACCTTTGTAATTAGCCACTTAACAAATTGAGGGAAATGAACCTTCAGCTGCAAAGTATATCCTGGAGTTAAGTCAACCATATGACAGGCAAAACCGATACATGAAAATCTCCTTAACTCAATTGTTGAGTTGCCTCAAGGGTTAAGAGGCATTCTACCAGCAACAGCCTAAAAGAAAAGCCTTAGAAGTGATGTTTTTGATGGTTCGTTATCCAAATGCCTGTTAGCTTTTCCAAGAAACATCTTGCATTAGAAGAAGCACACATTTTGTTATGGGTACTTATTTTTACAAATCTTTTGTTTTGCAGAAGAAAAATGTCAAAAATTGACTTTTTTGGACAGAAACAAGATCCTCAGGCTTCAAACTTACCCATTAAATGTTTAAGAAAGAAAAAATAAATAAATAAAGAGAGGGAAGGGGAAAAGGAAGGAAGATGAAAGAGAAAGGAAAAAGCTTTTGGGCTGCAGTATTTAGGTACAGAAAAATGACATCGTATATATTAAGATATTCATGAATTTGTTTTCAGAATCTATAATAGGGACCCTAAGAGCAGGGTGCTATCATTATGAACTCTTCCCTTTTTATTACTAATTAGACTTCTAAATGTGAGGGTAAATGTACCTCAGAGAGTATGTATTAAAAAGTTGCATATGCATAAGCGATCATTTCAAATTCATCTTCCAACAAAAACTTCAACTTTGATATTTTCTCATGTTCCCACTTATACCACATTAACATAGTCTTTTATATTTAATTTCTAAATTCCATTGTGATCTTTCTATCAAGGTATTTACTTTGGGGAACTGTTTAATATCTTAATCCCCAATTCAATAGCCAACAGTCAAATATTATCAATTTAATGTATCTTATTAACCTCAGCAATTCTTTTTCAAGTTTAATGTATATTGCCTCTCATGTATACCATGAAATTGATATAATTCAGTGACATATCCAAATCAAAAATGTAGATGATACCTTTTACACAGAACTGGGGAGATATAAATGAAGTTCATATTCTATGAGAGTATAGAGTATTTTAATATTAGAAGATAAAAAATTTTAAGATGCTATAACATAGTAAGATACCAAAATCCTTTATGTCTTAAAGGTAATAAAATGAAGCACAGTAGCATCTCTATAGTTGTCAGTGAGATAAAATGAGACAGGTTTCACTTTATACAAGCTTAAAGTTTTATTGTAATTAAAAATTTTACTTTTGTTATAATACAGATCCCCAATATCTTAAAGGCTTACAGCAGCAAGCCATTGGTTTCACTGACTATTAAATCTGCTGCCTAGTCTATTAAACTGGATGGGTGACATTGCTTTGCTAAGGCTGCATCTCTGCAAGATCTGTGAGTTCATCCATACTTACCTACCTTTTTTTTAGCTTCTATTGAGGTTTGGGGCTTCTGTTTAGACTTCCCTGGTGACTCAGATGGTAGAGAATCTGCCTGCAATGCAGGAGACCTGGGGTCAGTCCTTGGGTTAGGAAGATCCCCTGGAGAACGGAATGGCAACCCACTCCAGTATCCTGGCCTAGAGAATCCCATGGAAGAGTCGGACATGACTGAGCAATTTTCACTTTCACTTTTCAACACATAACAACAATATTCCCATATATATGCATATATATATATATATATATATACACACACTACATTTTTTCTTTTCATCTGTTGATGGCATTTAGGTGTTTATTGTAAATGATGCAGCAATGAACATGCAAGTCAGTAGCAAAAATCAAATAACCTGATTTAAAAAAGGGAGAAAGGACCTGAAGAGGCATTTCTCAAAAGAGGACATAAATGTCTAACAGGCATGGAAAAGGTGCTCAATATCACAAATCAAAGCAATGCAAAAAAATCACAATGAAATATCAATTAGCACCTGCTAACATGCTTGTTATCAAGATGAGATAACAAATATTGGTGAGAGTGTGAAGAAAAGGGACCCCTTGAGGACTGTTGATGGGAATGTAAATTGGTACAGCTTTGTGGCAAACAGTATAGAGATTCCTCAAAAAGTTAAAAATAGAACCACCATATTTTATTATCCATTGAGCCCACTTCTGGGCATGTACCTGAAGAAAATAAAATTGGGATCTCAAAGAGATTCCTGACTCCGATGCAAATCCTTATTGTATGACTGACAGTGTGCCAGGCACTGTTCTAGGCAGTTAACATAAATGAATTGGACCTTGCCTGGTGGACCAGTGGTTAAGTGGACAGTTACATGGACTTCTCTAGGGGCTTAATGGCCATGGGACTGAGAAGCTCACAGCTGCTACTAGAGAGAATAGACCCCGCTTGTCGCACTAGAGAAAGCCCACATGCAGCAGCAAAGACCTAACACAGCCTCAACCCACAAAAAGGAACTTAATATAATCATCATTGCAACCCTATGGGAGAGATACTCTTTCATCTTCATTCTACAGATGAGAAAACTGAGACCAGTGAGGATAAGTTCACATGGGCAGAAAGTGGGCAAAACTGGGCTGTGAAACTAGCTGCCTAGCCTAAGTCTGTGAGTTTGATCCCCAGCCATGGTGATTTGTTTCCCTGACCTGTTGCCCAAATTGACTTGTTTTTCAGTATCACATAACTAGTTCAAGAAATCTCTCCAGCAGTTCTCCTTGGTGGTTGTTGTTCAGTAACTAAATCATGTCTGACTCTACAGTCCCACAGACTGTAGAACACCAGGTTCCCCTGTCCCTTATTATATCATGGAGTTTGCTCAAACTTATGTGCATTGAGTCAATGATACCACTGAACCATCTCATCCTTTGTCACTCCCTTCTCCTCCTTCCCTGAATCTTTTCCAGCATCAGTGTCTTTTCCAATGAGTCAGTTCTTGGTATCAGGTAGCCAAAGTAATGAAGCTTCAGCTTCAGCATCTGTCCTTCCAACGAATATTCACGGTTGATTTCCTTTAGGATTGACTGATTTGATCTCCTTGTAGTCCAAGGGACTCTCAAGAGTCTTCTCCAATACCACAATTCGAAAACATCAATTCTTTGGCACTCAGCCATCTTTATGGGCCAACTTTCTCATCCACACATTTCTACTGGAAAAGCTATAGTTTTGACTCTACACACCTTTGTTGGCAAAGTGATGTCTGCTTTTTAAAACACTGTCTAGGTTAAAGATATGTTAACTTGTCAGTAGCCTTCTTTCCTAAATCGCTGCTTAATTTAGAGACCTGTTAACTAAAAGCTGGTCAGGTAGCCTTAAAGGGACCATATAATTTATTGCATTGGGTGGGACACTTTAAAAAAAGGAACTAGGTGATCTAATCACACACTCGACAACGGGCAAAACTGGGACTGTGTCAAGCAAATCTGGGCATTTAGTCTTCCTAGCAAAAAGCAGTTTTATGGTGTGGACAGAAGAACAGCTGACAATTCGAGCCAGTTCTCCGGATGCCCTTGCAAAATGGCAGCCAATAATATATCCAGACAGAGACACTCTAGCTACCCTTGAGAATAGTCTTAGCTTCTATCCAGATTGCTGATTGAATGAATGAATGAATAGGTGATGGTGGGGGCTGCTGTGGGATCACAGATTGTGTCTTCCCAGCCCTTCCTGATTTACAGAATAGGTTGTAAAATGTTGTAACTGAAAGTCAAGTTGCCTATAAAATATAGAAAATCTACAATCTTTATTCCTGTTTGGCCTATTAGGGTAGATTAATTCTGGTGGTATGGCTGCTAAGACACCTATAATTTGATGATAATGTTCCTCATTTTCAAAATGTTGTTCCAACTTTGATGGCTGGAGTTAGAAATAGTGCAATTCCATAAACGTGTGTCTGCCTATGTACTGAGGTGTTTCCACTTCAGAACTTTTTTGTTTGTTCTTTCCTGCACCGGATGCCCTGGCCCTGCTCCATCCGTCTAAGACCAGCCTTTTCTTGGCAGTCAGACTCAAGGTTAGCTTCTTTTGTGATGGTTTTCTTCACTACCACCCTCCAGGGTGAACTCTCACCCACCAAAAGCCTATAACACATTCTATGTCTTTCATCGTAAAAGATACAGTAAGTGCTCCTCGAATTGGTAGACACACATTTATTCACATAATAAATTAAATAAGAAAGATTTTTACAAAGCAGATGATCTTTTGTGTCCCTGTTACTGAAAAAAATATGTATGTGATGACATGTGTATGCGTTACAGAATTAATTCTCAGGCTTGCTTTTACTGTAACATGCTTTCCTGGTGTCTCAAATGGTTAAGGATCCCCGTGCAATGTAGGAGACCCAGGTTTAATCCCTAAGCTGTGAAGATTCCCCTGGAGAAGGGCATGGCAACCCACTCCAGTATTCTTGCCTGGAAAATCCTAGGGACAGAGGAACCTGGCGGACTATAGTCCACAGGGTTGCAAAGAGTTGGATATGACTAAGTGACTAAGCACCATTAAGTAGCAAAATTTAGGGGGAGAAAAGTCTTAGTTTTCATCTATTTCTAACTATTAAAAGCTATGTGTATCTACCCAAAAGAACCCAGTACATGTAAATGCCCAAATAGACTGAGATCAATAATAAGACTTATAATAAAAGGTGTAGGACTTAAGTGTTATAATTTTCTTATTAATATAACATGCATTTGCTTGGTTTATATATAAATACTGGATTTATAGAGTTTATTTCAAAGAGTGACTGGATATGTGGATACATAATACATATTTACAACATTTATTTTATAAATAAATAATTATAATTGTGCACAGCATTCAAGGTAGCTAATCAAAATGAGGGACGAGGGACAATAGGTGATATAAGGGTTCAGGTAAATGACCACTATGAATTTTGAAGTTCTTTCACAGTATTAACTCAATTCCTAACGACAAAACATTTTCTAAATACCCACTTTAATGTTACCAGGATGTTATTTTATATAGGGGATAGTGCACTAAGGGCCTTCCCAGATGGTGCCAGTGGTAAAGAACCTGCCTGCCGATGCAGAAGAGGTTCAACCCATGGGTTGGGAAGATTCCCTGGAGGAGGGCATGGCAACCCACTTCAGTATTTTTGCCTGGAGAATCCCATGGACAGAGAAGCCTGGCAGGCTACAGTCCATGGGATCATAAAGAGTCCGACACGACTGAGCGACTTAGCATGCATGCATAGTTCTCTAAACACAGCCCAAATGCTCTAAAAGTTACAGCATCCCATGTGAGTACAACATGTACCAGAATTCAAGTGAAGATGGCCTGTTGGGTTTCTTCTTCAGTTTTCCAGCTCTACCAAGGAAGAAAGAACAAAGAGTAAACTCAGGCACAAAGATCCTTGTTATTTTCACAAAGGCCACTCAAGGTTTCCTGAGTCCTTGCTCTGTTTTCTTCTTCAGTATGCTACATGATGAATTTATATTTTTTCAATGCGGGTGAAGTACACCGACCTAATTATGACCAACTTAGCATATTGAAAAGCAGAGATTACTTTGCCAACAAAGGTCCGTCTAGTCAAGGCTATGGTTTTTCCAGTAGTCACGTATGGATGTGAGAGTTGGACTATAAAGAAAGCTGAGTGCTGAAGAACTGATGCTTTTGAACTGTGGTGTTGGCAAAGACTCCTGTGAGTCCCTTGGACTACAAGGAGATCCAACCAGTCCATCCTAAAGGAGATCAGTCCTGAGTGCTCATTGGAAGGACTGATGTTGAAGCTAAAACTCCAATACTTTGGCCACCTGATGCGAAGAGCTGACTCATTGGGAAAGACCCTGATGTTGGGAAAGATTGAAGGTGGAAGGAGAAGGGGATGACAGAGAATGAGATGGTTGGATGGCATCACTGACTTGTAGACATGAGTTTGAGCAAGCTCTGGGAGTTGGTGATGGACAGGAAAGCCTGGTGTGTTGCAGTCAGTCTATGGGGTTGCAAAAGAGTCAGACACAACTGAGCAACTGAACTGAAGTACACCAAGGACACTAGCAGAAGAATGAAAGTGAAAGTGAACGTCACTCAGTCGTGTCTGACTCTTTGTGACCCTATGGATTATACAGTCCATGGGAATTCTCCAGGCCAGAATACTGGAGTGGGTAGCCATTCCCTTCTTCAGGGGATCTTCCCAACCCAGGGATCAAATCCAGTTCTCCTGCATCTCAGGCAGATTCTTTACCAGCTGAACTACCAGGGAAGCAGAAGAATGAACCTCCACATTTTTTCTTCTTATTATTCATGTCTGGTAACATCCCTGATTGGCGAAAGCAGAACTTAAAACAGTATGACGATGGTAGATGTTATTACAGGCCTTCTGGTTTCATCTCCACACTTTTCACATAGTTCAGTTCAGTTCAGTTGCTCAGTCTTGTCCAACTCTTTGCGACCCCATGGACTACAGCACGCCAGGCCTCCCTGTCCATCACCAACTCCCAGAGTTTACTCAAACTAATGCCCATTGAGTTGGTGATGTCATCCATCCAACCATCTCATCCTCTGTCATCCCCTTCTCCTCCTGCCTTCAATCTTTCCCAGCATCAGGGTCTTTTCCAGTGAATTAGCTCTTCTCATCAGGTGGCCAAAGTATTGGAGTTTCAGCTTCAGCATCAATTTTTCCAGTGAATATTCAGGACTGATTGACTGGTTGGATCTTCTTGCTGTCCAAGGAACTCTCAGGAGTCTTCTCCAACATGACAGTTCAAAAGCATCAATTCTTTGGTGCTCAGCTTTCTTTATAGTCCAACTCTCACATCCATACATGACTACTAGAAAAACCGTAGCCTTGACTAGACAGACCTTTATTGGCAAAGTAATGTCTTTGCTTTTTAATATGCTGTCTAGTTTGGTCATAACTTATATTCGTGGGTGCTGTTAACAGAGAATTCATACTCAAAATGAAGATGATTTTGTAGGGCAAGAGTGAAAAGAATTCTCTAATTTCTGAATAATGCTGCAAGGGGCAGCAAGAAATTTTGTGGCGTCTGGACACAAAGTAATGTTTCCCTTATTGAGTTGGTTAATTGAAAATGTGGGTGTACAGGAAAATGGAGTTAATGCAAATGAGCCGTATATCCGAAGTGTCACAGGTTCATGGGAAAACAGGATGCAGGGACGTATTATATATCTTAAAAACATGCTGCCTTTATAGCAATTTTATCAATTCTTTTTGTCAATTTCACATATCTTGCTTCCCAGTGACAACTTGAAATTTTAAGCATATTGTTCTTAATTACATGATCATGATGAAGAGAAACAAATTAGTCATATGCCGCTATGTAGCAGGTGGTATTGATCTATTCTAAGATGCATTATCAGACCAATTTTAAAACAGAAGAATCAAAGTAATTGATTGGTGGCTGTGGGAATGCTGCTTCCATCAATATTTAAGTATATTTTGAACTCTGTATGCAGTTAAGCAAACCTAGTTGAAGTTCAGATAACCACAATTTTTGATGCAGCAAAAACAAAGAAAATATTCCAAAGGGCAAATTTTTAAGCTACATCACTCCAAAACTGCATTCAAATAAAGAATGTTAGCATAAAATAGCATTTCTTCATCATTAGTAAAGTACGTTATTCTCACTTTGAGGAAAATGTATTTTAGAAAACTCTCCAACATGAGTTTTGAGGAATAATAAAATATCTAAGATTAATTGCCAAAATGCTTAGAATGTAAAATTTGGAGTTATAATTTGGCAGTCTCTACTAGAATAACTTGTATTGTAGGTTTTATCTAAAATACGTTGAATAGATGCATTTTTTCTACTGCTTTTTCAATTACCATATTCCTGACATATTGTTGTTTGCTTAGTTGCTAAATTGTGTCTCTTTTTTGACCTCATGGACTGTAGCCCCGCAGGCTCCTTTGTCCATGGGATTTCCCATGCAAGAATATTGGAATGGGTTGCCATTTCCTTCTCCAGACATATTATGGTATCTAATTTCTTTATGATCCTTAAATTACCTTTGTTTAAAGATGATTAAGCAAATTCCTCTTGATTTTGTTTCATTATTTCATTTGGGAAAACCAAGACACACCTGCTTGCATGTGTCAAGCTTTTCATCTACTCAGACACAAAACAGTCATGAGGCAGATGGACAAATGAAATCAGGTTTCAAACGAATTGCATTTAACATGTAAGAAAGTTCTCCCTTCACTGAAAATTTACCGATTACTGTCATGGAGGCCTCGCTTCTCAGTTGTCCCCTATCTTGTTTTCACGGTTGAGAGAAGCTCATCTTTCTTAAGCAGATTTGGGAGCCCACTGAGCACTCAGCCATACAATTGACACACGAGTCGATCTGCTGATATCTTGAAGCTCAGCCCATACTAATGGAAGGCATTCAAACAATTCTTCTCCACCCTTCACTTAAGAAGCATAATAATAAATGAGTATTTAAAGTATCAGCAAATATATTAACTGGAAATGAATAGGTTTCATTTGTAACCAGTGCCTACAGGTTAATTAACAAGAAGGAGCTTTGGTGTTGAGACCAGGCTCCCTGATGCTGCCTGGGCAGGTGCCATGAAAAGCCAGTGAGTTCTGCAGGGTAATTACCAGGTCCCAGTGTGTTCTTTGGTTGCTTAAAAAAGTGCTGCCTGCCATTTGCCTAAACCTATAAACCATCATCTGTGATCCGCAGCAGCCATTAAGTGAGAAATATCTCCTCATCGGATACTTGGGCAAACAAAAGAGACCTCATGGTATTTAAGGAGCCAGATGAATATATTTGAATGTCAACTTTAAAGATCACTTTTTCAATAATGGAGCATTAGACAGAAACATTTGGTACTAAGTGAAAGAGGAAACACAGAGGTATTTTAATAAAAATGAAATTGGGCATATGTAATAGTTGAAGCAGCATATCCTTCAACAACTTTTGGTTCTAAAACCTTCGAGTGGTTAGCAGCCTTAATAGAATATAGAAACTTAACTTGTCCCCTTGGATACGATTGAGTCACCTTTGTCCTATTAATTCTAACCATCCATGTGCATCGGGGAAGGGGGGATGAAGAAGATAGTGGAAATTCCCTCACAGTGGGAGGGTGAGATTCTAGCAAATAGGCAACATTTTCTTTAGGGCATGAGTTACTAATTAGTTCTACAAAAAAAAAAAAAAAAAAACCAGCTAATTACTGAAAATGATATATCAGCACACAAAAAAAGTAATCTTAGACCTAGAGATAACCTTCTATCACAAACTAATTGATCTAGAAGTTTTAAAAATGTACCACTTAAAATGCCTCTGTAAGCATAGTAATAGTTCCAGGAGCAATAAACCTTCTAAAGGCACCACTGAGTTAGTTCAATTAATTGTCTGATTGGAAGAATCTCCAAAACTTTGAGGAAGCTCTTGTTTTTATAGTTAAGGATCTTCTGGGCATTTAGTTGCCTACATTCAACAATGTTGTCTAACTGCTTTGCATAATTGGTAGAGCTAAAAGGCTATTCTACTACATTAAAAAACACAATTATAAATGTATGAGTTTCCCCCAGTCTGATTTTTTTTTTTCCTGATGTCAAAATAACAGCATTTACAAATGTTTTCATGAACTGTGAGAAGCTAGTGCTGACTGTGTTCTAATGTGGGATTAGGTCAACAGCTCTCTTGAAACAACAAAAACCATCCCAGGGCCAAACAGGCAGACAGGCCTAATTAAGCACCCCAGAGGAAAGAAGCTCTCAGAGAACTTCGAGGGACTTGACCCCTGCTTTGTACTTCACCAGGTTTCTCTATACCTTTGCCACTTTCCCCTGGATTTATTATTTTTTAATGAATTATTTAAACCTGGCCATTTCACATCTACGATTAGTTTTCAAAGAGAAGACAACAGGAGAAAATAATCACAAGTTACCCAGCTTGAGAACGGCTCCAATCTTGGGGCAGGACGTGAAAGGCCTGGTCTTGCATCAGAGCCTGCCTTTGGTGGTGGCTTCCCAAACCCCCTTTTGTTTTAAGTCCCTTAGATATAGTCCACATGTCAGTCTAAACCTCTATTTCCAACAGGGAGGACATGCAAATATCAGAGAGTCAATTTTCTAGGTTATCTGCCCTGTGTTCCTTTTATGCACACAGATGGGAATTAATGATCATAATTTTAATTGTAGGAAAAAATAACCTGTGAAAAATGGGATATATTATTTATTATCATTAAGGAGAAAGGATCTATTGAAAAATGGACCTACTAGTACCACTGTGCTGTGCTAAGTCACTTCAGTTGTGTCCAACTTTTTTCGACCCTATGGACCATAACCTACCAGACTCCTCTGTCCATGGGATTCTCCAAGCAAGGATACTGGAGTGGGTTGCCATCTCCTCCTCCAGGGGATCTTCCTGACTCAGGGATCAGACCTGTGTCTCTTATGTTTCCAGCTTTGGCAGGCAAGTTCTTCACCACTAATCCCACCTGGGAAGCCCACTAACCACTTGCAAAAAGTGATGTTCTTAATCGTTTTATCCTAATCCTGCTTCCCCCTTCAGCACACAGAACCCCTTTAGTAGGGCAAGCCCTCCAAAAATCTCAGTATCCTGACTCCTTATTTCTTATTACAGAACTATTCAGCTTGAATAGCCATCAAGGGACCATCAGATTCATCTTTCTGCCTTCAGGTAGGACCACACTGTGCTAGAACTCATAATGTGTGTGTGCTAAATTGGTTCAGTCGTGTCCGACTCTTTGCGACTCTATGGACCGTAGCCTGCCAGGCTCCTCTGACCATGGGATTCTCCAGGCAAGAATACTGGAATGGGTTGCCATGCCCTCCCCAGGGAATCTTCCCCACCCAAGGATGAACATGAGTCTTTTTTCCTCCTGCATTGGCAGGCAGGTTCTTTACCAATAGGAATACCTGGGAAGCCCGGGAACTCACGATACTGTAATATACTATGATAGAAAGTGTTTTATCCACCACACTGAAAACTTTTCCAGGGTACAAGCTGAAGCCCAACCATTAATTTTTCTCAGAGCTTGGCATGTAACAGATCTCTAAAAATATCTGTATATGAAATAACTAAAATCCCAACCATGCAAAATATATCTTTTTTAAGGAAATATTTGTGGGAGAAGGACTTTAAAATTCACTCACAAGTCCTTTCTGCCCATTTTGATATTTCACAAGACTCCCTCTGGAATATCCGTTCCAGTGAATCAAACAGCAATTTTCACTTCATTGTTATCAGCCCAGTGGAAGAAATATCTTGAAAACTTTCTAAAATGCATGTGGACTCAATAGTTCTACTTATATTTAAAATTGGGAAAAATTCATTAATCTCTTGTGTGGATTAAGACATGACTAGAAAGAGATGTATTTGTATAACATTGGAACTATAAAAGATTATAAATTGGCATTTATTAAAGAGCTTCCCTGGTAGCTCAGCTGGTAAAGAATCCATCTGCAATGCAGAAGACCCCGGTTCTATTCTTGGGTTGGGAAGATCCCCTGGAGGAGGGCATGGCAATCCACCCTAGTACTCTTGCCTGAAGAATCTCCATGGACAGAGAGAGGAGCCTGGTGGGCTGCAGTCCATAGGGTCACAAAGCTGGGCATGAGTGAGTGACTAAGCACGCACACACACAAAGAGCTACCATTTGCCAGGGACTCAATAAAAGACTGTTACTGTTATTGTCAGACTGTTACTTTGACAATATTACAAAATAAATTTTGCCATCTCCAACTGACAGGCATGGAGGTTGAAACTCAGGGAGGCTAGATGACTTTCTCAAGGTCACACAACAAGGAGGGGGAGGAGCAGAGGAGCCAGGTACCAAGGCTGCACCGGATGCTGATTATCTGACTATGCCTCGGCCGCCACTTGCAGCCAGTTTCTTCTCTGTGATTAAATAAAGTCTGAATTAAGGTTAGACTTTTCTTTTCTAATATAGAGGCTAGAATCTACAAGTGGTTATGACAACAGCTACTTTAACTACAGTGAGAAGCGGGGCAGCGGGCCCAAATCAACTGTCCCTCTTTCATCCATAATTTAGTTGTTCGGTTGCTAAGTCATGTCTGACTCTTTTCGACCTCATGGGCTGCAGCACGCCGCGTTTCCTTGTTTTTCACCATCTCCCAAGATTCAGCAGAGTCCCCATAATACTATACTGGGGCCACATAAGCACAGAATTGAGATGCTCGAAATGCCAGGACATTTTGAGTTCTTCATAAGAAGGATGAAACAGGACTCTTTCCTTGGTGCCTCCAGAGTGAACCTGTGACACTTGGCAAGAGACAGGGTCTTACCACCAGCATCTGCCACCCAAGAGCCAGCGTGTGAGGCCCTGTCACTACTGACCAACTTTTTCCTGGTGATGACAAGTCCGTAGTCACTTCTCTGCTCATTAGTCCTTACACATGAGGATGTGACAGAAAAAGGAGAAAAATCCAATCGGCTCAGTTTAAATTTTTCCCTATTTGCTAGTGAAGCAAAATGAAAATGGTGTTTCTAAACCTGGACTTGAAAACCAATGGTTTATCTGACAAGTTCATGGAATAGTAATAGCCATGTAACCATTACTGTTATTTAAGGCTTTGACAATCTCAGGTTGAAATCTGATATGTTCACAGAAGCTCTCTGAAAGCCATCACTAGAATACCTGAACTTTTTGAAGTGAAATTTCAGGAAGACCAGGGGTTTCTGGTTAGTGTACGTGGACTAAAGAGCAACGAACAGTCCATGAACTGTGAGAGTAGCAAGAAGTCAGGCTGCAGCGGGGTCAGTGGGCTCCTGTCTCGGCAGCCTGTCGCCTCAGTGGCCTCTGAAGCAGCCAGCTGGAGGATGAACTGCTCTTTCCTACTCTGGGGTCCATGACTGCACAAGCTTCTAGTAGTTGAGGGCTTCCCAGGTGGTGCTAGTGGTAACCCTCCTGCCAGTGCAGGAGATGAAAGAGACTCGGGTTCAATCCCTGGGTCGGGAAGATCCCCTGGAGGAGGGCAGGCGGCCCACTCCAGTATTCTTGCCTGGAGAATCCCATGGACAGAGGAGCCTAGTGGGCTACAATCCATAGGGTCGCAAAGAGTCGGACACAACTGAAGGGACTTAGCACAAACTTGCATAGGAGTTGGACTCTGTCAGACCCAAATCTCTTAGGTCACCATCTTTATGGACGAAAAGGGAAAAAGAGATGAGAATAAAATATGATAAGGGCAGGACTGGATGGCACTCCAAATCCTCCAGTGGCTTCATATTCATCTCAGAGGGAAAGTCGAGGTTTTATGCAATCTCCCTTCCCTGCCTATGTTTCTCTCTAAGCCCAGACCCTGCTCCTCTCCCCAGTCATGTGCTCTTCCAGAGGCTTTGTCCCATTGTTGTGCCCAAAACGTGCCCCATACATTCACATCGTAGGGTTTAACACTGGTTGTTTCTGCTGCTGGGATGTTTTTTCCATTAATATCTGAATGACCCACTCTCTCCTCTCCTTCCAGTCTTTGTTCAACTTTGCTTCACACCTAGTAGGCACCGAATTAACATTTATTGAATAAGTAAATGAATAAATGGTTGGATTGATAAACGTCATTTATTCAGTGAATGAAGGTTAGTATGAGCTACTATGTTAAGCACGTTAGAAATACAAAGTTGATTTAGACCTGCAGGGAGCACTTATATAATAGTGACTTCAAGCTGTATAAACATACCATTTTGTAGAAGAAGTGACAGCTTCCCAAGAGATGTGCAGCATGACGGGGTTTTTATAAGGTCTTATTCAAGAACAGATTCTTCAAAATGAAGGTATGAGAATTAAAAGGGTTAAGATTATGCACAATGAGAGGAAATTAGCAAAGATCTCAGGGAGCGGGTGGTATTTGAGTTGAGGCATGGGGAAGACTGGATTTGTCCATGTTGAGCTGGAGCCAATGTGAAAATGAGGGGGATTTTACCAGGTGGAGAAAGTAGCAAGAATGAAATCATTCAAGGATCTAATGACTAGTGAGCAAGCTGTTTGTTTTTGCTGAAGCATAAAGACTATAAATGGTAAATTGATTTACAATTGGAGAAAGCTTTAAATGGTAAAGGCAGGTATAGTCTTAAGCTGAATAGTCTGGGCTGTCGTGCATAGGGTGGTCCTGAGTCGGGGAGTTCAGACACAAATGAGGAAAGTTTTGCCAGTGGTCCAGAAAGGAAGGCAGGTAATGGGGCTGAAAGGTAGTGAAAAGTAGTAACAGTGGAAATGCAAAGAATCAGTGAACAAAGATTATGAAAATCAATTTTAAAAGGAAACTAATTATGGAATGTATGGGAGGTAAGATAAGAAAAGAGAAGATACTAACTTACATGTTCTACTTACTAACTCCTCCCATCATAATTTAGGAACTAACCTGGTGGCTCAGCAGTAAAGAATCTGCTTACAATGCAGGAGACACAGGAGACATTGTAAGTTCAATCCCTGAATCAGGAAGATCCCCCGGAGAAGGGAATGGCAATTCACTCCAGTATTCTTACCTGGAGAATCCCACGGACCGAGGAGCCTGGTGGGCTAGTCCATAGCATCACAGAGTCTGACACGACTGAAATGACTGAGCAGGCACACATGTAGGGGTATTTATAGATGTTGAAATGAACTAAATAAATTAAATTATAATGGCATGTGTGCTAAGTTGTGTCTGACCCTTTATGACCCTATGGACTGTAGCCCACCAGGCTCCTCTGTCACTGGGATTTTTCAGGCAAGAATACTGAAGTGGCTTGCTAGGCCCTCCTCCAAGGGATCTCCCCAACCCAGGGGTCAAACCTACAACTCCTGCATTGCAGGCAGATTCTTTACTGCTGAGCCACCAGGGAAGCGCAAATACCACCACACTTCAAAGCAAGTCACTTGTTCATTCTGCCGCTCCTTAAAGCAAATAAGTGAGACACAAACACTTGTGGAATGAATTTGGCTTGATTCTGAGCTGTGATTTCAAGGAAGAGCAATCTGAGCAGGAGGTAAGAGGGGCCAGAAGGTGTCTCCATCTAGGCTGATTCATGTATGGAGGAAGACCCCATAAGGAGGGGCAACTGTGAGAGCCTAAGAGCGGACAGAAGAAGGTAAAGTGGCCCTGATGTGGCATTTTTAAATCTGCATTTTACACACAAGGAAATTGAGCCTTAACATCCTTAAGTTGCATGAACTTGTGTAGCTGGAAAGTAGCTGCTTAAGGATCTAATTCAAATTTTGATTCCAAATCCTATGGGTGTATCTACTAGAGAAATCTGTCATTTTTCTAATTCAGTTCAGTTAAATTCAGTCGCCCAGTTGTGTGAGTCATGCGGCCCCATGGACTGCAGCACACCAGGTCTCCCTGTCCATCACCAACTCTCGGAGCTTGCTCAAACTCATGTCCATCAAGTCAGTGATGCCATCCAATCACCTCATCCTCTGTCATCTGCTTCTCCTGCCTTCAGTCTTTCCTAGTATCAGGGAAATTCTAATTACCAACTGAACGTAAAAGGACATACTATGTTCTTTGGGAAAATCTAAACAACCATGATTCATTTTTTAATTTAATTTAATTATTTATGTTTTTTTGCTGTGCCACACAACTCATCGGATCTTAGTTCCTCAACCAGGGATCAAACCCATGCCCCCTTCAGGAGAAGTACAGAGTCTTAACCACTGGACCACCAGGGAAATCAAGTATTTCCCCCTTGCTGACCTTTACAGTAAAAATATACTTTAAAAGAGCATGGTAATATGTGAATTTATACAGTGAAAATTATATTCTGTATGAGATAGCTTTCAAACACCATGAAATAAAATACTACATTACTTAGAACTAGAGGCTATTAACCTAATTAGTGTATTAAGCATGAAATATAAATGATTATACTATATGGCAAAAAAAAATAATTGAAAATAATGGCTAGCTACATTTCAGACTTATACAAATGATACAATTATTTTATCTTATATATGTTAAGATGACAGGAATATTGTTTAATAAATGGATTAAAAAGATGAGTTTTAGGGAATCCTATCATTTCAATATTACCTTGCTAGAACTGGGCATAAAGCTTTGAGTATAGTTTAAGTTGGCTACTTTGGGGCTGGCTATGGAGAGATGAAGTTTGCCTGACATTTCTCTGTGGTTTATTTCAAGTATTTCCTCTGTCTGCTAACTTAGCATAGACAATAGGCTCAGGAATTCCAGGGAGAGGTTAAGAGGAGTGTGAATAAATATAAAGCAGACAAAGGACTGCTTACAGTTGTCTTTAGTGAAAAAAAAGTGAACATGTTGGTCACTCAGTCATGTCCGACTCCTTGCGACCCCATGGAATATAGTCCATCAGGCTCCTCGGTCCATGAAATTCTTCAGGCGAGAATATTGAAGAGGACAGCCATTCCCTTCGGGATCTAACTCATGAATAGGTGTTATGAATAGGTCTCCTGCATTGCAGGTGGATTCTTTATCGTCTGAACCACTAGTGAAGAAATGAGGCTCAAATTTAAGTATCAAAAACAAAAAGAAAAAAGCCATGGAGCCCACAAAAAGGAGACCAGAAACCATACTTTTTTTCTGGGGGTGGAGGAATCATGTGCAACTGTCCTAAGACAGTCATGGAATGAGGAAATGGTCACTAAACAAAAGAATAAATTACACAGGGGATTCTTCTAAGAGACAAATCTAAACATGACCCCAGGGACTCCCCACCACCAAGTGGTAGAATTCAAATTCTATAGCAGAGTAGTGGGGTCCACCCCAGCCCGGCCCTTGTGCAGTTCAGTTCAGTTCAGTTCAGTTGCTCAGTCGTGTCCAACTCTTTGAGACCCCATGAATCGCAGCAATCCAGGCCTCCCTGTCCATCACCAACTCCTGGAGTTCACTCAGATTCACGTCCATTGAGTCAGTGATGCCATCCAGCCATCTCATCCTCTGTCATCCCCTTCTCCTCCTGCCCCCAATCCCTCCCAGCATCAGAGTCTTTTCAAATGAGTCAGCTCTTCGCATCAGGTGGCCAAAGTATTGGAGTTTCAGCTTTAACATCCGTCCTACCGAAGAGCACCTAGGACTGATCTCCTTTAGGATGGACTGGTTGGATCTCCTTGCAGTCCAAGGGACTCTCAAGAGTCTTCTCCAACACCACAGTTCAAAAGCATCAATTCTTCAGCTCTCAGCTTTCTTTATAGTCCAACTCTCACATTCATACATGACCACTGGAAAAACCACAGCCTTGGGTAGATGGACCTTTGTTGGCAAAGTAATGTCTTTGCTTTTGAATATGCTGTCTAGGTTGGTCATAACTTTCCTTCCAAGGAGTAAGTGTCTTTTAATTTCATGGCTGCAGTAACCATCTGCTGTGATTTTGGAGCCCCCCAA
Organism: Capra hircus; assembly: GCF_001704415.2. NCBI lineage: Eukaryota > Metazoa > Chordata > Mammalia > Artiodactyla > Bovidae > Capra > Capra hircus. The sequence continues at coordinate 31,933,342 of NC_030819.1, forward strand.
AATAAAGTCAGCCACTGTTTCCACTGTTTCCCCATCTATTTCCCATGAAGTGATGGGACCAGATGCCATGATTTTAGTTTTCTGAATGTTGAGCTTTAAGCCAACTTTTTCACTCTCCTCTTTCACTTTCATCAAGAGGTTATTCTTCACTTTCTGCCATAAGAGTTGTGTCATCTGCATATCTGAGGTGATTTATATTTCTCCCAGCAATCTTGGTTCCAGCTTGTGCTTCATCCAGCCCAATGTTTCTCATGATGTACTCTACATATAAGTTAAATAAGCAGTGTGACAATATACAGCCTTGACACACTCCTTTTCCTATTTGGAACCAGTCTGTTTTTCCATGTCCAGTTCTAACTGTTGCTTCCTGACCTGCATACAGGTTTCTCAAGAGGCAGGTCAGGTGGTCTGCTTTGCCCATCTCTTTCAGAATTTTCCACAGTTGATTGTGATCCACACAGTCAAAGGCTTTGGCATAGTCAATAAAGCAGAAATAGATGTTTTTCTGGAACTCTCTTGCTTTTTCCATGATCCAGTGGATGTTGGCAATTTGATCTGTGGTTCCTCTGCCTTTTCTAAAACCAGCTTGAACATCAGGAAGTTCACGGTTCACGTATTGCTGAAGCCTGGCTTGGATAATTTTGAGCATTACTTTACTAGCATGTAAGATGAGTGCAATTGTGCGGTAGTTTGAGCATTCTTTGGCATTGCCTTTCTTTGGGATTGGAATGAAAACTGACCTTTTGCAGTCTTGTGGCCACTGCTGAGTTTTCCAAATTTGCTGGCATATTGAGTGCAGCACTTTCACAGCATCATCTTCAGGATTTGAATTAGGTCAACTGGAATTCCATCACCTCCACTAGCTTTGTTCATAGTAATGCTTTCTAAGGCCCACTTAACTTCACATTCCAGGATGTGAAGGATGTCACATTCCAGGTCCAGTTGCATGCTTTACCGTTAACCCTGTGTCCCATGGTAACAGGTCCTTGGAGACCCCTTAGCTGCACCTGCTTTGCCTCAAGCTCTTCAGTCCCTCATCAATACCCCGTCTTGAAATCATCCATGTTATCTTTTTCCCCCTGTTTCCCCTGCTACTATTGCTGTACTTATGAATAGACTCAACTAGAAGTCTCTGTGCATCTTAGACTGGGAGCTGAGTCTAACTCTGAATATCCATCACTCACATGGTCTGGCTGCAGATGAAGCCCTGTAAAAGCTCTTTGAATGACAGAAGGAATGTGGAGGAGAAGGGATACATGTATATGTATGGCTGAGTCCCTTTGCTATTCACCTGAAATCACAACATTGTTAATTGGCTATACTCTAATAAAATAAAAAGTTTAAAGAAAGGAAAAAAGGAACAAGGAACAAAGTAAGGAAAGAAGTGGAGAGAAACTGTGAAGCTCAACTAGAAAAGGGAACTGTTTTGCAGCTGAGTGTGCACAGTAGCTACTCTGAAAAGATACGGCTTCTAAAGTCCCTCTTCAACATTTGGAACTGAGTTTACATGAGACTAAACAACTTGGGTTTTGATGAAAAAAATTACCTGTTATTTGGCACTATGTGAACTGAAAGAAATGACCATTTTATTAATTTTGTACTAATTTGTAATTTTTCTTTTGAAAATGTCAGACCTGCAGAAAGGTTGCAGAAATAGTACAGCAAATTCACATTCACACAATCTTCTAAATATCAGCATTTACCACTTTATTTTCCTGAGTAATTTAAAAGCAAACTGCAAGGATTAAACCTACTTTATCTCTAAATACTTTGTTGTGTTTCCTAAAAAGAAGAAATTATTTTATGTAGCTCTATACATGGGCTTCCCTGGTTGCTCAGTGGTAAAGAATCTGCCTGCGTATGCAGGAGACGTGGGTTCAATTCTTGGGTCAGGAAGACCCCCTGGAGAAGAAAATCGCAACCCACTTGAGTATTCTTGCCTAGGAAATCCCATGGACAGAGGAACCTGGCAGGTCACAGTCCATGGGGTCACAAAAGAGTCTGACACGACTGAGCGACTAAACAACAACCTCAACAAACTTCTGTACAATAAACAAAATCAAGAGTCTAACGCTGAGACAGTGCTATTATCTAATCTATAGACCTTCATTTAGATTTTGCCGATTGACTTAGCATCTTTTAAAGAAAGAAAATCCAGAGTCACGTGTTTCTTTCAAGTCATTGTGTCTCTAGTCGTCTTTAATCTGGAACAAGTCTTTGAGTCTTTTGGAGTCTTTTTTTTTTTTTTTTTGTATTTCAGGACTTTTAAGAGCACAAGCCAATTTTATTATAGGATGTCTCTCATTGTGGGTTGGCCTGATGCTTCACACAAACTTAGAATTAAGTTTTATACTTTTGGCAGGAATGTTAGAGAAGGGAGGCTGAAGTCTTCTCAGCACTTCACATCAGACAGCACAGATTAGATTCATGCATTTGCTGATGATGTTAACTTTGATCATTTTGCTATGGGAAGCTTCACATATTTCTCCACTATCAGGTTCCCATTTTGCCCTCTTTAATGAGTAACTATTCTGTAGAGAAATACTAGGAAATTCTATAAATAATCCTCCTCAAACTTCCACCCCCAACTTCCAGTGTCCATTAAGGATGCTTCTCTGAATTGATTTTGATGACGATGATGATGGTGGTGGTTGCCAAAAGGTGATTTTCTAACTTCATGCTTTTTTCACCTTTATAAGCTGCCTTTCTATTGTAAGGGAAAGCTTTTCCTTCTCATCAACTTATTTATGTATTCATATTAACATAAACTCAGTGTTTGTGTTAGTTTGAACTCATGGAGTTTTACCCTACTCAGCAGGTCACAAACTTTTATTCTTATTATTTATTTTGATTCCCAAATGGTCCCAGATTTGGCTGGTAGAAAACCCTCAAGCTGGCTCCTGAGTCTCTCTGGTTTTTAATGTTTTTCAGTGGCTCTATTTGCCTTTGTATTTGATCTCACTGTTTGCGTGTGTGTGTGTGTGTGTGTGTGTGTGTGTGTGTGTGTGTGTGTAGTACTCTTTCACCACTTATCACTGAAGGTTTTATTCTTCATAATTAAATTTTATATAGAACAAATCCCAATACCAATTTATGACCATAATTTAACACAGTAACAGCAGTGAATGTAGTTTTTCAAAGTAAACCTGCATTTCCTTTTTTTCCTAACTGCTCCTTTCTTGATCATTTAATTTGTAAATGCAGAAATGGCTCAACTGATAAAAAAATATATATAGTATGTATGTATATATCAGTTCAGTTGCTCAGTCATGTCCGACTCTTTGCAACCCCATAGGCTGCAGCACGCCAGGCTTCCCTGTCCATCACCAACTCCTGGAGCTTACTCAAACTCATGTCCATCACATGGGTGAGATATATATATATATGGGTTCTGTCAACATAGGCAAGGTGAAATAGCAAGTTGAAGAAATCACCTGGGTCATTATAGCAAAATGCCACTTCTTTCCGTTAATGAAAGAGTTATTAACTTTCTGCTTTGTTCTTGGGGCTTAGAGTGTATGTGTGGGTGCAGGGCAGTGAGCCCAAGACAGAAAGGGGTGAGAGGTAGTGTGGCATAGGGCTGCCTACCCCCGAAATCTTAACAGTCTACAATGATAACGTGTAAAAAACCGTTATTCAATAGGGCTTACTCTGCCTATAACAATATATTTGTCTCTATGAAAATACAGAGGCCAATATATTTATTTGCATTTATGAATGACATAGGATTTCAAGGTTTCTACAGCTGATTTTTTTTTTTTGAAGTTTGATGTCCGTAGTTTCTTTTGGAGACAAAGTATTGCAAGAGACTGCCATGCTTTCCTGCTTCCCCAGGGCTCAGACTTAGGCTGGGAAAGGCGACGCACAGACATTATAATCTGGGTTCAACACTCAAGTTGTGTAAACACAGCGGCTGGTGGGCCTGTGGTTTCTAGGACAACTGGCTTGTTCTGACAGTAGTACCCCTCACTCCAGCCCTTCCTTTCCTAAAGATGGGTGACCCCCATGTCTCTACTGACCAGGCCTGTAAGGCTAATTTTAAGACAAGCAACACCTCAAGCAACGTATATGGAAGAAACAATACTTATCTTTTATGAATACCTTTTCAAACACTAGAACTTCTTGTGTAAACTCTAGCAGATGCAGGTGTAAAAATGGGTGGTCATGGGTCCTCAGAGGGCCATGGATCCTCCAGCAAGGGTGTCCTGTCTTTGCTGAGCTAACCTCTCCAGCCAAGACTGCCAAGGACACATCCCACAATTGACCCAAGCGAGTCTACGGAGGAAATTCAACAGAGTGCAATTCCCCAAATTATTATCTGGACATAATTGTGTGTTAACAGTTGTCCTATAGTTAGCTTCCATGATGATGTGGGCTGGATTTTTTTTTTCCCATTGGAGTATAGTTGCTTTTCACTGCCATGGCGGTTCCTGCTGTACAGCAAAGTGAGTCAGACATATATATGTATACACATATATCCCCTCTTTTGTTTTTTTAATTTTCTTCCCCTTTAAGGTCACCATAGAACATTGAGTAGAGCTCCTTGTGCTTTATAAACTGTTCACGTTAGTTACCTATTTTATAAATAGTAGTGTATATATATTGGGCCTTCCCTTGTAGCTCAGTCGGTAAAGGATCTGCCTGCAGTGCAGGAGACCCGGGTTTGATCCCTGGGTTGGGAAGATCCCCTGGAGAAGGAAATGGCAACCCACTCCAGTAGTCTTGCCTGGAAAATCTCATGGACAGAGGAGCCTGGTGTATACATGGGCTTGCCTGGTAGCTCAGACAGTAAAGAATCTGCCTGCAATACAGGGGACCCAGGTTCCATCTCTAGGGCGGGAAGATCCCCTGGAGAAGGAAATAGCAACCCACTCCAACATTCTTGCCTGAAGAAGCTCATGGAGAGGAGCCTGGCAGTCTACAGGGTTTCAAAGAGCCAGACACGACTGAGTGACAAGGCGCACAGCACAGTCTATATGTCAAGCCCAGGCTGGCAGTTCATCCCTTCCCCCTTCCCCCTTGGTATCTGTGCATTTGTCCTCTACCTCCATGTCACTATTGCTGCTTTGTAAACAAGATCACCCGTAACATTTTTTCTAGAGTGCACATATTTGTGTTAGCAAACCATATTTGTTTTCTCCTTCTGCCTTAATCACTCTGTGAAATGTCGTTTTGCAGCTTTGCAGCCGTGATCGCGTATCCGTCCACCCTCTTTCCCTGACTAGCTTGGATTGCTGGAGCTCTATTTCTGCGACTCTAAGAAGTTCAGAAAGTGGCAACCCGAGAAAAGTCGGGCAACTGAATCCACCTGCTCTCTCAATTGCAGTGTTTGCCTGCGCGCCCGCCTGGCAGACCTGCCTGGCAGATCATATACAATTACAGTTGATCAAGCTTGAAAGCACACTCAGATTTTCAAGCGGAGCAGTCACTGGAGTACTTTTCTGTATCGTGTTCTCACCCCAATTCCGTCCCCAGGGGAGGTAGTGCACAGCAACAGTAACCTATCTGCCGTTTTCCTTCAATATTAAGTTTTGCTTAAAACAGAAACGCTCCTGTCTGTACAGTAGGAATGCCTGTCATACACATGGCAACCAGAAGGTGGCGCGATCTTAACATTGACAGAGGGCTGTCAGCTCCACGGTTGAATCCAAGCAGATTTATTCGTGAAGATAATTGTTTCTTGCGCTCTGGACATTCATTTATGGGCTTATGTCTGCCCGCAGTGCATACCCATAAACCCCGTCTTATGCCTGGAAACACAACTCTTTGTTTCCATTTTCTTTTTATCCCCCTCCCCTTTTAAAATTAATATTGTTTTGCTTTATGCTTTAGAGGACTTGAATATTGCTCTGTGCTAATCTTCCTGTTAGAAGAATTTAGGTATTGAAAGCTAAATGGAGCCTCATGCTTTAAATCTTGCTTTTGTCTTATTTGTAACCAATTTGCTACATATGAAGAAAATCTAAACTTTATCTTCATTCATTAAAAGAGTTTCTTTTAAACGGTAATTAACTCTTTGGTGAAAATTAGCAAAATGAATTACTCACCTGGAATGGGGTGCATGTATAGAATTTTAAAAAGCATTCTAAATTTCAGATGCATCAAACATTGCATTTATACCTCAGATTCTATTTTAAGGAAGGGACATAACAGTGAAATTGATTAGCGTTTCTGTTTCATTAAGAGAAAAGAGACAAGCCTTAGTTTTTTTATGAAACTGGTTTCATTACAATGCATCAGAGGCCTTAAGAGTAAAAACAAACAACATTTAGACAAGTTTTATAGCAATAATGAATGCTGGCAAGTGGGCACCATTTCAGTACTCAAAGAAGTACCCTTCTCGAGTTACTCTTCATTTGGGAATAAAACAAGTGTGATTTTCTTGGTGAGCATCGCTGTGTTTATGACTTCTTTCTTTGTTATTTAAAGCGAGAGTCCAGATTGAAAGTGACCTCTTGATCTTCAATATTCTTCTGGACAGCTCTCTTTACTTATGACCCCCCTGTGCTCCCCACAGTCAGGAATTTCTGCCTAAGCTCTTCCTTTAACTTGGCCTTCGAGGCATTCCCCCCTTCTGCCCCCACCATCTGGCAGGCTCCGTGTCCCTGCCCCTTTTCCCCCCTTTCTTCCCAACACGCCTGTCAGAGCACTTCTTGGGGGAGCGGCTGTCTCTGGCTGGTACGTTTAGTCAACCCTTACATGCTGGGCAGTAACTAAAATTAATTGAGCTGAACTGCCATTTGGTTTTGTAGAGTCCAGATAGCAACAGAGAAAGGATATATATATATATCCTTATATATATATATATGTATTTTTATATGTATAATATTATATTAGTGTGTAGGTATACACTGACACTCTTCCCTGGTGGCTCCGTGGTAAAGTATCTGCCTGTTTATGTAGGAGATGTAGGTTCTATCCCTGAGTCAGGAAGATTCCTTAGAGAAGGAAATGGCAACCCATTCCAGTATTCTTGCCTGGGAAATCCCATGGACAGAGGAACCTGTGAACTACTACATGCTGTTATGTAATAATAGCATGAATCCTGGAGCAATGGCTAATTCTGGTAGGCATCTCATCCAACCAAGACCACCTCAAAAAAAAAAAAAAAGACAATAAACCAGATTCTTCCTTTTAAATTCATTTGTATTGGAGTATAATTGATTACAATGTCATGTCAGTTTCTTTTTACAGGAAAGTGAATCAGTTGTACATATACATACATCCATTCTTTTTTAGATTCGAATCTCATACAGATCATTGTGTGCTTAGCCAGTCGTGTCTGATTCTTTGCAGCCCCATAGACTGCAGCCCACCAGGCTCCTCTGTCCATGGAGATTCTCCAGGCAAGAATACTGGAGTGGGTTGCCATGCCCTCTTCCAAGGGATCTTCCCAACCCAGGGATCAGACCCAGGTCTCCCACATTGCAGGCAGACTCTTTACCGTCTGAGCCAGCAGGGAAGCCCGTATAGCTCGTTACAGGTATTAAGGAGCGTTCCCTGTATCATACAGTAGAGTCTTATTAGTTATCTATTTTATAAATATAGCAGTGTGTTTTTGTCAGTGCCAGTCTCCCAGTGTATTCCTCCCCTTCTTTCCCCTCTGCATTTGTTTTCTACCTCTGTGACTCTATTTCTGCTTTGTATATAAGTTCACTGATACTCGTTTCCTAAGAAAAGGGAGAAAATAAGCATCACTGAAGTCAAGCGGGTGAAGTCTATAACTATAGCAGATTCTTCCCTGTTAGACATTTTTAAAGCCTATTTTATAAGTATAAACAGGTCACACCTCAGAAAGCCCGAAAGCTTTGTCTCATAAGTCCTGACCTCCACCTGCCATGCATTAGCAGCAATAATAGCATTTGCTGTTTCTCCCAGTTCTATTTCTGCTCCTGCCATAAAGAGAAATGGAAGCTTAACCTCATACTGGCTCCCTGACATTTTCATCATCGCCTCAAGGCTCTGGAATACCCCAGCATATGCCCACTCTGGCAGAGATAGGAGACTGGCAATCTCAGGGAGGCCATATGGCCAGGAGCCGGCCTGCTGCTCTGGGTTGTGATGGGCCTCGGGTGCCCCCAGGCTTAGATCAGGTCTTCTTCTCGAGGGTCACCCTAAGAAGCCCTCTGAGGGTGAAAGTCCATGGAGGGCTGAGAATAGTTACTTCAACCTGGACATATTTCAAGAATCTATGTTAATCGAGCTGAATTGTCATTCCGTTCCTGTGGCTCATGGATTATAGCCCTTTTCTGCTCTAGGATAACTGGTGATGACTATTTACGTCTCTCTTTTTTAAAAAATTGGAATATAATAGCTTTACAATGTTGTGTTAGCTTTGTACAACGAAGTGAATCAGCTAAATGAATATATATATATATATATACACACACGCATATATATATTCCCTTCGTCTTGGACCTCCCTCCCATCCAGCCTTCATCTCACCCCTCTAGGTCATCACAGAGCACCTAGCTGAGCTCCCTGCGCTATGCAGAGCTTCCCTCTGGCTATCTATTTTAGTAGATGATGCAGGTGGTGCTAGTGGTAAAGAGCCTGCCTGCCAATGCAGGAGATGTAAGCGTTGCAGGTTCGATCCCTGGGTTGGGAAGTTCCCCTGGAGAAGGAAATGGCAACCCACTCCAGTATGCTTGCCTAGAGAATCCCATGGACGGAGGAGCCTGGAGGGCTACAGCTCATAGAGTCACAAAGAGCCGGACACGACTGAAGCAATCTAGCACACACGCATTCATGCACTTATATGTGTCACACAGTAGTGAATATACGTCAATCCCGATCTCCCAGTTTGTCCCACCTTCTCTTTCCCTCCCATGTCTACATGTCCACTCTGTATATCTGTGTCTCTATTCCTGCCCTGGTGATGGACAGGGAGGCCTGGCGTGCTGTGATTCACGGGGTCGCAAAGAGTCAGATACGACTGAGCAACTGAATGGAACTGAACTGATTCCTGCCCTGCAAATAGGTTTATCTGCACAATTTTTTTAGATTCCACATATATGTGCTAACATAAGATACCTATACAACGGAATATTATTCAGTTATGAAAAGGAATGAAATTGGGTCATTTGGAAAGATGTGGTTGGACCTAGAGTCTGCCATACAGAATGAAGTAAGTCAGAAAGATTATTTACTTCCATAGGAGGAAAGGCAGAGAAGCTGCCACTCTTCCCTGACATAGCCTGGGGATCTTGAGGACTCGAGTTTTCCTCCTCCTCCCCAACTGTATAATCCCAACAGATGCATACCCTCTGCCAGATGAAGGATCAAGTTTCAGGTTTCTTTTCTGGGCATACAGCAGGTGCTCAATAATTTTAAAGGGATCAAATAATAAATTCTCGGGTTTTTGGAGTTAAATATGGAGGTGGAATTTCATCCTGAAACTTCCCTTCTGGTCCCTCTCCTCTCTTCTCCACATTGTACAGGTCCTGCCTTTCCATTTATCTCCAGTGTCTACATCAGAAGTGACTTGTCTCCAGTTTGGGAGGTTGGGGTGGAAAATTGTACCATAGATCACACAAAGGTCACCTAAGTTCTCATATTGTTTCCTTAATAAACATGATGATTCAAGTCAACTCATTTTAAACTTCAAAATTACAGAATATGGCTAATTATGTAGATGTAAAATGAAGATGGCAAACCAGATCTAGAAAGAAAAATTCAGAGTGAAATGAAAACTAGAAAAAACGTGACACTCAGAAGACAAGAAAGAGGTAGAGAGCATGAATGGTGATAACTCTGTGCTAAAGAACAATGTGATTTCTAGGCCAGTGAGTTTTTAAATACTTACAGTTTACTCATTTGATTTTTCTGCCTTTTTTTATTTTTATTTTTTACCAATTTTATCAACATATGGCTTCCCTGGTGGCTAAGTCGGTAAAGAGTCTGCCTGCAATGTGGGAGACCTGGGTTCAATCCCTGGATCAAGAAGATCCCCTGGAGAAGGAAATGGAAATCCACTTCAGTATTCTTGCCTGGAGAATCCTATGAGCAGAGGAGCCTGATGGCTACAGTCCACAAAGAGTGGGACACAACTGAGTGACTAACACTTTCACTGTCATTGACATATTGCCCTGGATTCATTTTAGCCATGCAACAAGATAATTTGATATATTGAGAAATGATCATAACAACAAAATATTTGTTTATCCCCATCACCACCAGTGATTTTTTCTCACTTTTTAAAAAATTGAAGTATAGCTGATTTACAATATTATTTGTTTCAGATGTAGAGAATAGTGATTCTGCATTTTTATAGATTAAACAGCTTAGTGATTCAGCATTTTTGTAGATTTGCTGTTCAGTCACTCTGTTGTGTCCGACTCTTTGCAACCCCTTAGACTGCAGCACACCAGGCTTCCCCGTCCTTTGCTATCTCCTGGAGTTTGCTCAAACTCATGTTCATTGAGTTGGTGATTCCATCCAGCCATCTCATCCTCTGTCACCCTCTTCTCCTCCTGCCTTCAATCTTTCCAAGCCTCAGGGTCTTTTCTAATGAGTCAGCTCTTCACATCATGTGGCCAAAGTAGATTACACTCCATTAAAAATGTTACAAGATAATGGCCATAATTCCTTGTGCTATATAAGACAAGGAAGTTCCACCTTATATACAAACAAGTTCCATTCCAATAATATGTTCATAAGCCCAACAAAGTTAGCCTAGGTACCCAACTAACACAATTGTCTATACAGTACTGTACTGTAATAGGATTATAATACTTTGTACACAATATGTAAAAGACAAATTAAAAAATAAAGAAAATATTTTTAATCTAACAGTACTATACCTTGGAAAGTAGAGTAGTACAGTGTAAGAGCTGGCACACAGAGGCTGCCATTGCATGAACAGGCAAGAAGAGTTACTAACTGGAGGAAAGCGAGGATGTGGGAGATGGCAGAGCTGAAGGATGGTCAGCAATAGGAGATGGAGGGCAATCTCAAATTTCACTCATGGCTGGTGCTGATGGAACTCATCTGCACATCTTTGAAAATTCACAACTTGATGGCTTGTATGTAGGGGAATTACTATATATCCTTGTTGCTTATATGCATACTAGTTTGTATCTCTTAGTCTCTTGCCTCTAACTTGCCCCTAGCCCACTCTTTTTCCACTGGTAACCAGTAGTTTGTTTGCTTTTTTTAAACGGCTGCACTTTATTTTTTGCTTTTTTTTTTTTTTTTATTGAAGTGTTGTTGATTTACAATGTGTTAATTTCAAGTGTATAGAAAATTTTTTTGAAAGGGCTACTTTTCAGTCTGTGCTGCTGCTGCTAAGTCACTTCAGTTGTGTCCAACTCTGTGCAACCCCATGGCCAACAGCCCACCAGGCTCCTCTGTCCACGGAATTCTCTAGGCAAGAGTACTGGAGTGGGTTGCCATTTCCTTCTCCATCTGAAAACTGATAGGGAGATTATAAGAAATGATAGGTGAAAATATTTTGGATCTGAAAGTAGCATACTGTAAACTCTCATAAATATTTGGTCCATAGAATTATCCAGGCAAGAATACTGGAATGGTTTGCCATTTCCTTCTGCAGGGGATCTGCCTAACCCAGGGATGGAACCCGGGTCTCCTCATTGCAGGCAGATTCTTTACCATCTGAGCTACCAGGGAAGCCTCTCATAAAGGTTAGCTGTTTTTTCTTTTTTTTTTTCCCCTTGTGGACAAATCAAGATTCTAAAGATGTCATAGTGTCACAAATAAATTTTTAATACCAAATTTAATTTTTACATTTAACACAATCACAACAGAGATCCCAGTAGTACTTGGAGTAGAAACAAAATTCATAAAACTATTGAATGAACCTAAAAGAATTTTAAAAAATGAGAAACATTTCCAAAAAGATGAATGATTCAACTAATGTATTTGTTCCAAAGCAAGACTTCATGACAGCAACAAAGATGAATGACAGAGAAATCAACAAATTGCATTCACCATCATTCAACAGACCTAGATAGCTTCTTTCACAATAAAGAAGCTTCAAGTACCATATCTCATTTAAAAATAACTGTTTGGAAATGTCTTGGTGGCCTTTCCGGCCACCATATACCAAGCACTACATGAAATGTCATTTCCCCCTGCAACACTGTCAGAGAGTAAAGCAGTGGGAGCTCAGCTTGGTGCTCTATGGTGACCTGGATGGGTAGAATGGAAGGGACGTCCAAGAAGGAGGCGCTATATGTATACACAGGCTGATTCGCTTCATTGTACAGCAGAAACTAACACAACATTGTGAAGCAATTATACTCCAATAAAAAATATTATGAGGAAAAGAGAAATGCGGCCTCTGGCTTTGCAGGGGAGCAGACATCTTCCCTGCCTTGATAGCTCTTCCTCCAGTGGGAGAGCCTGACTCCCCAGCAGGTTTTCCTTTCGATGGTGAAATCATTTTAGTCAACCCTCACCTGGCACTGCAAACCATAATAAATATAAAGTGGATTGGAAAGTTAAATGTAAAACTTGTAATCAAAATATGCTTGAATAAAGTACAGGTGACTCTTTATCTCTTGGGCTTCCCAAGGGGTGCTCGTGGTAGAGAACCTGCTTGTCAATACAGGAGACTTAAGACATGCGGGTTTGATCCCTGGGTTGGGAAGATCCCCTGGAGAAGGGAACATCCACCCACTCCGTTATTCCAGCCTGGAGGATCCCCATGGACAGAGGAGCCTTGTGGGCTACAGTCTATAGGGTCATAAAGAGCTGGACACTACTGAAAGGGCTTAGCACACATTTAACTTGGGTTTATAAAGAGTTTTTTAAAAAAGTTCACTTCCTGCCCCCACCATTTTTATTGAACTATTATTGTTATATAACTTATGTCAATTTTAAGGTACATAAGGTGATGATTTGATATCTGTATATATTGCAGAATGATTACTACACTAAGGTTTATTAACACCTCTATCCTCTCATATAGTTACCATTTTTATAAAGGACTTTTAAGTATAAAAGGAAAAGAAAATTGATGGGCTATGCTAAATTAAAAAATTAACTTATGTATGTGAAAATATCATAAAAAATAAACAGGCCACTGACAAATTGGGAGAAATATTCACAGCAAATATAACAGGCATAGGCTCAATATCTTTAATATCTTAAATGGAGAAAGAATATTTGAGATTAGAAAAAAACCCTCAATGTGCTAATAGAAAAGTGAGCAATGGATATTAACAATTAAGGATTCTTAAAAATTAAAATTAATACATTGGGCAATATATATAGGAAAATGTTCAGCTGCACCAATAATCAAATAAGTACAAACTAAAACAACGTTTTCAACTACCTAGTTATTAAAGAGTTTTAAATTTCATGAAGTAGGTGAGACAGCCATATGTTCTGATAACCAGCAGGCAAAGATGCAACAGAAAAGGACTTTCTTAATGTGACGTGGCAACATACATCATCATTTTTTTAAACAAGTGGATTTTTGAGCAAGTGGATCATCTTGAGAAATCTATTCCAAGCAGTGAGTTAAATTTTAAGGCAAAAGTGAGTGCAAATTGCTGTCCTGTCCAACTATTTGCGACCCCGTGGACTGCAGCCTGCCAGTCTCCTCTGTGCATGGAATTCTCTGGGCAAGAATAGTGAAGCGGGTAGCCATTCCCTTCTGCAGGAGATCTCCCCAATCCAGGGACTGAATCTGGTTCTTCTGCACTGCAGGCAGATTCTTTACCATCTGAGCCAACAGGGAAGCCCCAAATTTTAAGGTGAAGATTTTCTTATAAAGTGAAAAATAAGATATGATTTCAATGTACACAGGGAAAAAGCTGCATATTTGTTTATACCTCCATTGGGGGAGGACTATATTTCCACTGAAAGTATTCTTAAATAATTTGGGGAAATGATCAGAAGATGAAGTAAAGTGACTATAGCATGACAAAGTTATCTGACAAGACTCCAATTGTGAAATATAATTATAGAAAAAAGAAGATTGGATGATTTTGATTTTTTATACTTTCTTTTCTGAAAAGTTTACAAAAAACATATCTTCATACTCTAAAGAGGCATTAACGTTTTTTATGCACTTACTTTTTCTACTTCTAACAACTCTCCAATATGAAGGATGTGTAGAGATAAAAAGTAAAGATGAATACAATTCAAATATAGGTATGATCAAGAAATTTCTAGAGGTCATTAGCATGAAGACAGAAATACGTTTAGTTATGAAGTGTGGGAGGGAAGTGAGAAGAGCTAGGAAAGGAAAAAAATCAAGGTGAAGAAACAAACTAAGATACCAATACTTTGACATGAGTAATACTCCTGGGTCACACCCCCAAATTCACTGAGCCCCTAGGCTTCAGAAAGCATCTGGATTGAAAAGCGACTCGTCATTTAAATCCGCACACCTTAAAACTGGAAGCTGAACTCTGAGTAGATTTTTCCTGAGCCAGCAGAATGAACCGGATGCTCTGGTTTGAAGCAGTCATTACCAAAGCAATACTATCCTGGGGGCGAGAGAGAGTCAGTCCTCTTCCTGGGCCAGAGGTCCCCACCTGTGTCGACATTAATTCCTCATCGCTGGTCTGACAATCAGAAGACTGCTCTGTCCTGAAACCTGAAAACTGTCCCTGCGGAGCCCGTCATTCCGGTGCTGTTCTGATGGTTTATGGGCTGCCTACGCCGGTCTTGACACTCTGTGGTCAGCTGGAGACCAGGAACGTGGTGGTCACTCCAGAGACGGAGGCCGCTGTCTGCTAGAGCGGTTGCTTTAATGTTGCAATATGGACTCTTTGTCACCAATCTGATGTGTCATTTTTTTTTAAAGACAGAGTTAGAAACCTGGATTTTAAAAATGATAAATCTCTCTCCTCTTAAAACTGAGAATTAATTGAAAATATTTAAGATTTGTGCTGGGCAACTCTTGGTGGGCCAAGCAGACCATGTTTGCTGGTGTCATCCAGCCCCACGGCTGCAATTTGAGGCTTCTGTTCTACGGCATCAGTTCAGCTCAGTTCAGTTCAGTTCAGTCACTCAGTTGTGTCCGACTCTTTGCGACCCCATGAATCGCAGCATGCCAGGCCTCCCTGTCCATCACCAACTCCCGGAGTTCATTCAAACTCAGTATCAGGTAGGACTAAATAGTCTTCATCCTAAAAAACAATGTGCCAGACTCTGAGAGGGAGCATCTTTACAACTCTGTAAAGATGAATAAAACAATTTCTCTGCCTTAAGGAAGTTTTATGTCTAGCATAGGAGACAGATCCTTAAGAAGGGAAGTCATAAGACGATCCTGTGGTGCTGATACAGAGAAGAGAAGCAAGTGCTGCCTGATGCAGAGGTGATTTTGTCCCAGAGAAATCAAAAAGGGCTCAGCGGAGGAGGTGGCACTAGATCTGGGTCTGTGCTGTGGTTCCCAAACTAAAGGGACCACACTAGGAGAGTGTGGTTTACTCCTGGAGGGAAAGAAGTCATCCAAGCTGAAACAAAATGAAGCCTTTTGTGATCAATGACAGATTTCGTAGAGGACGAAAATATTTCCTTCCTGGATAAGTGAAAGCAGGAAAATGGTGGACAAAAGAAGTGGATGATGTTTAGGAGAGAGAAAATAATAATAAAAGAACCTGAAAAGAAAATGTGAAAGGATGAGAAGCCGCGTGAAACAGAATGGTGACCTGAGAGAAATTCAGTAATAGACGGGAGCTCGTATTGATTTCCAGTGACGCCTGAAAATTCTGGCATTGTCTGGACACTTGATTCCTTGTGGAAGAAGGGTGGGCAGTTTGGGAAATGATGGGTGACTCAGGCTCACTGTTTATTTCTTCTCACGGGGAGGAATTGGAGATCAAAATATTAATACCAAGAGCTTTCTCCCAGGATGTTGACAATAATTAGTGGCGCACTGCAGACTGTAAATGCTTCATAAGTTGGTTATAACATTATCCTGTTTTCCATGTTGAGCTATTTGGGGGACAAACTTTTCACTTAATGTCCTAATTAAGTAACCCCAATCAGATATTTGTGGCATTAATCCTTTGGTTGCTCTAGCAGTGCTCCAGAAGGCATATTATCCTTGACTGGCTCGCCCTGTGCATTGCACACTCAGTACACAGAAAAGAAGACGTATATGGATAGATGTGGTTACTCTGTTCTTACATACAATTAGCTCATAATTATCCTTCAAGGCAAATACGATTACCCTTTTCATTCCACGCATAATTCTTAGGTTGAATATTGCCAAGTTGGGACTTGAGTTCCATTTCAAGGCTTCCCTTGGTGCTAATTTTAACCTGAATTCATCTGGATAAAAACATCTATGAGACAAGATAGGGGCATGCAGTATGATTTTCCCTGAACACTAACTCCTCCAGAAGAGAAAAATGCTAGTCCCCAGGTATGCTATCCTGGTCAAGATGGGCTAGGTTATGTCGCAGTAACAAATTATCCTAAAACCCCAGATGCTTAATGTAACAAAAGTTTATTTCTTATTCATATTTCATGTGCCAAAGGCTCCATTCACTCAGATTTCCCTGATCACAGCAGCAAGAGGAAGGGGATGTGGTGACTTTGGGTCTGTCTCTTAAAGCTTCTGTCCAGAGGTCACCCAATCACTGCTATTGCATGAGCTAAAGCAAGTCATGCTGCCCTAACTTCAAAATTGGCAGGGAATTGCAACCCTACCATACACCTAGAAGGAGAGAAACAAAGGAATATTTATGAACAGCTCTAATGATTGTCCTTGGCGTAAACTCTGGCGAGAGAAGTTTCCTCTTTAAGTTATTGCAAAGTGTAAGCTAGTAGATACTAGGAAATGAGATGGGTCATTTCATCCATGCCCCAAGTCATCATCACTCAAGAGATGGGACTTAGGGGTACAAAAATGAGCAGTTTATCCTTTTTTTCTCGAGAAGTTTACAAACCAGTGGCAGGGAGAGAGAGAATGATAAGCATAAGTAACCACAGTATTTTCTCATAATTACTGGGATGGAGAGAAGTACAGTGGGATCATGGGAAAGGGAAAGGATTTACAAGATGCATAGAGGATACAGGACTTCCCTGGAAGCTCAGCTGGTAAAGAATCTGCCTGCAATGCAGGAGACCCCGGTTTGATTCCTGGGTCAGGAAGTTCCCCCTGGAGAAGGGATAGGCTACCTACTCCATTACTCTTGGGCTTCCCTGATGGCTCAGACAGTAAAAAATCCTCCTGCAATGCAGGAGACCTGGGTTTGATCCCTGGGTTGGGAAGACCCCCTGGAGGAGGGCATGGCTACCAACTCCGGTATTCTTGCCTGGAGAATCCTATGGACAGAGGAGTCTGGCAGGCTACAGTCCATGCAGTCTCAAAGAGTCAGACACAACTGAGCGACTAAGCAAAGCACACAGCATAGAGGATACAAATGAGAGAAGTTGCTGATCAATGAGTTATTGAGCATGAAGGAGACAAACCTTGGATGATTTCCAGGTTTCTGATTTGTTAACTGGATATACATTGATATACATTAATCAAGAAAAGAATCACGGGGATAAAAATGACTTAGGGCAGTAGTAAGGAGAATGCATGAATTTTGCTTGATCCAAGTTGTTCTTAAGTACTGAAGAGATTCAAGCAGAGATGTTCAGCAATTATTTAAACTTAGAGTTCTGAGCCAGAGAGAGCTGTTTGCATTTAGTGATTATTGTTGTTTAGTTGCTAAATCGTGTCTAACTCTTTGTGACCTTATGGACTTTAGCCTGCCAAGCTCCTCTTTCCATGGGATTTCCCAGGCAAGAGTACTTGAGTAGGTTGCCATTTCCTTCTCCAGGAGATCTTCCTGACCCAGGGGTCGAACCCATGTTCCTGTATTGGCAGGCAGGTTTTGTTTTTTGTTTTTTGTTTTGTTTTTTTTTTAACCACTGAACCACCTGGGAAGCCTGCTAAGCAGCTGCTTATTGAGCAATTGCTTATTGAGCAACTATTCTCTGATGTATTTTGCAGGAAGTTATGGATACAAAAGTCTGTAAAACATAATCCCTGCCACTGAAGAGTTGCAGCTAGAGCAAGCAAAAGACACGTGAACAGCTAATTGCCTTGCAAATGGCCCCTGTTAAAAGAGATGTGCAAAGTGCTCTGGGAGAACAACAGACCATCTAACTCAAGTTTAGAAGAGTGATGGTGTTATTCAAGGAAGTCTTCTTGGAAGTGATGCTTAAACTGAGTGTCCAGAGTTGGATAGACACTCTTTGGGTATAGTGAAGTGCAGCACTCTAGAGTTTAGGAGCTTGGTGGGCACAGTCTATGGGGTTGCAAAGAATCGGATATGATATGACTGAGTGACTGAGCATGTATACAGTTTATGTGGTCATAATTTCTGGATTCAGATCCTGGATCTCTTCTTTCTTGTGCAAGTCACTGAAACCTCTCTATTCCTTGGTTTCCCATCTCTAAAATGAAGATAATAATAGTTCTACAATACCTATATGAAAGTATTTCTGAGGATTAAATGCAATAACGGTATGTATCAACAGCAAGGTATAGCCCCAGACATATAGTAAGTGCTCAGTAAACATGATTATTATGTTTATTATTTGCAGAGATAGGATGGCAGAAGGATATTACAGACAACAGATATATCAAAACAGATGTTTATGAAATCATAACAGCTGGGTTATTTTGATAGCTCTAAGCAGTTTACTATTGCTAGAGCTTAAAGTGTGAAGCAGGAAATAGCAAGAAAGGAACCTGGGGAGGTCTTCATAGGGGAGATAACACAACCTTGGGAATTATTAGACAGAGAGTCATGGCTATTTGGGGATATTAAGAAAGGGAGATGATGATATTTCTGTGGTTAAGAACTTTTCCTAGCAGCTGTTTGGAACTGTAGGAAAAAAGAATAGAAGTTGAAACACTCAAGGGGTAGATTGTAATTTTGGTCCATCAGGAAAGGATTAAGCCTGAATTAGTCAGTAACTGTGGGGAGAGAGCAGAGAGAAGAGACTAAGAAATACTTAGGTGGTAAAATCAGCAAATTCTGTGATTAGATATGGCCAGGATGAAGGAGAAGGATGTTTCTCTCAGATTTCTTCCTTGGGTACCAGGAAGATGTTAGTGCCACCAACTGTGCTACAACACAGGAGAAATACCTGGTTTTGGCAGAGGATGCTGTAATTATGAAGTTTGAATGTGAAATCTCTCAATTCGAGCTTGGGAGACATTTAGAACTGCAGATAAATAATGTGTGTGTCGACAGTATGTATCCTCCCAGTAAAATTAGGAGAGCAGGTGGTCTTTAGGAGCATGTGTCAACAGGAAAGGCCAGTGGGCTGCAGATAAAACTGGTGAATCCTGACAATTAAAAGATGGGAAAAGGAAGAGGAATTCATACAGGAAAACTAAAGCAATGGTAAGAAATGGCAAAGAGATTTTTTTTTTTTTAAATAGGAAAGTCTGTTTATGCAGGAACTGAGGGAATAGCTCCTTATTTAATCAACCAATAAATACATTAAGCATCCATTCTGCCCAACACTAGAGCTAATAAAGGCATATTCAGAAAAAAAAAGTATGAATAAAGTGAACTGACAATTGTCCATTACATTTAGTCATGAACAGTTTTATTGATGACATAGATAGGAGCAATTTCTGTGAAGTGTGGAAAGCAAAAGGGCTGAACTATAGTACAAAGAATGAAGGACAGGTGAGGAGGAAGAAATGATCAAGTAGATAAGGCGTATATAAACGTTCAGATGAAAATACGTAGTGAACAGAGAAGAATGCCAAGAGCAGAAGCATGGGACAAGTGAACAAAGAGAAGACGATGCAGAAGACAGAGAGGGATTTAACAGATTTAGATTAAAAATGTGAAAGGGGTTGCATAGTGGAAGGTAGAGGGAGAGAATTCTTAAAATTAAGGAATAATAATTCATTTCAGATAGTATAACTTTTCTTTCTTTCTTTTTTTTTTTTTTTTACAATTTCTGTTTCTCTTCCAAGAACTTTTATCTTTCCATTAATTTCAAGTGTGTTTTTCCTTATCTCACGGAACTTACGTATAATAGCTGCTTTAAAATCTTTATCTGATAGTTGTTTACACCTGGGTCATCCCAGTTGTCAATTATTCATTCCCTTTGGAATTAGTCATATTTTCCTAGTTCTTGGTAATTTGAATAATTTTTGACTGTATCCTAGAAATTTTTAGTTTTATGCTGTTTAGGGTCTAGATTCTGGTTAAATCCTCGAGAGAATGTTGTTTTTTGTCTGTTACTTTTACCAGGCACACAACCCATAGTTTTCAGATGGGAATTTCTGCCTTGTATTCCAGG
The DNA here is from genome assembly GCF_001704415.2 of Capra hircus. Classification (NCBI taxonomy): domain Eukaryota; kingdom Metazoa; phylum Chordata; class Mammalia; order Artiodactyla; family Bovidae; genus Capra; species Capra hircus. The sequence goes on from NC_030819.1 coordinate 31,953,589, forward strand.
GATGACGGTTCCAATGCCAGTTCAATTGTCAACACTTTGATATTCTACTTTGGGTCTGTTGTGAGCATGTGCTACTCAGCGGTAAGCCTGAGACCTGGGTGATAGTGTAAAATAAAGGTCAGTGCTCAAAGATTTTGTGAGATGTTGTGCTCCTTTGGGTCTAACTGAACTACAGCTCATGAGTAATCCTGAAAGCTATATTCATTCAGTCAGAAAATTAGGGAACCCCCTCTCCAAATTGCTCCTCCCCAGGACTCCTCTCACATTCTCTTGTTGCAAGAGATTCCTTTCAGGAGCCTCTGGCCAAAAGGATGGAGTTTATCTTGGAGTTTCGCCTGCACCTGCTGCCTCTGCATAATTCGCATGACTGTGGCCACCCGACAAACTGAAGAGAAAAGAATTAATAATAATAATTAAATACATTTTAAAAATGGAGAAAGAAAATAGGACTTCCATACTCTCCTGATTGCAGGGGCTGTGTATGCATGTGTGTGTGCTCACAAAGTGTCTGACTCTTTGCGACCCCGTGGACTGTGGCCCGCCAGGCTCCTCTGTCCTTGGGATTCTCTAGGCAAGAATACTGGAGTGGGTTGCCAGTTCCTCCTGCAGGGGATCTTCTCAAACCAGGGATGGAACCTGCATCTCCTGCATTGGCAGGCAAGTTCCTTATCACTGGGTCACTGGGAAGCCTTGAGTACAGGGGCTCCTTTGCCCAGTTCCTAAAGCCAAAGGACACAGCCCATCAGTTTAAGCCTACAGTGCCACCCACACCATAGACTCCACTGGGAACCCACCCTTGACAAGCCATGAGAGGAAAAACGACAAAAGGCAATTTCCCCCATATTTCTCAGTTCACAGAAGTTTATATTCCAGTCTTCTGGCCAGAAAGACAGAATTCATCTCAGAGTATTAAATGTCCATGGCATTGCCATATCAGTATGTTTGACTCCCCTCAGCAATCTACCTGCTTTTTGCTTATTTTTCAGAGTCCTCAGACATCTATTCTATATTTTGAACAGTGACTGTAGCTCATAGTCACTATGGAGAAAGAACTGTAGTGGGCTTACTGCCTCCCAGCTGCACCAGAAGTTCCCAGAAGTAAATGAAATACCAAGAGAAAACTGGGCAAAATTTAAAGTCTGAACATTATTTGTTTTGTCTAGTTCTTTCAAAGTTATTGGAAGCTTACATAAATGCAATGGAGTGGGGGCCAGAAACAGGATTGCAGTGCAGTGAGGAGTGAATGGGAGTGGGGAAGAAGGGATTGACATAAATGACCAAGACTGGCTGTGAAGGGACTCCCTGGTGGTCCAGTGGGTAAGACTCTGTGCTCCCAGTGGAGGGGGCCTGGGTTTCATCCTTGGTCAGGGAACTAGATTTGCATGCTGCAACTAAAGATCTCAGGTACAGTAACTAAGACCTGGTGTGGCCAAATTAATTAATTTTTTAAAAAGAGATTGTGGAAGATGAGAACAAGAGCAATAGGAGAGGTGGATAAAGACAGCAACATCATTCAAGAAGCAAGGATAGAGTAAATGTCCAAAGAAAAAGTCAGCTGATAGGTTTGGTGGTGGTAAAATGAGGTAGTTCTGTTTGATTTTCTATTTCCTCCTGAGATACAATATGTGAAGTTATCAGCTGAGAATCAGAAGAGGGAGGAGTTGTTGAAGGTCCAAGAGGAGAGACATGCAATAGCCATTTTAGTAACAAAGAGGCTTAACTTTTCAGTGAAATTGTAGGCTTGAGGGGTAGCAAAGAGGGCCCTCTATCTTTTGTGGTGCTAACCTGAAAAATCAAATTCATCCATTCTACCAACTTCACACTTTCTTGCCTTCTGGTTCTGTAGTGGCTTTCACCTCCAACCCTCATCTATTTGGCCCCAGTCTATACCCTCTGGTTATCCATGTCTGAGTCCTACCTGAGAGAATGAGGCAGGCTTTTTGGAGACAATCTGAGGATGAGAGGCAGTAGAGATCAGATCAAGCCACAGAAAGGTTACCTTCAAGGTTATTCAGAGAATCACAGCGTCATAGAAGAGAGAAGAAAGCAGTAGGTAATGAGAAGATTTCAGTTTCCAGACGAGAAGGAAATTAATCAGCCACCAAACTGAAGGTGCTTAAATGATGACGTAAATGGATGAAAAGTTAAAAGACTCTAATATATCAATCCAGGAGTTTAAAGTGAGGAGTGAAGCAGGATGAATCAGGAGGTACAAAATCTAAACCAATGGAACATAATGACTGTAATTAACACAGATGGAAAAAGAAAAAAGAAAAATGATAGGGATCTAGATGGTCTTTATTTAGTGAGGATGAAAACTTCCAAATAACAGATAGACCCACCAATCAGAACTGCTTTGCCTCTAAAATAAAGTCATAATGTTCTACTCTCTGGCTGTAATTTTTTACTGTTATTGTTAGGGGAAGCACACTGATTGAAACCGCCCACCCTGGCCAGGCACCATAGTAACCATTTGCATGAGTAGTTTTATGACAGGAGATCCTGATAAGGGATACAGAACTAATAAGCCACCCAACCGGAAGAGTTCGGGAAATGTCTAAAGGAGACACCGCGTGTCCATCCACTTCCCAGAATCCCTCTCACTCGCATCCATCTTGGCTGAATGATGCGTGCGCCACCAGGAAAGACTCTGAATTAGAATGATTGGCCAAAGACCACCCGGAAACTAATCCCATCACCATAAAACCCGAGACTGTGAGCCACATGGCAGAGCAGTTCTCCTGGGTTCCCTTACCCTACTGCTCTCCACCCGGGTGCCTTTCCCAATAAAATCTCTTGCTTTGTCAATACATGTGTCTGCTCAGATAATTTATTTCTGAGTGTTAGACAAGAGCCCAGTTTTGGGCCCTGGAAGGGGTCCCCCTTCCTGCAACATTATCATACCTGCCATTCATCTTCATCAGTTGTTTTAATTCCACTGTTTAATCCCACATGTTTCTCAATGGATCGGCCCATTCTCACAGCTCTCGTTTAGTCCTCATCTGTAAACACTAGCCTTTCATTTCAGCCTCTCTTCCTTGGCACTCACAAATCTCAGACACCATTTCCTTCCTTCCATCTGTCTTGACAGCCAACCTCCTTCCACATTTAGATCAGGCCAGTGCTTTGACCTCTCCCCTCTGACTCAAGCTAATGAGAGTGGCTGAAATGCCTTCACAATAAGCCCCTGATTGGGCTGTTCTTGTGTCTTCCACCCTCACACTTGGTTCAGAGCATCATCTCTTCTGTCCACTGCACCAGCTTTCAGACCAGCCCCTTCCTTATACTTCTTTTTTTGGGGGGGGGCGCTTCTCTGGTGGCTCAGAGGGTAAAGCGTCTGCCTCCAATGTGGGAGAGCCGGGTTGGATCCCTGGGTCGGGAAGATCCCCTGGAGAAGGAAATGGCACCCCACTCCAGTATTCTTGCTGGAGAATCCCATGGACGGAGAAGCCTGGTAGGCTACAGTCCATGGGGTCGCAAAGAGTCAGGCATGACTGAGCGACTTAAAGATTTTTTATTTTTGATATAGACCATTTTTAAAGTCTTTACTGAATTGGCTACAATAATTGCTTCTGTTTTATGTTTTGCTTTTCAGGCCATGAGGCATATGGGATCTTAGTTCCTGGACCAGGGATCAAACTCACACCCCCTGCACTGGAAGATGAAGTCTTAACACTGGACTCTGACACAAGTCCCTGACTTAGACTCTTGACCATCACTAACATCTCATGTAGTCAACACAGCAGTCAGAGTGACCCATATAAAACAAAGCAGTCTACCTGCCTTTCCTGCTATACCCCTTCCAAGCCTTGCCATTTCCATTAGAACTCTGACCTACTTAATTTTACCCCCATGATCTGACCTTCCCCAACCTTTCCACAGCCAATTCCCTCCTCCCCTACTCCTCATCTGCACTGGCCCTCATGCCATTTATTGCAAATGATAGGCTCATTCCTACCCCAGGCCTCCTGCATTTGCTGTTTCATCTGCTCAAGTCTCCATGCATTGTCTTCATCTCACACAGGTCAAGTTCAAAGTCTCCCTCTTTGACCCTCTTGTGTAAAATTGCCCTCCCTCCTTCATTACCATCATTTCCTTCACCCAGCTTTGTTTCATCATAGTAATTATCCCACTAGGGAAGCGCACGCTGGACCACAGCTCCTCAAAGGCAAGACCTTAACCCTATTTTGTTTGGCTACTAGATCTATAATACAAAACAGCTTCTACCATCAATAGATATTTGGCAAGTACTGATCTGATTTGCTGAATTATAGGCATGAACATTAGAATCCTGTGGGACAGTGCTGAGAGTCAAGGAGCGTATGAGGCCAGTATCACATGATGAGCTGAATGGAGGGGAACTTCACCACGAGTGGAGGAAGACTGAACTGTGATGCGCTCAGAGTTGTTGCCCCATTAAATTTTTTATAAGAAATCTGTATTCAAACACGCTGTATATTTAATTGCGGAGTTGGAGGACAGTGTGGTCCACTGATAGGGTTTGAAGGTATCATCCATGTCACCCTCAGTTTCACCAGGAGAATGTCGTTCTGTGAAAAGACAAGCAGGTAGCTTAAGCAGAAATAGGTATATTTTTCACTTTCTGAGGTCCACGTATGGAATGGTTCCTGGGCATGTGGAATTAGTGATCAGGGAAACCTATAAATATATAGCTAATGCAACAAACTTCCCAAAGTATTTGCTCTATGCAGCAGTCATCCTTTTAACCAACACCAACTCCACATATCCCAAGAAGACATCTCCAAAGTTTATCATGCTTTTTCTGTGTTTCAGAGGGGAAACCAGGAATTTAATTGATATAAGACAGATGTTGGAAATTGGAGGGTAACTAGAAAATGTAGAAGAATCCATTAAGACAAGTGGCCTTAGAGTCTACATTTACAAAATGTCCAGGTTTAGCTAGATGATTTTGAAGGACCCTTCAAGCTCTCTAGTGACTGTCACTAATGTTATTAATAAAAAGATTATTGACAGTGTTAGATCTGGAGACCCGCAGATAAACTATACACAACCTTGAGTATGAGCCTGAGGTTCTGAGTGTGACTCCCAACTAGCAGCATCAGGGCAAATTCTCAGGCCCCCTGCAGATCAAATGCAGAAACTCTAAGGATGCAGCCTAGCCTTCCAGGTGTCTGCCCATTTGGATATATGCCGATATGTAAGAGTATTGATATGAGTAAGCCTTAACAAAGTATAATACTAAAAAGATACAGAGGAGAGGACTTCCGTGATGGTCCAGTGGTTAAGAATCCGGCTGCCAGTTCAGTGGATATGGTTCGATTCCTGGTCTGGGAAGATGCCACATGGCATGAGGCAACTAGACCAGTGCACCGCAACTATTGAGCCCACCTGCCTACTGCCCGTGCTCTGCAGTAAGAGAAGCCACAGCAGTGAAAAGCTCAAGCACTGCAATTAGAGAGTCATCCCTGCTTGAGGCAACTAGAGTAAGCCTGTGTGCAGCAACGGAAATCCAGCTCGGCCAAAAATAAATATTAAATAAATGGAAGTTAGATCAAAATAATAAAGAGGAGGAAGGATTGTCTGTGACATTTGGACCTTGTCTCATGAACAAGAATTCAGACGAAGTTGGGAAGATCTTCCCAGGCAGGGAAACAGGTCAGGGATCTGGGAAAGACCAGACTGAACCCGAGACTCACATGCTGGGTGGACTTGGGTAGCAGGTGGCATCCTTAGGCATCCTTCATTCTACTGACTCCAAGATGCTGGTGGCGAAGGGGACTGAGTCATGGGGGAGATGGAAGAATGAAAAATAGGACGTGTAATTTGGCAGCCTCTGGAGCAAACCATGCTTAGAGATGAATTGTATTTGACAGGTGCAGTATCACAAAAATAAGCTTGCCGCTAAGTCACTTCAGTCGTGTCCGACTCTGTGCGACCCCATAGACGGTAGCCCACCAGGCTCCCCCGTCCCTGGGATTCTCCAGGCAAGAACACTGGAGTGGGTTGCCATTTCCTTCTCCAGTGCGTGAAAGTGAAGTCGCTGAATTGTGTCCAACTCTTTGTGACCCCATGGACTGCAGCCCAACAGGCTCCTCCGTCCATGGGATTTTCCAAGCAAGAGTACTGGAGTGGGGTGCCATTGCCTTCTCCGAAAATAAGCTTGAGCCAACTTTTAATGATGAGTGATTTGAACTTTAAAGAGAAATCCTTATTTTTGGCATTTCTTAAAGAAAGGGACACTTTCATCACATTGCATCCACATTTCTACACAGCAACAATTTGCTGCTGCTGGCAGCTGCTGCTGCTTTTCATCTGGTCACATCTTCCCCATTTTTTCATAGTCCTCACCACTCCCTTTCACATCCCCAATAATCATTACCCTTGGACTTTTCTTCATAAAGAAACTGTTTTTATGTTTCAATCAAAGATGGAACAATGCAAGAAAGGCCAGGAAGGCTGCCTCTTTCAAAAACAAGTTGAGAAGAACATATGTTATGGGGGAGAAAGAGAGTATTTGTAGAGATCTGGTAATTACTACAAAGAAGCTTTTAAACAAAATTTAAGGGAGAGGAATAAATTAGGAGTTTGGGATTAACAGAGACACTACTATGTATAAAATAGATAAAAAATAAACAGCTATATAGCACAGGGAACTGTATTCAATACCTGGTAGTAACCTAAAATGAAAAAGGTTCCGAAAAAGAATATATATGTATATATACGTAACTGCACCATTTTGCTATACATTTGAAACTAATATAACATTGTAAATCTACTATACTCCGAGAAAAAATAAAAAGGAAAAAGGGATAAACTTTGCCTTAGTAAGACAATAATAAGACCTGTTTCTTCAGGAACAGAGAAGGGTGTTAAAGAGTGAGTAGGAGTTTTCCAGGTGATAATTAACCCCTTTGACAATCAGTGTTCAATCAAATGTGGGGTCTGAGGCAATTTATTACTTTGGAAGTATGTGCCTTTTTTGTAATTAAAATAAATTGATAATCTCTCATCACAGGGCCACACATCCTATGGCCTGGTTGTTCAAGGCTATGTTTTAATTACCTTAGCCTGAGGCCCTCCCTGAGCCCAGGGGTACCTGGAAGTCCTTTTTAATAAGGAGTTAATGCTCAAGGCTCCGTGCAGAGCCATAGCCACGCTCATCTGAAAATGAGGAGTGGAGATACATTCCATAAATCAAAAGCCTGAGGAAAAAATAGTTAACCCAATGTGTTCTGAGCTTCTCCATGCTTCCTTGAGGGGGTTCATTATGAGTGAATACTCTGCTAGGTCACTGAAATATTTAAAGGCGGGAAGGAAAAAGCATCAGAATCCAACCTTGTGTGCGTGTATCTGTGTGTTTTTCAAACCAGTGCATTCCTGACAAAGGCTAAGGCAAGGCAGCTTTCCTTTAGCATCCTTGCTGGTCACCTACACCGAGGCAGAGGTAGTGGATGCTCATGCCGTTAGCAAATGCAGTGTGTTTGCTTAGTCACGCAGGCGTGTCCAACTCTTGTGACCCCAGGGACTGTAGTCCACCAGGCTCCTCTGTCCATGGGATTTTCCAGGCAAGAATCACTGGAGAAGGTTGCCATTTCCTACTCCAGGAGATCTCCCTGACCCAGGGATCCAAGCCGTGTCTCTTGCTTTGGCAAGGGAATTCTTTGCCACTGCACATGGAGCATGGTGAGACCCCTTCCCCTTTCTAGCAATGGTTTGTTGTCCTGGGATGGGGGTGGCCAGTTCAGATCCAGGTGGAGACCAGTTTCTCATGGAAGTGCCCAGTGATGGGTCCTGATACTCAGTGCCGAGAGCGCAGCACAGGTGAGTTCATGTACAGCTGCTGGAGAAGCCCCCATGCCAGGGACACGCGCCCAGTGCCACTCAGCCTGGTCTGATTGTATGTTTGACATCGAGTGCTTTGCAGCCAGACAGGGAGCATGTAACAGCATCCCCTCCTAGCTGGAGGCCTGGAAAGAGGATGCAAGTGTGATTACTGCTGACAGCTAATGGAGCATCACTGTGAGAGCCAGGAGTGGAGACGCTGCTTTTGGATGTCAGCTCCTTTGGTTCCCATCCCAGAAAATTTCTCACAGGGCACTGATTGATCTTTCAAACAAAATGACTACATCCGCCAAGTTGTTTTTGCTTCTTTCATTTTAGTTCCTCATCCCTAAACCACAAAGAGAGATGGCAGTTTGGAGGTGAAATATTTGTAGGACCACAGAAAAGAGTAGAGTGAGCACCCAGAGGTCTTTGCCATCACCCTGTAATCTGTAGAGAATGGTAATTGGCTGGGGCAGGAGTAGGAAAAAAATGAAACCTGTCACTTGCCATTTGCATGGATATGAATACACATTGGGGCTTCCCTGGTGGTTCAGGGGTAAAGAATTCACTTGCAATGCAGGAGACATGGTTCAATCCCTGGGTCAGGAAGATCTCCTGGAGAAGGAAATGGCAACCCACTCCAGTATTCTTGCCTGGGATATTCCGCAGAGAGAGGGGCCTCGCAGGCTACAGTCCATGGGGTCGCAAAAGAACCGGACTCAACTCAGCAACTAAATAACAGTAAGAATCATAAGAATAGTAGCTAACATTTATTGAATGCTTGATGTTTGGTAGATATTGTGCTAAATAATATATAGATGAATTTGTTGAATTTTCAGATCACTCTTATTGAGTAAGTGACATTTGTATTCTCATTCTACAGATGAGAAAACCAAGGCTTGGAGAAAATTTAAATGTGCCAAAGGTCACACAGATTTAAATCCATATATGACTTGAGATCTTTTTCCACTGTGCCCTTCTGCCTTTAGGTGCCACTTTGAGATACAACTTTTAATGATGTGGGTGGGGGAAATCGTCTTTGAAGTCCTCTTCAAGCTGTAATCAACTTTGGTTTTGTTGTCTAAAAATCTCAATTTCAGCAACAATGAAAGAGCTACCAGTTCTTGTGGACTTTGTGAATCCAACACACTGTGCTGGGCACTTATATCTCTTAGAATCCTTGAAGGATAGATAGCCTATCCCCACCTCAGAGGAGAAAAGTGAGGCTCTGGGACATTGTATACATTACCTGATCTCACAGAGGTAATTAGAAGTGAAGAGGGCATTTTCCTCAAGGTCTCTCAGACCCTCAAATCTAAGGTGTTTGCTCTTGTCACATTATTTTCCCTGACTTTCAAATATACAGTACCACAAGTACTAAAACCCAACAGAAACAAGGCAAAACTCAACACCTTCTTAACTTTGTAAAAATAAAAAATAGCACCAAACATGGGAATGATGGAGGGTCCTTAAAAGTTCCTATATGAACCAGCAATCCCACTCCTAGGCATATATCCAGAGAAAACTCTAATTTGAAAAGATACACGCATCCCAATGTTCATAGCAGCACTATTAACAATAGCCAAGACCTGTAAACAACTTAAATGTCCAGCAACAGGTAAATGGATTAAGGAGATATGGTACATATATACAGTGGAATATTAGCCATAAAAAAGAAACAAACTACTACCATTTGCAGCAGCATGAATGGATCTAGAGGATATTATACTTTGTGAAATAAGTCAGACAGAGAAAGACAAATATCATATGATACCACTTATATGCAGAATCTAAAAAATATTACAAACAACCTCTATACAAAATACAAACAGACTCACAGACATAGAAAACAAACTTATGGTACCAAAAGGGAGAAGAGGGGTAGAGATAAATTAGGATATGTGTTTAACAGATACAAAAGATTTTACATAAAATAGATAAACAACAAAGATTTACTGTGCAGCTTGGGGAACTACATTCAATATCCTATAATAACCTACAACAGAAAAGAATTTGAAAAGATTATAACATATATAATATACATATAATATATACATTTTATCATATATGTGTATATAATTCATACACATATAATATATGAGGTGGCGCTAGTGGTAAAGAACCTCCCAATGCAGGAGATGCAAGAGATTCAGATTTGATCCCTGGGTGGGGAGTTTCTCCTGGAGAAGGAAGTGGCAACCCACTCCAATATTCTTGCCTGGAAAATTCCATAGGCAGAGGAGCCTGGTGGGCTATAGTTCATGGGGTCGCAAAGAGTCCACAGGACTGAGGACTGAGCACAGCACAGTACATTATATATATATATATACATATATATTATATATATATATATAAATAACTAAAAAAACACCAAATAAAACTAAGGGCCTGTCCATTAAAGAGATCCAGCAACTATTTTTAAGCAATTAGTCTTGCCAAGTTACTCAGAGTACCTGAGAAGTCGTAAAATCCAAAAACAATCCAAGAGAGTAATTTTGTGTATATAAGGTACCCCCCTCCCTCTCCCTCCCTCTCTGACAGCCAGCTTGGTTTGTTTATTTATTGTCTGCACCCTAGACACCTTCCACGGCCGCCCTGCACTGACTCAGCGGAGCTGGCCCTTCACTTGGGCCCTGTTCCGGCAGCTGCTGCAGCTCTGCGCTGCCTCCTGCGCGCTGCCAGCTGTCTCCGCCTGCATCGCCCCACAGTAATGTGAACAACTGGAGGCGATAATGTGTCTCCCCATTTGCCTAACAATACCAACATGGACAATAACTCAGAAGACTGAAGATTTGTGCTGTAATTTAATAAACCCCATGCACATTTCTACAATTGAGTATCACATCTGTGCAATGGATCCTAGAAGTGTAATATTCTTTTATAAGGGACCATTAACCAATCTTAAGTTTATAGGTTTCCTTAAATCTTTTTCATCAGCTGTTAAACTACAGTAAAGAGAAAATTGCCTCTTATGAGACAAGGGATAGTAAAATACAAAGACTGTGATTAAACGTCAATCAATTAAGGATTATAATATAATAAAATGCTGACTGATGATTAAAATGAGCACATTCTCAGAGAATTGTTTAAACAGTGTTAAGAATTATTTTTAAAAGTCAGTCAAATAAACTTCAACTGGATCATACTACAGATGAGTTCTTACTCCAAAAGGAAAAAAAAAAAAAAAAAAAACTCCATAAAAATTATTCCTCAGGTACAAAGATCCCAAAATTGGCAGTGAATTTCTATGCTAAAGGGTATTTTTTTTTTTAGCTTCTCGTTTTACTATTCCCCAGTCTCCGGAATTTTAAATTCTTTTCTGAACAGAATAAGTAATGACATTTTTGTTTCATCTAGTTTTCCACCAGTGTGTGCAGCTGGGCAACAGTTTATGGAAATGGGTTGTGTAGTAAAACCACCGAACAAACAAACAACATTGCAATTGAGGTAACAAAACACTGACTGGAACCTGTGGCTCCAGAAAGGAGCTCTGGGACTGTTTGTGAAACTTCGCAATCTAAGCCTTCCGGAAATGACCCCTTACAGAATTCCTTCCGCTGAAGGTCAGAGCACACTTCCGTCCCGGAAGAGCTTGCCTGCTGCAGAAGGCTTACAAGTAATCCAAAGTGATCTACTTTATTCCTGTCTACCATCCACCACACGTTTTAGCCATCAGCTTTTCCACTTGGGTTGGAGTTATGCTGGAAGACCCAGGCTAATGACATCATGTTTGGCAGCCTCACATACCAAAAAAGACTAAGAGGTTTCTTCCTCTTTGCTCTGGCTGCCATATTTCTTGTCCTCCAAGAATGTGACTGGCAAGGAGCCATGTTTTCTGTGTTGAGCTGCTCCTTCCGCAGACCCACTCTTCCACATCGCCCTCCCAAAGCAATTTTCCTGCTACATTGCTTGTACCTGGTCCCATGGAGCTCCGAGGGCATTCGGACTTCTGCCAGTTTGCAGGGAGCATTTTGAAGCTTGTTGCAACATCTGGCTTATATGAGCCTTGAAGGAAAAGCCTGCATACGTGTGGCAGTGCATTTGAGGCACCAAAGCAGCTGGCAAAGTAAGCAGAGACCAAAAGATGTGGAGTAACTCACAGCTTTGCTAGAAACTGTGAAGGGGAAGCCTTGTGCGGCAGACGGAAGCATAATTAATGGATAAGCCCCAGTGCAGCCTGGCTTCTGCCCTTATCAGTCTATGGAAACTACTCTAGTGAAGGTCACCAATGACCTTGTAATTACCCAATTCGATGACTGCAGTTTGGTCAATGCTTTCCCAGGCGATTCTGTTGGACTTGGCAGGAGACTTGAGTGATGGGCAGAAAAGCACATGCTCGCTAAGTAACAAAGCTGGAGTTTGAAATGGGTGGGTTTAACCCCAAACTCAAGATCTTCCCATGGACTCCTGGTTGCCTCTCAACGTTTCACACATCTTAGAAAGAAAGGGTGAATGGGAAAAAATGATGGATTGACTATAATCTCTTGTTTTTTCTGCTTTGTAGAAGAGACCTGACATGACAGCAAGGGTATTTTGCAAAGGTAGAGAGCCACAGAGGCAGAGAGTGAGAGAGATGGCAGAAGAGGATAAGAGATTTCAAGACGCTTTTGAGAGATGGGAAGAGGCAAATAAAGTGCACGCATAGATCAGAATAAAAAATTTTAAAAACCCATGTTAGTAGCTAAGAGAGATAAAAATGCTTATATACTGCAAGAATAGAAAAGAAGCAAATTAAGTTGCCTAGCAGAACAGGCCTTGAGGACACCAAGTCATGAAGGAACTGGAGGTGAGACTTGGGTGAAAAACTCAATATTGGCTGATAGCCCATAGACAGAGGCTTTCCTTTCAAGGAATAAGCATCTTTTAATAGAGGAAAGGAGAAAGCTATGGCATCCCATTCCAGTACTCTTGCCTGGAAAATACCATGGATGGAAAAGCCTGGTAGGCTACAGTCCATGGGGTCACAAAGTGTCAGACGCAAGCTATAACAAACCTAAACAGCATATTAAGAAGCAGAGACATTACTTTACTGGCAAAGGTCCATATTATAGTTAAAGCTATGGTTTTTCCAGTAGTCAGTATGGCTGTGAGAGTTGGACCATAAGAAAGGCTGGGTGCTGAAGAATTGTTGTTTTTGAATTGCGGTGCTGGAGAAGCCTCTTGAGAGTCCCTTGGACAGTATGGAGATCAAACCAGTCAATCCTAAAGGAAATCAACCCTGACTATTAATCAGAAAAACTGATGCTGATGCTGAAGCTCCAGTACTTTGGCTACCTGATGTGAAGAGCCAACTCATTGGAAAAGACCCTGAATCTGGGAAAGACTGAGAGCAACAGAAGAAGGAGGTGACAGAGGATGAGCTGACTGGATGGCATCACAGACTTAGTGAACATGTAGCAAACTCAGGGAGATGGTGAAGGACAGGGAGCCTGGCATGCTGAAGTCCTTGTGGCCGCAAAGAGCTTGACATGACTTAGTGACTGAATAGATAAGAGTTACTGCTTTCGATGTCCACCTCTTCCCTCCACTATACCCCCCCCCAAAAAAAAAAACCAGAAAATTGAATTATTGAACAAATCTAACCAGAAAAACTTTAGACTTGGGGCAGAGAGATGGGTAGATTGAAGCTGCTGCTGCTGCTAAGTCGCTTCAGCCATGTCCAACTCTATGCGACCCCATAGACAGCAGCCCACCAGGCTCCCCCATCCCTGGGATTCTCCAGGCAAGAACACTGGAGTGGGTTGCCATTTCCTTCTCCAATGCATGAAAGTGAAAAGTGAAAGTGAAGTCGCTCAGTCGTGTCCGACTTTTAGGGACCCCATGGACTGCAACCCACCAGGCTTCTCTGTCCATGGGATTTTCCAGGCAAGAGTACTGGAGTGGGTTGCCATTGCCTTCTCCAGATTGAAGCTGGGAGCCATTAAAAAAAAGAAAAAGCAGAGTGAGTCGAAGTCCATACAATCAATAGTGGAATTCCCAGCCTCTTCTCCCTGTTCTCCAGTCTTGTTCCAGAACCCCTGTAGCCAGTCAAATCTTTCCCCATTGCCTCCTGTTCCAAGATTTTTCAGACTCCTGGAGAGCCTGAAATGCCACAAAGACAGTGCTCCCAGATACTGACGTATGGGAATGCTCTACACGGGGAAGTTCAGGCGCTGCATAGTCACTACACAGTGATGTGAATAAGACTCACCCAGGGCAGCAGAGCTTCTGGTGAGCTCTGTAGTACTGCTTATGGGTTATGACCCTGGTTACTAGGCAAAAAAGTAAACACAAAATAATACATAAATAGGGCAAGGAAGTCTTGACAATGCACATCAAAATAAGGAGAAGAGTTCAGTTAAAGTTCTCACAGAGGTAAGAACATATTGTACTTATGAAATAAAACTCTCAGATAACAAGAAAGAGCTCTTGGAAATTAAAAATCAAATAGCCATAAAAAATGCCCCAGATGAATTACAAGATAAATGCAAGAAGTTCACTTAGAGTGTATAAAAAAGGCAATATATGGAAAACACAAGAAAATAGTTAAGAAAATTACAAGGTTAATAATGAGCAAGTTACGTATAGGAGGTCCAGAATAAGCAAAAGCAAAAACATGAAGAGAAATTATCAAACAAATGATAAAGAAAAACTTTCATCAGAACTGTTCAACAGTTCCTAAATTTAAAGAATCCACTAATTGTTCTTACATTATTTTTGTTGTACAGTTGCAAACAATTGTGTCTGACTCTTTGCAGCCCCATGGATTATAGACTGCCAGGCTCCTATTCAGTGGGATTCTCTGGGCAAGAATACTGGAGTGGATTGCCATTTCCTTCTCTAGGGGGAAATTTTTTTCTTTAATTTTTAAAGGAAAATTTTCCATCACCAAAATTTAAAAAGAAAACTATATACATTATTTTTATATAACTAATGAAAAATTTTATATAACTAAAGATCGGGGTTCATGACCTTGTACAGGAGGTGGTGATCAGGACCATTCCCCAAAAAAAGAAATGCAAAAAGGCCTTACAAATAGCTGAGAAAAGAAGAGATGCTAAAAGCAAAGGAGGAAAGGAAAAATATACCCATTTGAATGCAGAGTTCCAAAGAATAGCAAGGAGAGATAAGAAAGCCTTCCTCAGTGATCAATGCAAAGAAATAGAGGAAAACAATAGAATGGGAAACTAGAAATCTCCTCAAGAAAATTAGAGACACCAAGGGAGTATTTCATGCAGAGATGGGCTCAATAAAGAACAGAAATGGTATGGACCTGACAGAAGCAGAGGGTATTAAGAAGAGGTGCCAAAAAGCACAGAAGAACTGTACCAAAGGGATCTTCATGACCCAGATACTCATGATGGTATGATCACTCACCTAGAGCCAGACATCTTGGATTGTTAAATCAAGTGGGCCTTAGGAAGCACCACTATGAACAAAGCTAGTGGAGGTGATGGAATCTCACTTGAGCTATTTCAAATCCTAAAAGATGATGCTGTGAAAGTGCTGCACTCAGTATGCCAGCAAATTTGGAAAACTCAGCAGTGGCCACAGGACTGGAAAAGGTCAGTTTTCATTCCAATCCCAAAGAAAGGCAATGCTAAAGAATGTTCAAACTACCACACAATTGCACTCATCTCACTTGATAGCAAAGTAATGCTCAAAATTCTCCAAGCCAGGCTTCAACAATAGGTGAACTGTGAACCTCCAGATGCTCAAGCTGGATTTAGAAAGGGCAGAAGAACCAGAGATCAAATTGCCAACATCCGTTGGATCATCGAAAAAGCAAGAGAGTTCCAGAAAACCATCTACTTCTGCTTTATTGAATACACTAAAGCCTTTGACTGTGTGGATCACAATAAACTGTGGAAAATTCTTAAATAGATGCAAATACCAGACCACCTTATCTGCCTCCTGAGAAATCAGTATGCAAGTCAAGAAGCAACAGTTAGAACCAAACATGGAACAACAGACTGGTTCCAAATTGGGAAATTAGTACATCAAAGCTATATATTGTCACCCTGCTTATTTAACTTATATGCAGAGTACATCATGCAAAATGCTGGGCTGGATGAAACATAAGCTGGAATCAAGATTGCTGGGAGAAATATCAATAACCTTAGATATGGAGATGACACCACCCTTATGGAAGAAAGTGAAGAAGAACTAAAGAGCCTCTTGATGAAAGTGAAAGAGGAGAGTGAAAAATCTGGCTTAAAACTTAACATTCAGAAAACTAAGATCACGGCATCAGGTTCCATCACTTCATGGCAAAAGATGGGGAAACAATGGAAACAGTGACAGACTTTCTTTCTTGGGATCCAGAATCACTGCAGGTGGTGACTGCAGCCATGAAATTATAAGACGCTTGCTTCTTGGAAGAAAAGCTATGACCAACCTAGGCAGCATATTAAGAAGCAGAGACATTACTTTGCCAACAAAGGTCCATCTAGTTAAAGCTACTGTTTTTCCAGTAATCATGTATGGATGTGAGAGTTGGACTATGAAGAAGGCTGAGTGCTGAAGAATTGATGCTTCTGAACTGTGGTGTTGGCGAAGACTTCTGAGAGTCCTGTGGACAACAAGGAGATCCAACCAGTCCATCCTAAAGGAGATCAGTCCTGAGTGTTCATTGGAAGGACTGATGTTGAAGCTGAAACTCCAATGCTTTGGCCACCTGACTCATTGGAAAAGACCCTGATGCTGAGAAGGATTAAAGTTTGGAGGAGAAGGGGACGACAGAGAATGAGATAGTTGGATGGCATCACTGACTTGACAGACATGAGTCTGAGCAAGCTCTGGGAGTTGGTGATGGACAGGGAAGCCTGCTGTGTTGCAGTCCATGGGGTCACAAAAGAGTCGGACACAACAGTCAATCCTAAAGGAAATCAGTCCTTTGAATATTCATTGGATATTGGATATTACAAATATTCATTGGAAGGACTGAAGCTGAACCTGAACCTCCAATACTTTGGTCAACTGATGCAAAGAACTGACTCATTGGTAAAGACCCTGATGTTGGGCAAAATTAAAGGCAGGAGAAGAAGCAGATGACAGAAGATGAGATGGTTGGATGGCATCATTGACTCAATGGACATGAATTTGAGCCAGCTCTGGGAGTTGATGATGGATGAGGAAGCCTGGCGTGCTGCAGTCCATGCAGTCTCAATGAGTCAGACACGACTGAGCAACTGAAATGAACTGAACTAAATGAAAAAGTGAAGTTTTAAAATTTGGAAAAATCCCAGTGATCTTTAGGTGATTTTGTTCTGTCCTTGCCTGCTGGGCATGCCCTTGCCTTCTCTGGTTGGCAATTTCTAAGCTTTGGGAGTAAATGCATCAGTTATCAGCCACTGGAAATTTGGCCCCTTTGATAGTTACTTTGCAATATTCAATGATTAGCTGTATGTGTGTGCACCCCAGTGTACATATATAGAGTTTAGTGACCGATCAGTTTTAAGGACCAAGGAGAAAAAGGAGGTTTAGGTGAGACCAGGATTTCTAGTTTAAGGACTGAGCTTTGACTATTTTTCAATTGTTGTGTTATTCAGTATGAATACAGGTGGTGCTAATGGTAAAGAATTCACCTGTCAATGCAGGAAACATGATGACATGCAGGTTCGATCCCTGAGTAGGGAAGATACCCTAGAGGAGCGCATGGCAACCCGCTCCAGTACTCTTGCCTGGAAAATTCCATGGACAGAGGAGCCTGGTGGGTTACAGTCCAAGGGGGTTGCAAAAAGTCAGACAGAACTGAGTACGCACACACAGTAGGATCACTCACATCAGTAGCTTTTCTTTAGTCTAATTATTTCAGAACAGAGGCGAATGAGTGAGGCGTGTTGTCTTTAAACCTTTCATTTTGAAATGCAACACACAGAGAAAAGAGCATTGATGTAAAGTGTGTCTTAATGAGTTATTACAAAGTGAATCTCAGAGTAGTCATAATCAAAGTCAGGAAATACAACACTGCCAGCCATGCTATGAGTCCTCTGCATTCACCCTACTAATCACAACTCCTGCCTTCTTTCTATTTGTGACCACTAGCCTGATTTTATGGGAAGTTTCTTCTTGCTTTTCTTTAGTTTTAGTACTGAGGTATGAATTTAATTTCACTAAGTTCAGGCTTAATTTGGTGTTGACGCCAACTGGAGTCTCTAGTTAGCTAAACGAGTCAGGGTGAGGTCTGGATGGTACGAGGAGGGAATTGAAGGGCTTCTGCATCTCAACAGACCTTAAGGTCTGTCCATCAGCATTTCCCAACCTCAAAACCATTGATATTCTGAGCTGGATAATTCTTCATTGTAGGGAGCCATCCTATGCATTGTAGGTTAGTTAGCAAATCCCCTGGTCTCCACCCACTAGGCACAGTATAGCACCCCTCTTCCAGTTGGAACAACCAAAAATGTCTGGATATTTTTGGATATTGCCAAATGACTCCTAGGAGGTGGGCAAAATCATCCTTAGCTGACAACCACTGCTTAGGATGAATTTAAGGACTATCTTTGTTCAAAAGAGCACTTGATCCAAAAAAGTCAACTTTTGGCTCTTCTAGGCTTTCTACTAGTCAGTTTTAATCAAATGGTGGAGAAGTCAGGCTGAAAGTTCTAAACTCCACAGTTCAACCAGAATCTGTAACTCTGTCCAGGGCAAGTCAGGTTCAGTGGCCTAAAGGTCAGCTCCTAGGGACCCGGGTGGCAAGCCTCTCAGGAAGGGACACTTCCACTCAAGTCACAGAGGACCTGGCAGCTTTCTCAAGGAGTCAATGAATGAGACACGGTCAACTGACTTCTTTCCCCACCTCCCCCTTTTCGTATTTTGAACCTTTAAAAACTGCCAGCCAATGAAAGTGTCATATTGATAGCAAAGCACCTCAATGTCAAATGTAATACACATACATATACATATTTATAAGCACATACTATGCAAACTATGATAAAACACATATTACTTAAAGTGATATGTAAATATTAGAGGTTAGAATCTAAAACCAGATTGATCAAGAGTTCCAAATCTGGTGTTTACCTATTGCTCCACTTTTTGCAAATTCCTTAATCTCTCTGGGCTTCACTTTCCTCATTCACACCATGAAACTCACCAAGCACACCTCTAGGTATGGTTTTTGGATCTAGTGAGATGAGAAATGCAAAAATGTATCACAAACATAAAGCACAATGAAATTTAGTATACACTATCATTTTCTAAAGCTTCAAAGAGGAAGGGAGCCTCAAGGCTTGCAGATAATTATTAATACCACACTGTAGAGTCTCTCTCAGTTATTTGCTTTTGTTGGACATATTAGTCAACACAGAATAAGAACTGATTTCTGTGCTTTCAGTTCAATTCAGTTCAGCTCAGTTCAGTCGCTCATTCATGTCTGACTCTTTGTGACCCCATGGACTGTAGCATGCCAGGCTTCCCTGTCCATCACCAACTGCTGGAGCTTGCTCAAACTCATGTCCATTGATTCAGTGATGCCATCCAACCATCTCACCCTCTGTCATCCCCTTCTCCCACCTTCAATCTTTCCCAGCATCAGGGTCTTTTCAAATGAGTCAGTGCTTCGCATCAGGTGGCCAAAGTACTGGAGCTACAGCTTAAGCATCAGTCCTTCCAATGAATATTCAGAACCGATTCCCTTTAGGATGGACTGGTTGGATTTCCTTGCAGTCCAAGGGACTCTCAAGAGTCTCCTCCAACACCACAGTTCAAGAGCATCAATTCTTCGGTGCTCAGCTTTCTTTATAGTCCAGCTCTCACATCGATACATGATTACTGGAAAAACCATAGCTTTGATGAGATAGACAACTGTTGGCAAAGTAATGTCTCTGGTTTTTAATATGCTGCTTAGGTTGGTCATAACTTTTCTCTCAAGGAGCTAGCGTCTTTTAATTTCATGGCTGCAGTCACCATGTGCAGTGATTTTGGAGCCCAAGAAAGAAAGTCTGTCACTGTTTCCATTGTTTTCCCATCTATTTGCCGTGAAGTGGTGAGACCAGATGCCATGATCTTAGTTTTCTGAATGTTGAGTTCTAAGCCAACTTTTTCACTCTCCTCTTTCACTTTTATCAAAAGGCTCTTTAGTTCTTTGCTTTCTTCCATAAGGGTAGTGTCATCTGCGTGTCTGAGGTTATTGATATTTTCTCCTAGCAATCTTAATTCCAGCTTGTGTTTCATTCAGCCCAGCATTTCTCGTGATGTACTCTGCATATACACTAAATAAGCAGGGTGACAATATACAGCCTTGACGTACTAATTTCCCAATTTGGAACCAGTCTGTTCCCTGTTTGGTTCTAACTGTTGCTTCTTAACCTGCATACAGATTTCTCAGGAGGCAGATGAGGTGGTCTGATATTCCCATCTATTTAAGAATTTTCCATAGTTTGTTGTGATCCACACAGTCAAAGGCTTTAGTGTAGTCAATAAAGCAAATGTTTTTTTGGAACTCTCTTTTTTGATGATCCAACAGATGTTGGCAATTTGATCTTTGGTTCCTCTGCCCTTTCTAAATCCAGCTTGAACATCTGGAAGTTCACGGTTCATGTACTGTTAAAGCCTGGCTTGGAGAATTTTGAGCATTACTTTGCTAGCGTGTGAGATGAGTGCAATTGTGCAGTAGTTTGAACGTTCTTTAGGGATCCTGAGCTTGAGATCTGAGACAGAATTGAAGGAACAAGAATTTAATGTAGGAGTAAATAGTTCATATCTGATGCTGTTGGTGCCACTACACTCAGTTAAGGTGTCAGAGGTGCTTCCTGATTTGGGGAATCTTGTTACAGCCACTGATTTTACCTTTTATGTAAAAGTGGAATTTTAACAACTGTATATATTGCATATTCTAAATGTCTTGGTGAGACAGTGCTGTTTATCCCTTGTTGCAAACTCACATTTGCTTTGTCCCTGTAATGGAGCATCACACACAAAGGATTACCTGATGATGTTACAGGTTTAGAGAAAGAAGTTCTGAAGGAATGTGAGGGTTCCTGGTGTAGAGATGAGCACCAGAGTGTCTCTTTCTTCATTTTTAGCATTTGGCCCTATATGCTGACAACCTAACATTTTTTTTTTGGAAAGCCAGAAATTGTGTATACAACACACAGCAGCTCTTTATTATGGTAGGAGCCAGTCTATTTCTGGTTTGCCTCTATTTCTAGGGAATAGCATTTTAGGGATTTCAACTGAAAGCCTGGGGTGTTTAACAGGGATCCTCCACCTTGACAGGCCTAGAAACCGAATTTCTATCTCCCCCGCATTGTGAAACTGTCAAAGGTCTGCTCAGATTTTGACTGTCTTACTGGAACCTGATTCTTGAGTTCCAAGCCTTTCAACCACTGAAACATAAGAACTGGCAAATATGTTGAGGTAAAAAGGAGCACGGGATGTTTGAGCTCAATTGTTTGAAGTTCCTTTGTTCCAAGACCCAAACCCCTTGATTCTGAGTGCCTTCGCAGCCCTGAACTACAGTGTTTGTCTAGTTCCCATGAGGCTGCCGAATGCTCGAAGGCACTGCTTTTCACTCTGCCTTCTGAACTCAGGCTGCAAATCAGCAAATGTCTCAAGGTAAAAAAATCAGAAAATACTGTCCTGTTATGGACTGTATGGGCTTCCCAGGTGACTCAGTGGTAAAGAAGCTGCCTGCCAAGCATGGAGACTTGGGTTTGATCCCTGGGTCGGGAAGTTCCCCTGGAGAAGAAAATGGCAACCCACTTCAGTATTCTTGCCTGGGAAATACCATGGACAGTGGAGCATGGCTAGCTACAGTCCATGGGGTCCCAAGGAGTCAGACAGGACTTAGTGACTAAACAACATCAACATGGACTGTACCTTCTCTAAATTCATTTGTTGAAGCTCTGACTTCCAATGTGACTGTATTTAGAGATAGGACTTTTAGGAAGTAATTAACATTAAATGACGTCATAAAGATGGTCCCCTAAACTGAAAGGATTTGTGGCCTTATAAAATCTCCCTGCCTCTCTCCCCACCACCACGTGAAGACACAGGGAGAAAGGGGTCATCTGCAAGCCAAGAGGCGAGTCTTACTTGGAACAAGTCAGCCAACAGATTGGTCTTGGTCTCCCCAGTCTCCTGAACTGTGAGAACTGAGTTTCTGTGGTTGAAGACACTCAGTCTCTGGTGCTTTGTCACAGCAGCCAGAGCAGAGTAAGAGATGCTCTTTCATTTCATTTTCCTTCTCTCTGAGGTCTGGATCCTTAAAGTCCTGGCTGCCTTGGTTGTCCTCTGATGCCTTCAATTGTTTTGCTTTTTACCTGGTTTTAAAATATTTGTTATAGTAGGAATTTTGAATTCATAACTATTCTATCAAAGGAAGAAGCAAAAATCTCAGAAAGTCTCATTAAAATATTTCATTCCAAGAAAAAGGAAGAGTAAATATAAAGACTCTGGAGCAAAAACCTGCTCAGGAAATAGAATATAGTTATAATTATATGAGATATTTAGGGCACAACCTAATTCAGATGCTGTCACCTCAAGGTCTTTATGTTATTTACACCTGCAAAGATTCCTATTCCAAATATGATCACATTCTGAGATTCTATGTAGACATCGTTTGGGGGGACTCTATTCAACCCAATATTGAATATTCTAAGAAATACGTAATATTGACACTACTTCTTCTATTAATAAATGATACAAGGCACTACAAGATTTTGTTTGCTTAATACTGTCACCTCCAGATAGCATTACACTCTTCATAGAGTTACATTCTTGAGATAAGCCATTGTCTACAAGGGTACTCTTTTACAAATCGTATAAACTACCGGGGATTTTGTTACTCACATTTGCACTGAAAGTTTATTTTGAAAGCAAAATTCTATGAAGGCTGTATGTTCCAGAGGGTAAGGGCTGGGTTACTTTCATTGACTTTGCTGTGGGCACAGTGGAAGCTTTATTCGATAATACTGTTCCAATCTATAAAATAGACTCAAGCATCTGATGGATTGGTGTGGATAGAGTTTGCCTCAGTTTAAGTTCCCATCTTTCAGAATGTGAGGAAAGTTAGATAATCCATATTCTGACCTACAGGCTCTGCTAAACTTTCATGGCTGCCTAACCCTAGAGACATGCCATTTTCTTTGGGCTGAAAGATCTGCAAAATGTCTGGGCCAAAGTGACTAGAATTGCCCTCATTTACAAGCGGCCTCAGAGAGCAGATTAAGGACCAGCTCCCAATCCCATGGACAG
This sequence comes from Capra hircus, assembly GCF_001704415.2. Lineage (NCBI taxonomy): Eukaryota > Metazoa > Chordata > Mammalia > Artiodactyla > Bovidae > Capra > Capra hircus. Next base: position 31,976,575 of record NC_030819.1, read on the forward strand.
AGGAACCTGGTAGGCTGCAGTCCATGGGGTCGCTAGGAGTCGGACACGACTGAGCGACTTCACTTTCACTTTTCACTTTCATGCATTGGAGAAGGAAATGGCAACCCACTCCAGTGTTCTTGCCTGGAGAATCCCAGGGACGAGGGAGGCCGCTGGGCTGCCGTCACTGGTGTCGCACAGAGTTGGACACGACTGAAGCGACTTAGCAGCAGCAGCAGCAGCCCCTCCCTTGCTGCCTTTTTATCTGACTCTTGTGGTCATTTCTGCTGATGTCAGCTCCACTCTCCCCAGCAATCACCGTCGTTTTCCAACAGAGATGGATGGCTGAGCAGACTGCTGGAGCGGCTATCCATCACATATGCCTATGGATGATCAAGGCCATGTCTGTGACTCTAAATTCGGCATCAATTAAGTGTGGGTTGCATCCAGCCACACAGCCCTCTTGTGCCACCCACAGAGCATCAGGGAATCTGAAAGGTTTTTCTACTTATTTCAGAAAGCTTCTAACTGCTCACCCACTGAGACTGAAATACAGGAGTGAAGATGAAATGAAAAGCTAAAAGGAGATGAAAAAAAACTGAGTAAAAATATTCAGGAACCTAAGCACTGAAATCTGGTGGGTCTTCAAGCTTGCCGATTTTGTGAAAAGCAGTTTAGTTTGTGTGCCAAGGCTTAGTACACAAACAATAATGCCTTCATGGGTCAAAGCAGCTAGGTGTGCTAAAGTGGTCATATATCTCAGAGTGAAAAAGATGGACCTCTGCTCACAGAGATATAGAAACGTGTTTTTTGATGACTCTCCCGTGCTGAAAATCAAATTGAGCTGATAGCTTAATAAACATGACAAGAGTCTGGATCCTCTTCTAGACCTTTTACTGTTATTATTATCTTTTGGAACAGTCGTTGCTTCAGCACTTGTTAAGCAGGCTCCATTACTGGATTCACTGGTGAACTGCAGAGATACTATAAATACAATGTACAACCCTGGGGTTAAGAACTATTTCAGGACAAGGGTTCAGATTTCTAGCCTGAGGTGCTTTAGACCTATTTAACTACAGAAAAAGAAACAGTGGTAAGCAAACAGATTAAACTTCACTTGTGAAAAATGTGACTATCTTCTAGGTGGGTCAGAAAATTCTTGAAGACATACACAAGTCATCTTGCTTTCCAGAGCTTTCCTTCTCTTCTTCCAAGATGGTCATTCAACAAATATTAATTAAGCACCTACTGTTTGCTAACAGGTGAAAGACACTGCATCCAAGGAATGTACAGTCCATCTAAAGACACCAAACTCATAATCCTTCTTTTCTTTTCCTTTTGAAATATACTGATTTATGCTTTCTTCCCATTCTCTAAGCTGAGAATTTTCTTTTAGAGTGGCAAATAGACAAAACAATCTGAACTAGGATTACAGATAACACCCCTAAAGGCTTCTTACATCATTTGGTGTTGTAGAAGCAGCGTATGGGTGACTTCTAGAGACAATATCATGGTTTGTGTTAAAGGACTATCTTGGCAGAGATTTTGAACTTCTACCAAAAAGAGACGGGAGGACCAAGCAAGTCAGGGAGACACTTTTAAGAGGCTCATACCCTTGCTATATTGTTGCAATCTGGTGCTGGTTTGCAAGGTAACTGGTTTTTATCTGATTGTATATATGTATATAAATATTATATGTTATATATTCAATATATTATATATATTGAACTAGTCAAAGTTATGTCTGCTTTAGAGTTCTTTGTATTTTCTGAGACTTATTACAGAAGTTGAAATGCTATGAAGAAAACCAACAGGATTATGTTATGAGCATGGCTAGAATCATTTTTCATTCAATAATGCTGTTCTGATTGGAAATCCATAGTCTGCTGTTAGCCCTGAAATTTTCCTTCCAAACAGTGGACAAACCAAATGATTTTTTTTTTTCATTTAGAATTACTTTTCTCTGGAGCCTCTTATCCTAAAAAATGTGCTGAATTTAGCGCTTTATCTCTATCACAGTGTATCGTGCCTGCAAGAATGTTGCAAAGTATAAAGGCTTAGAGTAGACAAGTGACTTCTTCCATTCCACAGCAATTCCTGAAGTTGAAGTCGCTGCCACGGCTCATGCTTTGCACACTTGCTTTACCTTCCACGAGAGCGAAGGTTTGGGGAGCTCCTCAAGATTTTTAGCATCTCAATATCAGCTCAACATTGATCAGCTCAATGCATCCTAAAATGAGGTAAAATAAAATTATTTGTATTGTCTCTGTTGCACTTATAGGACTGAGAATTAGAAGGAACCCAGCTGAAAGGTGAGTTGGCTGGAATTCAGCTCACATTTTGCTCACCAAGCTGCCATCACACTGAATTCACTCAGAGGAAGAGGTACTCATTTTAATTTGCACAAACACACCAGTTAGGTTGCTAGCTGCCCTGTGCATGGCAGGGTCCACGCAAACTGGGATCAAGGGCCCAATCCAGTTGTCATCTTTTTTTTCTTGACATTCTCCTGCTTTCCCAAGTACACAACTTTTCCTTGCCGTTTGTAGGAACATGTGTGTGTGTGCGCTAAGTCGCTTCAGTCATGTCTGATTCTTTGTGACACCGTGGACTATAGCCCTCCAGGCTCCTTTGTCCATGGGATTCTCAAGGCAAGAATACTAGAGTGGATTTCTATGCCCTCCTTCAGGAAATCTTCCTGACCCAGGGATCGAACCCACATCTGTTATGTCTTCTGCATTAGCAGGCAGCTTCTCTACCACTGGCACCACCTGAGAAGCCCCATTTGTAGGAACAGGCCTCAAAAATCCATGACATCTCAATATAAGTAGCTTGGAGGAATATTAGAAGAATCTTTAATGTTGCCCTTACAATCAAAAATATTTGGATGACCTATACTTGTTATTTGTCACATGGCATGACTTTTCCATATACATTCACCTTCTAAGTTTGGGGAAATAGTGCAGTCTGGTTAACACTAGGTTAGATACTATTAGGAATGAAAGAAAAAAAAAAGCATCATGGGCATGAGAGTTTATTTGCACTGCATAGATGTGTCTGTATGTGTGTGTTTGTACACATTTAGCAGTTTTTATTCTTGCTTTTGGGCTTCCCTTTTAGCTCAGACTGTAAAGCATCTGCCTGCAATGCAGGAGACACAGGTTCTTTCATTTGGATCATTAGAGTATCTCATATCACTTTCATTTGTTGCATAATAAATTGTTTGTTCTTCAAGACCCAACTCAAATGTCACCTCCTCTGGGTAGCCTTGCACCCCACCAGGTGGTGTCCTACATGCTCCCATAGAGCCGCATACATTTATTGCATTCCTTACCACCAGCAGTTTTTATTGGCCTGTTCTGTGGGACCAGCCTGACCATGAATGAGTTCTTCGAAGAAAAGAACTGCACCTAATGCATTTCTGTAGCTCCAGAGTCAGTGTAGAATCTTGTCCATTTTAATTATTCAGAAAATCCTGACAAAATTTCTGCAGTGTGATCATTCATCTTTGATGGTTATGACTTCTTTGAAAATTCTATAGATGCTCTCCCCAGGAAAAAAAGTGCTCATCTGCTTCACATGCAAATTTTGCATACATTTTTAGTTGTTCTTGGGCCCTGTGATCCTGTTCTTGGCCCTTCCATGATCCTGAGTCATATCTGACTCTCTGCGACCCAATGCACTTGTAGCCCTCCAGGGATCTCTGTCCATGGGATTCTCCAGGCAAGAACACTGGGGTGGCTTGCCATGCCTTTCTCCAGGTGGTCTTCCCAATTCAGGGATCAAATCCATATCTGTTATGCCTCCTCCATTGGCAGAGGTATTCTTTACCACTAGTGCCACCTGGGAAGTCCAAATGTTACTGCAGCAGTGTACAAAAGATGCCAGCTTCAGGAAAGTGGTTTCAGATTCCTCACTTAAGGACCAAAAATTTCCCGTCAATTATCCAGCAATCAATCTGAGTGGTAACGTTTTTCTTATCCCAAAACAGTACATTTGAAAAAAGTTTTCTATTATCACTATCATTTCATAGCATCTTACTGCTCCCAAAGACTATAATTCTGGAATAAAGAACAATCCTTTTATAACATATAATTTTGTGAGAATAAATTTCTTCTCACTTCATTATGAATGTCTAAAACTTCTCCTACTCCGGCACCCAGCATTTAGTATTTAAATCACTTGTTTTAGGGAGTCATTGAAGGCTTCCTAGAAGCGCTGTGCAAAGTGAGTCTTTAGGTATAAATGGGGGACTAGAAGGTGGGGAGAATCAGAGGGAGAGACTTACTCCAGGTAGATGAAATAATAGTTGAATGCCTCAGAGGTTAAATACATAAAATGTGTGCATATAAGGTAGTAATGGAGGTGAGATCAAGTTAGCAGGAAAATCCTCAGGGAAAAGGTGAAGTGGGCAAGAGCTGGAAATTCTTAGCAAAGGGACCTTGCAGAGGAAAGGCATTACAAGTGGGTAGGATACAGAAGCAACAACTGCTGCAGGCTGGTACAGAGAGGCAAGCTGTAAGATGTTTGGGGTCCCCACTGACTTTCCCTGAAGTCGTGTGTTAAGAGCAAATTAGCCAGCAAGAGGCCCCTACTGCCAGCTTAGGAGAAGACTATGTAGGGGTGAAAGGCAATGAAAAATGGGTGAGGCTCTGTGCAGGAAGAAGGTCAACAGGAAGGCTGGCGGGGAGTGGCATTTATACCAGAAACTGATGCAAGGATAGTGGACCAGAGTCAAGGCAAGAGCACAGAAAGCTGTCCAGTCATAAAAGAAGTCGTAAAAGTCATAATAAAAACTGTGAAGAGGGCCTTGTGTGCTGAGTGGAAATGGAAACAAGAGTGTCAAGATGAATGCAGGATACAAGGAAGAAACAAGAAGTTGAGCTAGATCTGCATACATAAAATCTACAGTTAATATTATCTTACTGAAAAAAAATATGGAGACAGTCTCTTCTGTTATCTATATGCCATTATTTTCTTTAATCAGCATATTAAGCTAATCAAACCTTAGTAAATTCACATTTCACTTTCAAAATATTTCTTGAAATTATATTAATGCTATTGGATGGTATTTACTGACTGATTTTTTTTGAAGTTTCAGCTTTGAAAGAGTTTATAAGTAGGTAGATCAACTACTCAGATACTCTAGCTAATTTAAAGTAGCTTAAAATATTATGTAATTCAAATTACTTCTTTAAGATACACTGCTGGTATATATTCCTCATCCAACCCAAAGCTGCTGCTATCAAATAATGCTTTAGCGAAAAAAAAAAAAGAAAAAGCTTTAAATGAAAGCCACCGTTAGTATTTCTGGGGATGTTTCCATTGAGAGAATATTGTACGTCATGAACAGCCCACTATCAAATGCTTTCTACTTAAGGCATGTGAATATTTAAAAGCTATCTTCACCTGGAACCACCATTTCCTACCTGCCTTTTCTTCCACACAAGATCATCCTTTTAAATCTGTAGCAAATACTTTTTAGATGCATTTCTTATTATAGCATTACCACAGCCAGCACAAACATCTCCTTTCTTCTTTTTCCAGCCATGTGTATACATAATGGAGTTTCTTATTAAATATACATGCAACCCTTCGTTGCATATAAATGTACCTCATCAAAGAATAAGGGAGACCCTGCCACTCTGCTATTGATTGGTCATGAAGCCAGGGCAATATCTGAATGGTGTTCTTGGGCTTTCTCTTAAAAAAAAAACAAACCCAAACTGAATGAGGCCTGTAACTTTAGCCACCATCACAAGGAAATCTAATGTGGTTCCCTTCTTACATATTTATTAGGCTGCTTTATTACCTACTTTTGAGACCACAAAATGCAGAAACTGCTTTCCTACTTCCTAAAGAGAATTTACAAAGTCACAGCTTTTGTCTTTATGGGACAATATTCTTGTCTTTGAGAAATAGGCCAGGCTGAAGAAAACCACAAGACTGGGTGACGGAGGGGGTGTGTGTTAAAACACATCAGTAGTGACATGCTTTCTGGTGATTCAAGTACATATGAGAGGCAACACCAGGTGCTGCCATAGACGGTAGCCTTGGAAAAAGCAAAGCAGTGTTTTGGTAGTCCAGTGGTTAAGACTCTGTGCTCCCAATGCAAAGGGTCCAGGTTCGATCCCTGGTCAAGGAACTAGATCCCACATGCCACAACTAAAGATCCTTCATGTCTCAAGAAGACCAAAAAGCCCTAGTGCGCAACACAGATTCGGGGAAGCCAAACAGATAAAATAAATATTTTTTAAAAAGCAAAGCAGAACAATATTTCTCATAGCCAACAATTTCACTTTAACTTTAGACTCAAATGACTTGAAATTCACAAGAATGCTATGCAGAGGAGAAGGAAGAAAAATCAGAAGGAAGTCCTTAATTCATACTAAGAAACAATAAAATAAGGACTTAGACAGACAGCAGGTTGTTTGGCTGAGGGTGCTGTCTTCCTCAGAAAGTGCTTCTCCTGGCTGGCTTGGGAGAGCTAAATTACCTTGTTGGAAAACACACTTGGATGGGTGACTTGCACCAGGTCCACACACACTAGGTGAAACGTATCTATTGACTTACAAGCTGGATGCATGTGTCAAAACGCAATCTGGTATTTTCCTAATAATAGCTAGCAGTCTTGGCCGTAAATTATTTATGGAGAGTATTCAGTGCAAACAGGTTAGAGCACACATCGGCTTCAGCTTGACTGCCCTGGTTTTAGATCACGCAGACACTGAACTCCTCGGAGATCTGCTCTTATCATGGCAAACCCTTAAAGGGGGCCCACTCTGCTGTCGGTTCAGCAACTTACAGCAAACAGGCCACTTGCTAAGGCTCTCCCTCAAGGTTCAGTGAGTAAACGTGGTCCTTCTGCCCCCTCGCTCACACCCGCATGGCCCCAGCGATGTAAGGTAATATCAGACATGAAGGCAGATCGATCGCCAGAGCGGAGGCATGGCCGTGCTCTACTATCTTTGTGCAGAAACATGGAAGAATGTGCACAGAAAAGGCCACTGGTGATCTTAACGCGAGCTGACATTTCACTAATGCTGTGCTTCTGCGGCTGGAAAGAGCTGGCTGTCCTGGCAAGCCCTCAGTTTAAATTTAAATAAGCGTGGTGTCCTATTGCAATAGGGGACATGGATTTCCCCTTCCGCCCCGGACTAGGACTATTTCAGCCACTAGCACTATTTCAGCCGTGGCCATTTCCATTTCTTCTCCGTGATCAATGTAGGCAGGCAGACTTCTCTGCAGTGTCACATAGATGGCCAGAAAGAGAACAGCATCTTTCACTTTTTAAGAATGAAAACCACAAGGAAAAGCAAACTCTCTGTTAATAGTTCAGGAAGGCTATGGAGAAGGGAATAGAACCCACTCCAGTATTCTTGCCTGCAGAATCCCATGGACAGAGGAGTCTGTTGGGCTGTGGTTCATAGGGTGGCAAAGAGTCAGACACGATCGAGCGACTAACACACACACTCTGCATCGCCATCAATCGGGCGGTTAATGAGACGTGGACCTCAGATATTTAAGGCCAGATATCTGTACATTTCACTTTATCTTCTTTATCCTTTAAGATGAAGAGATGTTACAGACGTTCCACTGCTTCATATGAAAGAACTACTTTGTCATAAGAGATTCCAGCTTTTATTTGTTAGCTTAGAACAGAAAGGGGGTAAGCTATCTATTCATCACTTTACAGGTGAAAGAAAAGAAATGCTAGCACAACTGTTGGAGTAAAACTGGGAAACATAATAGGCACTGCAAAGTGGGAAATGTAGAAAATAAGACCTGTGGGCCCTACAGTCAGCTTTCCTTACGACTGGATAGCAAGTTTATCTCGTAAATGTTTTTACAGAGTGTTAGAGAGCAGATGATAACATCTCCATAGCTCAAAAGGCACAGTACCAGGAAACAGGAGCCCTGCTTCAACTACATAAAAGCCATTCATTGACCATTCATTCAACTTTGAGTGCCAGTCTTTTTTGTTTGTTTGTTTTGCTTTTTTAAAGGGGGAAACCAAAATCTTCTTTGGGCATCATTTTGTTGTAGGGACAAAATGTGATATAAGGAAAGATTATGGTAGTAGGTTGAATGGTGGCCTCCAAAAGATTGCAACTTGTGAATATAAGCTTAGTTTGAAAAAAAAAAACTGAAGTATATATTTCAACTTTGTACCTAAGGGACGTGAGATGAAGAGATGATCCTGGATTATCTGAGGGGTCTCTAAATCCAATGATAATTTTCCTAAGAGAGACAAAGACCCAGATACAGAAGAGAAGGCCATGTGAAGAGGGAGACAGACAGTGAAGTCATGAGGCCACAAGGCAAGGAAGCCAACCAGAAGCTGGAAGAAGTCAGGAAGATTCTTCCCTGGGGCATTAGGGGGAGCGTGGCCCTCCAGCACTTTGATCTTGGACTTTGCAAGAGAATACGTTTTTGTTATTTTGTTCAGGCCCACTACTAATTTTGTGGTAGTTTGTCACAGCAGTCAGAGGAAAAATTGTTCAGAGTGGGAACTAGGAGCGTGAGGTGAGAGGGGCTTTCATTTATGGCACAAAAGTTCCAGTGGCACCCCCAAACTCAGTATTCAGTATAAATACTACTTTAAGGCACCCTTAAAAAAAAAGCAAAGTCAATGGCAAAAAAATCCATGATGAGGAAAATACTGAAATTTCTAGATGGTAAAAGATTTGTCTTTGATACTGAAGAAGTATCTCATTAATATAATAATAATAATTTTTTTAAAAAGATGAGGTGAGGCATCAGTTTTCTGTTAGAGCATCTCACTAAGTGTCAGTCAGAGACTTCCCTGGTGGTCCAGTTGTTAAAAGTCTGCACTTCCTTTGCAGGGGACGCAGGTTCGATTCCTGGTCAAGGATCTAAGATGCCACATGCCCTGCAGTCTGGCCACAAAAACAAATAGACAAGAAGAAGTGTCAGTGATTAAGCCAGATTTCAGTTGAATTATGTTTTAGAAGCTGATAGTTTCAAAGCCCTAAGAAATGAAAAAAACAGGATGCTCAGGATAAAATACAGGGTTAATCTCAAAGAAAATCATCATGTATCAAACTCATGTCTAGTCTTGGCTGCACAGTAGAATCACCTGGGAAGATTTATAAAATGCAAGTGCCCTGCTGCTCCCTGGACAAATGATATCAGAACTTCAGGTGATGAGACCCAGACATCAGATCTGTGGTCCCCTGGGAGATTTCCATGGCGACCAAGGCTGAGAACCAATGCTGTGAAGAAGGTGGGTAGAGGTGGAGATCTCTGGGGTCTAGAAAGCTGCTCTGTGAGCCTCATCCTGGCAGGTTGTTTCAGTGACAAATGTTAAAGAGTGATTCTGAACCATGTCTGAAGTTATACACCAATCAGGGCTTAATTTTCTTTTCCCAGGTTTAGGTTCCTCAGAGAGTGTTTGTATGAGCTCAGCTGAGTCCAGCTCACGTGATCCCATGGACTGTAGCCTTCCAGGCTCCTCCATTCATAGGAGTCTCCAGGTAAGAATACTGGAGTGGGTTGCCATTTCCTTCTCCAGAGGATCTTCCTGACTCAGGGATCGAACCCATGTCTTTGCATCTCCTGCACTGGCAGGATTATTTACCACTTGGGCCCCTGGGAAGCCCCTCTTTGGAGAGTAGTTGATGGTAATTCACAGGGGATGATGACAATGACTCTGATGAGGCTTGTAGTGTTTTGTAGAGTTTGTAAAGTGCAAAACTATCTCCCCGTTGGTCCCCAGTGTCATCTGTCAAACATAGCTCTGTGTTTCTAGAATGCATTTCTCCAATGCTTCCTCACTGAAATAGGATGAATGGTTACCCCCCCACTGTCAACCCCAACCAATAAAAGAAGGTACATTCACTTGGAGGCCTATTTGAAAAAGCAGTCTTTGCAGATGTAATTAAGTGAAGGATCTCGAGATGAGGAAATCATTCTACGTTATCCAGATGATATTTTAATCCAATGACAAGTGACACAGACATAGAAGAAAAGGCCATGCAGGCCCTGCAAAGAGGGAGGGAGAAACTGGAGTTTTGTGACCACAAGGCAAGGAAGCCAACAGCCCCCAGAAGCTACCAAAAACAAGAAAGAGTTCCCTAGAGATTGTGGAGGGAGGCACGGTCCAGTCAGCAGCTCGATTTTGTACTTCTGGCCTCCAGATTTGTCAGAGAACACATTTCTGGGGTTTAAAAACCATTTTTACTGAAACGTAGTTTATTTACAATGTTATGTTAGTTTCAGGTGTACAATAAAGTGAAATATAGTTTTCCCAGGTGGCTCTCGTGGTAAAGAACTCACCTGCTATTGCAGGAGATGTAAGAAACATAAATCCAATCCCTGAGTTGGGAAGATCCCCCTGGAGAAGGGCATGGCAATGCATTTCAGTATTCTTGCCTAGAGAATCCAATGGACAGAGGAGCCTGGTGGGCTACAACCCATAGGATCCAAAGAGCTGGACAGGAATGAGGTGACTTAGCGCACACATATATCTATATAACTGTATATCTGTGTATATATATTGTTTTTTTTTTTAGATTCTTTTCCATTATCAGCTCAGTTCAGTCACTCAGTCGTGTCCGACTCTTGGCGACCCCATGAATCACAGCACGCCAGGCCTCCCTGTCCATCACCAACTCCCAGAGTTCACTCAGACTCACGTCTATCGAGTCAGTGATGCCATCCAGCCATCTCATCCTCTGTCGTCCCCTTTTCCTCCTGCCCCCAATCCCTCCCAGCATCAGAGTCTTTTCCGATGAGTCAACACTTCGCATAAGGTGGCTTTAGCATCATTCCTTCCAAAGAAATCCCAGGGCTGATCTCCTTCAGAATGGACTGGTTGGATCTCCTTGCAGTCCAAGGGACTCTCAAGAGTCTTCTCCAACACCACACTTCAAAAGCATCAATTCTTCGGTGCTCAGCCTTCTTCACAGTCCAACTCTCACATCCATACATGACCACAGGAAAAACCATAGCCTTGACCATTCGGACCTTAGTCAGCAAAGTGATGTCTCTGCTTTTGAATATACTGTCTAGGTTGGTCATAACTTTCCTTCCAAGGAGTAAGTGTCTTTTAATTTCATGGCTGCAGTCATCATCTGCAGTGATTTTGGAGCCCCAAAAAATAAAGTCTGACACTGTTTCCACTGTTTCCCCATCTATTTCCCATGAAGTGATGGGACGGGATGCCATGATCTTCGTTTTCTGAATGTTGAGCTTTAGGCCAACTTTTTCACTCTCGACTTTCACTTTCATCAAGAGGCTTTTTAGTTCCTGTTCACTTTCTGCCATAAGGGTGGTGTCATCTGCATATCTGAGGTGATGTTTCTTCCAATCCAGCGTTTTCCATTACAGGTATCTATAATACTTTATATATATCTATTTTTCCATTATAGATTATTATGAAATATTGAGTATACTTCCATGTGCTATACAGTAGGCCCTTGGTGATTATCTATTTTATACAGCAGTGTGTATATTTTAATCCCAAATTCCTAATTTATTCCTCCCACCCTTTCCCCTCGGTAACTATAATTTTTATTTTATGTCTGTGAGTTTATTTCTGATTTGTAAACAAGTTTATTTGTATCAATTTTTAGATTCCACTTATAAGTGATATCCTATGTTTGTCTTTCTCTGTCTGACTTATTTCACTTAGTATGATAATCTCTGAGTACCTCCATGTTTCTATAACATGAAATTATTCATTCTGTTTTTGACCAACTACTATTCCATTGTGTATATGTACCACATCTGCTGTTTTAAGCCACCAAGTTTGAGCCACTTGCTATCCTTAGGATAGAATTCAAACTTTCTATTACTAAGACGCGCCTGTGACCTGGCCCCCAGCTGTCTTTACACTTGGAGCATTGGCCAGGGCCTTCCATAGCAGTTCTGAGCCATCTTGCTTCTCACCCCTCCTGGTTTTGTGCTTACACCAGCGTGGCCACCCACCCCAGGCTGCAGCTCTTTGGAATGGATCTTTTCTACTGCCATTTGTCTGGTAGGCTCCTCATGGCCCCCAGTGTCCCTCCCCATGCCCTGCCAAGGCCTCAAAGCCTGCAGATGCTTTTATCCTCTCCCATCAGTTCTCAAGTTGCCTTTGTTTATTGTACCTTTTTATTATAGAACATGCCATATATTACTGGAATCATCTGTCATCCAAATACTTCCTGCACGCAACTCTAAATTCTTTGAGAGAAGGGAGAGTCCCATACGGCTGGATTTTCCTAGTGCCTAACACAGCATCTGACTTCTCATAGAAGCTTACCACTGGCTAAACTAACTAGTTTATCAATAATGTCTTTTGAACATGCATCCTTTCATCTAATATTTTAAACATTAAGTGAAATCCAGGCTACTATTATCATATTTTAACAAAAGAAAAAAATGAGGTATAAAGAGGTAAATAGAAGTGTTAGAATTCAAATCTAGGAACTTGATTTCAAGTTTATCTCTCTATTTAAACATATTTATTTAACCAAATATATATTTGACCATATATAGACAGGTAGATTTAACAAGATATATTTCACCATGAGGCATGAGGTGTGCATGCTCAATCGTGTCCGACTTTGTGACCCCATGGACTATAGCCTATCAGGCTCCTCTGTCCATGGGATTTCCCAGGCAGGAATACTGAAGTGTGTTGCTATTTTCTCCTCCAGGGCTTCTTCCTGACTCAGACATTGAACCCAAGTCTCTGGCGTTTCCTGCATTGGCAGGCAGGTTCTTTACCACTGAGTCACCTGGGAAGCTCATATTTAGCAATATATGTATATTATATGCTATATAAGTCTCTTTGTAATACCAATTGCCTCATTGCTTTCTGCTCGGCATTATGATTATTTATGTGTAAGTCATAACTCTGGTAAGTTCATTGAGGATAGGACTCAGGTTTTGTGTAAGTCATAACTCTGGTAAATTCATTGAGGATAGGACTCAGGTTTATTTAATGTTTTTGCCATACAGTATCTTCTAAATAGCAATCATTCAAATATTTGTTGAATGGATTAATGATCATTGTAATGACTATATTTTAAAAATTTCTACCATATTTCTATAAAATTATCCTATGAGGCTACATAGTGTCACCATACTAAAAGCTATAAATATGGAGCTCCCAGTCTCTTTTGTGTCTCTATTCTGCCCTGTTTCTGGAGACTGGGGGCTTGTTAATTGAACTGCTGTTTCACACCGACTGTTTCTCTGTTGGTCTGGTGATTTAGCGGGGCTTATTCTTTTCACTGATTTTTCAGAGAGTGAATAACAAATAGAATCTCACTTTGGGGCAAGCTTAGAGAAAGCTGGTAGAGAGGCTGCCATGGACATTCTCGTGGAGAGGGTACATTTTGACCCCTTATTTCTGATACCACCTAAGGTAAGGAACATGCCAATGAATAGTTGAAACTTGCAGTTACTCTCAGTTACAAAAGAAAGTATTATCCAAATTCTAATTATAGTCACTAACAGAAGGATGGAGGTGGAGTCCAGAGTCCAGGAAGTGAAAATCAGATGGGAATTGTAGGGAGGTGAAGCCAGGTCAGGAGAAAGCAGGCAGTGGTTCTGAGTCAAAAGGAGATAGGAGTAAAAGGAAGGGTAGAGTGGGAGGGACTGGCGGGAGTCAGGAAAGAGAGAGAAAGAGGAGTCAGGGAAAGGCGGAGGGGGGATTACCCAGGAGACTTTTGTGCGTAGGAGAGCTTTGCGCCTACCCCATCTCATACCAGCTTAGTCAGGAACAGTAAATATTTATCAAAGGTGCGATAATTTGATAATCTTCTGTTCGTAGTTCATAGACAAGTTGTAAGGATTAATTCCCCTGTGAAAATCTTAAGACAAAACAACTCTGAAGAGTAGCAAACAAATCACATTTTAAATGCTTTGAAAATAGATCGTAAATAATGGTGGCTCGGTGAGTGACGCAGCTTTGTTTATCGGTTAGTAGTCCTTGGTGGTCCAAGTCCAAGTCTATCTAGTGCCACATGGGCAATAGGCTAGTGATGTGTTCTAGGTGACACATTGAAGTAAGTGATTGTGGCTTACTAAATGAACTTCTTCATTTTCAACCAACTAGGCTTATTTTTCATGCAAGTGTCATTTCCTTAAATAAGTCTACCCATCCATAAAAAGGGTTGTATCGTAAGTAATAGGCTGAAATTTGTTGAAAGTGTATAAAACATTTCCCCATGGTTACAATACTATGGTAGGTCCATAAGTCCCCAAGTCATTTCCTCCCAAACTCCTTTTAAACCTGGACATACTAGAATATAGGACGATAGTACTAGGCTTGTAGCAATGTAACCACTTGTGCATGTAGTCACCCCCTACCCCAACATTTATTGTATTCTATGAACCCAGCATTGGCCAGTTTCTGGAGTTCCCCACGCCCAGGGTTCCTGTCCTACCATGTACCAGTGGCAGGTTTAGGCATCCATCTGGGCTCAGACTACATCTCCCCCATAGGACTTGAGGACAAATGAAAAGGACACAAGCATGGTGCTTGTGTTGCTTGCTATACCATAAGAAACAGAGCCCTTTGACTCTGACCTAGAACTCTTGTGATCTGCCATCATCCTTGAAAGAGTAATAGGCTAAGTTGTTAGCTTTTAATTAGGATAAAATCAGACCCTATGCTCAACAGTTGGCACAGAGCAAACAATAAGTAAATATAAATTGTAGGTGGGAGACACTGTCAGTGGGAGGTGTGGAGACCTGTGAAGACAGAGTGGGTAACCAAGGGATGCGCTTGAAAAATGTGTTGGGGGTTATTCTTGAAGTGACTGCTGGTTCTTCTCCTCTTTTTTCCCCCACTTGCTTTCCTCATTATCCATCGTCAATACCAGCCATTTTTGCGCCAGAATGTCCTAAAATTGCCCACTGATGATCAGATCTGCAGTCAATTGAATAGCTTTTCCTCAGCTCACTTCCCTCTGAAAGGAAAGCACAACCATTTGGAGAGTGGGAATAATGAAAGGATTTTTTGCCACATCTAACCAAGGAATAGGATAGTAAAATTTTACCTATGCTATAGTATCTTTTTTGCATTGGCTCTAAAAACTTTACCAACAAAGACAAAGTTCTACCCAAAGGCTAATGAAGGATCTTGGGAAATGTAGAGTAGTGAAACAATATTAATCTACGTTTTAAAAAGTCCACCAAGGCTCATGGCATCTTGGACATTACCCAAGTGAGATTTCTGGAGTAAAGAGCTGTACTGAAAGGAAGAAGGGTCCTGAGAAAGTGAAATGAGGGCTGAGGCCAGTGCAGACTTATAATGCTGCCTCCCCCAGGCAACAGGAGGAAGAAAGCACAGGCTCTCGCATCTTCCCCCTCCTGTGTGCACCCCCTTTCTTCGTTCCCTGCCACTGCATTTTCATACGGCCCATGAGGATAAAATTGGTACCAAAGCACAGCAGACTGGGGAGAAGGTCAACAGAGGCGGCCAGGGTACGTGGTAATCAGACAGCAAGCAGCAAGGAGGTCACCATCGCATCAATGACCTCTGAAATCTACAGGTATCCAGGTAACCTGCATCTTAAATAAATGTCCAAAGAGATAAAGTTTGAGGAGTGGGTGCCAATGAATCAAGCATTCTTGTCGTCAGACACTTGGAATGGATGCCCATATCTTTTCCAATGTCTATTCTCAGAGAATAACCTAGGTTTAAATGTTTAGACTCGTTACTGAGACCATCACTTAACTGAACAGAAAGAGCAGTACTCTGGGGTCAGAGAACCTGAGGGGTTTTGTTGCCTCTGTCACCTCTTCATCCAATGACCCTAGGCAAAATGCTTAGCCCAAGCTGGAGTTTCGTCTTCTCTAAAAGGAAGGCAAACACAGTCTAAGTCACACGGTCCCAAGAGCATGAGTCAAGAGAATAGATGCAAAGTTCTCGGATGCTATAAATTGTGAAGCACTATATCATGACAAAAAAACCAATATGAAAAAAAATTCATTTTCAGAGTTAAATTTTATAGTTCTCATAACTGTAAGAACATGATCCTATGCTAATCATCCTAAAATCAAGCCATTTGAAATTTTAATATATTAGTAGTCTGAATGACAGAAGCCAGACCACATGATTACATGTACTTACACACACATGTTTAACTACCATCAACATGAATATGTTGAGATTATACTAGTGTTTATAATAGAACACAGAGCATGAGTTGACACCACAGTTTGTCTCACAAAAATGATCTTGAAACAAAAAGCATCAGTGTTTCCCAGAACTGACTTCCCTGAACTACCACCCCTTTGAAACTACCTTATCAGGGACTGACTATCAATACTTGGAATACATGAATAGTTACAGATGCAAGCCAAAGAAATGCCTTTCCTCTAGCAAACCACTCTGCCAGAGGTAAGGTGAGTGTGCGTCTGTGCACCTGTGCCTGTCTGTGCATCCCATGTACGGTCCTATTTTAATGGCATATACTCTGGCAACCTGAAATATTTCACATAGTAATTTACATCAGACTAAAAGAAGTCTACTGTGGCTAATAACTTGGTAGGAACTATATTTACTTCTTGAAACAGGATTGCCAGAAAAAAACGTAGGATGTTTTGGTTAAACTAGAATTTTAGATCAGCAAAAAATTAATAAAAGGCAATATTTGGGACATACTTATACTACAATACTCTTTATTGATGCTCTGTCTGAAGTTTGAATTTAGCCAGCATCCTGTGTTTTGATTTACTAAGTCTGACAGCTCTACTTGAAGTGGCAAAATGCTCCCTGACCTTTATCCCCATGATGTCACCATACTCAGTTGACTTCACAAGGTAAACAGCTCTGTCCCTTTGGCCCCTGTGGGACGCTGTGAAGGGGGAGATTATATATCTTGTCATCAGATCAATTGTGCCTGCAGTGATATTAAAAATCACGTCTGCCTTAAATTGCTTAGAATTCGTCAACTCCATTCCTCTCTTCTGTTGAAAAGGCTTGGAAGTAAACATATAGGTGCTTTGGAACAAACAAAACACAACTTCTCCTTCTGCAAGAGAGTAAACAGAAACTCTTAGAAGCTCCAGGTTCTAATTCTATCCTGATGAGTAATTGTAGTAATGATTACTTTTTACATGCTCTCGTTTTGACATTTCCTTGATTATATTTCAAAACCAAAAGCTACAGAAGCAATTGGAATCTAATTATTTCCATGTAGATTAATGTTCTCAAGCCTCTGTCTCAGACAGGTCATGAGATGGTGGTCTCAGAATAGCATCTTATCATTTATATTATTTTTTTTTAAATAGGGAATGGGTACTATTTTGCATAATTAACAATCTTAATTAAAAACTGGACAAAGATTATCTGTTGAGATAGTGCCTTGACAAATCCCTTAGGGCAGGCTCAGATTCTATGGTCTTCTGATTAGAATACAAATCTGGGAATATCCACTTTGATTAACTCTATTACAGTGTGTTGATTTCAGGCCTGGTAGTCATTTTCATGATGGTCTAGTGGAGAGGAGGAGGAGTATTTGATAGTCTGGTAAACATGCGCCGTGATTTATGATTCCATATAATAACTTCATATTCCAAATCACTGTTATAAATCTGAAGGATCCCCAGGTTCCTTACCATGTATGTCAGTCTAACATCCATGAGGATCACATGGTAATCTGCAACTCACACAGCCATCACATCTGAGAATTTTCACGAGAGATGCATTATCAGTTTTTTTAAAAAATAAAAAGCAAATTAAAGTAATGGATTCAGCTTTTACTTAGTCACCATCCTAAAGCGGTGAGACAAAACAGACCCTCTAGTACACCATTGGGAGAAAAATCAACTTTCTCTTTTTGAGAAAGTTGATTTCCATGAAATGGTTCTTTCCATGAAAATGGTCCAAGTCTTTGGCAATGGTAATGTAATTACACCAACTGAAATGTGAGTAGATGAAAGAAGTGCATATTCTCCCCATGGCTATAATCTTTCACCTATTTTACTGCAAATCATCCTTAATGATAAGATATTTTAATTTTTTTATATATGGTTATTTTCATGGCTTGCCGAATAGCTGACAAATTGAAGGTAAAGAGGATGCTCCATCTCATAAGTTTTTTTTTTCTTTTAGAAATATTAACCTCCAGAAAGGATTTCTGGAGAAGGAAATGACAACCCACTCCAGTATTCTTGCCTGGAGAATCCCAGGGACAGAGGAGCCTCGGGGGCTGCTGTCTATGGGGTCGCACAGAGTGGGACACGACTGAAGCGACTTAGCAGCAGCAGCAGCAGAAAGGGTTTCAGGAGCTTATGATGGCAAAAAAATCTGCGTGCAGTGCAGGAGATGCAGGAAACTTGGGTTTGATCCCTGGGTGAGAAAGAGAAGGGATCTTTTGGAGAAGGGAATGGCAACCCTCTCAAGTAGTCTTCCCTGGTGAAGCCTATGGACAGAAGAATGTGGAGGGCTAAAGTTCGTGGGGTTGCAAAGAGTTGGACACGGCTGAGAGACTAAATTTTTTTTTTAATAATACAATTATAGGCCTAAAAACTAAGTGAAGACACAACAACCAGGGATTAAGTAAGGTGGTATGTTTGGAGGAAAGAAAAGCTGTGAGAGTCATCAGGGCAATGAAAAGGAAGCTGATGGTTGTGGAAAAACGAAAAGTGTGCTGAGCTAAAGTCTCACCTGCTAGCAACTACAAGAGAGAAGAAAGCAAACAATTGTAGGTTCTCATTGCCAAGCAGTCAAAAGTACTCTGGTTTTTCAGGAGAATCAGTTTGCTTTGCTTGTATGCCCGCTTTTGTACTGTGCTGTGATGCTGTGAAGGTTGACCCCCTGATGAAAGTGCGAAAGTGCTGTAATGTTATGGATGGTGTCCTTGTATGCAGACTTGACAGGGGCCTGGTATTTATGAACAGCTTTCAACCCTGGGTCGGAACTAGGAGACCTCAGAGGCCAGGTCTCTAAGTCTCATCTCTCCCTGAATCTCTCCAAGGCAGTGTTCTTCAAGCACATTGACCACATCCCACATTTGTAATTAATTAATTAGTATTTGGTTGCATGCGGTCTTCAATTCCTGTTTTCTCTAGTTGCGATGAGCAGGGGCTACTCTCTTGTTGTGGCACGTGGGCTTCTCATTGTGGAGGCTTCTCTTGTTGGGAGCACAGGCTTTAGGATGGACAGGCTTCAGTAGTTGCTGCATATAGGCTCAGCAGTTGTGGAGCACGGGCTTAATTGCCCTGGGGCATGCGGAGTCTTCCTGCACCCTCTGCATTAACAGGCAGATCTTAACCACGGGATCACCAGGGAAGTCCCACGATCCATATTTATGAAGACATTACTTCCCTTAAACATGTGTCACTTGAATATTTTCTATTCTATTCTATATTAATGTATTTTTTTTTTTATAATTTTAGTCCAAACTCACTAAGCTGACTTTTTGAGCTACCAGTGAATGGATGGAGACCCATAGTTTAAGCAACATTGCACTCGTAGGCAAAACATGTTCCTAAAATACAGAAAAATGAAAAATGTTATGCGTTTTGTATTCATATAAATATATGTAAGAGTGGATATGTTTTAAATCTGTATACATCCACAAATATATGTATCATAGCAAAATGTATACCTGAAATTTTATAGACATGATAATAACTTGTTTAAACTCATAAGAAACATTGAAGAAGGTTTAAACATACCGTTTTAATCATACAGCTGAGTGTAATCCATATTCAGTATTAAAATGATAGTATGTGTTTTTACTCATTTCATAGATTTCAGTTTGTTTTTTACTGCAAAAAGATTTTAACTAATCGAAATAATTGAGCTAGCCAACACTTTCAAATTCTTATTTTGGATGTGAGTGTTGGACTATAAAGAAAGCTGAGCACCAAAGAATTGATGCTTTTGAACTGTGGTGTTGGAGAAGACTCTTGAGATTTCCTTGGGCGGCAAGGATCCAACCAGTCCATCCTAAAGGAAATCAGTCCTGAATATTCATTGGGAGGACTGATGTTGAAGCTGAAACTCCAATACTTTGGCCACCTGATGAGAAGAGCTGACTCACTGGAAAAGACCCTGATGCTGGGAAGATTGAAGGCAGGAGGTGAAGGGGACAAGAGAGGATGAGATGGTTAGATGGTATCACCGACTCAATGGACATGAGTTTGAGTAAACTCCAGGAGTTGGTGATGGAGAGGGAGGCCTAGCCTGCTGCAGTCCATGGGATCCCAAAGGGTTGGACACGACTGAGTGACTGAACTGAACTGAACTGAAAATTTCTCTTACAGCTTACTCTGATAAGCTTTCCTCAGTTCCAGGGCAAACTTGAGACGCTGTGAAGCATCAAAGTGGGTTACTTATAAGGGTCTACATCTAAAGCTAATACATCATTTTATTCAGATATGATTAGACACAGCATGTGAACATTAGCTTGAAAATTTTACTCTTCCTGTATTTTTCCAAATAACAAGTGTATAGCACAGGGTGTTCAGCTTGGTGCTCTGTGATTATCTAGAGGGGTGGGATGGGGGAGGAATCTTAAGAGGGAGGAGATATATGTATACATATAGCTGATTCACTTCGTTATACAGCAGAAGCTAGCACAACAGTATAAAGCAATTGTACTCCAATGAAAAAAATTTTTAAATAAAATCATTTAGTTAGATTTCCCTTCTTGTGCCAAGACGTACTGAGTTGTTTCAGTTGCGTTCAACCCTTCACGATTCCATGGGCTGTAGCCTGCCAGCCTCCTCTGTCCATGGGATTCTCTCAGCAAGAATACCAGAGTGGGTTGCCATGCCCTCCTCCAGGGGATCTTCCTGACCTGGGGATCAAACTCGGGTCTCTTACATTTCCTGCTCTGGCAGCTGTGTTCTTTGCCACTAGAGAATTACCTGGGAATTCCCTTCTTACTTGCATACTACTCACTGATTTCATTTTTCTTGCTCTCTCTCACCATGAAAGAATAGTACTTCTCATAGGTAAGGTTGTTAGCCTTATTTTCCCTTCAAATCATGTTAGCTTGTTAGCTTTGCCCTCTGTTTCCAAATCTACCACAACTACTCACTAGGCATGCTCAAGGGGAGATCAGGAGGGCACACTAGGAAAGGTGTCCAAAAGCACTACTGCTTGAACTGAGATCGTAAGAGATCAGCTTGCTAGAGAGACAGGGAAGGGCATCCTTGAAAGACTGAAGCTTTATTACAAGGATGTCAAAGTCCTTGGAAACAGCTAGAGTAAAGAGTTCAGGGTGAAGAGCAATGGAAAAGTCACGCTTCAAATGAAGGCAAAAGTTGGATCAGAAATTCACTATTTATTACTTAGGCAGGAGAGAGACTCCAAATGTTTCCAAGCAGAGGAGTGACATGATTAAACTTTCATTTTAGAAAGATTGTTTTGACAAAATGAGCAGATTGAAGAAGGTCAAGATATGAAGCTGAGGCTTCACTTAAGAGGCCATGGGAATAACCCAAAAGAGAACTGGTAACATGTGCATGAAGACATGGGTGGAATTGAAGGAAAGGATATTGGCTCAATAAGACAAAGTGAAAAGTGAAAGTCACTTAGTGGTGTTTGACTCTTTGCGACCCCATGGACTATACAGTCCATGGAATTCTCCAGGCCAGAATACTGGAGTGGGTAGCCGTTCCCTTCTCCAGGGGATCTTCCCAACCCAGGGATCCGGCTCAGGTCTCCCGCATGGCAGGTGTTTCTTTACCAGCTGAGCCACGAGGGAAGCCCAATAGGACAAAATAGAGACCAAATGTCGGGGCCTCCTGGAGACTGTAGAGTGTATCGGTGGGTAGTGTTTGGGAGTAGGGTGAAGGCAGAGAAGAAGGAGTCCGATTTCTGGCTTCTGGTCTGAGCCCCTATAAAAAAGGTGGTGCTTGTAACACAAGGATCAAGTTGTGAAGGAAAGATGATGACTTCAGCTGAACAGCGTTAACGCTGGGATGTCTTTTGCCCTTTCCCATTGAGATGTTCAACCAAAGGGCTAACTTTCACAAAACACTTGCTATGTGCCAGATACCATACCTAACATTTTACTCACATCATTTTAATGCAAAGACTCTTATAGGGACTTCCCTGGTAGTCCAGTGGCTAAGGACTTTCCTGGTGGCTCAGATGGTAAAGATTTCACCTGCAATTCGAGAGAAGTGGGTTTGATCCTTGGGTTGGAACGATCTCCTGGAGGAGGGCATGGCAACCCACTCCAATATTCTTGCCTGGAGCATCTCCATGCACAAAGGAGCCTGGCAGGCTATAGTCTATAGGGTCACAAAGAGTTGGACATGATTGAGTGACTAAGCACACACTCCAAGGGTTAAGAATCTGCCTTGAAATGCAGGGGATGCAGGTTCCATCCCTGATCAGGTGATTAAGATCCCACTTGCTACAGAGAAACTAAACCCAAGCACCCAAATACTCAACCCATGTGTCACAACTAAAGATCCCAAGTGTCACAGCTAAGACCTGATGCAGTCAAATAAATAAGTAAATAAATGAATAAATATTTTCATAAAAAGACTCATAAGAGTGTCTGAGTAGCATGGAGACATATACACCACCATAGGTGAAATAGATAGCCAGTGGGAATTTGCTGTATAAATCAGGGAACTCAAAACAGGGCTCTGTAACAACTAGAGGGGTGGGATGGGGAGGGAGGTGGGAGGGAGATTCAAGAGAAAAGGGACATAGGTCCACCTATGGCTGATTCATGTTGATGTGTGGCAGAAACCAACACAATTATCCTTTGATTAAAAACAAATACATTTTAGAAAAGAAATATAAATAGAAAAAATACATTTTAGAAAAGAAATATAAATAGAAAAAGAAAAGACTCATAAGAATGACTATTATTATCAGCCTCATTCTACATATAAGACTGAGGCTCAGAGAGTGAACTATTTTGCCTGAGGTCAGACAACTGACAGATGACTGAGCAGGGACTCAACTTCAAATCTGTCTGACTCTGTACCAGGGTCTTAATCTCTGTGCTATACAGGACTGGTGAAATAGAAACTCAGAATCAGGGAAACACCCACGGTAGTTAGCACTGTAGATGCGAGTGATGCTACCTAATTAGAGTATATGCAGTAGAAAGCAGAGGCCCAGGGAAAAGCCCCCCAGGAGGCACTAAGTGGAAAAGAACCCGCCTGCCAACGCAGGAGATGCAAGAGATGCAAGTTCTATCCCTGGGTCAAGAAGATCCCCTGGAGGAGGGCATGGCAACCCACTCCAGTATTCTTGCCTGGAGAATCCTTTGGACAGAGGAGCCTGGTGGGTTACAATCCATAGCATCACAAAGAGTCAGACATGACTGAAACGACTGAGCCTGCACACAGGGAAAAGCCCCAAGAAACAGCAGCACTTGATGTGCAGACTACAAATAAGTGCTCTCCATTTGTCCACAGATAGAGTTTGTTGGGCTAGTACAGCATTTAAAAAATCTTGGATTTGAGTGTCTTCTGCAAGGGACAGAAAGCACTCTCCACTCCCTAGAGTCTACTCTACCCCCTCCCCATTAATTACCTGTAGATCTGAGCACTTTCTGATGGGCCCCTGGAAGACTAGAGCTGCAAGCCCTAAGGAGTATGAAGGAAGAGAAACCACATAGGAAAAGTGTGCTCAGTCATGTCTGACTCTTTGTGACCCCATGGACTGTAGCCTTCCAGGTTCCTCTGTCCATGGAATTCTCCAGGCAAGAATACTAGAGTGGGTAGTCATTCCCTTCCTCAGAGGATCTTCCTATCCCAGGGATCGAACTCAGGTCTCCCACATTGCAGGTAGACTCATTACCATCTGAGCTACCAGGGAAGCCCCTATGAAAGAGAGGACAAATCAATAAACGGAAGGTGAAAAAGGAAGTTCTAGGAGAATGTGGCTTCATGAAAATCGAAGGAGAGAATTTTAGGAAAAAGGGGACAGCCAACTGCATGAAAATCACAGCTGGTCAAGTAAGATGAGAGAATAGTGTCTACTGAACTCGACAGTCTGGTTGTCACTTATCATCTCAGGAAAAGGCAGTGGAGTGGGTGGATGGGCCACAAAGTTAAATTACCATAGAGGGAAGAGGGAAAGGGAGGGGAGAGGTGGGACTAGGAGGTTTAACTTCCTCATTAGGAAAGCATGTGCAGCTATAAAGGAAAGGAAATAGACAGGTAAGTAGCCAATGGGAGATGCACCGTCACGGTGGCAGCTTCTGCTCTTAGGATGGAAAATAGTTAAGTATGGTTTAATGCTGAGGAAAACTAGCTACACAGATGATCTCCTGGGATTATGGGAAAGAGGAGATGTGAGTTCAACAGTGATGTTTTGAATTGATACTACACATCATGCATTGTCTGAAGACCTTAAGGGACACAGAAATGAAATACAAAGCAAGGTCCCTGTTCTCATGGCGATTACATCGTGTAGAGAAAAGACACCCTATGGACAAGGAGAATAGACATCATAAACAGCGTAATGTTAACTAATGATATGTTAGAGACTGGAGGGTCTCCTTTCTGTAATTTTTCTTGTTGTAGAATGGCTTTATATTGGGCATTCAGAAAAATCCTTTCTAAGAACTGACATTTGAGCTGAAATTTGAATGAGAACAGGAGCTAGCCAAGGATGCTTTGGGGAAAAGCATTCTAAATCTTCCTTTCTTTCTTTTTAACATGTTATTTATTTATTTGGCCATGCCAGGTCTTAATTGCAGCACGTGGAACCTTTTAGTTGCAGAGTGTGAGATTTGTTCCCTGATCAGGGATCGAACCCAGGATGTGAGCTTTGTGTGATTGGGAAATAGAAAGAAGTCACAGTGATTCAGAAACTACACAGTGGTTGAAGATGAGGTCAGAGAGATGAACATGGGGTTAGATGAATGGAACCTCGAAGTCTGCAGTAAGGAGTTTAGGTTTTATTTGAGATGTGGCCTTTATACAAGAGCCCTAAGGCAGGGAGATGCTATCACGTCCTAGGATGCAAGAGGGGTGGATCCCAGCATGGAGTAAAGAAAAAAACCTTGAGCAGACATCCTGTCAGCAAGTCCACTGAGATGGGAGAAGCAGGAAAGAATAGGAAGAGATGGAGATGTTTGTAGGTAGTATAGGAAGAAGCTGAAAGCATTAATACTTAAGGACTTCAATTTTCTCAGTGATGCTGGAAGCAAAATGATCTGCTAAGGGTGAATGGAGAGATTCTGGAATACAAGGTTGTATTCATCTAATATAGCTGTCATAATAAAATACCATCAACTGGGTGGTTTAAACAACTGAAATTTATTTTCTCACAGATCTGGGGACTGGGAGTTCATGATCAAGGTGCCAGCCAGTTTGATTTCTGGCAAGAGTCCTCGACTTGCAGATGGCCAGCCACCTGCTTGCTGTGTCCCCCTGAGATTGAGGGGTGGGGGTGGGGGGCTCTTGTGTCTCTTCCTCTTCTTATCATGGTGCCAGCTCTATGGGATTAGACCCAGCCTTATGACCTCATTTAACCTTCGTCACTCTTTACAGTCCCAAATACTGTCTTACTGGGGATTAGGGCTTTGAGGTATGAATTTTGAGGAGAACACAAATATTCATTCCATAATGGGATCTGGGAAGAAGAGGAAGACTTTGGGGGTGTTGAAGAAATGGGAAAGGGAATTGCTTGAGAATATATAAACTACTTTTCATTCTTTTTTGTTTTTTTCTGTATTAAGGCTAAATTACTGCACTCCCTCCAAGATTCTAAACTTTAGGTGACAAGAGAATATTTGGGCAACATTATCTTTAATGTATGATCTCCTGTGGACTCAGAAAGTAGAAGTTCTTTACTCAGCAGTACATAAGGCAGGTTGGCATGACAGCCTAGAGCTGAATTGGAACTAAGGCTCCGCCCTGTATGAAAAGAGGACAGAAAGCAGAGAGAACCTGGGAGAAGACCCATGCGCTGGAACTACGGCAGCTTGGACATTGTACTAGTGAAAAGGAGGGAGAAAGGAGACCCCTCTCTGTGAGTGGTAGCCAAGAAAGGACTTAGCAATGTACAGAAAAGCCTCAGGAATTGTATTAGTTTCTTTTGATGTAAACAACCAAACCTATAATGCTCATTAATGCTACATGGAGCAATTTGCTTTTGTGGAGGTAGAGAGAGGCGTGAGTCTTGTTTCAAAATCAGTGCCTGGAAGAAACCAGAGCTCTATGTTGAAGGTGAATGACCAAAAACACCAGATAACACAGAAACTAACAAGGGGGCAAATTTTAAACATTATTTTTGTAGTGCCCAACATATTTCATTTTGACCTACCCTCTTTTGAAGATGCCCTCTTGTTTGTAGTAACAGATACAGATAATTTTAAAGCACTTACATTTCACATACATCTTCCTGCCTCCACCTTTCCCTGTGGCTTGAGTTGCAGCCTTACTGGATCTGACTCCATCTGGTAACACTCGTTGTTCACATGCCAACCACTCCTTATTGCCAACAGACTTGACACCTAAGCATGCTTTTTCTGAAGTCAAAGTCAGAACAACTCTGGACTCTTCTAGTTTGCTCCTTGACTCCTTCAGAGTAATAATAGTTCACACAGATTCTTTACAGTTCCCTGGCACTTATAAAAGCTGTCCTGATTGCTTATTCTTTATTTTTAAAAATTTTTTAAATTAATTTATTTTAATTGGATGTTAATTGCTTTACAATATTGTGATGGTTTTTGCCATAATCAGCATTAATCAGCCACGGGTATACATGTGCCGCCCCAAGCCTGAACCACCTTCCCAACTCCCTCCCCACCCTGTATCCCTCTGGGTTGTCCCAGAGCACTGGCTTTGGTTGCCCTGCTTCATGCATCGAACTTGCACTAGTCATCTATTTTACATATGATAATGTACATGTTTCAATGCTATTCTCTCAAATCATCCCACCCTCTCCCTCTCCCACTGAGTCCAAAAGCCTGTTCTTTACGTCTGCGTCTCATTTGCTGCCCTGCATGTAGGATCATCGGTACCGTCTTTCT
The DNA here is from genome assembly GCF_001704415.2 of Capra hircus. Classification (NCBI taxonomy): domain Eukaryota; kingdom Metazoa; phylum Chordata; class Mammalia; order Artiodactyla; family Bovidae; genus Capra; species Capra hircus. The sequence continues at coordinate 32,003,487 of NC_030819.1, forward strand.
AAATTCCATATATATGTGTTAATATACAATATTTGTCTTTCTCTTTCTGACTTACTTCACTCTGTATAATAGGTGCCAGGTTCATCCACCTCATTAGAGCTGACTCAGATGCATTCCTTTTTAGAGCTGAGTAATATTCCATTGTGTATATGTACCACAACTTCCTTATCCATTCGTCTACCGATGGACAGGTTGTTTCCATGTCCTAGCTATTGTGAATAGTGCTGCAATGAATATTGGGCTCTATGTGTCTCTTTCAGTTCTGGTTTCCTTGGGGTATATGCCCAGCAGTGGGACTGCTGGGTCATAAGGCAGTTCTATTCCAAGTTTTTAAGGAATCTCCACACTGTTCTCCATAGTGGCTGTACCAGTTTGCATTCCTACCAACGGTGTAAGAGGATTCCCTTTTCTCCACACCCTCTCCAGCATTTATTGTCTGTAGACTTTTTGATGATGGCAATTCTGACAGTTGTGAGCTGATACCTCATTGTGGTTTTGATTTGTATTTCTCTAATAATGAGTGATGTTGAGCATCTTTTCATGTGTTTATTAGCCATCTGTATGTCTTCTTTGATGAAATGCCTGTCTGGTCTTTTGCCCACTTTTTGATTGGGTTGTTCATTTTTCTGGTATTGAGCTGCATTAGCTGCTTGTATATTCTGGAGATGAATTCTTTTGTCAGTTGTTTCATTTGCCATTATTTTCTCCATTCTGAGTGCTGTCTTTTCACCTTGCTTATAGTTTCCTTTATTGTGCAAAAGCTTTTAAGTTTGATTAGGTTCCATTTATTTATTTTTGTTTGTATTTTCATTATTCTGGGAGGTGGGTCATAGAGGATCTTGCTGTGTGATTTTTTTGTCCCTAGGTGGTCCTTATATGTAGGATTTCTCAACAACTAGACTGAGAAAGGGCTGCCCTGCACTTCCTATTTATTTCTTGCATCTCTATTTTGGTGTCATGGTATCAGAGTGGCCCATTAATCAAGGCTAGTGGAGTTGATGAGCATATGAATAAATAATAATTAATGACCATTTTGACTCACCCAGGTGTTTATCTGTCAGCAGCATTATTGAGATGTCTTAGCTATCTTCATTTTATAGACATATTTACTGATGGAGGAAGTTATTGGTAGAGGTGAGCAATGTGGCTGCTCTGTTTTCAAGGTTCTCCTGAAGTGCTGGTGCAGCTCGAGGCTCTGTGTGGGTTTCCACTGCAAATGATTATAGACGTGGCATGTGGAGAGTGAACTGGGAGGCAAAATATATGCAGGAAAAGTGGAAATCACCAAGGAAAACGACTGAAGGGGAAATCAATATGAGGTGAGAGGTCAACAAGCCTCCTGCTGTTAGTCTGTCAAAATGTATTTAATGGGTTCATTGGATATTTTTCACATTTAAGAAACTGACATGAGAAAGGGGTAGCCTGTAATAACTTTTTATCTCTCACTTACAAAATCGCTATTTTTTTTTCTTTTGAGAATTTTACCTCTGATTTCAGTATTACACTCATGCCCAGGGGGTTGAGGCTTCAACAGAACTATAATGACAAGCCTTCAAAACAGATAATTATTTTCTAAGTAGTTAATGCTATAATTATAGCCACTTTAATTTATCAAAGTGTAATTTAAAATGTAGTCATTAAAATTAAGTAAGGATCAAATATGGAACTTGTTATATCCAAGGGTCTAGTTTCTGGGCTTGATTTCAAAGTATTTATTAAAAGGATGCTTTATTTATTCTCTTTTCCATTATCTGTACAATTAGATTAATCTTCAGTTCTCCCCTCTTCAAGTAAGAGAAACAGATACAAAAAATTTAACCCATATTGAACATTAATTTTGAAGAACTTAAAAAGTCTCTCCACATAAAATCACATTTGTAATATCTTTTTAAAATTTCTGTACTCATTTGATGACTGTTCTTACTTATATAACACTCTTCATTTTTTAGAAACTTCAGCAATCATCTTATTAGAGGCTCAGATTTTTGCATTTTTCTAACGTCTTTAACTAAATTACCTTTAATTCATTCGATGGTCCCTGAGCTATACAGAGAAATTAAGCATTAAACATTAACATCTGAAAAATTCAGCATGGCAGACGTATATCTGTTAACTGTTTTTTCCCTTTTCTAAGATGATGAAATTGACTTTCAAGATTTACATTTCCTTCAGCTTTCCATTTGAGCATCTGATACCAAATTGGCAAGCTCAGCCCGATTCATGGCTTTCAGTGAAGATCTCTCCATAATTTTGGTGAAGAATGCTGTAAAAGCAACGTATAGCCTAGGGATTTTTTTTTTTTTAATTGTCAAGGTTCCCAAAGATCTGGAACCTTTATTTGCCATGGGAAATATGAGTGAAGCTCAAAGATATGTATAGAAGAGAATTTTTTTAAAAACAACTGAGAGCATTTTGCCATGACACACCGAGGTTTAAAATTTCCAAGAGTTTATATAAATCAGTATTTCAGAGGTCAAAAGTATATTTTTAAACTTTTAATTTTCTGAATATTAAAATTGCTTGGAGAAATATTAACAACCACAGATATGCAGATGATACCATTCTAATGGCAGACAGAAAGTGAAGAACTAAAGAGCTTCATGAAGAGGGTGAAAGATGAGAGTGAAAGAAAAATCTAGCTTAAAACTCAGCATTCAAAAAACTAAGATAATGACATCTGGTCCCATCACTTCATGGCAAATAGATGGGGAGAAAATGGAAACAGTGACATATTTTATTTTCTTAGGCTCCAAAATCACTACAGATGGTGACTGCAGCCACAAAATTAAAAGACACTTCCTCCTTAGAAGAAGAGCTATGACAAACCTAGACAGTGTATTAAAAAGCAGTCAGCACTTTGCTGACAAAGGTCTGTATGTTCAAAGCTATGGTTTTTCCTGTAGTCGTGTATGGATGTGGGAGTTGGACCACAAAGAACACTGAGTACTGAAGAATTGAATTATGGTTTTTGAATTATGTTTTTGAATTATGGTGCTAGAAAAGACTCTTGAGAGTCCCTTGGACTGCAAGGAGATCAAATCAGTCAATCCTAAAGGAAACGAGTATTCATTGGAAGGACTGATGCTGAAGCTGAAGTTCCAATAGTTGGGCCACCTGTAGTGAAGAGCCAACTCATTGGAAAAGACCCTGATTCTGGGAAAGATTGAGGGCAGAAGGAGAAGTGGGCAACAGAGGATGAGATGGTTGGAGAATATCACTGACTTAACGCACTGGAGTTTGAGCAAGCTCTGGGAGATGGTGAGGGTCCGGACGCATTGCTGTGCTGCTGTCCATGGGGTCTCAGAGTCCGACACAACTTAGTGACTGAGCAACAAGAAACCGTTAGTTAATTTTATTAAATATTTACTCTACACAAGGCATTTTGCTAGACATTGGTGAACCAAGATGGAAAGAACATAGTCACTCCCATTTAGGTAGCAAGGAAGCATTGAAGTGAAGTTAAAGTCGCTCAGTCATGACTGACTCTTTGCGACCCCATGGGCTATACAGTCCATGGAATTCTCCAGGCCAGAATACTGGGGTGGGTAGCCTTTCCCTTCTCCAGGGGCTCTTCCCAACCCAGGTCTCCCACATTGCAGGCAGATTCTTTACCAGCCACAAGGGAGGCCAAGGAAGCATTGGTGTAAACTAAAGTTATGTGACGAGTGCTATGTGCTAGTTTTTAGCTGTGTAATGGATTGCCTTGAGCTTAACGACTTAAAACAACATACATTTACTTTTTCACAGTTTCTGTGGGTCAGAGTCTGGACACAGCCTAATGGGATCCTTTACTCAGAGACTCACCAGGCTGCAATGAAACTGTCAGCTGGGGCTGCAGGTTCGCCTGAGGTGCAAGTCCTCTTGCAAACTCACGTGGTTCTTGGCAGAATTCATTTCCTTGCAGCTACAGAGCTCATGGCAACTTGCTTCTTTGAGAGCAGTATATGGAAATCTCTGAGCTCAGGAGAGCCCTAAACCCTCTTTTAAAGAGTTCACCTGATTAAGTCAGGCTCACCTAAAGTTGTCCCTTTGATTAACTCAAAGTCGCTTGGTTAGGGATCTCTCTTTACATCAGCAAAGTCCCTTCACCTCACTACCTACTATCATCAGAGCAAGGTTATCCCATCATATTCACAGGTCCTGCTGAAACTCAAAGGGAGAGCTTCATACAAGGGTGTGGGTCACTAGATCTCATCTTCCAATCTTCCAATCTTAGCCACCACATACTGAAGCAGACATATTTAAGAAAGCATGTAGACCTTCCTGGTGGTCCAGTGGTTAAGATTTTGCCTTCCAGTTCAGGGATATGAGTTTGACCACTGGTCAGGGAGTTAAGATCCTTGATGTCTCGCAGCCAAAAACCCAAAATAGGAGCAACATTGTAACAAATGCAATATAGATTTTTAAAAATAGTATAGAAAAAAGAAAGCAGTGACAAATGGCTAGAGTCTAGTAATAGAGAAGCAGGGCAAAGAAAGTGTCCTGGGCACTGGTTAACTGGAACATGCCAGACTCCCTGATGCATGACAGTGCTACTTGGAGAGAAAATTCATTTCAGACTTTACGTAAACAAAGAGCCCCACAGCTGTGTGAGAAATGGGGTGCACCTAGAAGATCACAAGGGTACCCTATGCACGTAAATTCAAACACTGTGGTCATCAGCCTCAGCAAAGGGAAGATTTGGACAAGGGAACTCTCAAGTGGGAAACAATCCATACTTGAAGAATAGATCTTATTCTTTTTAAGTCACTGGCAGTCCTAGCTTGGATTTGTGTGGCAACAGATTATTTTGGAAAGTAAGGAAGCAACTGAAGCAGGGAAGGAGAGAACAGTGAATCCAAAATCTGTTTTGAGTCAGTTTCCTGTTTGAGGTCTTAGAAAACCTATGAAATAGAAATCAGATTTTTTTTTTCCTTTGGGGAATGAAGGAGGGAAGCATTGCTGTATTGGTTTTTAGCACTTGTTGGTCAGTGATGACCTGGGGTCTGAATGCCAAATGGGTGGTATTTGAGAAGGCTCAGGGTAGACTAAAGGGAGTGAAGGCTGTGACCTGAGGTGAAGTGTTTTCAAGTTGTACAAGTAAAAGACTGGTCAAAATTTGTGCAAGGTTGATGTCTGAAGGGCTGGGGATACAATGTGGGGAGGAGGTGATTTAAAAGAGTATGCAGTGGGGGAGTGATACATTGATCCCTTGAAAATATCATCTAAACTATGGACTTACTGAAATTTGCAAGCATGGGGGCATACACACTCAAACTGTACACACTTTGGATCATTCTTCTACCCCTAAAGCCCAAATGTGTACCCCAGAATAAAGACTTCTGGGTAATATGCTAGTTATAAAGAAAATACTTTTGACAATATTGTGTTCTTGTGGGAAACAAAAGATATACCTTCGTTAAATAATTGTTCCTTTCCCCGCTCTCTTTTAAAATATACTTCTATTCTTAAAAAATTCAGTTTAACACCTATTAATCCCCTCTTTAACAGGAAGGATAGGTATATTCTGAGTCCCTTCTGGGTCTCTAGTGATAGAATAAGGGGATAGGGAAGGTCCAGTTCAATTCAGTTCAGTAGCTCAGTCATGCCTGATTCTTTGCGAGGCCATGAACTTCAGCATGCCAGGCCTCCCTGTCCATCACCAACTCCTGGAGCCTACCCAAACTCATGTTCACTGAGTCGGTGATGCCATCCAACCATCTCATCCTCTGTCATCCCCTTCTCCTCCTGCCCTCAATCTTTCTCAGCATCAGGGTCTTTTCAAATGAGTCAGCTCTTCCAATCAGGTGGCCAAAGTATTGGAGTTTCAGCTTCAGCATCAGTCCTTCCAATGAATATTCAGGACTGATCTCCTTTAGGATGAACTGGTTGGATCTCCTTGCAGTCCAAGGGACTCTCAAGAGTCTTCTCCAACACCACAGTTCAAAAGCATCAGTTCTTCAGTGCTCAGCTTTCTTTATAGTCCAACTCTCACATCCATACCTGACTACTGGAAAAAGCATAGCCTTGACTAGACGGACCTTTGTTGGCAAAGTAATGTCTCTGCTTTTTCATATGCTATCTAGGTTGGTCATAACTTTCCTTCCAAGGAGTAAGCATCTTGTAATTTCATGGCTGCAGTCACCATCTGCAGTGATTTTGGAGCCTGAGAAAATAAAGTCAGCCACTGTTTCCACTGTTTCCCCATCTATTTGTCATGAAGTGATGGGACATGATGCCACGATCTTAGTTTTCTGAATGTTGAGCTTTAAGCCAACTCTTTCACTCTCCGCTTTCACTTTCATCGAGAGGCTCTTTAGTTCCTCTTCACTTTCTGCCATAAGGGTGTTGTCATCTGCGTATCTGAGGTTATTGATATTTCTCCTGGCAATCTTGATTCCAGCTTGTGCTTCATCCAGCCCAACATTTCTCATGATGTACTCTACATATAAGTTAAATAAGCAGGGTGACAATATACAGCCTTGATGTACTCCTTTTCTTATTTGGAACCAGTCTGTTGTTCCATGTCCAGTTCTAACTGTTGCTTCCTGATGTACATACAGGTTTCTCAAGAGGTAGGTCAAGTGGTCTGGTATTCCCATCTTTTTCAGAATTTTCCAGTTTATTGTGATCCACACAGTCAAAGGCTTTGGCATAGTCAATAAAGCAGAAATAGATGTTTTTCTGTAACTCTCTTCCTTTTTTAATGATCCAGTGGATATTGACAATTTGATCTCTGGTTCCTCTGCCTTTTCTAAAACCAGCTTGAACATCTGAAGTTCATGGTTAACATATTGCTGAAGCCTGGTTTGGAGAATTTTGAGCATTGCTTTGCTAGTGTGTGAGATGAGTGCAATTGTGCGGGTAGTTTGAGCATTCTTTGGCATTGCCTTTCTTTGGGATTGTAATGAAAACTGACCTTTTCCAGTCCTCTGGCCACTGCTGAGTTTTCCAAATTTGCTGACATATTGGAATTGCGTAAATTAACAAAGACCTAATATCTGAGACTGAATATTATGTTTTGAGGAAGTTTTCTATGATATAAGCCTTTTATATGTTTGCACCAAGGCATAACAAGGACAAAGATAATTTAGTTTCTAACTCTGATTTTGCTAATAATAATTTCTATAGACACAGGGACCTGTAAGATGATATTTACATGTTTAATCATTGTACATCAGTTTTATTCTATAATAGAGCCATCATCTGTGCTTTTATACAAACCAGCCCCCTCTGTCAGACTAGGAGGGAAAATGTGAAAATCTATCAGTGCAACTTCACAAAATTAAAAAGTCAAACAAAGCATTTTCCTTCTTAAGAAATGGATACAAAGAACTGCAGGCTCACTTACATCTAGATGAAATAACATATCCATTTGCAAGACAGAAAGAAATCCTGCTAAGATCTTGATGAAACGAAGGGAGAGTCATGTAAAAGGGAAAATAGATGAAAGTAAAGCATGGTAATACAGCAGTCAATAAATATAAATATATAGTCATGCCAAAAATAAGAAAACTGTTAAAAAACTATCAGATTTCCCCTTGAGACCACATCAGATGTCCAATGAAAAACAGCAAAGAGAGAAGAGAGCTCTCATATGTAATATGGATTCGAGTATTGATTTGTTGTGACTATTTGGTCTTCTGCACCTTTTGTGATGGGAGGAAATATTGAAAATTTGAAGATGCAAGAGTGGTTCAACCATTAGATGTACAATGATTTTAGAATCCATCAGAGAGACTATGAGAATTGCTATTCAAACTTCTGTTTTAGCTTCTGGATGTATATTATGAATGCTGCAACTGGTTAATAACACTACTCAAATCTTTCTCAAAACTCATTAACCGTGTATGAAAAAAAAAAGTGAAAGTGAAAGTCTCTCAGTCATGTCTGACTCTTTGTGACCCCAAGGACTTTAGCCCACCAAGCTCCTCTGTCCATGGCATTCTCCAAGCAAGAATACTGGAGTGGATAGCCATTCCCTTATCCTGAATTTTTTCCCCACCCATGGATCAAACCCAGGTCTCTTCTGAGCCACCAGGGAAGCCCCTTAACCCCATTAAAAAAGCCAAATTTCTTATCCAGATGATTGAGAATGCTGTTTGAATCTTCCTCCTCTTACCTGCCAATACTCCTTTGAGAACTGAGACTAACAGGACTAAAGAGTTTTGTGGAAGTGGAGGATTATATGGGAAATAAGTGCCCTTGGCTTGGGAAATGCTGAAGGAACATCCTTAGCACTCTTGGCTAAAGACATCGGCTTTCAAACCAAATTGTAGCAGCTGTTCTGATCACCTACATCACTTCCTTGAGATTGATCTTCAACTCAATTTGTCAGTGCATGAGAGAAATATTCCCATCTACACCTCTCAGCTGTGGATGCTGGAGCTCACATCTAAATAACTGTCCCATGTAGGTAATAAACCAAGCCATGTTACTCTCTAGGTATTATACAGGATGAATTGACATCCTTAGGTGAAAGGAAGATATTGTAGATGTTGGACATGATGAGAGAAAGACACTCAACTGTCTCACAAGGCAAATGAAACTTGACCAACTGCTATGAACTAAATGCTTGTATCTGCCCAGCAAATTCACAGTTGAAGCGTAATACCCAGTGTGATTGTTTTTGATGGTGGGCTTTAGGTAAAACTTAGGTTTAGATGAAGTCGCAAGAGTGGAGCCCCCATGATGGGTTCCACCATATGACAACAAGCTGACCATCTGCAAACCAGGAAGAGGACTCCTACTAGACATCAAATCTGCTGACACCCTGATTTCCACTTCTCAGTCTTCAGAACTGTGGGAAATAAGTATCTGCTATTTAAGCCACTCAGTCTACAGTATTTTGTTATATCAACCTAAACTGACTAAGGTACCAACTTTAGTTTATAGCAGGAAACATATTAAGGACTATTTTTATCAAGTACTTACTGAATATTGAACACCCTACTAAGTACTATGCATATTTTAATTCCAAACCTCCTTATAGTCATTAGTATTTTTACTTTAAACCTATTGTGTCAATTTTTAAGATGTGTTTCTTGTAGACATGTATATATTAAACGTTATTTATATTTGCATACTTCCCTCATTTCATGCAAAGACGGGCTCAATAAAGGACAGAAATGGTATGGACCTAACAGAAGCAGAAGATATTAGGAAAAGGTGGCAAGAATACACAGAAGAACTGTACAAAAAGATGTTCACAACCCAGATAATCATGATGGTGTGATCACTCACCTAGAGCCAGACGTCCTGGAATGTGAAGTTAAGTGGGCCTTAGAAAGCATCACTATGAACAAAGCTAATGGAGGTGATGGAATTCCAGTTGAGCTATTTCAAATCCTAAAAGATGATGCTGTGAAAGTGCTGCACTCAATATGCCAGCAAATTTGGAAAACTCAGCAGTGGCCAGAGGACTGGAAAAGGTCAGTTTTCATTCCAGTTGCAAAGAAAGGTAATGGCAAAGAATGCTCAAACTACCACACAATTGCACTCATCTCACACACTAGTAAAGTAATGCTCAAAATTCTCCAAGCCAGGCTTTAGCAGTACATGAACCGTGAACTTCCAGATGTTCAAGCTGGTTTTAGAAAAGGCAGAGGAACCAGAGATCAAATTGCCAACATCCACTGGATCATCGAAAAAGGAAGAGAGTTCCAGAAAAACATCTATTTCTGCTTTCTTGACTATGCCAAAGCCTTTGACTGTGTGGATCACAATCAACTGTGGAAAATTGTGAAAGAGATGGGAATACCAGACCACTTGACCTGCCTCTTGAGAAACCTGTATGCAGGTCAGGAAGCAACAGTTAGAACTAGACATGGAACAACAGACTGGTTCCAAATAGGAAAAGGAGTATGTCAAGGCTGTATATTGTCACCCAGCTTATTTGACGTCTATGCAGAGTACATCATGAGAAACACTGGGCTGGAAGAAGCACAAGCTGACATTAAGATTGCCAGGAGAAATATCAATCACCTCAGATATGTAGATGACACCACCCTTATGGCAGAAAGTGAAGAGGAACTAAAAAGCCTCTTGATGAAGGTGAAAGAGGAGAGTGAAAAAGTTGGCTTAAAGCTCAACATTCCAAAAACGAAGATCATGGCATCATGTCCCATCACTTCATGGCAAATAGATAGGGAAACAGTGGAAACAGTGTCAGACTTTATTTTTTGGGCTTCAAAATCACAGCAGATGGTGACTGCAGCCATGAAATTACAAGATGCTTACTCCTTGGAAGGAAAGTTATGACCAACCTAGATAGCATATTAAAAAGCAGAAACATTACTTTGCCAACAAAAGTCCATCTAGTCAAGGCTATGGTTTTTCCAGTGGTCATGTATGGATGTGAAAGTTGGACTGTGAAGAAAGCTGAGCACCAAAGAATTGATGCTTTTGAACTCTGGTGTTGGAGAAGACTCTTGAGAGTCCCTTGGACTGCAAGGAGATCCAACCAGTCCGTTCTAAAAGAGATCAGTCCTGGGTGTTCTTTGGAAGGAATGACGTTAAAGCTGAAACTCCAGTACTTTGGCCACCTCATGTGAAGAGTTGACTCGTTGGAAAATACTCTGATGCTGGGAGGGATTGGGGGCAGGAGAAGAAGGGGACGACAGAGGATGAGATGGCTGTATGGCATCACTTACTCGATGGGTGTGAGTTTGAGTGAACTCTAGGAGCTGGTGATGGACAGGGAGGCCTGGCATGCTGCGATTCATGGGGTCACAAATTGTCAGACATGACTGAGCGACTGAACTGAACTGAACTTCCCTCATAGCTTAGTTGGTAAAGAGTCTGTCTGCAATGTAGGAAACCCAGGTTTGATTCCTGGGTTGGGAAGATCCCCTGGAGAAGGAAATGGCCACCCACTCCAGTATTCTTGCCTGGAGAATCCCATAGGCAGAGGAGCCTAGCGGGCTACAGTCTATGGGGTCACAAGAGTAGGACACAACTTTGTGACTAAACCACCACTAGGTTTGATAAAGGCTTGAAAAGATTTTACTTTTAATGTAATGATTGATGTGATTACGTTTAAATTATCATTTTGCTGTCCATTGTCTTGTTTGGTCCCTCTGTTCTTTTCTTTTTTCTATTTTTCAACCTCTTTCTGATTAAGAGAATTTTTATGATTCCACTTTATTAATTTTCTTGGCTTATTACCTGTAACTGTTTTATTATTTTAGTGGTTATATTATGGTTCACTGTGTACAACTTTAACAAATCACAGTATACATCCAGGTGGTTTTATATAATTCCATGTATGATGTAAGAAGCTTACAAGAGTACACTTTAATTTCTCCTCCCCGAACCTCAGTACTCTTGTCACACATTTTACATATATTTATATTATAAACTCCATACTAACCTGTTATTTTTTTGTTTGCATAATCAATTGCCTTTCAGACTGATTTAAATGATATTGAAAAGGTACATTTTTACACATGTGAAAATCATTTCCAGTGTTTTTCTTTGCTTTGTATACGTTCATCTTTCTCTCTCATATCATTTTTCTTCTATCTGAAGCACTTTAATATTTCTCATAGGTTTATTGGTAATTAATTCTTACAGCCTTTTTATATATGAAAGATCTTCACTTCACCTTTATTTTTGAAAGATATTTTTCCTGAGCATTGCATTGTTGGCAAGCTCAGGGTCACAGTGGTAGCCACAGTTTGCAGTATAAAAGACATACATGGAACAGATTTTTCTGCAATAAACCTTTGTGCTTCATTTTTTCTACTATTCTCTTCCTCATTTTATTGTGTTTTATTCTAATGTTTCTTATAGTATGAATGAAAAGGAAGACTATTTTTAAAGGCAGAGTATATTTCAGTTCAGTTCAGCTCAGTCGCTCAGTCGTGTCCGACCTTTTGCAACCACATGGACTGCAGCACGCCAGGCCTCCCTGTCCATCACCAACTCCTGGAGCCTACCCAAACTCACGTCCATTGAGTTGGTGATACCATCCAACCATCTCATCCTCTGTCGTCCCCTTCTCCTCCTGCCCTCAATCTTTCCCAGCATCAGGGTCTTTTCAAATGAGTCAGATCTTTGCATGAGGTGGCCAAAGTATTGGAGTTTCAGCTTCAACATCAGTCCTTCCAATTAACACTCAGGACTGATCTCCTTTAGGATGGACTGGTTGGATCTCCTTGCAGTCCAAGGGACTCTCAAGAGTCTTCTCCAACAACACAGTTCAAAAGCATCAGTTCTTTGGCGCTCAGCCTTCTTCACAGTCCAACTCTCACATCCATACATGACTACTGGAAAAACCATAGCCTTGGCTAGATGGAGAGTATATTTAGTCTTTTCCAAATAATTTCTTAGATTAAAAGTTTCCATCAACTTTCAAAATGTATATATGAAGATAGTATAGTATTGACATAATGATAGACATGCAAATCAATGAAACAGAATTGAGAGTTGAGAAATAAGCTCATATGGTCAATTGATATTAAACAGAGGTACTAAGACAACTCAGTGGGGATAAAAACAGTTATTTCAATAAATAGTACTGAGAAAACAGAATGTCCAAATTTAAAAAGATGAACTTTGCCCTTATCTCCATATAGAAAAATATTCTGTATACACCAGATGGAAAAATTAACTAAAAATGGATCTGAAATTGAAATGCAAGAACTGAAATTATACATATTTTATAATAAAACATAATAAAAATGAGACTTTGGATTAGACAAAAACTTCTTAGATATGATACCAAAAGCATGATAAATTAAGGAAAAAATTGCTAAATTAGACATCATCAAAATCATCATCAAAATAAAAAGCTGGTACTTCAAAAGTAAAGAAGTTTTGCTGTTTTTTATCTGAGCTTTTAAGAAAAACCTCAGATAAAATTTTTTTCAAATCACATAACTGATAAAGGACTTGTATAAAGAATATATAATTAATGTTTATAATTCAATAATTATACAAATAACCCAAGAAATAAATGGACAAAAGACTTCAGTAGACATTTCATTGAAGAAGACACAAGAATGACTAATAAATGTATGAAAAGATGTTCAATGACATCGTTAGTCATTAGAGAGTTGCTAGGCAAAAACATGATGATACATCATTACACCCATTAAAAAGCCTACAATCAATAAGAAAGATGATAATTATTGGCAAGGGTGTGAAAAAATGGAAACCCTCTTAAATTACTGATGAAAATATAAAATAGTGCAGCTAATTTGAAAGCAGTTGGGCCATTTCTCAAAGTGTTAAACCTATAGTTACAATGTGACCCAGTAATTCCATTCCTAGGCATATGTCCACCCAAAGAGAAGTCAAAATAGGTGACCAAAAGGAATCATACACAAATATTCATAGCAGCGTTATTCATAATAGCCCCAAAGTGGGAAGAACCCAAATAGCCACAAAAATAGAGAAACAAAATGTGGCACATCCATACAATGAATATTATCAAGCAATAAAATGGAATAAGCTTTCGGTATACGCTATTACATGCTGCTGCTGCTGCTAAGTCGCTTCAGTCGTGTCCGACTCTGTGTGACCCCATAGACAGCAGCCCACCAGGCTCGTCCATCCCTGGGATTCTCCAGGCAAGAACACTGGAGTGGGTTGCCATTTCCTTCTCCAATGCATGCATGCGTGCTAAGTCGCTTCAGTCATGTCCGACTCTGTGCGACCCTATGGACAGCAGCCCACCAGGCTCCTCTGTCCACAGGATTCTCTAGGCAAGAATACTGGAGTGGGTTGCCATTTCCTTCTCCGCTATCACATGAAAGAACCTCAAAAACATTAGACTAATTGCCAGAAGCCAGACATACAAAGCCATGTATTGTATGATTCCATTTTTATGACATGTACAGAAAAATTAAATATCTGGAGACAGAAAGTGAGTTAATGGTTATCCAGGGCTGAAGGTAGGAATAGGGATGAACCATCAATGGATAGAGGGGACCTTACTGGGGTGATAAAAAGTTTCAAAAATGGGTTATAGTGATGGCTTCACAGTTCAGTAAATTTACTAGAAATCATTGAATTATAAACAAAGTAAGTAAATTTTATGATATGTAAATGATACATTTCAGAAGAGTTAATTAAAGACTTCAATATGTATCATTAACGAAAGACACTTCAGTTGGGAACACTTGGCACTTGTAGATCCGCAACAGACAAACCAGGAGGATGGCACCCTCCCAGAGTAGACCTGAGTGCCAGGTCTATTCCTGATATAGGAGCAGTTCTGACAGTCCAGCAGTGTTGGTTTAGTGGGGTTCTGTTATTTTTGAACCACCATGTTTCTGAAGCATCATATGACATCTGTATAAACAAACTCCTCTAAACCAGTCAGATGAATATACGAGTCAGGGTCCCCCCATGGCCAAGAATGGATAATCAATACGTCAGACCACATTTATCTCAAGTGAGTAAAATCAGAGTGACTTGAAAGTAATGAATGATTATACTTGAGTACTAGAGCTTGTCTGCTTGAGGTTATTTTGATGATGCTTCAGATATTTATGGAAACAGGGAATCTTTCTTTTCTTAGCTTAAATTTGAGTAACAACATTTTTGGTAGCATCCCAAGGAATTCTGTGCCATCAGGCTGTTCTTGATTCTTTGTAAGGACACTGGGCACTTACAGACTTTTGGTGAGGTCAAAAATAAAATGTATGAGACAGTCCAGGAACATATCAAAATAAAACATTCTATAATTTTCCTTCAAAAAATAAAACACCTTATTCATGTGATAATTTGTTCTCTCCACTATATTCACCCAGCATCTGATTGTTATTGTTGTTGTAAAAAAAAAAACAAACAAACAGGACTTAAAATATTATAATGGGGCTTCCCAGGTGGTGCATCTCCAATACAGGAGAAATAGGAGACACAGGTTCAATCTCTGAGTAGGAAAGATACCCTGGAGAAGGAAACGGCAACCTTGAATTTATGCCTTGCTTATAGTCTTAGAGGACTATATTATAAGCTCTAAGAAAAGGAACTGGGTCATATTCATCTTTGTATCCCAAGTACTTGACTAAAGATTTGAACATAGTAAATGCTCAGCATATATTTGGTAAGTGGTAACTAAATACTTTGCCAACAAAGGTCCGTCTAGTCAAGGCTATGGTTTTTCCAGTGGTCATGTATGGATGTGAGAGTTGGACTATAAAGAAAGCTGAGCACCAAAGAACTGATGCTTTTGAACTGTGGTGTTGGAGAAGACTCTTGAGAGTCCCTTGGACTGCAAGGAGATCCAACCAGTCCATCCTAAAAGTGTTCATTGGAAGGACTGATGTTGAAGCTGAAACTCCAATACTTTGGCCACCTGATGAGAAAAGCTGACTCATTTGAAAAGACCCTGATGCTGGGAAAGATTGAGGGCAGGGGGAGAAGGGGATGACAGAAGATGAGATGGTTGGATGGCATCACCGACTAGATGGACATGGGTTTGTGTGGACTCCAGGAGTTGGTGATGGACAGGGAAGCCTGGCATGCTGTGTTTCATGGGGTCACAAAGTGTTGGACATGACTGAGCGACTGAACTGAACTAAGTGACTTAGTCCTCTTCCTTGATCAATTCTCTGCCATAATAATCAACAGCATTTATTTCTTCATTCACTCATTCATTTAACAATATTTGCCAAGTACCTACTCTCAGTTCCCCAATCCTTCCTTCTCCCCACCACCTACTCTCAGCCCTCAACAGCCCCTAATCTGTTTCCTGGCTCTACAGACTGGCCTAGTCTGAACTTTCATGTTAATGGAATCACATAAAATATCTTTTGTGTCTGATTCTTCTCATCTAGCACAGTGTTTTTGAGGGTCATTCATGTTGTAGCATGTATAAGCATGCCATTTCTTATCATTGCCAAATAGTATTTGATGGATAGATTTACTAATTTTGATTTATTTATTCATCAGCTGATGGACATTTGCGTTGTTTACACTTTGTGGCTGTAATGAATAAGGCTGCTATGAATATTTGTGTGCAAATTCTGTGTAAACATACCCTTTCACTTTCCTTGAATAGGTACCTAAAATGGAGTTGCTGGGCTATATGGTTACTCTAGGTTTAACATTTTGAGAAATCATCCAATTGTTTTCCAAATAAATGTTCTATTTAACATTCTCAGGAGTAATGTATGAAGGTTCTAATTTCTCCATCCCTGTGCCAATACTTGTTATTGTCTATTTTTTTTAATTTAAACACTTTTTAAAGGAAGATTAATTTAATGATGAAAACAATGCATTTCAAGTACATACATTTTGAATATATGTAGAATTAGATACAAACAGATCTTAATTTTGCCAAATAAATATATTGCCTATTAATGTTGTGGGGCATATTTTTGTAATTTTTTCTTAAAAAGCATTTCAAAAATCCTGATTGTGATAACACTGAATCTCTAGCTTTTATCAAAGGTAAATTTAAAGAAGGGACTGTATCATCAAAAAAAGAAATATAGCAAACATTACTTACTACTTATGCAAGAAGATGTTAATTGCTTCATTATAGTATCTCCTTTGGGCTTCCCTGGTGGCTCAGACAGTAAAGAATCTGCCTGCAGTGCAGGAGACCTGGGATCAATCTCTGGGTAGGGAAGATCTCCTGGAGAAGGGAATGGCTACCCACTGTAGTATTCTTGCCTGGAAATCACATGGACAGAGGAGCCTGGTGGGCTACAGTCCATGGTGTCGGAAAGAGTTGGACACAATTAAATGACTATCAACAACAACAAAAACTGATTGTATAAATGAGACTTAGAGTAAAGAAAACCATAGAATATTTGATGGTCTCTACAGAGACCACCCTGATAGGAACTGAGGGATGAAGATAGAACTATAACTTATTGTGACTGACTTTTGTAACTGCAATGTTTAACACAAATTGAATTGTCAACTGAACTGTTAAGTTTTAAAAGGTTATCATATTCATCAGTGATCATGTTTTATTTTATCTTTGTTCTGTTTATTCTTTAATATATCTCTCAAGTAGTTTCCTTGGACACTATTCTAGATCATTTCAATTTTTGAACAAGATCCCCATCAAGTGATTGATCACTCTAAAATAGTGAAAACAAGCAAAGAAACAGAAAAACAGATTGTTCCTGCCTTATCTGTAAGGCTGGGTCTCCAGTGTGGATCACATTGGTAATATCCTGATTCACATTGCAAAATCATATCTACTTTTTGGGTTTAATCGGGATCATATTTAAATCTCTTTAAGTACTTCTCCCTTCCAAATGCTTCTTCCCAGATGTACTGCATTATTAATGGAATGGAATTAAATATAGAGGTTTTAAAATGAACCTGCTTCCAAATATATTAGACTTCATCTTCCCACTTGGACAGTCTTTCTTTCATGATATTGCTGTTTTTCACAAGTCCTTTTGCCCCTCTTCTTTATCTTCTCTTTTGTTCATGTTATCTACCCAATTACTACCTCTTACAACTTAACTGGTACTCTATGTTGCTTCTAGTATTTCCAGTTAAGACCTAAGATGTGTCTAATACTGATCTTTCTAGTGTTCCTGGAAGACTCCTTCTAAACGGATAAACTGCTATATATTATGATCACAGATTCTCTCTGTCCTTTTTCTTTTCTTTTTTCTGAGCAAGGCACAGAAAAGTCACATTCCAAACCACTGTCATTACTCATTTCCCAGCTATTCTGAATTAATTTCCCCACCAATACAATCTATCAAATTGTTTACTCTAATTAGGAGCTTTGCCTTTGTGTGTTGATGAACCTCAGAGGGAAGGGGACCCTGGTATCATAGGCACTCCGGGTGTTTGTGCATGGAAATGGAACATAGTAAAGGAGAAAGAAGAAATAAAATCTGATGGCAGACGAAAAATTCTATACACAAATCAGTATGAGCTTACTCTTTAGCTAAAATGATTTGTTCTAGGAACAAACTTAGCAGGTCAGCCAAGTAATTTGTTCAACAAGAGTTTCTGGAATGAATTTTAAGGAAAACAAAATCACAGGGTATTGTCTTTAAACTACCATGTTCTGGGATTTGTCATCGTCATTATCAAAAAAAACTGTCAAAGAAGACACAGAATTCCTTACAGACTCTGTCTTTTGCCTCTAGGATTTAAAATCTAAGAATCCTTTTAGAACAATCATCACTTTTTCTTTCTTCACTCAGATGTCTATCCCTTCTTCTTTTAATCTTGAGCACAGTATTGCACATTGAAATACAGTAAGCCTCACTGTGACAGTAATCTGTGTTACCTGGGTCATTTTTCCTGATTTATCTTCTCACGGGTCAAAAATATTGAGTAGCAAAAACTGCATAGCTCCCAGAGGATTCATGTTTCACTTTCAACAATATCTGAAAGGGGTCTCTAACTTGAGAAACTGACCAAGGAAGATGTTGAGAAGACACTGAACCCCCATTCTGTAAGTGCAAACTATATGGAAACCAGTGAAAAATAGCTAAGGTATATCTTGGGCTTGCTACATGTAGGCACCCTGCTAATTGAGCTTTATATGATATCTTTAATCCTCACAACAGTCCTATAGGTTAAGTATTATTATCCCTGTCTAACAGTGGGTAAGGAAAACTGAGTCTTAGAAAACAAGTAATCAACCCAAGGTTGGAAGGCTGGTGCTGCTGGACCTAGTGGGTAAAGATGGGGGGCGTGGGGGGGCGTGGGGGGGGTGGGGGGGGTGGGGGGGGGCGGGGGCGGTGCCAAACGCCCTACAGTGCATAAGACAGGCTCCACAACAAAGAATTTTTCATCCCAAACTGGCAATAATGCTGAAGTTGAGACCTGTTCTTACCCTGAATTTTAGTTAACCTTAGAAAGGATGAGGAACGTGATAATAGCAGTGTCGCTAGTAAACTTTTAGTCATTACACAGAAACGGGATAATTCAGATTCAGCTTGCCCTGATGTTTTCTTCAGACTGCTCCAGTGTGTTCTATGAGGTCTGTTTCTTGTTTCTGGATGCATATTACTGGATTTTGGTTTCTCTCAGGCAGTTGCTCCATGTGCAAGCTTTGAAAGTAAAGCCTTTTATCACGGATTCCTGTGACAGGCTTGACTTTCTTGCAGCGTGTTCTGCAAAATACTGCAGAGCTCTCTCTACCCTGAGTTTATCAAGCCTAGGATCTTTCTAGTGGCTATTTTCCTTCTTTCTTTCTTTCTTTTTTTAAACTGGAGGATAATTGCTTTACAATATTGTGTTGGTTTCTGCCATACACCAACATGAATTAGCCACAAGTATACATATATCCCCTCCCTCCTGAAACCCTCTCCTATCTCTCCCTGTCCCATCCCTCTAGGTAGTCAAAGAGCACTGGGTTGAGCTCCCTGTGTCACATAACAAATCCCCACTTGCTATCTCTTTCACATATTGTGATATATATGTTTCCATGCTATTCTCTCAATTCATCCCACCTCTCCTTCCCCCCACTGTGTCCACAGTTCTGTTCTCTATGTCTGCATCTCCATTGCTGCTCTGCAAATAGGTTCAACAGTACCATCTTTCTAGATTCCATATGCATGTGTTAATACACAATATTTGTCTTTCTCTTTCTGACTTACTTCACTCTGTATAATAGGCTCTAGGTTCATCTACCTTATTAGGACTAACTCAAATGCATTTTTCTTTATAGCTAAGTAATATTCCATAATATGGAAATTATTTTAAAGGCTAGAAATAGAACTATCACATGACCCAACAATCCCACTACTGGGCATATACCCTGAGCCAACCATAGTTGAAAGAGGCTCAAATACCCCAACTTTCGTTGCAACACTTTTTACAATAGCTAGGATACAGTGGCTATTTTCTGTTTGCTTATTCTGAGCCATTGGGTGGCGGGTAGCTGTAAAATCACTTGGAGAGAATATTTTCCCAGCATAGTATCTATACTTAAAACCTATCTTGCATTTGGGCAATGCTGTCTTACAAACAGCCTCCAGATGAACAACCCGGGACAACACTGTGAAATCTTATGTCAGTTTCATTTGGGCCAGCCTTATATGCCATCAGTAATATGATCCTTCCCCCATGACATACCTCTTAATAGAGCTGTTCATAGATAACAAATCAGTATTGCAGACTTGGAAGATTATTTCAATATGACTTAGAAAAGGCATGACAGTGTGATCTGAGTCACTATACATCTTTCTATACTTTGCCTACTGGAGTGGAAACTTATTGAGAGTAGGAACTGAAGTTTTCGGAGGTCATGTGCAGACTTGAATGTAGTAGAGCTCTAGGAGCATTTAATAATAATACTATTTCCATCAGACAATTATCAGATATTCCTTTCCGATTATTTTTATAACAGTCTGGGGCATTTAGATAAAAGAAATATGATGACAGCTTGGAGGGGATTCAGAATGAAGCAATAAAAATGAGTGAATGGTTAGGGGCAAGAGGGAATCAGTTACGTGCTGGCTAAACAAGAATGGAAGAAAGAAAGGCTAATGAAAAATGAAAGACATGTGTGTCTAGCAGCAAACTGCTTAGCTGTTGATAGGTTATTGAATAGACAGCTACTACCCCTGGAGCCATATATATTGGGATTAACTGAGCTTTCTTTTGCCCTCTCTACAGTTGAATTCCCTTGCCCCAATTCTAACTTAATTGCTCCGCAAAGAATCGTTCACTGAACTTGGTAAGAGTCAAGGCATTACCCAAGATTTTGTGAGGATACACTTCCTTACTGTTTTTAAAAGCCTTGACATCACTCCAAAGCTAGTGAAAATAATTTTTTCCTAATAAGAATTTCAGTTCTCTCACTCATTCCCATGGAATCTTGAAGGGATTGTGGACCATGTGATATAAACATGGAGAATGTGGTCAAGAAGAGAAGAGATACCGTGTCAGTATCTATCTTGGAGAACAGATAGGTAAGACTTGGAGATATGAATTCTGCCCTATTGGCCAAGGATCTGCATCTCTGTGTTGATTTGAGCACATCAAAAATACTGTGGAATTCTGAGCTCCATATTATAAGAGGGGTATTGACATCAAAGAAGGAGAACTCAAGTAAAAAGAATTTGAAGATGCAAATAAAGGAAATGTGGATGATTAGCCAAAGAAAAACTGATGGAAAAATTATAACCACCTTGAATGTCTTTGTCAGAAGAACAGTCAGACAAAATGGAACTTTGGTCTTTCATAGAATAAAGAACAGTGGTCAATAGGCAGGAGTTTCAACAAGATGAATTTCTGATTAACATAAGGGAGAAACGACCAATAACAGGCAGTACCATAATGGGAAGACAGATTGTAGAGAGTGATGGTCATTTGAAGGATCAAGCTGAAACTGAATGATTATCTGTTAGATTCATAAGTGAGATATATGTATAGGTAGAGAGGGACTAAAATATCGTTAATTTTTTATTTTTAATTGGAGTAAAATTCCTTTACAATGTTATGTTAGTTTCTGCTATACAACAACATGAATCAGCCATAAGTATAAATATATCCCCTCTCTCTTGAGCTTTCCCCCTGCCCCAAACCCCTCTAGGTCATCACAGAGCTCTGAGCTGAGCTCCCTGTGCTAACAGCAATTTCCCACTAGCTATCTATTTTTATACATGGTATATATGTCAATGCTACTTTCTCAGTTCATCCCACCTCTCCTTAACCTGCTGTGTCCACAATTCTATTCTCTACATCTGCATCAATATTCCTGTCTTGCAAATAGGATCATTTGTACCATTTTTCTAGTCCATAAATATACGTTAATATATGATAGTTAATTCTTTTCTAATGATAAGGTACTTTAATTGCATTGAGCAGATTTATTTTGCAATTAAACCAAAATAAATGATTGATAGACATTCATTTGTTGCCTACACACATTTATCCATGTTTTGCTCCTACGGAAATGCATTAGGATTAGTTATATATGGGGAGCCATAAGGGGACATAAATCCTCAATTTTTATTCTAAAATACATATTAAATCTCACCACCACACCCATATATACAACTTTTATCTCCACCGTCTCTCTTTTAATTCTGCTTTCATCAATTCTCCCCTGGATTCTTACAATAGCATCTGAATTACTGTTTTCTCCATATTCTCTCCCTTTCAACCCATCTTCCCCAATAATACCAAACAAATTCAGGGAGATAGTGAAGGACAGAGAAGCCTGGCATGCTGCAGTTCATGGGGTTGCAGAGAGTTGGACATGACCTGGCGACTGAACAACAGCAACAACAACTGGTATGACAGATTTGGCCCAGTGGACCCCTCCGTTAATACATACTGATGGCTTCTAACTGCCTATAGAACACAGCTTCTGAACACTGGAGGTCCCTGCTCCGGAACCCTGCCCCTCACACCTGCTTATCTATTGCTGTCCTTCCACTGGAAATGTTTCCTCCAGCAGTCACCTGGATCAACTGTAATCTCTGCAGAGGAAATGCTACCCTACATTTTTCAGACTTTGTAAATAATGTTTCAACAGTTTTGAATGCCCTTCTCCAACTCTGTCCACTTTGCCCAACTTTATTTTGCAGTCATCAAACGACGATCTTTTAAAAAACAAGCTCCCTATATAATTACTCTGTTTCATCTCTCCAACCATGTATTCTCAAGACTACCAAACTAAGATGGAAAAGAAGAAATAAACACAGTTATTTAGTTGAACTGTCTTCTATACAACCTATTTCTTGATAAGTTCTCTTTAATTTCCTGCATTCTTAAGTATGAAGTCTAGCACCTATTTTTATCATTGTGTTTTGAACATTTTATTAAAATGTGCTGTTCTCCATGGTAATTATCAGATTTTTTTCATACTTAAGAACTGTGGTAATATAGTATTCTTTCTTATGAAAAACAATTACCAACTCATAAATATTAATCTTATTTTCCTTTTTCCAAGAGCCCTGATCAAATGCAGAGTATGCTTTCTGATGTCAGCCTAGTGAAAATGCCTCTGCCTCTAAAATACTAAAAACAGGCTATTTTGCATATCCAAAATGGACAGCACACAATTTTATTTACAGTGTGTCCAGTTACACAGCATTCATCATCCTTGATATGTAATTTGTATAATATATTTCACTGGTGGTATGTGCATGCTCAGTTGTGTCTGATTCTTTGCAAGCCCATGGACTGTAACCCACCAGGAACCTTTGTTAATGGAATTTTCCAAGCAAGAAGATCAGAGTAGGTTGCAATTTCCTATTCCAGGGAATCTTCCTGACCCAGAGATTGAACCTGTGTCTCCTGCGTTGACAGGCAGATTCTTTACCACTGTGCCACCTGGAAAGCCCTTGTACATTTCAGTTCAGTTCAGTTCAGTCGCTCAGTCGTGTCCGACTCTTTGCGACCCCATGAATCACAGCACACCAGGCCTCCCTGTTCATCACCCTCTCCCGGAGTTCACTCAGACTCAAGTCCATCGAGTCCGTGATGCCATCCAGCCATCTCACCCTGGGTCGTCCCCTTCTCCTCCTGCCCCAAATCCCTCCCAGCATCAGAGTCTTTTCCAATGAGTCAACTCTTCTCATGAGGTGGCCAAAGTACTGGAGTTTCATCTTTAGCATCATTCCTTCCAAAGAAATCCCAGGGTACATTTCAAGTATATTTTAAATACAAACCTTTGCATAGTGCACATTTAAAAATGGATCTGGCATCCTTTATGTAAAACCACATACAGGTGTCATACTTTTTGGTAACCTACCATAAAAGAAATTCCATAAAGATGAGTTTAGTCTGATAACTGGAACCCCCAATAGTACATAATCATAATCCAAGCTTTAATGCAATACTGTTTAGGAATTGAGTTGGCACCAGGGAGACTAAGTCCTCAGTCAATATTTGAAAATTAGAGCTGTTGTGTGAAATGAAGTGCTAACCTGGAGAGCTGCCAGATGCTGAAAGCCCGCATGCAGGAGCCGTAGCTGAGAAAATAAGAGTTTCCAAACGAAGCCAATCAGAGCATCCGGAGGAAAGCTTGTCTCGTTGTCATGTCATGGAAAGGCTTCGAGTCTGAACGCAATCCTTTTCTTGCTGTCTTTCCCTGTCTGTCCATAGATTCTTTAGCCCAGAGTTCCTGTTTCCCTGTGTGAATTTATGATTTACGTGAGCAGCTCTTTGGAGCCAAGGAGAAAAAAAAGACACGATTAGTTTTTAGACAGTAGTGGCTGGGGACTTGGTTTTTCTCTGTTAAGTGCCACGTCATTGTACAAGATGCAGAAACAAAACAAACCCAAAGTGTAAAAACCAAGTCTGTTTTAGAATCGGTAGAGCCTGAGGCTAACGATGTGACCAAAGCTAAAGATTCAGATGAAAATATTGAACACACTTTCCAGAGGAAGCATATGGGTGCCGTGCATGTACGCTTTCTCTCCCCTCCAGTACAAAGTCTTCATCTCCTTTTCCTCTTAAGTACCTTTGTACTTAAACACTGAAGTACCGCAGATCGTACGTCTTCTTGGGGAAGAGATCAGAGATGAGACACTGATATTACCTCAGTCTCAGTTCAGCAAGGAAAACAGAGCCCGTGCATGGTAATTCAGTAGTGAAAGTGAAGTCGCTCAGTTGTGTCCGACTCTTCACAACCCCATGGACTGCCTGCCAGTTTCCTCCATCCATGGGATTTTCCAGGCAAAATTACAGGAGTGGGTTGCCACTTCCTTCTGGGATTAGAGACAGAAATGTTGGAGGAACCAAACAGCGAAACAGGGAACTTTAAGACAACTCAGAGATCAACAGCAGCAAAATGCAGCTACAACCCCAAAGGCTGAAAGATATGGGGACGAGATCTTAGACAGTGACCTTTGCAGTGGAAATTTAAAATGAGACTTCTCTGAAGCAGGGACCACGGAAGGAGATGCTTTTTGGCAGGAAATACCTGGGGAGACAGTCCCTGTCAGGTGCTAGACAGGGTTGGGAAGGGCTGAAACGGGTCAGGAAAGAAGTTTCGCTTCTCTTACCCTCCATTCTTCTTCCAGTGCCTCCCACCGGCCAAACTTGGCTGGAAGCCAAGGGCAAGGAATCCTGGAAAATGTATTTCTGGGGTTCAGTCCCCTAAAATGCAGAACAGAACTGCAAAGGTGGGGAAACAGAGCTGAGAACAAACTGGCAAATCACTGCCAAAGTTGAAAACCCAATCAGAATAAATTCTTATAAATGGGTAGGTTGGCAATAATTTGATTTATAGGTTTCTTTCCCTAACACTGCCTTTTGATGTAGAAATTTTAATCTCATAGAGAAAGACTAAGACACAGGGATAAGCAATACAGAGTTAATCTGCCTCCAGTGACAATCTTCTGGCCATGATGAGTTCCTGAACTCCTAAATCAGCCTACCAGGCAAGTTTTGAATAAAATTCACAATGTGCTATGTGAGATGGAGGGGATGGTGAGGAGGGAATGGGGGATTCTGTGGGGGAGTCAGTCAACATAAGCTCAAAAGTGAAATGTCAAATTATGCAAGACTTCACAAAATGAAGTGTTCCATTCTACTGTCTAGACCAAGGGCTTAAAGAACTAACAAACAAACAAACAAAGAAATACCCAGAAAAGAAGAAAGCAAGACCTCATACAGGAGAAGGTTTCTGAGCTGTGTTAAAGAAGCACATTCAATTAATTAAGAGGAGAATAAAATGTTAGGTATTCCAGGTAAACTTTAAAAAGTAAAGGCAGGAATGAAGCTGGTCTTTTTTTTGAGTCAATGTGGTAGTCATCCTGATTAGAAAAGAGTATACAAACTTGGGAGCCTGGCAGATAAAGGTAATTGATTATTTGCATGGAGTTAGAAGGCAATGGCAATCCACTCCAGTACTCTTGCTTGGAAAATCCCACGGCGGAGGAGCCTGGTGGGCTGCAGTCCATGGGATCGCTAAGAGTCGGACATGACTGAGTGACTTCACTTTCACTTTTCACTTTCAGCATTGGAGAAGGTAATGGCAACCCACTCCAGTGCTCTTGCCTGGAGAATCCCAGGGACAGGGGAGCCTGGTGGGCAGCCGTCTATAGGGTCACACAGAGTCGGACACGACTGAAGCGACTTAACAGCAACAGCAGTAGAGGATTAGTAGAAAGACTAAAACATCATATAAGTTAGCAGCTTCTTTTTTTATGGTTTTGCTTCCCCTAAACACAAACATCAGTAACCATGGCTATGATTCAGAGATGGGGAGGCAAGTGGTATTACTACCACATTTCCCCCCACCCTTCTCTCCCACATAGAGAATCATGGATCTAAGGCATCTTCCTGCACAATCAACTTCATTTTTTTCCAAGTATGTGTCATACTGACCTTAAGAAGCTTTAAAATAGATAACCAACTACAACCTACTGTATAGCATAGGGAACTCTGTTCAATATTCTGTAATAACATAACTGGGGAAATAATTTGAAAAAGAATAAATACATGTATATATAAAACTGAATCACTCTGTTGTACACCTGAAACCAAAACAACATTGTTAATCAATTATGGTCCAATATAAAATAAAAATTAAGAACAAGAGATGCTTTGCAGAATTGACGGATGAGTAGATAAAGCGTTTATAGTAAAGTAATCACTTTTTTAACTTTATGTTTGAAATTTTTCATAATAAAATTTGGGCTAACACAAGCACAGGAGAGAAATAATCTGTTCCTTCCTTGGAAGAATATCAGTTAGGAAATTCTTCCTATAATCTCCATCAGTTCAGTTCAGTTCAGTCTCTTAGTTGTGTCCGACTCTTTGCGACCTCATGAATCACAGCACGCCAGGCCTCCCTGTCCATCACCAACTCCCAGAGTTCACTCAGACTCACGTCCATCAAGTCAGTGATGCCATCCAGCCATCTCATCCTCTGTTGTCCCCTGCTTCTTCTGCCCCCAATCCCTCCCAGCATCAAAGTCTTTTCCAATGAGTCAACTCTTCGCATGAGGTGGCCAAAGTACTGGAGTTTCAGCTTCAGTGTCATTCCCTCCAAAGAAATCCCAGGGCTGATCTCCTTCAGAATGGACTGGTTGGATCTCCTTGCAGTCCAAGGGACTTTCAAGAGTCTTCTGTAACACCACAGTTCAAAAACATCAATTTTTTGGTGCTCAGCTTTCTTTACAATCCAACTCTCACATCCATACATGACCACAGGAAAAACCATAGCCTTGACTAGACAGACCTTTGTTGGAAAGTAATGTCTCTGCTTTTGAATATGCTGTCTAGGTTGGTCATAACTTTCCTTCCAAGGAGTAAGTGTCTTTTAATTTCATGGCTGCAGTCACCATGTGCAGTGATTTTGGATCCCAGAAAAATAGTCTGCCACTGTTTCCACTGGTTCCCCATCTATTTCCCATAAAGCGATGGGACCAGATGCCATGATCTTAGTTTTCTGAATGTTGAGCTTTAAGCCAGCTTTTTCACTCTCCTCTTTCACTTTCATCAAGAGGCTCTTTAGTTCCTCTTCACTTTCTGCCAGAAGAGTGGTGTCATCTGCATATCTAAGGTGATTGATATTTCTCCCGGCAATCTTGATTCCAGCTTGTGCTTCTTCCAGCCCAGCGTTTCTCATAATGTACTCTGCATATAAGTTAAATAAGCAGGGTGACAATATACAGCCTTGACGTACTCCTTTTCCTATTTGGAACCAGTCTGTTGTTCCATGTCCAGTTCTAACTATTGCTTCCTGACCTGCATACAGGTTTCTCAAGAGGCAGCCTCCTTCAGTCAGTCAGTCAGTTCAGTCACCT
The DNA here is from genome assembly GCF_001704415.2 of Capra hircus. Lineage (NCBI taxonomy): Eukaryota > Metazoa > Chordata > Mammalia > Artiodactyla > Bovidae > Capra > Capra hircus. Next base: position 32,031,122 of record NC_030819.1, read on the forward strand.
CCTTATGACACTTTAAATGTGTTCCTCTTTCCCTTAGCCATTCTTCAACCCCACGGTGAATTCTCCTATCTTAATTGGCTATATCTGTACATATCTGTGTGGGTCTTGCCTCCATAGTTAGTGAACAGTTTCTGTAATTTGAAGAACAGGGGTGGCTTTTACTTATATTTCCTTTCTGAGTGGTTAGCAATACTCTACTTTTTCTTTAATGTCTTAGGAGACCCCAAATTATTAAATTGCTGCTATAGGCAAAGAATTTGTAACTCATCAGATATGTACATTAAAAAATTTTTCCTTACTAATCAATATATTTGATAATAATTAAAATGAAATTTTAGCTCCTGTGGAGTACATTTTTTCACTATTTTTTATTCCTGTATATTATTTACTATATGGTAATAGCAGTAGACAGAGTTTGCCTGTTTCCATTAAATATTTCAATTTATCCTGTGAACATGTGTTTCATTTTTAGGATGAAATGTATTCTTTTTACTATAGTACAAGAACAGGTGCAGTAAGTCTGGAGTGAAAATGATATATTTTATGAATAGGTGATAATATCCAAGGGCTTCCCAGGTGGTTCAGTGGTAAAGAATCCACCTGCCAATGTAGGAGTGGGAAGAGACTTGGGTTTGATCCCTGGTCTTAGGAAGATCCCCTGGAGGAGGAAATAGCTAACCCCCTCCAGTATACCTGCCTGAAAAATTCTACAGACAGAGGAGCCTGAAATACTACAGTCCATAGGATCACAAAGAATCAGACATGACCGAGCAATTGAGCACAATAATACCAAAGACAGATTTATTACCAAACAACATCCAGATTTAAAAGTTATATAAACAAAATATCCAGTTTCTATCAATGTGAAGAAGGCTGAGCGCCGAAGAATTGATGCTTTTGAACTGTGGTGTTGGAGAAGACTCTTGAGAGGCCCTTGGACTTCAAGGAGATCCAACCAGTCCATTCTGACGGAGATCAGCCCTGGGATTTCTTTGGAAGGAATGATGCTAAAGCTGAAACTCCAGTACTTTGGCCTCCTCATGAGAAGAGTTGACTCATTGGAAAAGACTCTGAGGCTAGGAGGGATTGGGGGCAGGAGGAAAAGGGGACGACAGAGGATGAGATGGCTGGGTGGCATCACTGACTCGATGGACGTAAGTCTGAGTGAACTCCGGGAGTTGGTGATGGACAGGGAGGCCTGGCGTGCTGCGATTCATGGAGTCACAAAGAGTCGGACACAACTGAGACTGAACTGAACTGAACTGAATCAATGTCCTACTATCTAGAATCATGCAGACTTGACTCTACATCAAACTTGGCAATTCCATGGACTGATTTAAAATAGATTCTAATTACCTAAGCAAAACATTCAAAGTCAGTTATTCAGCTAGACAGAAAGGAAGGCAAATACTCATTTGAGAAGTCTGACCTCACAATCAACCACCAAACAGAAGTACACATTTTCACACTTATAATTTAGAATATATTGAAAAGGGTGAGGAAAGTTAGACATCATTTAGCTCCATTCAAATTTCTAGGTTTCTTACAAATGCTCTGAGTTGATCAACAGGAGAGACTGAACAGGTTATCTGTGTATCCACAGTGCCTGTTATATGATAAAATGGGCAAATTCAGTCAGTTTGCAAAATAATTTTCCTGAACTCCAAGCTCTGAGATATTATTCTTTTTCTTCCCACTCAAGCCAACTATGATAGGCAGAATAAAGATCTCCCAAGGTCTACAATTCCCTGGTGACTCAGCCATAAAGAATCCACCTGTAATGCAGTAGATGTGGGTTTGATCCCTGGAACAGGAAGATCTCCTGGAGAAAGAAATGGCAACCTTCTCCAGTATTCTTGCCTGGGAATCCCATGGACAGAGGAGCCTGAGTGGCTACAGTCAATGGGGTCACAAAAAGTTGCACATGACTGAGTGACTAAACAGAAAATAAAGATGTCTACAGCCTAATTTCCAGAAACTGGAAATTTGCTGTCTTACATGGCAAAAGGGACTTTGCAGTGTAATTAAGTTAAGGAATTTGAGATGGAGAGATTATTCTGGATGATCCAGGTGAACTCAATCTATCACAATGGCTTTATAAAAGCAAAAAGTTTAGAGTCAGAGAAGGAAATGTGATGATGGAAGTAGAGATCAGAGAGAAACACATTTGAAGGTGCAACACTGTTGGCCTTGAAGATGGAGGAAGGGGCTGTGAGCCAAGGAATGTGGGCAACCTCTAGAATATGGAGCAGACAAGGAAACACACTGTACCTTAGAACATCTAGGAGGATGCACCCTACCAACAACTAGCTTTTAGGATCTCTGACTTCTAGAACTGAAGATAAGATGTGTGTCTTAAGTTTCCGGTGGCTTTTACAGCATCAACAGGAAATTAACACACCAACCATCTTGAATGTAAATGACACTTTCTGCATCTGCCCTATCATCACAGTCACTCTCATTCCATCTCCACCTGCGTTCCTGGCTCTTGTGTTCTTAGCACTGTCTTTACTGGTAACCGATAATGTTGATGTTGCCAAACCCAGCGATCACTTTTTGGCCCTTTTCTTACTTGACTTTTGAGAAGCATTTGGCAAGAAACTTCTCCTCACCTGGGTTTTCTACTAATTGGACTCTGGTTTGCAGTGAGATTACTTCCCTCATTTTCTTTCTATTAATGGCAATGAGATACATTAGGCAACTTCTCACATGGCTCCCAGTGATCCCCACCTCTTTGTATTAACATCACGTGATATACCCTCTCCTTGAGTGTGTGCTTAACCTAGTGACTTGTTTTTGATGAGTAGACATGTCCAAAGTGATGGGATGTTAGTTCAAAAAGCAGTAACTTCCATCTTGCTATAATCTCTTGTCTTCTTGCTCACTTGCTCTCATGCAGCCAGCTGCCATGAGAGGCACTCTATAGAGAGGCCCATTTGCCAAGGAGTTGATGGAGCCCTTTGGTCAACAGAGAGGAACTGAGGTTCACAGTGCAACACTGTGGAGGAACTGAATCCTGCCGGCAAGCAGAAGTGACTTTGGAATTAGATCCTCCGTCACTTGAACCTTCAAATGAAATCACAGCCCTGAATATACCCGAGTTGCTGCCTTGCGAGAAAACTTAAGACAGGTGCACCCAGCTAAGCTGCAATCAGATTCTTAACCCACACAAACTGTGAGATAGTAAATGTTTGCCATTTTAAGTCATTCATTTTGGGGGTGATTTGTTACACAGCAGTAGATGTCTAATACAGGTAGGTCATAAAGAGGATATACCTAGACATGAAGAAGGCAAGACTCTTGATTGTGTAACCAGACCTCAGAGTTAAAAACTAAACTATGACGCCCCTTAACATGAAAAGTGGTGTATCTTAAGAGTCTCAGATCAGAGTACAGTTTAGGGGTCAGAACATGACTCAGGGCTTAACCCACCACTAATTTACTAAGTCTTCTCATTGCCCTCTTCAGTGGCCAAAATCTGTGGACTTCTACAGCTGGTAGAGATTCAGTTCTGCTTTTACAGCTCCTTTGGTTTCCAGGTAACCACCTCACCACCTCTTCTTTTTCACAGCTTCTGCTTGCACATGATGTCGGGTGCCTGACAGAACCTGCAGCGTGCTGTCTCTCTATGTTTATCAACTCCAACACCTCTTACTAGTCCGCTAGGGTGGCCATATGAAGACTGGTTTAAACAGCAGGTTTATTGTCTCACTGAGCTAAAGGCTAAAAGTCTGAGATCAAGGTATCCACAGAGTTAGTTCCTTGTGAGCGCTGTGAGACAGAATCCATTCCACACCTCTCCCCTAAGCTTCTGGTGGTTTTCTTGCAATCTTTCATGTTCCTGGCCTTCTAGAAGCATAACCTTGATGTCTGCCTTCATCTTAACATAGGGTCTGCATCTAAATTTCCCTTTCTTATAAGGCCACCCATCATATGGGATTGGGGCCTCCTCTAGGATGACCTCATCATAACTAATTATATTGGCAATGACTCGATTTCCAAGTACGGTCACATTCTGAGGGAGTTAGAACTTCAATGTATGAATTTGTGGGGAAGCACAAAATTCAACCCATAACAATGCCCATGGACACCTCTCTTGATATAACCCCTGATTCCTGGAAAAGGGAGTCCTACCAGTCATTCAGTCATTTCTGACCCATTTGAGTAAGGTCCTCACAGCAGGACTTTCCCAGAACACGTCCTTCTATGTATCTGGTGTTAACCACCTTGGCTATTTCCTTGGCAGTGAGCTGTGAGAGACAGCCACTTGGAAAGGACCTTCAGGATAAACAGTTGGGAAGTCCTAAGTCTCAGTCTCCCATTAAAGTGTCTGACATTATTATTTCCCAGTTTACTCCCACCCCTCTGGTACTCAATATTAAGTGATTTAAACTTTAGTTGCCTAGGCCTTTGTTCTCAGGTCTAAACTCTTTTTTTTTTCTGAATATTTTGCTTTTGGTGACTTTATCCAAACCCATGGCTTCAGCTGTCACTGTAGACTTCCCAATCTATTCCCACAACCTAAGCAGGAAGCCAGCGGGTTGGGGACATTTATTCAACTTCTTGCCTGGCTTCTCTGTCTGGGTGTCACACAGGTACACTCAACAGGCCTAAGCCTGAATTTGCCAGCTCATGTCCCAAAAAATATGCCTCTCTGGCACTCACCTTATTTTGGTATCCTTAGCCCCTCAAGAGAGAATACTGGCAGTGCCTTCTTTTCATCAGGCACCCTGACATTTTTAACCAGCTACCGAGGTCTGTGACTGCTTCTCCCAAATACTTCTCATATTTTTTCCCTCATCACCATTCCCACTGTTGACACCTAAGTTCTGGGCGTCCTCACTTCCTTTTTGTTGATATTAAGTCTCAGTGCAGCTCTTAGAACATTATTTTTTAAAGTACAAAAGTTATCTCATTATTTCCCTGTATAAAATCATTTCATAATACTTGACAGATTAGGGTTAAATTTGAAGCATTAAAAAGTACCCAATTTCTAGGACTCTGCCTATTTCTCGAGCCCTTCATCTCCTGACTGCACGCTAGGAATATTCCCTGCAAGACATTAATAAATAGACCATATCAAAAGAATTTTGTGATCAAATGTGATCTAGTCTTGTCCATCCTCAACACCCCAACCATGAATTTGATTCAGACTTATATTTGCACTTACATTAGCATTTTTTTACATCCCTACCAAATCTTGTAGGTCATATTGTCAGAGTTCTTCTACATTGAGCTATAATAATCAATTTACTTGATTGTCTATGTATTAGAAAATAAATACCTTGAAGGTAGAATTTATTTTGCTTTATGACCTTAGAGCCTAGTGATGTGCTCAATAATTTATTGTTAAGTGAATGTATAAATATGTTAGATGCTGTAGTGAACACACAGCAATTTTTCCCAAGAATCACATTGAAGTAAACACATTATTTTATAAATAACAGTGGAAACAGTGGCTGACTTTATTTTGGGAGGCTCCAAAATCACTGCAGATGGTGACTGCAGCCATGAAATTAAAAGACGCCTATTCCTTGGAAGAAAGTTATGACCAACCTAGACAGCATATTGAAAAGCAGAGACATTACTTTGCCAACAAAGGTCTGTCTAGTCAAGGCTATGGTTTTTCCAGTGGTCATGTATGGATGTGAGAGTTGGACTATAAAGAAAGCTGAGCACCAAAGAATTGATGCTTTTGAACTGTGGTGTTGGAGAAGACTCTTGAGAGTCCCTTGGACTGCAAGGAGATCCAACCAGTCCATCCTAAAGGAGATCAGTCCTGAGTATTCATTGGAAGGACTGATGTTGAAGCTGAAACTCCAGTATTTTGGCCACCTGATGTGAAGAGCTGACTCATTTGAAAAGACCCTGATGCTGGGAAGGATTGAAGGCAGGAGGAGAAGGGGATGACAGAGGATGAGATGGCTGGATGGCATCACTGACTCGATGGACATGAGTTTGAGTAAATTCCGGGAGTTGGTGATGGACAGGGAGGCCTGGCATGCTGCAGTCCATGGGGTCACAAAGAGTCGGACACGACTGAGCAACTGAACTGAACAGATCTGTTACTCATAAATTGCAAGGGTCTGAGGTAGGGAGAGATATATATTGATGGAGCTGAGGTCTGAAGATGAATTGAAGACACTAGTCAATATGCAAACCTGGTAAGAAATGATGGTTCCCAAGTCTATCCCTATGAAAGAGTCATTTTTTTCTTCCTCCTACCATATGAGACTTTGCTTTCATTTTAAAAAAGTAGCTTTTACAATTTCACACAATAATTTTTTCAAGTCTAGTCATTTGGTGAGAAAACCCTACAGCTTGAGAAAGACTTGGTGGAAGAGCTTGTAAAGCTTGTTAACAATGGGAAAGACTGCTTTGTAAGACAATGAATTCCTCATCACTCAGGAGGCTCAGATAGAAGCTGATGACCCACTTAAGGGGTATGTTTTAGAAGGTGTTTCCACACTGGATGGAAGGAGAACTAATATTCATAATGTAAATTCCAAACATGAATTCTACTATTCGATCATTTTTTGTCTAATAGTTATCAATGAGAGAAAACAGCTTGGATATAATCATTTTACTCTTTAAAGGCTATATTTGTCAGGCTTCATATCACATGGTACAGCATATACCTATAATTTCCTTTTATCTGTATATTAAATTTCTCAAAATTTGTTGACTTTTTTCTTCCACCTTTGACCCTCTTTACTGATTAATTTTAGTTCTTTTTACAATGTGTTTATGTAAGTGCATGCCCTGGAGAGAGGGAGAGAGAAGAATCGTTCTTGTCTCTATGGAGTTGAATAGCAAGAGAGATTTATTTTTATTCCTCTCAAACACTTGGTCAAAAGGGTTATATTTGCAGCAGATTAGGAGGGTTAACAAGGGACTTGAATTTTGAAGTGCCATTCATCTTGAAGTAGCAAACGCCCCGTCTCCTATACATGGAATATCATGCTATTTTTAGATGAGGCTTTTGCCAAGAGGATCCAGGACACGTGAACAATGTTCCATCTGATTAGCCACCTTACTTAAATATGTGAATGGCTGTGGTTCCTTAACATTATTTGCAATAAGTCTGTGGAAAGCCTATTTCCTTAGTGAGGGTACATTATTCAGATCATAAATTTAAAAGACAGAAGGGGAAAGCCATTTGAATAATGCAGTTTCTTGTTTACTAATAACAGAACACAGAAGTTTGAGATGAGAGTTCTACTGGACTTGAGTTAGGTAGGGCATCAAGGTATATTTTCAACCCAAGATCTCTTAAAGGATTCTCACTGACGTCTGTGTTGCAACATCTCCTAAATCCAGATCTGCTCATCCTGAAGTCACTGAGTCCAAAGGCCAGCCATTTAAGCAGATCACCCCCAACACCAAAAAACCTAGGATTAAAAAGGAGACACAGAATATTATGTAAGAACAAAATAAGCATTTGCTATTTTGTTAGACCACTTGACTCAAGAAACCCATGTTATGGAAAACCACCCCTAAGCAGTCGGAGATTGGGACGCATATGGGAATGAACGAGGGGAATCCATGAGCAAATAGCCTTGTATGCCTATAACTCTCTGTCATTATGGAAGAAGGTTCTGGAAGGTTTGTCTGCTAAACTATAAAAGTTGCCCTTGGGGCTAAACAAAAAAAATGTGCTATTGGGGTTTCTTATCTAGATTCTCGTTTTCTAAAAAGCTTTTTGTGAAGGGACCATACAATAAACAGTATCATTTTAATGATAAGTTTTAAAAACTAGAAAATTTTCAAATCAAATTCCATTTCTTCCTTGGATTCCTACTTTTATTCTCCCAAACTCTCTGATGCTAGGGCTTAAATACAGCTCCTAAATTCAAGCAGAGGACTAATTCATACAAATTACTACACTAAGGCATGTACTAGAGGGTTTTTCTTTGAATGGACAATGCTCTCCTCTCCAGAGTGAAGTCCCATGATATCCTTCAGGAAGAAGAAAAATAACCTATTCTTTATCCTACACAAAACTTATAGTCAGCTGGGGCTTATTAAATTTAAATGGCAAGCAAAGTGACCTCATGGAGAACAGCCACATATCTAGGTCCACCAGTTCTATCAGAGGATACAAAAGGAATTAGAGAACCCTGAAGTCACCCACTACTGGCTAGTCCTCCTAACAGCCAACTGCAGGATTGCTAAAAGGATGCTCAGTGACTATCTGCATCAGTATCATCTGCGGTATCACAGATTTCTTAGGCTACCCCAATCACGCTGAGTCGTTTTTCTAGGTGTGAGGGCCAAGAATCTGCGTAGGTAGCAAGTTACTTGCATAGTCCTTATTCTAAAAAATTTTGGAAAGCACTACCATGGTGGCCAGTCTTCAACTAGATCCCTCTTCCGCAATAGGGACTGAAACACAAATAAATGAGTGGTTGAATAGGAGTCCAAGTTCCCTAAAACTTTTAAATTTTCTTGAAATTTAGATGTGTGTGTGTGTGTGCTTAGCCATGTCCAACTCTTTGCAGCTCCATGTAGCCCACCAGGCTCCTCTCTCCATGGAATTTTCCAGACAAAAATACTGGAGTGGGTTGCCATTTCCTCCTCCAGGGGATCTTTCTGACCCAGGGATCAAACCCACATCAAAACAGTACTCTGCTTTTAATAGACTCTCCTAACTGGCCTCTGTACAGATCACCTGGTGATCTTCCAGTTCCAGCAGCCATCTTCTCACATTGGAAACCATAGGGCTACTATGGACAATGACAACTCCTCAGACCCAACCAGCTACTTAGAATCTAAATTTTTCTTTGTGGCTACTTCCTTTTCCACACAGCAAGGACTTTGTTACACGTTTTATGAGCATGATATAGAGTCAGGGTTTAGCCCTTTTGTTCAATGAGTGCACCCTCTGCAATTTAGGACCCCAGATCTACTGAAACCAGGAAATAGCCAGACAGGTTACTCCCAAGAGGAATGTTCATATCTGTTTTCAAATATTAGGCATTAACCTAAGCTTCCTCCCTTGGGAATCATTTCAAAGAGAAAGTGTATTTGAAATCCTTTGAGGTTCCCTTATATCAAATCAACATATCATACAAAAGCAAATTCCATTTCATAGGCTGCAATCACAAGAAAAGGGTGGCTAGAACTCAATTAATTAACTCATGAGACGTGTCTCTTTAAAAAAAGAAATGAAGGCAGTTGCTATCGCAGAAATCCCAGAAACCATGATAAACAGTGTTACAAAATATTTCCTGTGCTGCTTTGCTTTGGAATTTCAGCACTCTCCCTTGCTTTCATTCAAGTGAATCAAACACAAAGAAAAGATAATGCAGCTCATTAACCTCAGGAGAACACTGGCCTGGGGTATGATGTTGTCTCTGTCATGAAGATCTCTGATTGAGAAAAGTAACTGGACAGGGCAGCGTGGTACCACGTGCAACCCGTCCGAAGTGGTTGTTCTCCTGATGTCCCTTCTCTTGGTCACGCTGGAGGCTTTTGTGACACAAGCAGCAGCTACGGTGGGGTAATTATGTGGTCGTTATATAAAATGGACTAATGCCAGCCCAGCACATTGCCTGAAAGGACTGGTTGTGTTCCTTGTTAAATGTTTTTGTCAAGCTGACCATGCCCTTTATTTATCTCTAACACAACATGCTTATTCTGCCCCACGCTACTGTATTCACCCTGCAAATTTATGAGGCTCTATTAATCTTCTGCCCTGCTGACTATCTATGTTGCAAAGTGTCAGCAGACTTTTGTACCTTGCTAATGTACAAAGGGCTTCCTATGAGTAATATCAGCATTTTGCCTTTTAATTGCACATATAATTTTTAGGTCTTACAGCTAATAAGGGAATTGAGACCACAGTTCATCACTGTCTAGAATGGTACTCCAGGGGTGTGGGGACTGTGGAAGCTGAGGGAAGAATATAGCTGTTCTGATTCCAAGCAAGAGTTTCTCTCATTATAATGGTACCATCCCCACTATGCTGTTAAGAGTCTGACACTTTTGCCATTATGCACCCTACTTTTCTGGGGCTTTATAACTCCTCAATACAAATGTATTCTTCTTTGAACATTTTTTGTGTTAGATCTTAGTTCATGAGGTTTTTTTTTTTTTTTTTTTTTTTTGAGGGGGCTTCCCTGTGTTTCAGATGGTAAAGAATCTACCTGCAATGAAGGAGACATAGGTTTGATCCCTAGGTCAGGAAGATCCCCTGAAGAAGGAAATGGCTACTCACTCTAGGATTCTTGCCTGGAGAATTCTAAGGACAGAGGAGCCTGACAAGCTACACAGTTCATGGGGTTACAAAGGGTCAAACACGACTGAGTGTCTTGAACAGTTTCACACTTTGACGCATGAGTATTTTTATCATCCTGCATATCAATTCCCATAGAAATTAGTTGTGTGATATTTAAAACTGAAGAAACCAACATGATCACTTGGGCAAACTCCTGAATTTCTTAGAGTTTCAAATGGGTGCACTTTTGCTAGTCCTTCAGCTGACCTTTTCTGATGGGATTTTTTTTTTTAATGCAGACTTAGTTTTAAGTACTTTCAAGGAAAAAAAATGTTAAAATAAATGGGGGATTAGTGTTTGCAATGTGGGCATTTTGCTTTTGCATTAATAGCCTTTCACAAACATTTTTACTATGCCTGAAAAATGTGCATTATTGATGAGTGTACTTCTTACTGTGCAAAAGCCATTAGGAAAGAAATGAAAGGCCTGTGGCAGGAAGTGGAGGCACAGAGAGGGCCTGGGTGGATGGCGTTTTCATTTAGCAGTTAGGGAGCACCCATAGATGTCTTCCTTAAACCGGACCATTTCATTTTCACTGCACACATCTTTGGGCACCTGGGAAAGAGAGGCTTGTGAAAGTGTAATAAAACAGTATTGGAAAGCAAATTGGTGAATGTACCAGATAGAGGAAATCAGATCCTAAAATTAGAGGAAGAGGCAATTTGGGGAGATCAGAGGTCCAGGTTCCTGTCTCGATTGTTTATGATTAGGGACATTTCCCTGGGCTCCAGCTGCTATAAATGTGACTCAGAAAGTTGGAATGTGGGTTAGAAGCAGAAAGAAGTCCTCTGCTGGTCCCAGGGGTACCATGTAAGGAACCAAAATATGGAGATTAACAGAAGGTCTCCACGATTTATGGGGAAATCTGAAGCTCTTTTTACTAGAATGGAACCCAGAGGGAAAAAACTAACTTGAATGATGACCAGGTGTCATCCACCTCTCATTTAATTCTTTGATTACCTTTGATTATAGACATTATCTTAAGGTTACAGATGAGAACGTTGGGATTGAAAAAAACTTAGAGAACTTTCCTAGGTATGGCATTCAAATCTAGACTTTCTGAACCTATGTATAATCATCTTGTATCATGGAGCCAAAGAGCCCCAAAGAAGAGACTGGTATACAATTTAGGATTTATCTCTCAAGTCCTGCTTTAAAACATGTTGTTCCAGGGACTTCCCTGGCAGTCCAGTGGTTAAGACTTCACCTTCCAGTGCAAGGAGTGCAGATTCAGTCCCTGGTTGGGGAGTGAAGATCCTACAGGCATCAGGGTTAAGAAACAGAAACATAAAATGGAAGCTCAGTTGTCACAAATTAATAAAAACTCCAAAAATGGTCTACATCAAAAAAAAGAACATATTGCTTCTATAGTCACTCTCCATCTTCACTTTTGTCTTGTTATTTATTCATCTAGTCATTCATTAAAAAAATATTAATGAAGTATTAACTGTACACCAGATGTCAATATGTGATGTTTCTGTATCGTTTATATACAAGATGCTCCTGCTGTGGTTGCTTCCCACATGTACAATGGGGCCCAGGAGGCTGATGGGCGGGCAGCAGTGCCGCCCCCATGAAAGGGCAGAGCCGAGATGTTAGGCTGCCCCATGAGCAATAAGACCTTCTAAGTGGTTTTTGTCTCGCTGCGTCACATGCTGTTTTTCTAAAGCGTTTTTCTTAAATAAAGATCTGTGACTGTTTTGCCTAACTTTCAATAAAACAAACAAACAACAGCAAGTAAAAAAATCCCCAAACTACTGCTAACCCTATCCAGCAACTTTATAACTAACAGAGCTTTGTTATTCAGGTTAGTAGAAATTTACATAGATTGTTTTCTTAAATGAAAATCAGTTTGATCCAAAGAATAAGATCTTTGTAGCCAAAAAGTTCCCTTGAGGTTACAGTAAAAGTGAAGGATAGCTTCAGAGTTTTGTGTTTTTTTTTTAATAGTTTAAAATCTGTGCTTATCCTAGAACAACTCTTTCAGCTGTCAGTTTCATAAAATAATACCATCCATTCATATTGATTAAGAAGACACATAACAACAAAGTTCCACAAACTGTTTATAAGCACTGGAAATAAAACTGGGCATTTCTGGAGCACATCAGCTACTAGAATCCTTCTTGCTTTATACAGGGAGAATTCTCTTGGGACTATGACAATAAGTTGGATCTATAGAAGGATCATAGATTCAAAATCATAGACAAAGTGGGTTTCCTGGGAAAGCACCTTTGAGGAAGGAGACATAAACTTGCATTGATTTAGTTATTCCATAACATTTATTAGAAAACTAATAATATTCAAGTTGTAAATTTTATTCCCCTGTCACTGAGATCAGTGTCCACCTTAAAATACTTTCAGAAAAGACTGTGATGTTCTAATTGGTGAGTGCACTGACTTATTAAAGAGCTATTCCCAATCTTCAAGTTAAATTAAGATTGTGTGACTGTGTTCATGTATCAGACAAAGCAAGGGCTCTGGCCTATATTCTGATACCATGACCTATTAGCTGTATGAAGGCTAAGTTAGTTAACCTATGTCTGCCTCAATTTCCCCATCAAAAAATGGGGGGATCAATTTGAATGACCTCAGCCAGTTGTCATGAAGATTAAATTATATTATATAAAGAAAATACATAAAGCCATTTTAGGCACCAAGTGCTAAATAATGATTTTAAAACTATTCCAAATTCTCATTTTTCAGTTTTGTTGCTATTTCCATGAACATCTCTTAAGCCCACTGAACTGAGAAGTCATTTTTCATTTTTCTATTCAGAAAACATTTTTACAAAATAATTGACAGCCCAACAATAAAAATTCTTAATATATTTTCAAATTTGTCTTAGTGTATAGGTGTGTGTTTATGTGTGTGTGTGTGTGTGTGAGTGTGTGCGCTCAGTCATGTCTGACTCTTTATGGCCCCATGGACCATAAAGGACCAGAGTAGACCACCAGTTTCCTCTGCCCAGGGAATTTTCTAGGCAAGAATACTGGCATGGGGTGCCATTTCCTACTCTAGACGTTCTTCCTGACCCAGGGATCGAACCTATGTCTCTTATGTCTCATGATCAGCAGGTGGATTCTTTACCACTAGTGCCACCTGGAAAGCCCCCTTTACGTTATGTCATAGGGTTAATTGAGTCATACAAGAAGGTGGATGACCCGATTAGCTTTCTTCAATTTAAGTTTGAATTTTACAATAAGGACTTCATGATCTGAGCCGCAGTCATCACCCGGTCTTATTTTTGCTGACTGTATAGAGCTTCTCCATCTTTGGTTGCAAAGAATATAATCAATCTGATTTCGGTATTGACCATCTGGTGATGTCCACGTGTAGAGTCTTTTCTTGTGTTGTTGGAAGAAGGTATTTGCTATGACCAGTACGAAAGAATATTCAACTACCACACAATTGCACTCATCTCACATGCCAGCAAAGTAATGCTCAAAATTCTCCAAGCCAGGCTTCAACAGTATATGAACCATGAACTTCCATATGTTAAAGCTGGATTTAGAAAAGGCAGAGGAACCAGAGATCAAAATGCCAATATCCACTGAATTATTGAAAAAGCAAGAGAGCTCCAGAAAAACATCTACTTCTGCTTTATTGACTATACCAAAGCCCTTGAGAGTGTGGATCACAACAAACTGTGGAAAATTATTCAAGAGATGGGAATACCAGACCACCTTACCTGCCTCCTGAGAAATCTGTATGCAGGTCAAGAAGCAACAGTTAGAACTGGACATGGAACAACAGACTTGTTCCAAATCAGGAAAGGAGTACATCAAGGCTGTATATTATCACCTTGCTTATTTAATGTATATGCATTTCACATCGTGTAAAATGCTGAGCTGGATGAAGAACAAGCTGGAATCAAGATTGCTGGGAGAAATATCAATCACCTCAGATATGCAGATGATACCACCCTTATGGCAGAAAGTGAAGAAGAACTAAAGAGCCTCTTGATGAAAGTGAAAGAGGAGAGTGAAAAAGTTGGCTTAAAGCTCAACATTCAGAAAACTAATATCATGGCATCTGGTCCCATCACTTCATGGCAAATAGATGAGGAAACAATGGAAACAGTGACAGACTTTATTTTGTGGAGAAGGTGATGGCACCCCCACTCCAGTACTCTTGCCTGGAAAATCCCATGGACAGAGGAGCCTGGTAGGCTGCGGTCCATGGGGTCGCGAAGAGTCAGATAAAACTGAGCGACTTCCCTTTCACTTTTCACTTTCATGCACTGGAGAAGGAAATGGCAATCCACTCCAGTGTTCCTGCCTAGAGAATCCCAGGGACGGGGGAGCCTGGTGGGCTGCTGTCTATGGGGTCACACAGAGTCGGACACGACTGAAGTGAGTTAGCAGTAGCAAAAGCACATAGATGGTGATTGCAGCCATGAAATTAAAAGATGCTTACTCCTTGGAAGAAAGCTATGACCAACCTAGATAGCGTATTAAAAAGCAGAGACATTATTTGCCAACAAAGGTCCATCTAATCGAAGCTATGTTTTTCCCAGTAGTCATGTCTGGGTGTGAGAGTTGGACCGTACAGAAAGCTGCGCACCAAAGAATTGATCCTTTTGAACTGTGGTGTTGCAGAAGACTCCTGAGAGTCCCCTGGACAGCAAGGAGATCCAATCAGTCCATCCTAAAGGAGATCAATCCTGAATATTCATTGGAAGGACTGATGCTGAAGCTGAAACTCCAATACTTTGGTGAAGAATTGACTCATTTGAAAAGACCCTGATGCTGGGAAAGATTGAGGGCAGGAGGAGAAGGAGATGACAGAGGATGAGATGGTTGGATGGCATCACCGACTCAATGGACATGGCTTTGGGTGGACTCTGGGAGTTGGTGATGGACAGGGAGGCCTGGCATGCTGCGGTTCACAGGGTTGTAAAGAGTTGGACATGACTGAGCGACTGAACTGAACTGAACTGATAGAGCTAATCTCACTAATTGCCCAGTAAGTCTATGGGAGAAGCTAGAGAGTATTTTTTTATTTAATTGTAACTGAGGATGTGTATCCTGTTGGAAATGATGAAAAGAGATTTGGCTACTGGGGTAGACAGCCTCTAAGATGATCCCCAATGATCACTGCCTTCTGCTCCTCAAGCTCTCATGTAATCCCTTCCTCTGAGTATGAGCTGGGCTGACCGACTCCCTTCTACAATAGAAGTGATGGGAACTCATTTCTGAAGTTAGGGAATAGACCATGGCTTGTCTTCCTCAATTTCTGTCAGTCTCTCAGATCACTCATTCAAGAGGTGGCCAGCTTCTGCATCATGCGGCAGCTTCGTGAAAGGTTCAGAGTGAGAGACCAAGGCTTGCTGAGGAGTGAGTTTGGAAGAGGATCTTCCTGCCCAGTGAAACCTTCAGAGGGGACAGCAGACCCTGCTCTGAGCTTGACTGGACCTCCTGAGACATTGAAACCGGAGGCAGCCAGCTGATGACATTTGGAATTATGACTCATGGAACAGTGACATAAATGTTTCAGGCTGCTGAGTTTGGGGATAATTTGTTACATAACAATAGATAACTCATGCCAATATTGTTGACTCAAAAGCCAGAAATTTCCGGTCTCAGCAGGGAGTTTGGAAGACTATGGCTTGTGAACTAAATTCATTACATATCCTTTTTTTCCCCCTCTTATTGAGATACAATTAACATTCTTTTTTGTGCAGGCCCCAAGCTAAGAATTTTTTGTCACAGTTTTTTTTCATCTGAACACAATAGGTTTTAAAGGAAAATCTACCCATTATGATAGGGCACCTAGGGCATGGTGACCATTCTCTGGGAAGCCACCATCATTCCACTCAACCCTGTCCAGGAAGGACTGAATGTGTCAGTCCAGACCAAGGCTAACAGTGTCATTTTCCATATCTGCATCTTCAAACAGACTGACTCTCATGCCATGAAATATCTTCCTCTCTGTTCCCATAGGTAACTCTTTCTCATGTTCTTAAACTACGCATCGCAGCACTTTCTACAGTTAGTCCGCTGCCCTTCCAGATCTGATGGAAATGTCATTATTGTGTTCTGGACATGGACCACGATGTTGAAAAAACAGCACTCACTGCACTGATTAATTCTCCTTTTGTGGTTTTGCAAATTTAAAAGGTTATAAAAAAAAGAAAACCAAATAAAAGCTAGTATGTTCTGGATGCTTATATTTGGAAAGCAAGTCCTAACATATTAACTCTCTGTCCCTTTACAGAAAGTTTTGTTACCCTGAAGATAAACCATTGCACTTCCCACAGCATGATCAGCCCTTCTAAAGTCACCTGGAAAAAACTGCAGACTGTAGAGCAGAGTTGCTCAACACTCCAGATGGCCGACCCTTAAATGAGCTGTCTTCTTTAGTCTATGCCAACTGTTCTGTGTATTCCTCTACACAGGGGTAAAATAACAATTATCAGCCATCTCTAATTACAGAAAGTTATCCAGATAGAGAATACTTGAAGAAAGAACAAAAGCACCCTATATGACTATGCACATATTTAATTTTATTTTTAAGAGTATATTTAAATTAATGTACTTAAAAGCCTAGGATTTGAATAGGTTGTATGTGTCAAAGAACCCATGTAACTGATGCATATTAATTCAGTGTTCTAGATGCCAGGAATCCCTCAGGATTTAGGGCATGAGGACAGTCAGACAGTCACTCCGTCCATGGCGGCAGTAGAAGCAAAGCAAGCTCTGGATAAGTGCTACTCAAAGTGTGGTTCACAAACCAGTGCTGGTCGTTTCTAATCTGTTTACAGTAGGAAAGAACAAAAATGGGAGAGAAAGCATTTGTAAACTCGTATAGCAACTGACTGTCTTGAATATAAGCACTAAAAAGATTAAATGTTCTCTATTTTATATCTTTGGGTTTTTTCCTTTCTAGTTTTTCTTTTAATATTTGTTACCATATTTTAGCCAAGTATCTACAAGGGGTTGGAATTTTTAAAACAACAGTCCTTCAACAAAGGGAGATTGAGAATGCTTTACATGGTCATTAAAAACCTTCAAATTCTGGAATTAAGTCAAGATTTTGATGATAAGATCTATTTCTATCAGTACTACAAAAATTTTGGTCAACCATAGCAATGAGCCAGAGCCCACAAACTGAAAGAAATACCTATATACTGACCAAAGATTTGTCATAGGTACTCTGGATGATCATGTACCAGTCCCACAAACAGTTGGAATGCCTGCCTCTTCTTTCTAAATGCCCTCCCCTCTCAATATCTGGTTTAATAGGTAAGCAAGATATGCTAAAGACAAGCACTTCTATCCTCTACTCCATTAAACAGAAGAGTTCTAAGGAAAGGGATCATAATTAGTCAATGGAGATTTTGAACATTTGCAGCACTCGTTACAAGGATGACACACCCTGGACACCATCACTGGATCTGACTTCCACGACAGACATGGCTACCAATCCACACATTCTTTCCTGCTGAGCCAAATGCAGCTTTAGGAACCTTCTTACCAGAGCATTCCAGGAAGCCACTACGAATCAGTCAGGGTCATCCCTGAGGTCATCCTTCAGGTCAGAGGGTTCAGAGTCGAACCCTCTGTGCCATGTGCAGAAAATGAGAAGAGCAAGGGTATCACAAGCAAGAGTATCCAAGCCTGGTTCTGACAGCCAGCCCATTTATCTCTAGAGCTACATGCATGTGTCATCTACAACACATGAGGTTGGACTGAATCAGGGATTCTCACACTGGAATTCAGTATAATCTTTAAAAAATTCTGATGCCTATCCCCAAACTATTGGTTGGGTTATTTTTTAGGTTTCCTATACCACCTTAGGCATTAGTAATTTTAAAAGCTGCTTCAGTGATTCTAATTCACAGGCAGGCTTGCAAACCATTGGATGAGAGGATCTCTTTGGTCCTTCCAACTCTAATATCCAAGACTCTTATGATCATTTGAAGTAATAATACAGTCAGTCACACAGACTTAGAGTCTACCAGTTAAATTGGATTGGTTAGGACTTGGTTTCATTCCAATCCCAAAGAAAGGCAACGCCAAAGAATGCTCAAATTGCCGCACAATTGCACTCATCTCACATGCTGGTAAAGTAATGCTCAAAATTCTCCAAGCCAGGCTTCAACAATATGTGAACCGTGAACTTCCTGATGTTCAAGCTGGTTTTAGAAAAGGCAGAGGAACCAGAGATCAAATTGCCAACATCTGCTGGATCATGGAAAAAGAAAGAGAGTTCCAGAAAAACATCTATTTCTGCTTTATTGACTATGCCAAAGCCTTTGACTGTGTGGCTCACAATCAACTGTGGAAAATTCTGAAAGAGATGGTAATACCAGACCACCTGACCTGCCTCTTGAGAAATCTGTATGCAGGTCAGGAAGCAACAGTTAGAACTGGACATGGAACAACAGACGGGTTCCAAATAGGAAAAGGAGTGCGTCAAGGCTGTATATTGTCACCCTGCTTATTTGACGTCTATGCAGAGTACATTATGAGAAACGCTGGACTGGAAGAAACACAAGCTGGAATCAAGATTGCCGGGAGAAATATCAATCACCTCAGATATGTAGATGACACCACCCTTATGGCAGAAAGTGAAGAGGAGCTAAAAAGCCTCTTGATGAAAGTGAAAGAGGAGAGTGAAAAGGTTGGCTTAAAGCACAACATTCAGAAAACTAAGATCATGGCATCCGGTCCCATCACTTCATGGGAAACAGATGGGGAAACAGTGGAAACAGTGTCAGGCTTTGTTTTTTGGGGCTCCAAAATCACTGCAGATGGTGACTGCAGCCATGAAATTAAAAGACGCCTACTCCTTGGAAGAAAAGTTATGACCAACCTAGATCGTATATTCAAAAGCAGAGACATTACTTTACCGACTAAGGTCCGTCTAGTCAAGGCTATGGTTTTTCCAGTGGTCATGTATGGATGTGAGAGTTGGACTGTGAAGGAGGCTGAGCACCGAAGAATTGATGCTTTTGAACTGTGGTGTTGGAGAAGACTCTTGAGAGTCCCTTGGACTGCAAGGAGATCCAACCTGTCCATTCTGAAGGAGATCAGCCCTGGGATTTCTTTGGAAGGAATGATGCTAAAGCTGAAGCTCCAGTACTTTGGCCACCTCATGCGAAGAGTTGAATCATTGGAAAAGACTCTGATGGTGGGAGGGATTGGGGGCAGGAGGAGAAGGGGACGACAGAGGATGAGATGGCTGGATGGCATCACTGACTTGATGGACATGAGTCTGAGTGAACTCCGGGAGTTGTTGATGGACAGGGAGGCCTGGCGTGCTGCGATTCATGGGGTCACAAAGAGTCGGACACGACTGAGTGACTGAACTGACTGACTGAACTGAGGACTTGAGAAGCTGATGTAATCCCTTGGGTGGTTTATAACTAGAGAGCATAAAAGGCACAGGGATTTTGAATTATGAGGCAATAATTCTATCTTAGGCACATGTGATCATAAGCACTCAAGCATCACTCTTGTGGGTTTTATGACTCCTTAGGATACCTTGTAGGAATTACTACAGCCCCATAAATCACTATTGCCTATTATTCCAGGTAGTCATAATTTAAAATAATAGTAACTGTTAATAATAATATGCATTGTAATGATCCAACTTCTTTTTTTGAGGAGCTGGATACATTTTATAAATCTTAACTCATTAATTTTAATATTTCTGTGAAAAGGGCAAAAGTCCATAATCATCATCCCATTTCATAGGTGAAAAAACTAAGTCAACTAGTAAACTTGTATCACACAGGTTTCAATTCAATCCAGAATCTATAGATTGTACTCTCATAATGCTAAGCACCTACAAGTTTAAACATCCTCTCTCAAAATTTCCATAAAGTGTCACCCTATTTTACTTATTCATCTGTACCTATTATTTCTCAGATGCTGAAGATACAGAGATGAGTTAATGTTCTAGTATGAGGATGAGAGACACAGTAATAAATACTCACTGTAAAAGTGGTAGTTGCTTTAATAGAACCATGACTGCACTGAGATGAAGTGGACTGACTTTAACACTGGGAAAGGGGCAGTGCAGGTTTTCCAGAGAAAGTGTCCAGAGTCTGGCTTTTGAAGAACACGCTTGAGTTCAGCTGCTGTGAGATGTGCTGCAAGCAGAGGCATTTTGTTGAAATATGAGGCATGATGCTGATGTCTGCTGTGTGTGAGTGGAGATGGGAGAAGATAAAGCTGGAAAATTAAGCTAGAAACAAATCTTGAGGTTCTTTAGACATCCTAAGGACTGTGATCTTTTTCTTGCAATTTGTATTTATGGTTTGCATTTATATATATACATCCTCCTTTTAGTATGAAATCTTTTTTTGTCAGGTAATGCTTACAGGAAAAGCATTTTTTTTTAATGTTCTCTTTGGGGTATATCTTAAAATCATGGGAAAATAATAGGAGTTTGCCATGGATTTCTTTATTTTTTGCAAGCAAGTCTCTCAAGGTATTTCACACATCACTTGCCAACTTCCTGAATTGGGAGATGAAGGAGTCAGTGTAGAATTTTAGAACTGAAAAAGATCCTACAGGTCAACTTCAGAAGCTTTCCAACCACCCTCCACTAAACAAAACCTCTGCTTTCGACACCCCGTCCGATGGTACCGTGTAGCTTCTACACAGTGTGTTTCATGGGATGCTCAGCTGTCAGAGGCTCCATTAAAAAGAAGAGATTCATTAATGTCAGTTCTGTCATTATAGAGCTTTTAAGCTTTGAGCAAATAGGTACCTTGATTTTTGTTGTCTCTATATGTCAAGTCCAATAGCTTAAATGTGTAAAATTATGCCCATGCTTTAAATAACCTAATAATTTTGCTTTCACAATTAATGATATAGATATAAAAATCAAAGTGAGATCTTTTCCCATTGTGGAACTAACTAGTTCCACAAAGTCACTTATCTAAAAATATACGGCAAGAAAAGGCAGACTCAGATCTAGAATTTAGGCCTATTCATTCCCCTATTGATTTCCCCCAGGTAAACTACTGCACAACAATAACAATAGTAGATAAATACTCAAATGGGCTTTGGAAAGCCTAATATAGAACCTGACAAGAAATAAAGTGATTCATCCACCTCTCCAGGTATCTATTTCAATGGTTCCATTAGTAACAGAATTTATCTTCTGGATGCATAATTGATAAAAAAAATAAAAATAGATCTTTAATCTAAGTCTCTAAGTACAATACATACTGCAGTAGAGCAATCATTTCTGCAAAACTCAGGGGTGTGATTTCATTATGCCACGTTTTTAAATCCCCTTAAAGCTCATCGACAAGGCTTTCAGCTAAGTTCAGCCTGAGATGTTGATCTCTGCGTGGGATGACGAATTCCCTCTTCTGTAAGTAAGGGTCTCCTTCATTTCTAAAAATGATCCTATCAGGGTAAATATTTCATTTCCTTTTAAAGCAAATGACTTAAAACTCCAAATCTAAGAATGATTGTGAGGCAAGGCTTGGGCTGATGAAAAAGTCATCCAAGAGTTTAGATGGGGAAATGGAGGAAAGGACTTCAGGGTGACATGATTTGCTTTCTTCTGAAGATAGAAGCTTACCTTTGGGGTGTCATGCTTCATGCTCTGGTTCCCCCAGAGCTCCTTCTTCCTTACTGAAGCAGTCACCTCTAGGAGGTCTAGGGAACATTGAAGAATGCAACTTTCTGGGTATCCCACCAGGACTATGCTATTCGGTATGGTAGCCACTAGATTGGACAACTGAATTGTGGCTAATCTGAAGTGAAAGGTGCTGTCAATGCAACCTGTGAAAGATTTCAAAGCACTTGCTGTGAAAAAAAGATTGTTAAATACTCATAGTTTTTATATTGCCTACATGTTGAAATGATATTTTGGATATATTAAGTGATTATTAAAATTAAAAAAAGATAGTTGTTTAAACAGTATAGAGTTGCAGATAGTTTACAATTAGTGAAAGCCTGCATGGATAGCAATAATTTTTTTTACAGGCCAGCAAAAGAAATGCAACTCTGTTTAATTCAGTTCAGTGAGTATTAAGTAAGTGTCCACAGTGCACTTGGCAATATTTTAGTTGCTGGGAATGCAAACATGAGAAATGCACTGTCTCCATCTTCAAGGGATTGAAAAAGTCACACAGCAATGATTCAAAATGAAATGGTTTCTGTTTCGCGCTTGACTTACATTGCCACTATTCAGCATGGATCACATCAGATGAACGCAAATATAATATAAGTCTGTTGGACTCAAGTCAGCAAGCATGTTTTGGGTCTTGGGCACTTTGTACAAGGTCAAAGAGCATGTGATGAATAAGACATTGTACCTGCCCTGAGACTGTGATCCAGCTCCTCATACAGGTGGCAGGACATTTGCAGCAACATGGATGGGCTTGGAAGGCATTATGCTAAGAGGAATGAGTCAGATGAATAAAGACAAACACCGTATGATATCACTTATATGTGGAATCTAAAAAAATACAACAAACCAGTGAATAAAACAACAACAAAAAAGCAAATTCACAGATATAGAGAACAAACTAATGGATAAGGAAGCAGGGGAGGACAAGTTAGGGGTAAGGGATTAAGAGCTACAAACTATTATGTATAAAATAAGCTACAAAGATATATTGTGCAACACAGGGAGTATAGCTAATATTTTATAACTAAAAATGGATATAATCTTTAAAATTGTGAGTCACTATATTATATAATTTCAATATTGTAATATCAGCTATACTTCAATAAAAAGGAATGTTTATAGGAATATAGAAATATCTAGTATTCAATAAGGTAACATTAGCTATGGCATCCAATCAAGGATTATCAAGCATGCAAAAAGATCGGAAAACATGACATCCTCAAAAAAAAATGTGTTAGAAGGAAAAAGAAGGAAAGAGTGTGTGACATTCTGTCAAAGGAAGAATCATGAGTAAGTCCTACTAAGTACATTTTATTAATAAGAAGCATCTATATGTTTCCAGCATTTGAGTTTGTGACCTCAGTTCATCAAAATCGCATGGGCTTGAGCGTAGGGGAGCTGGATATTATGTCCTGTGATCATTTCACCTTCAGAAATAGGCCCAGCATTTCTTTTTTACTTTTTGGAGTGTATTTTATTTGAAGGTTTTGTTGTTCAGTTGCTAAGTCATGTCCAACTCTTTCAGGAACTGCAGCATGCCAGGCTTCTCTGCCCTTCACATGTTCAAACTCATGTCCATTGGGTCGGTGACGTCAGTTTGAAGATAACTGCCATCTAATAATTCAAACTGCTCTCTTCGTGGACTTTGTCTCTTAAATTTTAGAAGAGGACAATAGCCCTACAGTAAAACAAAATTATGTGCCAGAGATAAATGCCTGAGGTTCTAGGTCCTCCATATTTTAACGAAGATCATTTCCTGTAACCTGTTTCCCTCAGGTGGGAAACAAATATTGGCAAAACAGCTTTGACATTAGGAAAAGAGGTGACTGCTCAGATCACATGAGACCAAAAGGTGACCCAGAATTAAGAGTATCTGACCCCTTCTTCTTCTGTGTCCTTACTCTACCATATCCTGACCTTCTATAGGTCAGGATGTGCCCACTATAGCATTTGATTTTTGACCATTCTTAGAGACTCCTGAATGCAGGGACATTGTTTTATCATTGAAGATCTAGAAAAGGGCACTGGATCTCGCACATATACTGATCTGAGCAGACATCTGTTGAACAAAAGTCTGGAGAACATCAGCATGTTTGAGGAGGTGGGAGAGAAAGACCAACGTATCATATTGTATGGTTTTTTTAACACCAATTTCCAGAATGCCCATATCTCTTGCTATTCTACACAATACACTACCAATAATACTGGAGGAAGTAAAGACAGTAGAAGGCAGATAAATATCATCATGCAATTCTTAAAAATGCATAGAAAAAAGACTGGAAGGAATTGTGCCAACATTCAATCTTTATATATATGCATATGCAGTAAGATTATGGGTGACGGTTTGTCTACATTTAAATATTTTTTCTACAGTCCCACTTTTCTAATTTCAGCATGTCTTAGCTTTGTAATAACTTTGTGAGCTGCAAAATTAACTGTGTATGTCCCTTTGTCTTTGGGCCACTGAAGAGATTAAAGGCAATTTGTGGAAACTATAGTAATTACATAGGTGATTGTTTTGTGGAGTTGCTCGCAATGGCATGTCAGTAAGTTAAATGAAATGGAAACATGTTGAATATACAGTAAGTCTTTCTGCAAAAAAATAGTGCCAATTCACTGTATTTGTATTTACAATTATTATAGTATTGGTGAAACTAGTAAGAAACAATAATTTTATATTTCTTTCCTAGAGTCTAGATTAACCTTTTCCCCTTCTGCAAAGGATTACATAAAAGGAAACTCTAATTTAAATACAAAATGAATCACATTTGCAAGTAAAACCACAAAAACTCCTGGGGCTTGTATTTCTTTAATGTTGAAAATATTTGTTAAAAGTTATATTTCCTGTTGTTTTACATTTAATGAATATGACTTTGCCTTCAGACTCTGTTTTCTTACACACTCTCCAGAAACAGTTCATGGAGTATCATAAGCAAATCTATTTTTAAATGCTTTGAACATATTAATAATAATTAGTGTTTTGCATATGCTTTTTGTATATCATGTTCAACCTCTGAAATTAACTGTGAAATGCTATGTTCCTCAGTATCTGATCAGGCTTTTCTTTCACTAAACAAGTAAGCTGAAATATAATAAAATCACCAAGGTTTTCAAAATTATTCAAGGGAAGTGGTTTTATTTAAAGGATTTGCTGTCTCAGTTTGCAGTTGCACAAACTTAGGAATTATTTTTGTCAGGAGATTCCCTGAGTGCTAGAGAAAAGGGCATATTAGGAACTGTGGAGGAAACAAAACTTAACGTGGAATGGATATTGCTTGCAAGCTTAAATTCTAATTGAGGAAAACAAGACATGAAAACACATACATTGAAAGTATGAGAGAAGGTGATAAAGACCACAAGCAAAACACACAGTGCTTTGGAAATAAGAGAAGAGGAGAAGAGATTAAGTGTCATATGAGCTAGAACTGGAGGAGTTGAATGAAGATATGTAGAGATGAGTACGACAAGCATTATCGCTTTGAGCTCTTATCTTCCATATTCAGTTGTAACTATTGGTTTACATGACTATCTCTATTTCACTAGACAATGAACTCTAAAGCCAGAACCACATCTCAGCCCCTTCACATATCCTCAGTTCCTAAGTCAGTGGCCAGAATATAGCACTGACATGCATTTTTGAACATTGACTAGAATGAGAAAAAGAACAGTGGTAAATCCTGGGAGCTTTGGGGATGAGTAAAGGCAGTATGCCAAGGGTGATGAGTTCAGTTTGCTGGACAATAGCAGTATGAAGAGGAGGGAGAGACCAGCTGGGTAATTTGAGTTGGAGACAGCTCCTAGCAGGTCTGCAGTGCGAGGTTTGGACATCTTCCTATATGTCCCTGGGGACCTGTGGATATAGGGAAGGACATTGTCAATGCTATATGTAAGAGTTGGTGGCAGAAAGCGAGGAAGCCATTATCAACTGTCATCTTAGTCAATTTGGGCTTTCATAACAAAATACCAGAGAATGGGTGGCTTAAACAGCAAACAGTTATTTCTCGTGGTTCTGGAGTTTGAGGAGCTCAAGGATCAGTTTGGTCAGCAAACCTTGGTGTCTGGTGGGGGCCCACTTCCCAGTTTATAGAAGACTTTGACAGAAAGGGCAAGAGAATTTGGGGGGGGTCCTCTTTTATAAGGGCACTAATCCATTTCTTAAGGTCTCTGCCCTCTATCTAGTCGCCTGCCTAAAGCACAATGTGGGGTCAACAGCTTCAATTGCATCTGACTCTTTGTGAGCCCATGGACTGTATAGCCTGCCAGCCTCCTCTGTCCATGGGATTATCCTGGCAAGAATACTGCAGTGGGTTGCCAGTTCCTCCTCCAGGGGATCTTCCTGACTCAGGGATTGAACATGCATCTCCTGCAGCTCCGGCATTGGCTGGATTCTTTACCAGTGAGTCACCTGGGAAGCCTCCACCTCCAAATATCATCACCTTGGTGGTTAGGATTTCAACCTAAGTTGTTCAGGGACACAAACGTTCAGAACATAATACCTGACCAGAGATAATACTGATCTATGATAAAGTAGAGGTAGTATTACAGAAAGGGAAAGCAAGGGTGGGGATGGAAGAGATCTCATGTGTAGAACCAATAGGACATGGCAACTGAGTGAGTGTAGGGTTCACAAAAGGAAGTGGAGTGAATGTAACTGAGGTTTTCTACCACAGCAGCTGAGAAAATGTTCCCACTTTCAAGAAGAAACCGACGTGTGTGAGAGGACTGAGGTCTCTATTTTAACTGTGTTGGGTTTTAACTCTATTTCAACTGATGCCCAGCTTCACAAAGCCAGTGAATGGTTCAACATGAGCTCATATTCAGATCTTCCACCTTCAACTGAGTGCCACTCTGGGACATAATGGTCTCCTTATTCTGAAATCCATGAACGATTGGCTTCAGCTTGAGACTCTGCAACTGAAATAAATTACATCTACACTGTGAAATAAGTAATTCATTGATATGGACTGAATTCTATCTCCCTAAAACTCATTTGTTGAAGCCCTTTCCCCTAATGTGACTGTATTTAAAGAAAGTGCTTTTCAGTTCAGTTCAGTTCAGTCGCTCAGTCGTGTCCGACTCTTGGCAACCCCATGAATCGCAGCAAGCCAGGCCTCCCTATCCATCAGCTCCCGGAGTTCACCCAAACTCACGTCCATTGAGTCGGTGATTCCATCCAGCCATCTCATCCTCTGTTGTCCCCTTCTCCTCCGGCCCCCAGTCCCTCCCAGCATCAGAGTCTTTTCCAATGAGTCAACACTTTGCATGAGGTTACCAAAGTATTGAAGTTTCAGCTTTAGCATCAGTCCTTCCAATGAACACCCAGGACTGATCTCTTTTAGAAAGGGCTTTTAGGGGGTGATAAAGTTCAATGGGGCTTCCCAGGTGGTGCTTGTGGTAAAGAACCCGCCTACCAATCCAGACAGACATAAGAGATATGGGTACAATGCCTGGGTTGGGAAGATCCCCTGGAGGAGAGTACAGCAACCCACTCCAGTATTCTTGCTGGGAGAATCCCATGGACAGAGGAGCCTGGCAGGCTATGGCCCACAGGGTCACAAAGTGTCGGACATGACTCAAGCAACTTAACACACACACATACAAGGTTGAATGAGGTTTTAAAAATGGATTCCTAATCCGATAGAACTGGTGGTCTTACAAGAAGAGAAAGAGAGTGTCTCATTTTTATTCCACATACATGCACTGGGGAAAGGCCATGTGAAGACACAATGAGAAGGCTGCCATCTGCAAATAAGGAAGATAGCCCTCACCAGAAACTGACGGTGCTGGCACCCTGACCTCAATCTATACCATCCAGAACTCTGAGAAAGTAAATTTCTGGTATGTAAGCCACTCAGTCTATGGTATTTTATTATAGTATCCTTAAATGACTAAGATGTACATGTTTATAAATCAGGCAATAAAAAGTTCAACAATCTTTGAGATGAATGATCACTCCAATACAAACTCTACTTTTTCTTTTCAATAGCAAGTTTATTTTTCACGTTAGTTTGTGTTTTTAATCTAAATAATCTAAATGCTCTCAACTCTTCCCTAGTCAATAGCCTGTATGATCCTTTGGGAAGAGCCTGCATTTTGTCCACCATGGCGACTGGCATAGGAAAGGCACTCAGCTATTTCTTTCTGAGTGAATAAGTATTATTCTTTTCCCTGCCTGAGTGGTAGAGCACCACTAAATCTTAACCTGAGCAGAGGTTTGCCTTCCTCAGAAATCCAAATGACACCAACCTAGGGATATATAATGTGTGGTTTTTTTCCCAAACATATTATATCCATCCTCACTTTCTACATTCAACAGACAACACTAAATAAGCAGTACAGGAATGGTTTTATACCACTAACAAACATGGAATAGTAGCTTCGTTTTACAGAATCCTTTTGACCCATTCAGAGAAAAAAAAATTGAGAACATGTAGATTTCCCAAATGGAGAAAATTATCAAGGTATTTAGCAGAGCAAATGAAAATATTTACCTTTTGTTTCTATGTATCAAAGGAGAATTGAGGTAAGCTGTAAATGATTTTATATGATGCTAGAACACAAAACTAACACTTCTTAAGTGTTTAACAGCACAGTTTTACTCTATTTGGTTTTAATTTATAAGAGGATATGGTAGAGCCTGGGCTTCCCTGGTGGCTCAGCAGTAAAGAATCTGTCTGCTATGCAGGAGATGTGGGTTTGATCCCTGTGTTAGAAAGATCCTCTAGAGGAGGAAACAGTAACCCACTTCACTATTCTTGCCAGAAAACCCCATGGACAGAGGAGCCTCATGGGGTGTAGTCCTTGGGGTCTCAAAGAGTTAGACACGACTGAGTGACTGAACACTCCCTCACTCATGACTCACCCCACAATCCTGGCATGTTACAATCATTATCCACTGTATGTCACCTAATTACTTCAGCCTCACTGTTGCAACCCAGTGGTTAATCTCCATCTTATTGGCTTGACTTCTGCTCATCTCACCTTTCTCTTCAGACCTGCCCTGATGAACAAAACAAGACAATTTCAGCTTTCTTCACATCGGTTAGAGGCAATTAGCATGGTCAGGAAACTTCCAAAATAATCTTGAAATGTAAGACAGTGTGTAAAAGTGCATGACAACTGAAATGTACTAAGACTAAAATGGCTCAAGTTTTGAAGCTAATTTTTGCAAGGAAAGATGAGGGAGAAAGCAGTTTACCTTGACTCCTCAGAATATCCAACCTGCTTGTCACCATAAAGCCTGTCTGCTCTGCCATTTGTGAGTGTTTATCTAGGATCCGTCTCTGGGAGGGGTACTCATACGGCAGATCAGTGGCACGACTGTGTTGGGAACTAACAAGCCATTACTGACTCGTTGTCTATTCATTTCAGATTGTTTCTATGGAGGATTTATAGAAACAATACCGAGGTAGCACCAAGGTGGCCATCAATGCTGTTTACAGACAATTTAGAGGAATAAACCTGCAGTTAAGCCCAGGCTGGCTCCCCCTGTGGTCCTGGGGCCTAGTGTTCTAATCCTATTGTGACGTGATTGTTTCC
The DNA here is from genome assembly GCF_001704415.2 of Capra hircus. Lineage (NCBI taxonomy): Eukaryota > Metazoa > Chordata > Mammalia > Artiodactyla > Bovidae > Capra > Capra hircus. The sequence goes on from NC_030819.1 coordinate 32,060,541, forward strand.
CCATAAACTGCTCCACAGAGGCTTATAATTGGCGTACAGGTTCAAATTAGATTGCTGTGTGTTTACGAAAGCAGGGGTCATTTCACATCAGCACCTCTCATTAAGAAGCAGGCAATGAAGTTCTCCATTACAGGAAATCTAACCTATACATTTTCTTTTATTATAAAGAAAATACCCAGAGTCTATACTCACAGACCCATGCACACATACATTCTCCATCTTGCCTTTCATCACCATGAGGAGGTGGAGGAGGGTAATGTGAAAATGCAAAACACTTTTCTGAGAACAGCAATTAAATATTCACCAGCAATGTATCATGGAACAGTGGCTTCAGGAGCTAAAAAGGGGAGACAGGAGAGGAATGGATGAAAAGTCCAACAATTAGTCCTGCTGTCTTCTAATAATATCGTGAGATGATGGTGACCAAGAAGCCAAGAAGGCCTACTGTCCCTGTGTTTTCAACTCTAGGTATGGGTGATCTCAAGTAAGGTCTCAGGAGAAAATACCTTCCTCGTAAATTCCTTAGCTTCTTTTAAAAATCACCAAACAAGTCTTCAAACCACTGACAGCAAAATATATTTATTAAAGGATAATATATACACAAGGCTTCCCTGATAGCTCAGTTGGTAAAGAATCTGCCTGCAGTGCAGGAGACCCTGGTTCAATTCCTAGGTGGGGAAGATCCACTGGAGAAGAGACAGGCTACCTACTGAGCTTTCCTTGTGGCTCAGCTGGTAAAGAATCCACTCACAATGCGGGAGACCTGGGTTTGATTTCTGGGTTGGGAAGATCTCCAGAGAAGGGAAAGGCTACCCGCTCCAGTATTCTGGCCTGGAGAATATCATGGACTGCATAGTCCACGGTGTTTCAAAGAGTTGGACATGACTGAGTAACTTTCACCTTCACTTTCAATCTGCACATGGAGCAAGTTTGCTGTTTGCATAGTTGAAACCTGGGGTAAGGCTGCTGTCTGCATAGTTCAAATCTGGGCTACACAACACTCCAGTAAAAAGAATAATAAACATTTCTGATGCTATAAGTGAATAAATACTTCTCAAGTCTTTGCTTCAGCCTTTCTATGACCCATGGAGGGAAGAAAAAAATATATTTAAAGGAGGCCAATAGGAGGAGGAAATTACGTAAACCAAAAAGTTGTAATGTTAGAAAATGAAGAAGCAAAACAGCAAAAAATAAATTATGACTATGAATGGAAAAGGAATGTCAGCGACAGCAGGAGAATTGATAAGTAAAAAAAACATAATTTAGGTTCATTAAAAACTAAGAGGGACTCCCTGATGGTCCAGTGGTTAAGAATCTGCCTTGCAATGCAAGGGGATGTGGGTTCAATCCCTGATCGGAGTAGTATGACCCCCCACATGTCATGGAGTGACCAAGCCCACCCACTGCAACTAAATTGATAGATACTTCAACATCCCTCTCCCAACCTTCCAAATTCCTCAGCTGTGCCTTCAGGAGATGCCTTAGGATGACCTTCAGGGCTGTTCTAGAAGCCTTTTTCTCTGCATAGCAGCCTGTGAATTCTCTGCTCCTTCTGTGCTTGTGTATATCAAGCAGGCATAATTTCCATTGGTGAAAGCTTGCCATCTTTGGGATCTATAATGTAAAGTCTACTGGGATATGAAAACTTCCTAGAGGTTCAGAAGTACAACCTAACGCCATCATCCAGGGACACATTACAAGATCTTGCCCTCAAAGGCTGCAGCCACCAACCAAAAAGCTATCTTTATGCAATTTCTTTTCCCATCATTTCAGTAAGTCTTCTAGAGACATTGTATTCTTTCCAAAACACACCATCACACTAGGTGAACCATCTGTGATGTCGTCTAACATGAAGTAGGACACACTAGCTGGTGTATTCTTGATGGGGCCAATCTAGCTTTCTCGTATGCTATTGCTATAGGCTCTGAATTTCTGGGAAGCATTCTCCCCTACCCCACCCAAGTACCAGCTGCTTACTTGCTAGTATTTTTTCCACTATAATTTCAGAGACAGACCTAAAAGACATGCTTCTTTGCTTGACAGTGAGCTTAGGGCAGTTGCCAACAAGAAGACTGTACCCTAGAAATCCCAAAGATGATGATCATAAGACATGTCCTTCCCATCCTTTGTTCCTAAGACAAAAGTGGGAAAAGGTGTAAATAAGATGTGTGACCTTGAGACTATTAACCTCATCATCCAGCAACTTGAGGGGAGGGTGTTCTAGGAAATCTCTAGATCCCTTCTCTGATAATTCTATCTCTGGTGCTCTGAGGGGTTCCTCTCCCCCAGTTCCTTCCTCCATGTTTCATTGGCTTGGTTATTGTTCAGTGGCTCAGTCATGTCCAGCTGTTTGTAACCCCATGGACTGCAGCATGCCAGGCTTCCCCGTCCTTCACTATCTCCTGGAATTTGCTCAAAATCATGTCCACTGAGTCAGCGATGCCATCATTGGCTTGGAACCATCCCCAAGTAAGACTTGACTTGTCCTGCCTGGCTTCTTCCACAGTTTTTTCCAAGGTGAAGCCTTAAGAGTAAGTGCTTAAAGAGCCCCCTCTGAGTCTCTTTTACAAGCAAAAGAGAATGAACACTCTATACGCTGTCTGAAACCCTAGCACATCAGTGGTTTGAGCGGATTCCTTTCACCACCAGAAAGCTCTGTTACGTAATGTAACTATTAGGCCAGGCAGAACTTCATCTGATGATAAATGACAGGTCACGGCAAGTTCACTGCCAAGAACAGAAGTTGCACATCAGTTCTATCAAGAGCACACACATAGCAAAGGACACAGGAGCCATCAATAACCATGTCTGAGCCCGATAATTATTATTAGGTGAGTAACAGTTATCAGCACCCTCTCTCTTTCTGCTGATTTAGTAAAGGACAACTAATAACTATGAGGGGTCAAATTTACAAACCCAATGGCACTCTTTCCCAGATAATACTGTTTCTAATGAGCTAATAAATGCTCTGTGTGTGTGTGGTTGCAGATATGTGCTTAATCCAAGAAAATTAACCTTTCTAGGTGGCAGGCACATCTCCAACCACCAGAGTTTCTTTCCTTTCTACTAAATCACAGCCTTACCATAAGCTTTCTTTGAAACCTTGCGAGACAGCAGAAAAGAGTTAAAGAATTCCCCTTCTGGCTGCACTTTGAATCTTCTTAAAACCTAATTCAAAGTATTGTCCTTCTTTTGTAGACACAAGTCTATAAATTCATTCTCCGGATAGAAGTTTTGAAACAAAACATGGGGACTTCTGAGACATGAAGGGCTCCTTAGTAATTAAGATAAAATAAGGATTCCCACATTGGTGTGCTGAAACAGATCTGTGCAACAGCTCGATACTTCACTAGGCTAAAGCCCATCTGGGCCATCGAGTTGAAAACTGCTGTATTATTATTCTTTGATGTCTACAGCTTAGTAGCACAAAGCTGGTCTCTGAGCACTTATTCCCTATAAAGAAACTCCAAATGTTTGGCCTTTGGGCTGTAAATATTGTGTCACCATTGATTTTTAACATATAAAGTGTATTTTCCTGAATGTCAAGTATTTTCAAAGTGCAGGGCCTCCCAAGAGCACAAAGTAGAAGGAATTAAAGACAGTTTAAGAGCTAACGCTACAAGCGAGTGGGGAAGAAAGGCAAAGGAAGGAAGAAATAAAAGGGAGAAATGAATGAGACCCATATTCCAAGAACTGTGTTCTCTCTCATGGGGGAGTTTCAAATGTTACATGAAAATTTATCTCGTTGTCAGTGAAGGCATGTTAATATAAACGTTATCAGGTCCATTTCTTTATAAGCATGACTGTGCAAACGCTACCAGCAGCACGAGAGTGAAATCTCTGTAAGGACTTTATCTCCTTCTTTTCAATCTCTTTACTCTTCATAGTAAAGAAATGCAAACAGTATTTGTTCAATGAAGAAATTCTACCAAATCATCTATTTCCTGAAAAGTGAACTTATATTTCAAATACCGTTAGAACTTCAAATTATTAATAGAAAATAAAACTATTAGAAAATAATTCTGAGCAGTTATGAGGGCATTGAAAGGTCTGTCAAGTACACACTACTATATTTTAAATGGATAACCAACAAGGACCTCCTGTATAGCGCAGGGAACACTGCTCAATGTTATGTGGCAGCCTGGATGGGAGGGGAGTTTGGGGGTTAGAAGGGATACACGTGCGTGGATGACTGAGCCCATTTGCTGTCCACCTGAAACTATCACGTTAACATTGTTAATCAGCTGGACTCCAATATAAATTAACAAGTTTAATAAAAAAATAAGAGAGAGGAAATGTAAAAAAAATAAAAGTCTGTCAAATTTCATGGTTTCTTTTTTTTTTTGGCATGATGTTGAAGACAGTCTGATTTAAAGCAAATAGGGTGACATTTTGTTTAAGTGAAGGGAAATGTCCTGAGCTGTATTCCAGACCCACAGCAGATCACCTTGCTCTTTCTTTATCAGCCTCCTGAGCCAAGTAATAATAGGTCCATCAAGTTCAGACTCTGACCTCCTAGATGCAAGCTGAGAAGACCCTTGGGATTCAGAGGAGCTGGGGGAGATATTCTCTTTCCCTCAGTCAATCAGACAGATGCAACCAAAGTTAGGACAAATCTCTTTATACAAAGCCTTCCCGATTTGCAATTTCCATGTGCAAAGCTAAAAGAAATAAAGGTTTTGTCACTTATCTTAAAAATAAATATCACTGGACAAATCTTCAGATCCCTCATTGCTTTTTAAAACTTGATATAATATACATCAATATGTAATGCAAGTAATGGCTCAATTTCAAAAGAGCTTAAATACAGACTTGTAGGTTAAAAGCCCAAAGAAATAAAATTGCAAAACTATAGCACTGCCAGAAAAGTCTGGAAGAGAATCTAAGGAAACAGATTTTTAGCAAGCAAATATGTCAACTCACTGATATTAAAAGAGTACATGCTAAAACTGTTCTCAACAACTTCATTCAAATTACTCATCTTTTTGTTATAAAGCTGCGATGGCTTTCTTGGGAATTCTAGGGTGACTGTTTGTGATTCTGATAATCCGTTTCTCTCATGGCCCCCTCTGACCCCGTCTTCTATCTCCTGTAACTGCTCTGGACCATCACTAATTAGCTGGGAAAATGCCTTGATATCTATCCTATAGCTATTATCTAGCAAGAAATATTTGTGCCACTTGAGCACGCTCTATCTATACTTAATACACCAATCATGCATGTTCTCTAAGGATGTTTCTACAACTGCTCATAAAAAGTAAGTTGACTATTTTAAATTCCATATAAAATGTCAAGAAATTCATTCTGACTATGTTCAGTGCAAATCAGGCAGTACTAATTGAGCTCCCCTCATACGCTCGGCTAAATGCCTAGGCAAGTCACAAAAGGAAAAGCGAAATGAAATTAACCTTTGCCAAGGAATAGGGAACCTCAGTTCCATCTCTAATACAAAGTTACTGCATAGTCTTTGACCCATCATCTCTTGGCCCTGTTTTTAAAATTAAAATGACTAGCCTCCATGAACTACAAGTTCTCTCCGGTATTTCAAATAATCCCTGTGCCTTTCTGAGCCTTTGAGTCTGTGTGTTTCTTATATGCTCTAAGTGTGTAAGGTGGTGTATGAGGTAGGGACTGAAAGAAATGAAGGCTAAAGCTGAGGGATTAAAATTGTATATGTCTGTTGTTTGAAAACAAAAGAAATCTGAGGTCAAACAAAGGACATTGTTTATGTTTATGGGACTATAAGTATAATACTTGTAAGAAAGTGGGGCTATTTGCTTTTAGATCTATTTTATTCAAGAAACTATTTGAATAAGTAGTCTAAAATTCTGATGACAACAGATTAAATCCAAAATTATGTTGAAATATTGATAATGCAAGGGCCATTTTAAAAAAATTAGGACATTTATGGTATTTATTCTTACTTGCAATAAGAAATTTTTTTCTCCTTAATTGGGGATAAAACAAAGTCATAAACCAAAATTCTATGTGAAGTGCATCTGTAAAGAATGATAGACCATTGAACAATTCCCAAAGAATTTTAATTGGAGTTACTGTGAGCACGCTAGCTTCCAACTATTGCTCAAAATCATTAAGTGTTATAGATGGCAGTGTTAATTGTGAAAATAATCACAGGCTGAGGTTAGCAATGAAATCATAAGTGATATCATGTTGTTATAATTTTATTTCTTCATTAATTATTCCTCCAAAGCAATCATCACTAAAATCTACACATACTCCAGGGTGGGCATCTTAAAATTCAGTTCTCTTTGAGGAATCTATAGTTATTCAGATCAACAGTTTTGAGACATAGCATATTGCATTTTTCATTCCACTTTTTTTTTATCACATTTGATTATCTGGTAATGTACTCAGTGCTCAGTTTGGGAATAACATATTCCTCTCACTTCATTACACGAGATAAAAGTAAACACATTTTGTTTACCTATACCATCTTAATTCCATGGCTAAATTAAAAGCTAATATTCACTGAATTGTTCACTCAGTCCCTAACTTTGTGCCAGGCATTGTTTGGGGAACCATGGCTATATCCCTAACCAAAACAAAACAAAACAAAAAAAATGTCTTGCCTTCTGGCAACTTACATTCTGGTGTTGAGAAGGCAGATAATAAACATAATAAACACACACAAAAAATGACAAGTGCTCTTCAGAAAGTGGCAGTATGTATGTTGGTCTCTTTTCTCTTATATGATGGTTCGGTTGAGGTCATGAATAATACATCTTGTTTCCACAAAGCATTCAGATACTGACATAATTAGACTCATTTCTGAGGTCTTCCTATAGTTCATGCATCAAACGCAGGCCCTTCAGGCAGCTGCTCTAGGGTCTATAGGCATGGGATGTTAAAGAGAGGAGCGCAGTCATGCTAACACTGCCCTCCCTCCCTTACAGATGGAGGGTGACAGCGATTGCCCAAGGCATTCTAATTACAAAGTATTTAGTAGTCGGGATCTAGCACACACCTGCCAGAAACTTGAGAGGAGGGAGGCCGCCTCAGGATTTTTATCCTACACAGGAACCCAGCTGGAAGCCAAGTTCTAAAGATGCTGGTGGCGGCATTAAAACCACATGCCTTCGGAGTTCAGGTGGGAGCCCAGGCATTCTCCCCTTACAAGGGCAGGTACAAACACGTCAGTCACAGTCTCTCATTCCACAAGAACCAGCCTCGGTCTTTGAAGCCAAGACTGTGCTTCTGCCACTACTTGGAATTAGAAACATGATTTTACAAAGCCCAGTGACTACACTTCCTACCTGGACATATATCTGAAGGGTTTCCAAACAAGGCTTGTGAGTGTTTTCCAGAAAAGATAACATTTGACTGAGGCTAATACACCGGGCTGCCCTGGTGAATCAGACAGTAAAGAATCTGCTTGCAGGGCTGGATATCCGGATTCAATCCCTGGGTCAGGAAGATCCCCTGGAGAAGGGTTAGGCTACCCACTGCAGTATTCTTGGGCTTTCCTGGTGGCTCAGATGGTAAAGAATCTGCCTGCAATGCAAGAGACCTGGGTTGGATCCCTGACTTGGGAAGATCCCCTGGAGGAGGGCATGGCAACCAACTCCAGTATTCTTGCCTGGAGAATTCCATGGACAGAGGAGACTGGTGGGGTACAGTCCATGGGGTTGCAGAGAGTCGGACGCAACTGGGTGACTAAGAGTGCTTCCACACACACACCCATGCATACCTATACACCACTATCAAATTACTGCCAATAGATGGTGTTGAAAGCTAAGCAGCAGGCAGATGTTCAAACGGCTCAACAAATATAGAAGTGAACACATTAAATCATAAGTCTTAGAGTGCAACTTCAAATTTTGTAGACTTGGAGGAACTCATTATTGAAGTGAAAAATTAATAAACATTTTTCTGAGAAGATAAAAAAATAAATCAACTGTCTAGTGTTGCTTTTTTTTTTTTTTTTGCCGATCAATTTATCTGCTCACTTCCTTTTTCTCACTATTGTCTTATATAAAAGTCTTAGAAAACAGAAAGAAATCCATAAAATGAGGCTGTTTCCCAGACAGTCAGAAGTAAACTTCGGGAGAAAAAAGCCAAATCCACTTGCTTATTGTATATACCTGCTGTGACAATCTGATAATAATAGGAGGTATAAATAATTAACAGCTACCTCAATGCCACTTTGTAGGTAGAAATCAGGAATCTCATTTTACCCATAATTGAGTTAACGAAGCAGAACCAAACAAAACCTAAAATTCATTTTGTTTCCCTACAATTTAGGGAATGCAAACACCCAAATGGCTCCCACTGAAATCTTACTTTATTCACTGAACTTACACCCATTGTCTTTATACATGTGCTGTGCTTAGTTGCTCAGTCGTGTCTGACTCTTGCGACCCCATGGACTGAAGCCCGCCAGGATCCTGTCTCCATGGGCATTCTCTAGGCAAAAATACTGAAGTGGGTTGCCATGCCCTTCTCCAGGGGATCTTCCCAACCCAGGGATCGAACCCAGGTCTCCCACATTGCAGGCCGATTCTTTCCGAACTGAGCCACCAGGGAAGGCCTTGTTTGTCATAGTCACCTGTAAAATATCACTTTGGAACTATTTTGGGTTAAAAAGTGAGGGACCAAGGAGGACCTGAAATATTCTCAAGCCTGAGTCTCTACCTGCAGAAATGGCTCCTCAAGCACCCTAGACAAGTTTGTATTTATCCCATTTTAAAGATGTTCACTGAAGGAGATTCTAAACTTTCCTCTCTATGAAACTCAATTCAGCATTAAACAGTTTCTTGATGTGGAAAATACACATTTCATTGTACTCAATACCTGTTGCTGTACTTTTCAATCCGTTTCCTCTGTCAGCGTTTCCCAAAGACAGCCTGGGAGCTACCATCACATTCCTATGTACATCAATTCCTATGTAAAACCTACTATCAGGCTGTGGCCAGGCCCCTATTTTCTTTCCCATCACAAATGTTCTAGTTCCCTTATGGCCTCCAGGAGGGAAAGGATGGGAGGAAGAGGGAGTTTGGGATTGACATGTACACACTACTATATTTTAAATAGATAATCAACAGGGATACATATGTGCTAAGTCACTTCAGTTGTGTCCAACTCTTTTCAATCCCATGGATTGTAGCCCACCAGGCTTCTCTGTCCATGGGACTTTTCAGGCAAGAATATTGGAGTGGGTTGGCATTTCCTTCTCCAGGGGATCTTCCTCACCTAGGGGTGAAACCCACATCTCTTAGGTCTCCTGTTTGGCAGGTGAGTTTTTTACCACTAGCTCCACCTCTCTCTCTCTTTATATATATGCTGCTAAGTCACGTCAGTCCTGTCCGACTCTGTGTGACCCCATAGATGGCATCCAACAGGCTCCTCTGTCCCTGGGATTTTCCAGGCAAAACACTAAAGTGGGTTGCCATTTCCTTCTCCAATGCACTAAAGTAAAAAGTGAAAGTGAAGTCGCTCAGTCATGTCCGACTCTTAGCGACCCCATGAACTGCAGCCTACCAGGCTCCTCCATCCATGGGATTCTCCAGGCAAGAGTACTGGAGTGGGGTGCCATTGCCTTCTCATATATATATATATATATATATATATATATATATATATACACATATATAACAAAGATCTTTGGACAGCAAGGAGATCCAACCAGTCAATCCTAAAGGAAATCAAGCCTGAATATTCATTGGAAGGACTGATGCTGAAGCTGAAGCTCCAATACTTTGGCCACCTGATGAGAAGAGCTGGCTCACTGGAAAAGACCCTGATGCTGGGGAAGATTGAGGGCAGAAGGAGAAGGGGAGGACAGAGGATGAGATGGTTGGATGGCATCATCATCCCAATGGACATAAGTTTGAGCAAACTTCAGGAGATAATGAAGGACAAGGAAGCCTGGTGTGCTGCAGTCCATGAGGTTGCAAGGAATCAGACATGACTGAGCGACTGAATAACAAATAACAAATATATGTGTATGTGTACGGTGGTGGTGGTGGGTTAGTTACTTAGTCATGTCTGACTCTTTGCGACCCTACGGGCCATCACCCATCAGGCTCCTCTGTCCATGGGATTCTCCAGGCAAGAACACTGGAGTGGGTTACCATTTCCTTCTTCAGGGGATCTTCCTGACCCAGGGATCAAACTCTCAAACTCAGGTCTCCTGCATTGGAGGCAGATTCTTTACTCACTGAGCCACCAGGGAAGCCCATATATATATATATATATATGTGTGTGTGTGTGTGTGTGTGTGTGTGTGTACAGCACAGGGAACTCTGTTCAGTGTCATGTGACAGCCTGAATGAGAGGGGAATTTGGAGAAGAATGGATACATGTATAGCTGAATCCCTTTGTTGTCCACCTGAAACTATCAAAACATTGTTCAGTTCAGTTAAGTTCAGTCGCTCAGTCATGTCCGACTCTTTGTGACCCCATGAATCGCAGCACGCCAGGCCTCCCTGTCCATCACCAACTCCTGGAGTTCACTTAGACTCACGTCCATCAAGTCAGTGATGCCATCCAGCCATCTCATCCTCTGTCGTCCCCTTCTCCTGCCCCCAATTCCTCCCAGCATCAGTCTTTTCCAATGAGTCAACTCTTCACATGAGGTGGCCAAAGTACTGGAGTTTCAGCTTCAGCATCATTCCTTCCAAAGAAATCCCAGGGCTGATCTCCTTCAGGATGGACTGGTTGGATCTCCTTGCAGTCCAAGGGACTCTCAAGAGTCTTCTCCAACACCACAGTTCAAAAGCATCAATTCTTTGGTGTTCAGCCTTCTTCATAAAACATTGTTAAATGGCTATATTCCAATATAAAATAAGCCATTAAAAATTACCAACACTCCCCCCAAATATTCTAGTTCTATTAACCTCACAGCCCTATTTTCTAGTCCTAAAAATCCTTATCAGTCATAAACCACTCTAGACTCAGAGCAGTAGTGTCTCCATCCCTTCAAGCTTGTTTCACCCAGAAATCTTGCTTCTAATTTCCTAGATGTTAAGAATTATAATGTTTACAATTCAGTTCAGAAGCAGATAACTCCCAGTAAAAAGGGATCCCTTTTGGTAATTTTTGGATTTTTCTGCACATGACCTATAAAACCATCTCTGGTACCATGGACAGTGCCCTAGATTGGCTGGACTCATTAAAGAGAAGGTCAAATCTCACATTTTTGTCAGAGAACATACTGACTTCAGATTTTAGTGTGAGGATCAGTAGGGAAGCTCATTGAGAGTTCAGATTCACCTCACTGTGGCATCCCCCATCCCTCAAATTCTGAAATAGGAAATCTGAGCCATAACCCAGAAATCTGCTTTTTACCAAGCCACTCCCCATAGTATCCAATCCCCTTCTGATGATTCTAAAGCACATCCACTGGAAACTACACTTGAGAAAGAGTTTCCTCTCTCTGCCCATTATCCTTTTTGTCTAGACTGACCAGAAGCAGGAATCAATCTGAATTCATAAAGTATAGACGAGGAAACTTCCATGGATAAACTGAGGAAATCTGAATGAAACCGAGTCAGCATAGCCTCCTCATTTTTTTGCATTTCTTTGTGTGCTCATTCATTCATTCATGTATTCATTGTGTCAATTAAGAGGTTTAGCCAGAGTTCCAGGGTGGACATGGGTTCTGACCCCCACTGTGTGAGGACCTTTGATAACAAATGAGTGGTACAATAGTAAATAGCACTGTATGCGAATTCTTGAGGCGAGGACAGAGTGCTAGAAAGTGCTGGAAGGGACTAGTTTATGCCATGACCTTGCACAAATGAATGACCTCCAGGTTACAATACTGCACAAATATGGAATATGGATACTGAATTTGCAGTAAGAAAAGGTCAGCCTGGGAAAACGTCACAGAACCAGCAGAGGAAAGGAGCCCACTCTGCTGGTGGCTGGGCTTCCCTGGTGGCTCAAATGGTAAAAAATCCACCTGTCAATGCAGGAGACGCAGGTTCCATCCCTGGGTCAAGAAGATCCCCTGGAAGAGGAAATGGTCTGGATAATCCAATTTTCTTGCCTGGATAATCCTGTGGACAGAGAAGCCTGAGGGGCTGCAGTCCACAGGGTCGCAAAGAGTCAGACACGGTTGAACAACTGAGCATGCAGGTACGCTGCTGGTAGCTGGAATCCCTGCCGGAGGGGCAAGGTTCACGCACACGGGCACGCATGTGCGTGAGCTTCTGTTCTGTATGCCTATGAGCCAGGTGCTGCCTTCTCATCTTTGGGCTAAAGCAGTTCGTCCAGCCTGGTGCATAGCTACAGGTCTCACTTTTTCCCCCCCTGAATCAACATGATCTATGCTAGACTTTGGTTAAAAAGCAAAAGCTAAATAGAGGGGTTGAAGGATTGTGTTTTTAGATTTTGGGGATCTTATCAGCCATAAGCTGAAGCCCAGATTTTCTATTTATATCAAGTACATGATATATAAAAAAATTCTTTTTATGTGTTAGAACTGAAAGAATGTGGCTTCCCATTAGATTAAAAACAATATATAACTATACAACATCATATTATACTGTAACTTTGATTTAAAATAACAAAACAAAAAATCCATCCAAAAACAAGGAACTTCCCTGGTGGCCCAGGGGTTAGGATTCTGTGCTTCCACTGTAGGGGGCGTGGGTTTGATCCCTGGTCAGGAACTAAGATCCCTCAAGCCTGCGTGGTGTGGCCAAAAGTAAATAAGCAAATATAATAAAATGGAAAAAAACACCAAAGAATTTATAGAGATTGCCTGTTATTTAACTGTGCATCTTTGTGAAAGAAGTAGGATTAAGCCCATTTTGTTGCTGAGAAAAATGAAAATGTAAGGTAATTAAAATAAATTACAACTAATCTGGGTGGTGGAGTAAACTCAAATGCTACAAAGTATAGATACTGAACCTTCTTCAATGGACAGTGAACTTGGTAAACCAGTCAGCTATCAGAGAGGTCACGTGATATAAGAATCATACATGCAGCATATAAAAATGCTATATAAAATCTAGTACATAATTGCCTCCAATGATAATCTCTTCCTTATAGGGTGAGATAGAAGTTAGAGCCCGAACAGAAAATCCCATTTGGAAGAAAGAGGAACAGCTTCTGGGCAGGCAGTCAGCAGCATCCATTAAGGATGACCAAAAATAATCTAGATTTTAGTCCTAATGCAAAAACGTGCCCAGAGAAGAATTTTTAATGACATGAATTTTGTTATTTATTGTACCTAACTGGAATGTTTAATTACTAAAAATAATCCTTTCGTCATCATTTCTGTTGTATTTGCATTTACTTCCACTTTCAATGGTCCTTTTTCCTCATTAAATCTTGAACCCTTTGTTGTGTGAAGCAGAGGACCCCCCATGGCACCCATTCCATTACTTTACATCCAGCAGGGACCAAACCATTTGACTGGTTGCTAAATTCCAGCCAACTGGTTGCCTTACTTCTTGACCTTTTGGCAAAGAGCACAGCATCAGTTTAGTCGTTGTGACATCTTCTATCCAGGGACTCGTCCCTCTCCTGGCAGGAAGACAAACCCTACAGACTCATTACTAAGCATGTGGTTTTTAATTAATAATGCTTATGGTTAACATGAATTTTTATCTAATATAAGGTATTATGTAGACTGAAAAAATATTAGTTCAGAAATCATCTGAAGACACACTTGTCTTTATTGTATAAAAGAAACAAGTCTACCTTCGATGGTTAAAACACACTCAGAGTCATGAAATTAAGGTTTACTCTGGTGCTCTGAGCAAATTTTCTCCCCATGATATAAGACAATCTTATCCTGAAGTATTGAAAAAACCAATGAAGCTTGTTGTTAAATAAGATAAATAGGCAAATGACCCAGGTCACCACTGACAACGTTATTTTATAATAACTGTAGTTTCAGAACTCTAAATAAGTGTAATACAAGTATGCAATTGCACCTTGTTTTTCCCCTGATGGATAGAGTTATAGGAGAGTGACAGTTGCTCAATTGTCTGTTATTGACCTCATGTTCTTAGACTGATTCAGAGAACAAAGGCCCATGTATATGTTTTGCTGACTCAAATGAAATTTCCATTAAAATTAAGAATTTGTGTATGCTCTAATGAGTGAAGTAGCTTTTATTCTCCACCTGGTTTGTCTATTTTATTATTAATCTTTAAGAATCTCATGAAGTAGCCTGGCTCCATCATGCAACTCAATTCTTAAAAAATAAAAATGAATAAGGTAGAAACTGTAATGTCATCTGTGTTAGAACATATCTTTTGCAAAATCGTAATGCAAAGAATAAGTAAGAATCAATAATCCCCTAATTATCCCTGTGCTGTGCTGTGCTTAGTTGCTCAGTCATGTTTGACTCTTGTAACCCCATGGACTGTAGCCTGCCAGGCTCCTCTGTGCATGGTATTCTCCAGGCAAGAATACTGGAGTGGGTTGCCATTCCCTTCTCCAGGGGATCTTCAAGATCCAGGGATCAAAACCAGGTCTTCTGCATTGCAGGTGGATTCTTTACCAGCTGAACTACCAGGGAAGCCCTAAGTATTCCTAGAGGATGTTTTCAAATTTCCAGATCATTTCCTAAGTATTATTCCACAGTGTTTAGAATAAATATTGAGTAGCTGTACCCTTAAAAGTATATTTTAAAAGTTTAATTTTTTAATCATGCCATACTTATATAGTTACTGTAAAGGCATCCACATTTCAATGGGTTAAAGAATAGCCTTTGTGGTCTATATTAATCCTTCAATAGGTGCAGAGACAGTACAAATAATTGAAATTGGAAAGTAAATCCCAATTTAACAGATATTGAAAACTTGGCAAATGAAAATTTTTAATCAGACTTGAAGAACTATTTTTAACACTGATAAAACTAACAGTCATTCTAAGAGCACTTACTTGCTTTACATGAATTATTTCATTTATTTTCTCATATCAACCCTGCAAGTATTATAGTTATCGCCTGTTTATAGATGAGCAGATAGGCTCAGAGAGGCTCTGCTGCTCACTTGTAATTTCCCCTGATCTTTGTATTCCACATGGTCTGGTGTTCTGAACTAAAGGATGTCACAATCCAAGAGCAGTTGTTATGTGATGGGTAAGAACTTCTGAGCAGAGGCAAGCACAATATTCTACAGTTCAATAATGTTGAAACTGACAAGGAGGAGGAGAGCATCTGGGCAGCATATGGGGTTTAGCTCATATTGCTTGACATGGGCTGAATAACCTGAGACTCAGTGGGACTCTGCAGCAACTCCCCTGATCTGGCATGCCATAGTTGCTGCTTTCCATAAGGAGAAGAGGGTTTCTTCCTGGTATTTGATGAAAATAAAAACCTGAAGCACGGGCTGCAAATCTTCACATGCATGAGAGATGAAAATGTAAAATATAATTATGAGGATGAAACTTGTGAGAATACTAGGAAAATAATAATATTGAGGTATGAAATAACTTTTGAACTCTAAAGTAAACTATTACTTTAGAAATAGAACTGTAAAGAAAGAAAGCAATAACTTTACTAATGTAAGAATTTAAAAGGGGAGTGGGAGTTAAAAGAAAAGAAATATAAACAAAGTTTAAAAGAAATAAGTGAGCAGGGAAACATATTAAGCAACAAGTATGTCAGACAAATGGTTAATATCCTTAATACAGAAAGAGCTCTTGTAAACCATCAGAAAAAAAAAAAGCCCAATCCCCAAATACACACAAAGAGCAAAAGACATAAATAGGCTAAAAAAAAGTCAGCGCAAATTGTCAAAAAATATAGTTTTTGGAATGCTTACTCCACTAATACTAGTCAAATAAATACAAAATCTAATTAGAATATTTTATTGTCTCTATCAATTTTATAATAAAGAAATAATAAAAGAAATTTTAAAAGCTCATTCTCCCTTTTTCACTTGGAGATAGAATTAAGCTCTGTTTTTATAAAGTACTTAAAGCTTCAGCAAGCATAATGTTGAGTCAGAAACTTTACACTAAAGCACTTTGAAAATAAAATACATGTATTATTATAAATAAAGTACCCACATCTAAAATTATCTCCATGAGACTTCTCCAAAGTGATGTATTTAGTTATCAGCTATTTCAGCTATTTCAATCTCTTAGAAAATTTCATTGATCTTCCATATGAATGTCTTTTAACAGACATCTTTCTTAAAACATATGGTGCCTTTGGAACAACCAAAGTGAACATTGGCTGGAAACTTCTTATTCCATCTGATACTTGTTATCTTTCAGGGTGCCCGAGGTCTGGGTATACTCAAAGGTATGGCATCTGTTTGCAGTTTTGACTTAATGTCATTTTCTCCTCTTCAATCTGAATATTTACAAACATGTTTAACACATCTCTATGCAAAGACTGAATCTACTACAAAACCAAGTATAAGTACATTGTGTTTTATTTAATTCCTGAAGACCCCATAGGGAAAAGTGTCATAGGAAAGACCTCAATTTAAATACTGGCTCTACCACTCACAAGCTTTGTGATCTGGATTAAGGTATCTAAAGTTTGTTTTTTTAATGTGCAAATTGGAATTACAGTTCTTTCTTGTATAGGTCGGAAAAAGCTTATACTGTGTTTGGCACATGCCAGGCACTCACAAAAGAGTAGCCATTATTAGTGAAGCATGTGGAATATGAAAATTATTATTTATATGACTACAGTGGATTGAATCATGAACCCTAAAAGAAAGGACCAAGTCCTAATTTCTGAAAATTGTGAATGTGAACTTATTGGGAGGTAGAGTCTTTTCAGAGTTTTTGTAGATGTAATCAAGTTAGGGTGAGGTTATACTGGGATATTTATAACCTCATCCTAACTTAATTACATCTGGAATGGGGCTTCCCTGGAGACTCAGACAGTAAAAAATCTGCCTGCAATGCAGGAGACCTGGATTTGATCCCTGGGTCGGGAAGATACCCTGGAAAAGGGAATGGCAACCCACTCCAGTAGTCTTGCCTGAAGAATTCCATGAACAGAGGAGCCTGGCGGGCTATAGTCCATGGGGTCGCAAAAAGTTGAACATGACTGAGCAGCTAACATTTTCATTTTCACTATATTGGGATAGGGTGGACCCTGAATCCAATGCCTGGTGTTCACATAAGTACAGGTGAGGACATAAAGACACAGAAACACACAGAGGTCATGTGAAGGCATGTGTAGAGACTGCAGTGATGCAGCTATAAGACAAGAAATGCCAAGGATTCACAGAAGCTACTAGAAGCTAGCAGGTAGTAGTAGAAGCTACAAAGAATTCTTGGTTAGAACCGTCAGAAGGAACATAGCTCTGCTGACACTTTGATTTTGGATGTCTAACCTCCAGACTGTGAAAAGATACATTTCTATTGTGTTAATCACTTTGTTATAGCAGCACCAAGAAACCAATTCAATAATTTAGCCCACATTCCCACTCAAGCTTCTGTAATAGCTCTTAGGAATATAGAATATGATATCAATTAGTAGATTAGCCCTCTTAGAAATTCCCTTTGAAGATTATCCAGTACACTGACATGGATGGGCTGGTACAATGGGATGAGGCTAGTGGCAATAAATTTTTTTTTTAAATCAAAAGAACTTTTACCCTTGACATCAAAATAATTCAAATAGCTTTTAAAGATTTGGGTATTGAATTTATGCCTTCATTGAGCTCTACCATACACCTTTGTGTATATAACTGTATACACTATTGCTACTTCTTGAAAATCACAGAAAGAATGATCAGTTCTGACAAAGGCCATATTCTAAGAAGTGATCCTCTTTTTAAAATGAAGACAACTGAAAGAGAAAAAATTACAACTAAGGAAAGTCAGCCCCATAAATGACAAATGATGCTGACTGACTGAAGGATATTAGCAAAAGGAAAGGAAATAGGAAATCTACAACACAGATATCACTTTAATTGACCTCAAAGGTTTTGTTTTTTATTTAACAGAGCAAAAATGGAATATTTCATCCTTTTACTCAAGCAATTAAGTTTATGCAGCTCCATCTTATTCTGGCATGGTTTTTTCTCCCCTACTAAAAGCCAAAATGGAAGCACTTCAAATATTTTATAATGGATTTTGGCAACTGGTTTCTTGGGTTTTTTAAAAAATCCTTTAAGGATAAATCTCCCCAAAGAAGATAATCTTTGAGTCCCAGACCAATTAAGTGTTCTGCTGAGTTTAAGTAGCAACAGTTTTGGACTTTAGGAAAATGTTAATACCAGCACTAAAATTTATTCTGTTAATTGCTCTAATAATCAATAAGTAATTTTCATTCTAAACTAGGTTCTTTATGTGACTTAAGTAAACCAACTGAAGATCATTTACATCTGAATAACAATTCCTAATAATGTCACATCATTAAATTCCACCCGGGTTCTCAATAATGTTGGTTAGTGACCAATAAAAGGACTTATTACCTTGGTCAGGTCCTCAGGGCTTAGAGTGAACCAGTGGGTGAAGGATTTTCTCATTGCAGCGTGATTCGGAGTAAACCTTTCCTCTCCTGGGACATTTACCATGATTTAGTTGCAGGATGGCTTTTTTTCCCTCCTCTCACTCTTCCTCTCTCTCACATCTTCTGGCCCTCTCTCCCTCTCTTCCTTCCTTCTGTATTTGCTTTTAAACAGAATTGTTTTCATCCTAATTCAGGCAAAAGATTTATAAAGGGAAGAATTTTTTACAACCTACTTCTCCTTGCATGCGATTAATAGAATGAGCAAAATATTTTAAGAAAATCTCTGCACATTGAATTTATACTTTAAGAAAAATAAAGAGAGTAGATATTTGGGTATTTTCTATGCATATATTAATATAGGTATCCCATTTGGACATTATTTTTAAGACAAATATTTTGTGCCTATGTTTCTAGTTAGTCATTTAATTTGACCAAATTAATAGTCTTTAGCTTTTTTATGCTGTTCTATATATAGCTGCAATGCTGTAGAATCAACCATGTATCAGTAAAAAGTGTTTGTAAGACTAAAATGTGTATAACTAAAATAGTGAAAATCATTGCTATTTTCAAATACATTATAACAATGCTTTTGTGATATTAACACACTTGTTACCAATACTGAAATTTTCATGTTAATTAAATAACCCCTAACCACTGGGTACATTTCAGATATGTACACTTTGTAATTACCTCCATTATTGAAATAGCTGGCTTGATTCATCCTTGCCACAGTAACATAGTAGCTTCTGTTATTTTTGTCTTCAGAAAAACATAGGTCCCAGAGAGGGAATATAAAACTATTACGGTAAATTAAATATTAAAGCTAACTTATTTTTGCATAAGAGTGCTGTCAAATAATGGTGATAACTGTTGCTAAAACAGAAACTATTTTTTGGCTTTTTTTTTTTTTGGAAGCACAAATTAAAATCCAATTTTCAGTTCTTTTGGTAAATTGCATGTATTTAGTGTGTATAGTTTTACCAATGGTAGTAGCTTAAAGGGAGCTATTATAGTCTTAGTTTAGCGATTAAGAAATACAACGTTTGTTGAAGGGCTAGGCCTTTTAGTCTAGGATGGATTAGCACTTGATCCTTCCTTAAGCATTTTCATACAGGAGTGCATTATCCTTGGAGCCACCCTGGGCTCCATGCCTCATTAGCTTGGGTGTTAGATAAATCAAAGGCAGCCTCAGAGACAAAGATAAGCAAACTGCAGGCCAGCAAGATGATGATGTATGGATCCAGGAGGCTAATAGGAAAGTATTGACAGGAAAATGGTGTGCTTATCCTGCAATCACCGCATATTGCAATGAGAGCTCCCCAAAGCAGATGGGATACACTTCAGGGAATGCGCAGCTACAAGACTGTTAGGCAGAAATGGATCCTTGTGTTTTAAATTCTAACAAGAACTTAGTTTCTGTTTAGTAGCAATTCAAATGCATTAGAACGTGTTAAGGCACAGACCACAGCAAACTCTAAAAAAAGAGAACTCCATTTCAGAAGAGCGGATGTTGGAATTATTTTCATTTCAGAAGATTTTTTCTTACCAGTTATCCTTTATGCAGCAAGGAATAAACACTTACTCATGTTTTCCATGAATATATCTGTTATGCGTGTGCATGTTCAGTTGCTCAGTCGTGTCTGACTCTTTTCCATCCCATGATAACCCACCAGGCTCCCCTGTCCATGGGATTTTCCAGGCAAGAATACTGGAGTCTGTTGCCATTTCCTCCTCCAGGAGCTCTTTCTGGCCAGGGATTGAACCCACATCTCCTAAGTATCCTGCATTACAGGTGGATTCTTTATCACTGAACCATCAAGGAAGCCTGTATCTGCTGTTATCAGTTGTTAATACACTGTGAAGCTTACTTCTTGATATTTCTGCAGGATTCAAAATGCACACTATCTAAGCAAATCTTAACATGGGGAAATATGTATATATATTTGATGAGTTCTGTAGACTGAGCGACTTCACTTTCACTTTTCACTTTCATCCATTGGAGAAGGAAATGGCAACCCACTCCAGTATTCTTGCCTGGAGAATCCCAGGGACGGGGGAGCCTGGTGGGCTGCCATCTATGGGGTCACACAGAGTCGGACACAACGGAAGCAACTTAGCAGCAGCAGCAGCAGCAGTAGTTAAATAACATTTCCAGATTCTCTATAGCTGATATCTTTAAATTAGACTTTTAAGATTATGCACAAAGTTTTATGCTTAGGGTTTTCTACTTATGGGATCCCCCTTTTGAAATTCATGCATGTTGTATATTTTTAATTCAGCCATTTGTAAAAGTTAAGAATTTAGTGCAAAAAGTACTAATATGATGATGACTGAATCCAAGAGACTCATGCATTCACAAAAGCAATTCATGGACACTTATCTGACCTGAGCCCACCCGGGTATTGCTGTGGGTTGAAGATTAACTAAGACTGACTTTCCAAATCATGATGTACACATTCAGTCCCCGTCTTTCCTGGCTCAAAACAGAACTCCCTGATTTACCCTAAATGATGGAACATTTAACAGTCCTGAAATAAGAGCAGCTGAGTTCTTTGCTAAGACTCTTCCATTTTTCAGGACCATGGAAACCAAATGTATTTATCCAGATGATGACCAACAATTAGGAGAGTCCTGTAACCCCACAAAAACCTAGGTTATTTTTGCATGGACTTTACACTAATTCACTGAACCACAGTTCTAACAGGAACAGTCTGCTTTCTACTCAGGTCACTACATTACAACGATGGGGGAGGATTCAATTGCTGTCAGGAAATGAGGCAGAAACACCCAGATAGGCTGAGAAAAGAAATCCCAGGAAAGTCCTGCAAACTAGGGTCCATAACCTGTGGTAATTGATGTGTTAATCTTGAAGTTATTAAAATGCCCTACATCATTATCTAAAAACCTCAGATTTTCCCATATTTAAGGTACTATATACCATACACCATATAGCATACACTGTTTTTATTGGCATAGGTAGCATATCTTAATTCATGATAGAAACTTTCATTGAAATTTTTGAATCCTTTGTTCAAAGACAGGTAGAAGCAAGTGAAGATTTTGTAGTCTAATTGCATTTAAGAAAAATGAGCAAAGAATCAATGAAACTCCATTACCAAACCCAAATTTTACAGATGAAAAGAAAAAAAATGAGGCTTCTGCTACTCCCCCAAATAAAACCACTTGCTAAAGGTCAAACAATTAGCAACTGGCAAAGCAGACTATCTGACAACTATTAATAGTTAGATGTCCTTAACATGCTGCACCTCTCATCAGTATAGAATGCGGGGGTGCAGAGGTGGAGATTACTACAGTTACTAAAATCAGCAAAAGAAGTTAACAGAGAGAACTGAATTACCCCTGGCTTTCCCAGGTCACTAGATATCTCAAACACAATCTAATAATCTCAAGGAAAAGGGAATGCAGGCAACTGTCTGGTCCAAGTGATGGGTTGGTCAGAAGTTCACTGCCCCTGTCCCTCAAGCTGGATACCCTCAGAGCTCTTGGTGTGAAGGCGAGAAACTTTGTCTCTCCTATTTTTCCCAACTTGAACTAGTGCTCGACTTATGATGCCCCTTATTACTTAATTCCATCTTCTCCCTCCTTTTCCTCCAAGAATTTCTGACTTGCTCCCTTTAAAAAAAAAAAAGCATTAGAACTATTATTTTGCCTTGTGGGAAGACTATAAAAATCTTTCTAAGTAAAAATAATTATAAATAAATCACCTTATCTGGTAATTCAGTGCAATACAATTGCTGTAAAACTACCAAAGAAAACATCGATTGGTTCGACTTCCTCTAAATCATCATTCCTGAAAGTTGTGAATATCTTAAGCTCAGAGTAACAGGTCACATATTTCCAATGTGTGCTCTTAACATTTTACTGTTCTGGCCTAGAAGTATTCTTTCCTTCTCTTTCCTATGGAACTTCAAGAGAGAAAACAGTCTATCAGACCATCAGAACTCACTGCAGACATCTGGTCAGGTTCTTCTTGCTTTTTAATGGAGATCTCTTTGATAAATCAATTCAATAGTAATTTTAAGAATGCTATCTAAAGGCATTGCACAGAAGGATTTTAAAATCATAGCTAATGATGCCATCTGTTATACCTCTGACGTTACCCAAATGTCATTTTTAAAATTATAACCAGAAAGGAATGAAGAGTTCACATCAAGCCAGCAGTGCTGTTTCTCAGAAAGAAGTCCCTTGCCCGCTGACAGCTCCTTTGAAGGCTGCAAGGAAATCAGACATCCAAATAGATTCAGCTTCACCAAGTAACACTGGAAGGAATGAAAACAGAGACACCGGACGGGCTGTCTCATCAGGCCTCACGCCTCCAGTTGCCAGTGATGGAAACTGCTGTTTATTTCACTCTCTGAAGCCCAGTGCTGCAAACTGGCGGAGGTACCTTCTTCATGACTTTCTGCCTTTGTTCTAGAGTCAGAGCTGCTTTTGCTGCATCTCCCTGTAGCCCGAGGACCTCCGTGATTAATGCCCACGCTCCCTGCCCCT
The DNA here is from genome assembly GCF_001704415.2 of Capra hircus. Classification (NCBI taxonomy): domain Eukaryota; kingdom Metazoa; phylum Chordata; class Mammalia; order Artiodactyla; family Bovidae; genus Capra; species Capra hircus. Next base: position 32,083,459 of record NC_030819.1, read on the forward strand.
GGCCCGAGGCTACTCCCTCGCAGGTCCAGGGCATCATCGCTGTCTCTGTGCCTTTAACTGCCTCCCTGCAGCCCCCCACTCCGCTGCCAGCAGCTGGGCCACCCCGTGGCCGGCTGGCCTGCTTTCTGTACCCTGGGACTGAGCTGGGTGCGTTCATTACTCATCGGTGACAATAGCCCATCGAGTAAGATGTAGAACTCAATTCCAGCAGAAAGTCCTATAATGTCAGAGTCAGGAGGTTATCGCTGAGGGACCTGCACCTTGCTCCTCACCTCTCTTATCGAGAGCTTTACAGCCTCTGCTGGGGCCAGCATCTTGTAAAGCTGAGGGCGGCAGATTTGGCCTCAGATTAGCATACATCTTCCTAAGTGGTACTACATTTAATTAAAAAGTAAACCCTGGTTAATTTCTTTTTCTTCATTACTGTAGTATAGGAAAAAGAAAGGGAAATGCAAGATGCACCTTCTAAAATGTGAGTTGACCCTAGAGAGGAAATAAAGCCGATCAGAACACTGGGACCCTGCTGTTTCTAGCCCTCTCCCCTCCTGGAGAGGTAAATGACTCATTAGTGCTGGAGAATTCTCACCTTGCAACCCAGAAAACTTGTCGCATACCAAAGGACACCAGACTGCACCTGATCGTTGTCAAACCCCATCTCCCTCTGCTGAGGCCTTTCAGATTTTTCTGACGGGCAGAGTGTTTGAACTACTGTCCCAAGTGTTAAAATGTGACTCAAAACTGGACTGTTTGCCACCTCTGGGAAATTCTGATTTTATGAAAATTAGAAAACTCCCTGGTGGCTCAAGTGGTAAAGAATCTGACTGTGATAGAGGAGACCCAGTTCAATTCCTGGGTCGGGAAGATTCCCTGGAAAAGGGAAGGCCAACCCACTCCAGCATTCTTGCCTGGAGAATTCTATGAACAGAAGAGCCTGGAGGGCTACATGTAGTCCATGGGGTCAGAAAGAGTCTGACTTAACACTTTACTTTCACTTTCAGAAAACTTAAAAGCCCTTATGCAAAAGAGGTGAGATCAGGCTAGAAAGGGATGTCCCTGGAATATGTCTTTTCATCATTTAATCATCTTCCAGAACCACTGGCATCATATTACTAGAGGAAAGCACAAGTGTTAGACTCACTTCAATTTCATTACATTAAACAGATATTCATCAAATTGTAATAATTAACCAGATATGAGAAAAGATTCATTATACTTGATAAGAAAATTCAGGTCATGACCACAATATCACTGAAAACCAATCATGCAATTAAATACTGTAAACTGTTTAAAGCACTTTTCCACTGATTTCAGAAGGCTTACTCATGGAAAGTTCATACTGCAAAACCGAATCTAAAATATTGGGAGAATAGGGGAAAAAAAGATAACTGAGGAGATTTTCATTTGGAATGGTTAAGATAAAGTAAAATCAAACAAAAGAATATAAACTAAGGATATTATTTCATGTGGGGATAATGATAATTATGCTTAACATTTCTAAACATTTTGTCATCATATCATCAGCCTGAAATTTTACCAGAGCTTTTCACCTTAATTTTTTATCAAGTTGCCCTTCTTCTGCACAACACAGTCGTCCACAGCTTTGCCATTTTCTAGTCCTCACTTCATACTGCTTCACAATTTTCCAACTTCTACTACCATTTCCACCTATGTTAAGGCTGGGCCATTTTCATTTAGAAATAGCTTGAAATAGAATGGAAGTCGCTGACCATCCCTCCTTACAGGGCTCTCTCTACTACAAGAGCGTTTCAGAAAACATAGACATTTGCTCAGAATGCAAACCATTGCCTAAATGAGCATTCCCATAATTCCACAGAACTCAATTCCTTAATTTATTTATAATTGTTACTTTTTTTTAAATGGAGTTGCTATTTCAGTAAAATATTTGGGTATCTGAGTTTAAAAAATCTTGAAGTCTTCTCAGAATCTGTAAAATACTACTCTGCATTGCAATAGCTCTAGAGCAAAACATAATTTATTTTTTAAATATATTGGACTGTGGAATCCTTTTCAGGTAGCATCTGTGAGGGACAGTTTCCCATAGAAACACCTGGAGACCCCTGGGTCTTCACTTGTTCTGAGTGGCACAGGAGGGGACTTGCTTTATCATAACATTGCATTGAGGGTCTTGATGTAGTGCAAATGAATAAAAAATGAAAAAATTCAGTACAGTTCTTGGACCCTAACAGATGTTATTTGCTTTTTATTACTATAAAGTCACCTTCTTGGGCCTTCCCCAGAAGCCCAGTGGTTAGGACTCCATAGTTCCACTGCTGGGGATCCCTGGTTGCAGAACTAAGATCCCACATGCCTTGCAAAGCAGCCAGAAATAAATAAATAAAACAATTCTTTATATACATCTATATTAGATACAGATACATGTCACCTTCTCGCCAATGCCTTTTTGCAATAGCCCCAGGCAGTGTTACCTCCCACAGGCTTTCTTAGTGCTCAGCTCATATGTCTATCAGGCAGTTATTAATTGGCTTATCATATTCACTGTACATAAGTGTCTTCCCACTTGCTTCTGAGAAGAGGGCCCATGTCTCAGCCATTCTTCCATCTCCAGTTCCTAGCACCGTACTGGGCACCTACCTGACTGGCATTACCAGATGTTTGCTAAGGGAATGAATTAGCCAGAGACTAAAATTTTATTTGTCTTTGCATACTAAAATACATAGGGTCTTTGCTGGTGGCTCAGTGGTAAAGAATCCGCCTGCAAAGCAGGAGACACAGGTCCAATCCCTTGGTTGGGAAGATCCCCCGAAGGAGGGCATGGCAACTCACTCCAGCATCATTGCCTAGAGAATCCCATGCACACAGGAGCCTGGTAGGATACAGCCCACAGGCTCACAAAGAGTTGGACACGACTGAAGTGACTGAGCACACAGTTCAGTTCAGTTCAGTCGCTCAGCCGTGTCCGACTCTTTGTGACCCCATGAATCGCAGCACGCCAGGCCTCCCTGTCCATCAACAACTCCCAGAGTTCACTCAGACTCACGTCCATCGCGTCAGTGATGCCATCCAGCCATCTCATCCTCTGCTGCCCCCTTCTCCTCCTGCCCTCAATCCCTCCCAGCATCAGAGTCTTTTCCAATGAGTCAACTCTTTGCATGAGGTGGCCAAAGTACTGGAGTTTCAGCTTTAGCATCATTCCTTCCAAAGAAATCCCAGGGTTGATCTCCTTCAGAATGGACTGGTTGGATCTCCTTGCAGTCCAAGGGACTCTCAAGAGCCTTCTCCAACACCACGGTTCAAAAGCATCAATTCTTCGGCGCTCAGCCTTCTTCACAGTCCAACTCTCACATCCATATATGACTACTGGAAAAACCATAGCCTTGACTAGACGGACCTTAGTTGGCAAAGTAATGTCTCTGCTTTTGAATATGCTATCTAGTTTGGTCATAACTTTTCTTCCAAGGAGTAAGCGTCTTTTAATTTCATGGCTGCAGTCACCATCTGCAGTGATTTTGGAGCCCCAAAAAATAAAGTCTGACACTGTTTCCAATGTTTCCCCATCTATTTCCCATGAAGTGATGGGACCAATTGCCACAAGCAAGCCCTAAATACAGAATGCTTCTAAATACAGCACAGGGTCAAGACCCATTCTCTACTACCTCAGAGAAATCAAGGGCAACTCAATCATGTTATAACAAAGAGAATTTCGACAGCTATACCAACCAGGTGTGAAGGTTAATCTGGGCCAGAGGCTGTGCTAGATGGTTTTACCTATATTATCCTTCTGATCTTCATAACAACCCCCAGATAGATGTTGTTAATCTCCACTAGATAAAGGAGAAAACCGAGGCTGGAGGTGCTCAATTCTGTGCCCAGTCCTTCAGGGAGTATACTGTGGAGCAGGAATTTGATTCAAGCTGGCTTGAGTCCAAAGTCATGTTAGCCACCCTGCTTTACTGTCGAGGAAACTAAATACTTAGGAGAGCACAGGCCTCTGTGATTCTTTCCTCCTTGTTCAGATGGGTCTTCACTAGCTGAAAAAAAAATAAAACAAAAATACGCATTTCCTTGATCTTACGTATCATCCTGCAAGAGACAGTGGACCATGGAGGAAAGTCCCCGGATCTTAGTAGTAGTTGCCTTGTTTTCCTCCAAGTCTCAGTTTTCTTGTCCTGTCTGTGCTCAGTTGCTCAGTCTTGTCCCACTCTTTGCAACCTCATTGACTGTAGGCCACCAGGCTTCTCTGTCCATGGGATTCTCCAGGCAAGAATACTGCAGCAGGTTGCCATTCCAGGGAATCTTCCCAGCCCAGGGATTGAACCCTAGTCTCCTGCATCTCCTGCATTACAAGTGGACTCTTTACCATTGAACCACCAGGGCAGCCTGCATGGATATTACAATGTTTAATTGTTTTATCAGCATAATGTGAAAATCAAATGTGATACCTAGTAGACTCTCAAAAGATGATGTGATTATGATGCATTTTTCTCCTTCCATACATTGAAGGCAAGGCAGAAGAAGCTGCTGCTTTCTGATTTCTACTCCCACTCAAGCTCTGATCCCTTCAACATCTTCTGACATGTCTACCTTAATTCATTCTATCCAATTCAATTCTATCACTGACCTTCTAGTTGTCAAATCCAATGCTCTTTTCTCAATTCTTGTTTCCCATGCTTTCTGTCATATTTACAACTCTTTTCAAGATGTTCTCACTCAAGAAGTCATCCCTACTTGTTTTATAAAATTTAAAATTTATAAGGAAAATATAAACAAACAACTAAATCATCCGTGTGCTCATTATTAAAAAAAAATAAAGCCATTAATATTTTGGTGTATTTTTCAATTTTTCTAATTATACACATAATATATATTTTTAAATTTGGGATAATACTATATAAAAAGGTTGAATCCATGTATATTTACTTAGCACCATAAGGTACGTATCAACTCACATGTTTAAATTTTATTTTAAACCAAGATTTTTAACATCCAAGGCATGTACCTTAATTTATTTGACTTCTGATATTTTTCAGAGTATAAGCATTGTGATAAAGACACCTATGAATCTTACTGACTATTTTGCCATGGAATATAGTTCTTAAAGAAATATTAATTAGGGGCTAGGAGTATATGGGACATCTCTGTACCTTCTTCTCAATTTTACAGTCAACCTAAAGCTGAAATCAATCAATAAACAAAATATCTTTTAAAATACATACCTTAACATTGGAGAAGGAGGAGAGGGCCAAGCAAGGGAGTGCTCCATAGCTTTGAAGCTTGAAATGTCTACATAAGGTGTCCTCCTAGAGCAAGGTCTCAGGGTGCATATATTTCAGAAAAGTACCAGGAAGGGGACCAGGAAAAGAATCACTGTAAAAAATATTGTTCCAGTGGATAGGTCCTATTGTGGACCAGAACCCAGCTCTAGCTCTAATACTCTAGACAACTCACAGAGGATGCTGCATTGCTAAATGTCACCTGCCAATCAGCCGGATGAGTGAAAAAATAACTATGGGGAGGGAAATGATCATTACACAGGTGACGCCTTGAATCTTTGCAAAAATCATTTACCTCCCCCTTGAAGACACTTCTCTGCTCTTTCCTGGAACACTCATAAGCCCCAGGGGATACCTAGGCCATCCACGTGGTCAGGAGAGAGCCGAACTCTCAGGTATACCCATGGAGACCAAACAGGGCACGCTAGAGCTTCAGATAATAGTAATATCCTATTACATGGAGAGCTTACTAGGCCTTTATGACACTGTCAGCAAGGAATTGGAGTACTGCTGAAGGCCCAAGCTGTCAGGCAGAGAAATTCATGTGAAGATAGTACAACAGCCAGCCCTTCCTTGTTGAGTCTGTATCCAGGTTAATGACTTTACTGAGGTCTATTAATAGTTCATCTTTTCACGCTCTGAGGAGGGGTTTTCCTTCCTCTCCCACCTCAGAATCAGAATCATGTGGGGCAGTATTCAGGGAGCTAAATCAGGATGAGCATCTCTATATAGGTGTTTTAACTTAATTCTACATCAGAAGTTAGATAGTGTAAAATGTGGACAAAGGTGATAATTTATATCCTCATTTAAGAGTAAACATCAGAGGCCAAAGTTCTAAAAGTTGCTACAACTTATAGGGGCATAGAGACCCATCCAGGAGGTTTCAAAATTAAACAGATCTGAGCAAAATCAGGAGATTGATTCTTGAGCTCTGATAAAAATGATACACTATTAATAGAAACATAATTTACTGGAGTTGTTAAGCTGCTAGGAGGTAACCACTGGAGGCCATCTGGCCCACCCCATGAAGAAAATGTTTCTCAGGGATGTAGAAAGAGATCAACCTAATAGGATGTGTGTTGCCTGGATCCAGCTGTGCCTGAAGTCAGAACTATTCCTAGATTTCTCAATTAAGAGAATTAATATATCCCCTTTGAGGAGTTATATCATTAAATTAGGTTACTTTAAGTTAATGAAGTTAATTAAATTAATTTCTTCAAATTAATAAAGAAATATAAAGATTACTTAAACAGGATATACATAAAAATTATTTTCTTTCTGTATTCTTCCCAAAATGTCTACAAAATTCCAACAGATGAAAAGTAGAACTTGTTTAAAGAGAGATTAAAGCATTTGCTTATTTTCCTTTCTTCTCTGATTGGAAGTCAGTATAGCAGAGTAGGGGCCTCCCCACTCTGGTGGCCCAGTGGTAAAGAATCTGCCTACAATGCAGGAGCCATAGGTTCAGTCTCTGAGTCAGGAAGATCCCCTGGAGGAGGGCACAGCAACCCACTCCAGTATTCCTGCCTGGAGAATCCCATGGACAGAGGAGCCTGACAGGCCACAGTCCATAAAGTTGCAAAGAATCGGACATGACTAAGTGACTTAGCATGCGCCACGTGGCATAGCAGAGTAGATATGGGAAACTTCTAAATTCATCTCAACTGGGTCGAAGTCTTGGTGGCACCAGCTGGGTGACCACACTGTACACATTATGGAAGTTCTCTATGCTTCAGGTACCTCATGGATAAAGTAAAGTACCTGCCACATGAGGTTATTGTGGTAATTTAAAGATTTGACGCCTGTGACACATTAGCAGCTGGCACACTAAAGCACTGTATTAACCTTACTTACCATTATTATTAAGGACTAACAAGGTAGAGTACTATCAGATTGTGGAATTTTTATTCTGCAAAGTATTTCAAGTAAGTCTGGGAGTGGTGATCATTATGCGTGTGTGCCAAATTGTATCAGACTTTCACAACTCCATGGACTGTGGCCTCCTGGCTCCTCTGTCCATGGGATGTTCCAGGCAAGAATGCTGGACTGGATTGCCATTTCCTCCTCCAGCAGATTTTCCTGACCTAGGGATTAAACTTGCATCACCTGCTTTAGCAGGCGGGTTCCTGGGAAGTCAGTGATCACTATGCCAGGCTCTTAAACATGTAATTGTTAAATGACACTAACATTGGTCTCCAGAAACACTGGGTAAGCCATTTATATAAACAACAGGATGAATAATATAAAAATAAGTCATTTGAGTTATATTCAGTTTCCAATTACCTTGGTATGCCATTTGCAAATATGACAATGTACATACTCATTGCTCAAGACAAGTCAAATATAAATATAGTAATTTAAGTCTTAATCATGTACTATCAAACATTCATGATCCTTCTTAATAGAGCTATACCTTTAAACTTTATGGGTCACTTATCCTCTCCACTGTGTGAACCATTTTTCAAAATACAAACTAATAAATAAGTGAAAATATAAATCATTCTAATCTTCTAATCTTAATATTGTGCTATAAATTTGGTTTCTCTTTGCAGTTTGTTCCTCAGCCACATTTACTTAAGCTTTTGATAAATTTGAAAAAAAATCTGTCTCAGAACCATGATCTTCAGTTCAGTTCAGTTCAGTTCAGTCGCTCAGTCATGTCCAACTCTTTGCGACCCCATGAATCGCAGCACGCCAGGCCTCCCTGTCCATCACCAACTCCCGGAGTTCACTCAGACTCGCGTCCATCGAGTCCGTGATGCCATCCAGCCATCTCATCCTCTGTTGTCCCCTACTCCTCCTGCCCCCAATCCCTCCCAGCATCAGAGTCTTTTCCATTGAGTCAACTCTTTGCATGAGGTGGCCAAAGTACTGGAGTTTCAGCTTCAGCATCATTCCTTCCAAAGAAATCCCAGGGTTGATCTTCAGAATGGACTGGTTGGATCTCCTTGCAGTCCAAGGGACTCTCCAGAGTCTTCTCCAACACCACAGTTCAAAAGCATCAATTCTTCAGCGCTCAGCCTTCTTCACAGTCCAACTCTCACATCCATATATGACTACTGGAAAAACCATAGCCTTGACTAGACAGACCTTAGTCGGCAAAGTAATATCTCTGCTTTTCAATATTCTATCTAGGTTGGTCATAACTTTTCTTCCAAGGAGTAGTTCAGTTCAGTTCAGTTCAGTCACTCAGTCGTGTCTGACTCTTTGTGACCCCATGAACCGCAGCACTCCAGGCCTCCCTGTCCATCACCATCTCCCGGGGTTCACTCAGACTCACGTTCATCTAGTCCATGATGTCATCCAGCCATCTCATCTTCGGTCGTCCCCTTCTCCTGCCCCCAATCCCTCCCAGCATCAGACTCTTTTCCAATGAGTCAACTCTTTGCATGAGGTGGCCAAGGTACTGGAGTTTCAGCTTTAGCATCATTCCTTCCAAATTTCACTGGATGCCATGATCTTCGTTTTCTAAATGTTGAGCTTTAAGCCAACTTTTTCACTCTCCTCTTTCACTTTCATCAAGAGGCTTTTTAGCTTCTCTTCACTTTCTGCCATAAGGGTGGTGTCATCTGCATATCTGAGGTGATTGATATTTCTCCCGGCAATCTTGATTCCAGCTTGTGTTTCTTCCAGTCCAGTGTTTCTCATGATGTACTCTGCATCTAACTTAAATAAGCAGGGTGGCAATATACAGCATTGGCATACTCCTTTCCCTAATTGGAACCAGTTTGTTGTTCCATGTCCAGTTCTAACTGTTGCTTCCTGGCCTGCATACAGATTTCTCAAGAGGCAGGTTCGGTGGTCTGGTATTCCCATCTTTTTCAGAATTTTCCACAGTTTATTGTGATCCACACAGTCAAAGGCTTTGGCATAGTTAATAAAGCAGAAATAGATGTTTTTCTGGAACTCTCTTGCTTTTTCCATGATCCAGCAGATGTTGGCAATTTGATCTCTGGTTCTTCTGCCTTTTCTAAAACCAGCTTGAACATCAGGAAGTTCACAGTTCCTGTATTGCTAAAGCCTGGCTTAGAGAATTTTGAGCATTACTTTACTAGTGTGTGAGATGAGCATTATTTGGCATTGCCTTTCTTTGGGATTGGAATGAAAACTTTTCCAGTCCTGTGGCCATTGCTGAGTTTTCCAAATTTGCTGGCATATTGAGTGCAGCACTTTCACAGCATCATCTTTCAGGATTTGAAACAGCTCAACTGGAATTCCATCACCTCCACTAGCTTTGTTCATAGTGATGCTTTCTAAGGCCCACTTGACTTCACATTCCAAGACATCTGGTTCTAGATGAGTGATCACACCATCTTGATTATCCGGGTCATGAAGATCCTTTTTGTACAGTTCTTCTGTGTATTCTTGCCATCTCTTCTTAATATCTTCTGCTCCTGGGTCCATACCATTTTTGTCCCTTATTGAGCCCATCTTTGCATGAAACGTTCCCTTGATATCGCTAATTTTCTTGAAGAGATCTCTAGTCTTCCCTAAACTTCACAAATTTGTGTGTCCGTGCTAAGTCACTTCAGTTGTGTCTGACTCTTTGTGACCCTATGGACTGTAACCAGCGAGGCTTCTTTTGTCCATAGGGATTCCCCAGGCAAGAATGCTGGAGTAGCTTACCATGCCCTCCTCCAGGGGATCTTTCTGACCCAGTGGTCGAACCCGGATCTCTTAGTCTCCTGCATTGGCATGCAGGTTCTTTACCACTAGTGCCACCTGGGAAGTCCAAGCTTCAAAAATTACTTCCATATAATTAGTTGACTATGTCTAAAAGAAGGGCAAACTCCTAATAATGTTGAGGGGAAATCTTCAACATTTGTCAAAGTTTTGAGAACTGGTTTTCTTCATCTAGATTGGTTTGGATAACTAAAAACTGTAAAATGGAAAGAATTCTATAAATTTATTATATTGGTAATTGATGATCCATTTGAATGCCATGTTCAGTTCAGTTCAGTTCAGTTGCTCAGTTGTGTCCGACTCTTTGGGACCCCATGAATCGTAGCACACCAGGCCTCCCTGTCCATCACCAACTCCCAGAGTTCACTCAGACTCACGTCCATCAAGTCAGTGATGCCATCCAGCCATCTCATCCTCTGTCGTCCCCTTCTCCTCCTGCCCCCAATCCCTCCCAGCATCAGAGTCTTTTCCAATGAGTCAGCTCTTTGCATAAGGTGGCCAAAGTACTGGAGTTTCAGCTTTAGCATCATTTCCTCCAAAGAAATCCCAGGACTGATCTCCTTCAGAATGGACTGGTTGGATCTCCTTGCAGTCCAAGGGACTCTCCAGAGTCTTCTCCAACACCACAGTTCAAAAGCATCAATTCTTCAGCGCTCAGCCTTCTTCACAGTCCAACTCTCATATCCATACATGACCACAGGAAAAACCATAGCCTTGACTAGAAGGACCTTAGTCAGCAGAGTAATGTCTCTGCTTTTGAATATACTGTCTAGATTGGTCATAACTTTTCTTCCAAGGAGTAAGCGTCTTTTAATTTCATGGCTGCAATCACCATCTGCAGTGATTTTGGAGCCCCCCAAAATAAAGTCTGACACTGTTTCCACTGTTTCTCCATCTATTTCCCATGGAGTGATGGGACCGGATGCCATGATCTTCATTTTCTGAATGTTGAGCTTTAAGCCAACTTTTTCACTCTCCTCTTTCACTTTCATCAGGAGGCTTTTTAGTTCCTCTTCACTTTCTGCCATAAGGGTGGTGTCATCTGCATATCTGAGGTGATTATATTTCTCCCGGAAATCTTGATTCCAGCTTGTGTTTCTTCCAGTCCAGCATTTCTCATGATGTACTCTGTATATAAGTTAAATAAGCAGGGTGACAATATACAGCATTGACGTACTCCTTTTCCAGTCTGTTGTTCCATGTCCAGTCTGTTGTTCCATGTCCAGTTCTAACTGTTGCTTCCTGGCCTGCATACAGATTTCTCAAGAGGCAAGTTAGGTGGTCTGGTATTCCCATGTCTTTCAGAATTTTCCACAGTTTATTGTGATCCACACAGTCAAAGGCTTTGGCATGGTTAGGCAGAACTAAACTAGAAAACTATTTTCAGAGACCTTACAGTATCTATCATAAATATAGACACAAAAGTCCTCAAGAAAATGCAGTCAAATCAAATTCAAAAATGTATGAAAAAAAAGTATTTACCATGATCAATTGGAATTTATTCCAGTCATATAAAGTTAGTTTAATCCTCAAAAATCAATTACTTTAATCCACCCCCATCAACAGGTTAAATAAGAAAAAAAACATATAATCATATCAAAGGATGCAGAAAAAGCAAAGGGATGCAGAAAAAAAAAAAAAAAAACCTCAGCAAACTGTAAATAAAGGACAACTTCCTCAACTTGACAAAGAATATTTACAGAAAGCTTATAGGTAATGTCTTACTAAATGGTAGGAAATGAAATGCTTTCCTTCAAAGACCAGGAACAAGCAAAGATATCCCCACTCATCACTGCTTTTTAACATCATACTGGAAGTTCTAGCAAATGTTGTTAATAGAAGGAACTTTTTCCTTATAAAAATAAGAAAAGATATTAGATGTATAGGTTGGGAAGAAGAAATAAAACCACTTTTGTTCACAGATAGCTTGATTATCTATGTAGAAAATCCCCAAAACTTTAAAAGAACAACAAACTCCTGAAACTAACTCTTAGAATGAGATTGCAAGATATAAGGCTAATATACAAATTCAATTGCTTCCCTAGCAGCAGTGAACAATGGAATTTTTAAATTAACAACAACACTATTTACATCAGCACAAAGCAAATTAAACAACTGGTTATAAATCTAACAAAGTATCCATAAGATCTATATAAAGAAAACTACAAATTCTGATGAACAAAATCAAAGAAGTTCATGATAAATGGAAATACAGTTTATGTTCATAGACGGGAAAACAATGTTGTTAAGATGTCAGTTCTTCTCAACTTGACCTATATATTCAATGCAATAAAAACCCAAATTCCAGAAAGTTACATTGTGGATATTCACAAACTGATTCTAAAGTGTATACAAAGAGGTGAAAGATCCAGAGAGACAATAAAGCATTAAAACAGAAGAACAAAGTCAAGGACTGATACTGCCCTACCATAATACTATTAGTAATTAACAAAGGGTGATATTGGTGAGAGGGGCTTCACAAGGTGGCTCAGTGGTAAAGAATCCTCCTGCCAATGCAGGAGATGCAAGAGACATGGCTTGATCCCTGATCCCATGGATCTTCCCTGGGGAAGATCCTCTGGAGCAGGAAATGGCAACCCACTCCAGGATTCTTGCCTGGAAAATCCCATGGCCAGAGGAGTCTGGCAGGCTACAGTCAATAAGGGTTACAAAGAGTCAGACATCACTGAGCAACTGAGCACACACAATATCGGTGAGAGGACAGACAAGTCAATGAAACAGAAGACAGAACTAAGAAACAGATTCACACAGATTTATTCAGACAACTGATCCTTAATAAAAGAGAAAAGCAAATTAAAGGAGAAATGGTGGTATTTTCAACAAATGATGCTGAACATCCAAATGCAAAAAAAATGAAAAACTGACCTTATACCTTTCACAAAAATTAACTCAAAATTGATCACAGACCTAAATATAAGATGCCAAATAATAAAACTTCCAGAAGATAGTATAGGAGAAAATTTAGTTGACCTTGAATTTGGTAAGAAGTTTTTAGATACAATGCCAAAACAATCCATGAAAGAGAAGTATTACTGTTAGACTTCATTAAAATTAAAAACTCCCACTGTGCAAAAGACACTGCTAAGAGAATGAAAGAAAAAGATACAGACTGGGAAGCAATGCTTGCAAAAAACCTATCTGATAAAAGGCTTGTATCCAAAACACACAGAGTTCTAAAGAAAGCAATCCAATGTAAAAGTGGGTACAAGATCTGAATCGACATTTCCTCAAAGAAAATACATAGATAACAGGTAAGCATATGAAAAGATGATTAGCATCATTCCATCATTACAAAGCTGCAAATTAAAACAAGATACCTCTACATACTTATTAGAATGACTAAAATCCAGAACAGGAACAAAACCAAATGCTAGAGAAAACCTGGAGCATGAGGAACTCTTATTCACTGCTGGTGGGAATATGACATGATACAGCCACTTTGAAAAACAGTTTGGGTTTCTCTTTTTGTGTTTGCAAAGCTAAACATATTCTTATCTATGATTCAGCAATTGCACATCTAGTTATTAAGCGAAGTGAGATGAAATCTTTGTCCACACAAAATTTGCACAAGAAAGTTTAATAGCATCTCTATTTACAGCTATAAAAATTGGAAGCAAACAATATGGTCTTCAAGAGATGAATGGATAAACAATTGCAGTACATCTCTACAATGGAATAGTACTCTGAAAAAGAAATAAGAAATACTGTATCAAGCCCCCCAAAAGCAGGAAACAATGCATATTTCTAAGTGAAAGAAACCAATCAGAAAAGGCTGCATACTGTATGATTCCTATTATATGAACAAGGGCAAAACTATGAAGACAGTAAAAAGATAGCGGTGCCAGGAGGTGAGGGGAGGCAAGGAAGAGAAAGGGATGCAGGCATAGGTGGAGCTCATTAGGGCCCTGAAGCGATGCTATCTGATACTGTAATGGTGGTTACATAATATTATGCATTTGGCAAAACTTATAGAATGATACTAAAGTAAGAATAACTCTAATGTAAACTCTAATGTAAACTATGGACTTTAGTTAATATTGCTGTACCTCTATCAGCTCATCAATTGTAGCAAATGTACCATACCAGAGCGTATGTGTGTGCTCACTCACTCAGTCATGTCCCAATCTTTGCGTCCGCATGGACCATAGCCCGCCAGGCTCCTCTGTCCATGGGATTTCCCAGGCAAGAATACTGGAGTGGGTTGCCATTTCCTCTTTCAGGGGAACTCCCCAACCCAAGGACTGAACCTGCATCTCCTGCAGCTCCTGAATTAGCAGGCAGATACTTTACTGCTGAGCCTCCTGGGAAGCCCAACCATACCAAAGCAAGATGTTAACAGGAGAAAAAGTGAGGGTAGGGTGCAGACCATGTATAGCAACTCTCTGTACCTTCTGTTTGATTTTTCTATAAATCTAAATCTTCTAGAAAAATAAAGTTTATTAACAAAAACGTTTAACTCCTAAAAATCTTTTATCACATTTCAATTAAACAAGTGAATAAAGCAGAAAGTCTGCTGACTGAATTTATTTTATAAGAGTATAAAATTGGTAGATATTCTACAGAGGGAACATCAAGCAAAATCCAATGCTAATTGGGCAGATTAACCCCTCTGCCTGCTCCCTCGCACGCGCACGCGCGCGCGCACACACACACACACACACACACACACACACACACACACGAGTCCATATGGTCAAACTAAGGCTCAGGGAAGTCAATTTGGAAAAGCAGCTTCCACAAAAGAAGATTAGAGATTCTTTTAGTAACCTATTCTAGTAAAATGCAAAGTGAAAAGCCATTGTGTTTTATTAATATGTTTACTAGACAATTGATGTCCCTAATGCATCTGAGCCTATACTCTTTATAAATCATTTGCAGTTGCCTTTAAATTTTAGCTATACTGTTCAATCCAAAAACTAACGAAAACAAATAGGGCCAGCTCTAAAGAGAAGCAGAGATTCTGGAAATGTGGGTCTGGAAGAACACTATTGATTGATGTTCTATTGGTCAGAGGGCTCTACTCAGCAGTCATCAATGGTTAAATGTCAGCCTTGGGGGCATATTGAATGGTGGTCCTCAAGGGGTCAGTCCTGCACCTGGTGCTGTTTAACGTGATTCTAATGATGTGTTGCTTAAGCCAGTTGCTTAGATTGCGTTGCTTAAGCAGGCCCAAATTTTAGTAACAATAATTCATGATCTATCAGACAGATCATGGAGAAACAGATAGATGTGAAAACTGTGGAAGCGCAGGGAATTTATTTTAGAAAACAAATACCCTGTATGTACCTTAGAATAGCCCTGCATTGAAATTTCCATTCAGGTCTTGCCTTCATTACTCTGGCTGCCAGACTGTGCCTAAGAGAGCCTGAGCAGGGTTTTGACTTCCTTCAGTGAAACCACCTGAGACACTCCTCCCTGAATTGGGCCCCAGTGAAGAGGCTGGAATGGTCTGGGCCTGCAAAAGATCTTGACATGTAAACTGGCAAAATTCTTAGCTTCCATATTACTATTAGCTGTCAGTACTGGAGTGTTACTTGCTCAGTCACATCTGACTCTTTGCAACCCCATGGACTGTAGCCCATGAAACTCCTCTGTCTGTGGGATTCTCCAGGCAAGAATACTGGAGTAGATAGCCTATCCCTTCTCCAGGGAATCTTCCCAACCCAGAGATTAAACCCAGGTCTCCTGCATTGCAGACAGATTCCTTACTGTCTGAGCCACTAAGGAAGCTCAGCACAGGGAAGTCAGTACTGGAGGCTGCAAGTATCTCAAGCAGATCAGCTGGGATAAAAATTTTTATCACTTTCAGAATTATTTGATGATCAAAAGCAAACATCTTATAGATTATAATACATTAATTAGCTTCATAAATATATACTTATTGCTTAAAAATATAAATTGTCTACAATTATAATTTTATTTTTTGTTTTACTATACTTATTAGTGACATAATAATAAGTAGCACAGGAATTCTGAAAATAAGAAAAAAAAATCATTATGAATTAAAATGACCAAAGAAGGTTCCACTCTGGACCTGAGCTTTAGAAAAAAGGATGTGTTCATATACAACAAGAGAGGGGAATTTTCTATTAAAGAAACTAACAAAACAGATACGCTAAACAGGACTTCTCAAGCTTGGCACTCCTCCTATTGGGACTGGGTGATTCTTTGTCGTAGTAGCTGGGATGTGCATCATAGAATGTTTAACAGCATCAGTGCTTCGGCTCAAGAAATGCAGTAATGCTCCCCTCAGTTTTTGTAACCAAAGATGTCTTGCAAATGCTTCTGGGCAATTTGTTCCCCCTACTGAGAACCACTGCTATTAAAAAAAAAAAGAAGAAGAGGAAGAAGCAGCAGCATTAGATAGCCAAAAGCTCACTTTCTAAATGAAGAAGTTAAACTACAGCAAGTTCAAGTAACTTGGCTGGGTAGATTCAGGACTAGAACCTGGGTCTTTTGGCTCCTAGTTCCAGCTCTTTCATAACTTCATTCTGACACTCAGACTTCTGGGCTTCCCTGGTGGCTCAGTAGTTAAGAATCTGCCTGCCAATGCAGGAGATGCTAGTTCAATCCCTGGGTCAGGAAAATGTCCTGGAGGAGGGCATGACAACCCAACCCAGTATTCTTGCCTGGGAAATCCCATGGATAAAGGAGGTGGTGGGCTGTAGTCTATGGGATCACAAAGTGTCAAACACAACTGAGCATGCATGCGTGAGTTCTGGACACCTGGACAGACTCCAGAGAGCACGCTTGGATAATCCATTTCCAACAACACATGGGTCATCTCCAAATATCCTGTGGGTGCTTGCTGTGTCCCCAGAACCCTTCAGGAGCTAGAAACTGATGTTCTGAAGCTCTTTGGACAGAGATTCCTTACTGCTTGAAGGGTAAGGACAGGATGGTGGGAAGGAAAATAGAAAGTTTGCATAGGCAGTGAATCCCCAAAGTGGAAGGTAAATTTAATTCACTGATGTAATTTCAGGAAATCCACAGTAGATTAATGAATGCTGCATGGAGAATCAGGCATGATCACCTCACAAATAAGGTAATAAAAGCCTCAGTTTGTTATGTCATCATAAACATAACAAATAGAGTTTTCATAAATTAATCTGACCCAAGTCTCCAAAAAGGCTGAGTGATCACTGAAAGCCCAGAGATGAAAGTAAAAATTGATAAACTGAATTCTGTAAACAATTTTTAAGAGATTTGTGCTTCATAAGACACCATTCAGAAAGTAAAAAGATACAAAAAGAAGAAAGAAGGAAAAAATAACCCATGGAATGGGAAAAGATGTTGCAAATCATACATCTGATAGAGGACTTGTATTGGGTTATGTATAAAAAATTTCTATGTGCCCAATCGATCACTTGTTTCCGACTCTTTACAACCCCGTGGACTGGAGCCCGCCAGGCTACTCTGTCCTTTGAATTCTTCAGGCAAATAGACTGGAGTGGGTTGTCATTTCCTCCTCCAGAGAATCTTCCCAACCCAGGGATCAAACTTGCATCTCTGGCATCTCCTACATTGACAGGTGGATTCTTTTCCACTGAGTCACCTGGGAAGCCTCATAAAACACTGACAACTCAATAAGAAAAAGATAAATAATTTAAAAAATAAGCAAAGGATTTGAATAGACATTTGTCTATAGAAAATGTACAAATGGTTAATAATACCATAAAAAGATTTTCAACATCATTATTCATTAGGGAAATGCAACTCAAAACCATAATAATGCCATCTCCCCACTAAAATAACTAAATCAAAAAAGAGAGACAATAACAAGTGTTGATGAGGATGCAGAGAATCTTGGGCCTTATACGTTCCTGGAGGCTATGTAAGCTGAAGCTGAAGCTCCAGTACTTTTGGCCACATGATACAAAGAGCCGACTCATTGGAAAAGACCAGGAGAAGGGGATGACAGAGGATGAGATGGTGAGATGGCATCACTAACTCAATGGACACAAGTTTGAGCAAGCTCCAGGAGATGGTGAAGGTCAGAGAAGCCTGGCGTGCTGGAGTCCATGGGGTGGCAAAGAGATGCACATGCCTGAGTCACTGAACAACTAGGACAATGTAAACTAGAGCGTGTTGGTACTTTCTTATGAGGCTAAACACAAATATATCAGGCCACCCAGCAATCCTACTCCTAGGAATCTACCAAAGATATATGAAAACATATCCACACAAAAACTTGTACACTAATGTTCACAGCAGTATTATTCACATGAGCCAAAAAGTGGAAGTAACTCAAATGTCCATCAGCTGGTGAAAGGAGAAACAAAATGAAGTTCATGCATGCAATGGAAAACTTCTGACAATAAAAAAGAAGTACTGACACATGTTACTATGTGGATGAACTTCAAAACCGTGCTAAGCAAAGGGCCAGATAAGAAAAAACACACATTGTATAACCCATCTATATAAAATGTCCAAATTCGGAAATATGAAAAGAGTAGATCAGTCATTGTCTAGACCTGAGACTGGAAATGGGGAACAGCTGTAATTAGATAGAAGATTTCGCTGGACTTTCCAGGAGGTCCAGCGGTTAAGGCTCCACCTTTCCAATGCAGGGAGAACAAGTATGGGAACCAAGATTCCACATGCAGGGTGGTGCAGCCAGAAAAAGAAAGAAAGAAAAAAAAAAAAAGATTTCTTTTTAGGTTAATAGAAATACTCTAAAATTATGGTGTGGTGATTGTGGTACAACTCTGTAAACAAAAATTCATTGAACTGGACCCTTGAAATGGTGAGTTTATGGTATACAAATTATGTCTGAATAAAACCGTTTAAAAAATTTACAACGAAGGAAGCAGCAAGTCACAACTGGAAGAAAAAAACTGCAACTTATGTCTCACACGATGTGCACCCCATACCCTCAAAAGTGGGTAAAATCTGAATCTTTGAGTTTAAAAAGAATAATGAGTAAAAGAAGTAGCATGACGTTCCCAAGAGAACATCACTCTGTGTGTATAATTAATGTGACCAACAGATATTAGGTGCGTTTATAGTATCTAAATCTCATGACAGGTAGAAAGCTAGAAGGTTTTGATAAGCAGCCTTTATTACAGTAAGTATAATTACAGAACAATTTATACTCCATATCAGTTAGTTTCTAATAGCAGTGCCCCCCAGAGAAACAACAACAACAAAAAAGAGTGGCTAAAGTTCCAATAGCAGAACATTGAGCCAAAAGACTGAGTAAGGGGGGAAAAAAAAGCATGATTTCCAAGTGGCTAGAGAAGGTCAGCAAACAGAAGTGATATCATGGCAATTCCTTTGCAAATGTAGAGTATAAAAGATAAGGGGAACCTAATATGCTGCTGTGGGTAGATAATGGCAGATGGAGAGAAGGTCATCAATTTGCTCAGTCTCATGTGAGCCTTGATTGTTGGTGACGCATTCAAGAGCTTCTTAACTAGGACTATAACTTATCTTTCCAGTTTTCAACATCCTCTAGAAGTATCAACCCACCCTGCGTGTGCCCTGGAAACTGCCTGCTTCACTTTGTTTTCTCCATGCATCCTGTACTTTCACACCTCAGCTCGTCACCACTTTCCTTCCCCAGTCCTTACCTATTGAAATCGTACTTCATTTTCAAAGTCAAGTTTATAAGCTCCCTTCTACCAAGTAGCTTTCTTTAGGTCCTCTTTTTGGAAATAAGTTTCTCTTCTATAGTCCCACAGCACTTTGTGTATTTCCCCTATCTTTTACGTTACAGCTCTCTGTACAACAATCTGATCTTCCTTTGACATGGTAATTTCCTTCAGGTAAGCAGCTGTGCTTGCTCTCTTTATATTCCTACCTAGGATATGTATGCCTGGAAAAGGCTAAACTCTCAACACAGTCTGAATGAAATTTCCAAAGTAAGGAGTGAGGAAGATTTTGCTTGGAAACAACTAGTGAAATACGCCAAATCCTCACCCCATATGAGTCAGCTTCTAATAACAGTATCCAAGTATATCAAATTATCAAATTAGAAGTGTTAAAAGGTTAACTATCTCTACATATTTACTATAATTAGCAAGAGGCAATGGTGCCTGAAGGCTTCCCTGGTGGCTCAGTGGTAAAGAATCTGCCTACAGTGCAGGAGACACAGGTTTGATCTCTGGGTTGGGAATATCCCCTGGGGAGGGAATGGCAACCCCCTCCAGAATGTCTGCCTGGAAAATCCCAAGGACAGAGAAGCCTGGCGGCCAAAAATTCGTGGGGCTGCAAAAGAGTCGGACACAACTTAGTGACTAAACAACAACAATAGTGCCCAAATAAAGTAAAAGATGAGATTTTAAACATAATAATAGCAAAAACCATAAGTATCTCTTTTAAAGTCATTATATAAATCTGTTTAAATTCTAACATTAAGAAGGTTTTAACTATGTAACAAAATAAATAAATGGGGGGCTTAGGCTGTATATTGTCACCCTGCTTATTTAACTTCTATACAGAGTACATCATGAGAAATGCTGGACTGGAAGAAACACAAGCTGGAATCAAGATTGCCGGGAGAAATATCAATCACCTCAGATATGCAGATGACATCACCCTTATGGCAGAAAGTGAAGAGGAACTAAAAAGCCTCCTGATGAAAGTGAAAGAGGAGAGTGAAAAAGTTGACTTAAAGCTCAACATTCAGAAAACGAAGATCATGGCATCTGGTCCCATCACTTCATGGCAAATAGATAGGCAAACAGTGGAAACAGTGTCAGACTTTATTTTGGGGGGCTCCAAAATCACTGCAGATGGTGATTGCAGCCACGATTTTAAAAGATGCTTACTCCTTGGAAGAAAAGTTATGACCAACCTAGATAGCATATTGAAAAGCAGAGACATTACTTTGCTGACTAAGGTCCGTCTAGTCAAGGCTATGGTTTTTCCAGTAGTCATGTATGGATGTGAGAGTTGGACTGTGAGGAAGGCTGAGCACCGAAGAATTGATGGTTTTGAACTGTGGTGTTGGAGAAGACTCTTGAGAGTCCCTTGGACTGCAAGGAGATCCAACCAGTCCATTCTGAAGGAGATCAGCCCTGGGATTTCTTTGGAAGGAATGATGCTAAAGCTGAAGCTCCAGTACTTTGGCCACCTCATGGGAAGAGTTGACTCAATGGAAAAGACTCTGAGGCTAGGAGGGATTGGGGGCAGGAGGAGAAGGGGACGACCGAGGATGAGATGGCTGGATGGCATCATGGACTCGATGGATGTGAGTCTGAGTGAACTCCGGGAGTTGGTGAAGGACAGGGAGGCCTGGCGTGCTGCGACTTATGGGGTCGCAAAGAGTCGGATGTGACTGAGCAACTGAAATGAACTGAACTGAAAGAAGTATTGAGGATAGAAAACAATATAAAACAATATAATTATTCCATAGCAGCACTTAGCAGTACAGAGAGAAGAAAGTTTTATAATAACAGAAAGGAAACAAAATAGAAGATCTTACCCACTGTAATAAGATTCTTCAGGGGTACACATTTACTTATTCTATCAGTCTCTGAAGCAAGCAAGCAAATAAAATATATTTAGTGTACTATATGCCAGAAATTGATGCTAGGGGAGGAAGCAAAAAAAAAAAAACCTATTCATAAAAAAAGAAAGATATATTAAAATGTGAGTGAATTAAAACTTACGTATATTTTACATTCTAATGGGTACAGTAGAAGTGCAAATGAGTTCCTATAGTCAATTCTACCCTTGCAGTTAGAGAATGGTTCAGATCATACTTTGTAGAGGAGGGAACTCTTGAGTTGAGTCTGGAAAATTTTGAAGGTGAAGTAGGTTGCCATGGTAAGTGTATGAGAAAGAAAAAAAGGTAAAGGCTTTCTTCTAGAAAAATTTCAGAGCAAAAGCACAAAATTGGGGAACCATCAGTATATCCTGGTAACTACCAATATCTGAATTCAGGGTACAAAGAGAAATGCAGAAAGAAGGTAGCTGGAGAGTTTTGCTAAGTTAAATTGTTTGTACTTTGTGCAATGGACCCTTTGAAGAGTTTTAAACTGGCCATAACACGGTTATATTTGCATTTCAGAGGAAGCACGTTCACGAGAAGGAGGAAGATGAATTAAAGGGAAACAAGACTAGAAGAAGGGATATAATTAGGAGTCTAACAGTTCTCTAGTCTAGAGATGAAGGAGGCATGGCATGCATAGTGAGGGTGAAGAGAGGTGACAAATTAGAGATATATTTAGGAAGCTGATCCAACAGGACATTGTGATTAATGGGAAATGGAGAAGAGACAATGAGGAGTGAGGGTTTGGGTTATGCAACTGGGGCAGGTCATTTTGTGTTGTAGGAAAAATGGAAGAAGCAGTAGTTAATGGAAAGATGATGAATTTTATTTCAGACATCTTGGGTTCAAAGAAAAAGTGAGACATCTAAATGTCAGTTTCCAGTAGGCAGTTGGACAAATGCGTCTGGAAACGAGAGAGACTTAGGGCTCAAATTAGATATTTAAGACTCAATTCCTTATATTTGTTCATTTTGTCCATGGTAGAGGGTGAGATTGTTAAGGCCAGTGTATAGAGTCTAAAGAGAACTAACATTTGGAAGGAACTTCATGAAACACTAAGCCTCAGACAGCATTTACCCATGAAGGGGAAGAGACTACTACTTCAAAGGAAAGGCTTTTGCAAGGCTATGCCTGCTGTGATATTTCACTCACCTTGGCCTCTGCCAGAATTCTACTCCTCACTAATCTAAGTCAAGTAGAATACTTCCTAACCCTTCTTTATCAACATTTTAACAAGAGCTGCCATGAAAAAGTCTCTTCTTGGGAGTCTTTAGGTGCAGATTATGAAAGCTTTATTTCTCCTTAAAGTAAGAAAAATTCTTTGAAAAATGCCCCGGCACAAGAGAAAAAAAAAAAGTGCAAACTCTTCTACTTCCATCAGAAAAATTAAAAGAATACTCATGCCTTCCCTCCTCCCAGTCACAATTCTTAAAATATTGCATGCTGCTTAATTTAGCTAAATTATTAAACAACGTTAATGAAGAGTCTACTTTTTTCAATTAACATACTGATATATGGGTATGTGTCACTACAGAGTTAAGCAGATAAGAAACCCTAGAAACTGGTAATCCATCCCATTTAAGCCCTAGAATCACATTATTGATAATTAAGAGTTTGGAGGTGGTTAAAGTATGGAAAATTCCCAGCCCATCACTCCTATTCAACATAATACTGAAAGATCTAGCCAGAGTAATTAGGCAAGGAAAAGAAATAACATGTACAGAAAGAAAGAAGGAAAATTGTCTCTGTTTGTAGATAATATTATCTTACATGCAGAAAACCCTAAAGATTCCACCAAAACCTCCTAGAACTAATAGATGAATTTAGTAAAGTTGAAGGATACAAAATTAACAGACAAAAATCAGTTTCATTTCTATATCTAACAACAAACTTCCTAAAAAAGAAATAAAATAATCCCATTTACAGTAGCATCAAAAACAAACAAACAAACAAAACACTTAGGAATGAATTTAACCAAGTAGGTGAAAGATCTGAACACTGAAATTTATGACATATATAAAAGAAACTGAATAAAGCAAAATAAGTGGAAAGATATCCATGTTCCTAGATTGGAAGAATTGTTATTGTTATAATGTCCATACTATTCCTAGTCATCTATAGATTTCATGAATTCACACCACAATTTCAATGGCATTTTTTAATAGAAAAAGTAAAAATAACTCTAAAATTCATATGAAACTACCAAAGACCCCAAACATCCAAAGCAGTCCTAAGAAAAAAGAACAGAGTTGAAGGCATCACACATCCTAATTTAAAACTATACTACAAAGCTATGATCAATGCAAAGAAATAGAGGAAAACAACAGAATGGGAAAGACTAGAGATCTCTTCAGGAAAATTCTAGATACCAAGGAAACATTTCATGCAAAGATGGGCTCGATAAAGGACAGAAATGGTCTGGACCTAACAGAAGCAGAAGATATTAAGAAGAGGCGGCAAGAATACACGGAAGAACTGTACAAAAAAGATCTTCAAGACCCAGATAATCATGATGATGTGATCACTAATCTAGAGCCAGACATCTTGGAATGTGAAGTCAAGTGGGCCTTAGAAAGCATCACTGTGAACAAAGCTAGTGGAGGTGATGGAATTCCAGTTGAGCTGTTTCAAATCCTGAAAGATGATGCTGTGAAAGTGCTGCACTCAATATGCCAGCAAATTTGGAAAACTCAGCAGTGGCCACAGGACTAGAAAAGGTCAGTTTTCATTTCAGTTCCAAAGAAAGGCAATGCCAAAGAATGCTCAAACTACCACACAATTGCACTCATCTCACATGCTAGTAAAGTAATGCTCAAAATTCTCCAAGCCAGGCTTCAGCAATACGTGAACTGTGAAATTCCTGATGTTCAAGAAGGTTTTAGAAAAGGCAGAGGAACCAGAGATCAAATTGCCAACATTCGCTGGATCATGGAAAAAGCAAGAGAGTTCCAGAAAAACATCTATTTCTGCTTTATTGACTATGCCAAAGCCTTTGACTGTGTGGATCACAATAAACTGTGGAAAATTCTGAAAGAAATGGGAATATCAGAGCACCTGACCTGCCTCTTGAGAAATCTGTATGCAGGTCAAGAAGCAACAGTTAGAACTGGACATGGAACAACAGACTGGTTCCAAATAGAAAAAGGAGTACGTCAAGCCTGTAGATTGTCACCCTGCTTATTTAACTTGTATGCAGAGTACATCGTGAGAAACGCTGGGCTGGAAGAAACACAAGCTGGAATCAAGATTGCCGGGAGAAATATCAATCACCTCAGATATGCAGATGACACCACCCTTATGGCAGAAACTGAAGAGGAGCTAAAAAGCCTCTTGATGAAAGTGAAAGTTGAGAGTGAAAAAGTTGGCTTAAAGCTCAACATTCAGAAAACGAAGATCATGGCATCCAGTCCCATCACTTCGTGGGAAATAGATGGGCAAACAGTGGAAACAGTGTCAGACTTTATTTTGGGGGGCTCCAAAATCACTGCAGATGGTGATTGCAGCCATGAAATTAAAAGACGCTTACTCCTTGGAAGAAAAGTTATGACCACCCTAGATAGCATATTCAAAAGCAGAGACATTACTTTGCCGACTAAGGTCCGTCTAGTCAAGGCTATGGTTTTTCCTGTGGTCATGTATGGATGTGAGAGTTGGACTGTGAAGAAAGCTGAGTGCCGAAGAATTGATGGTTTTGAACTGTGGTGTTGGAGAAGACTCTTGAAAGTCCCTTGGACTGCAAGGAGATCCAACCAGTCCATTCTGAAGGAGATCAGCCCTGGGACTTCTTTGGAAGGAATGATGCTAAAGCTGAAACTCCAGTACTTTGGCCACCTCGTGGGAAGAGTTGACTCATTGGAAAAGACTCTGAGGCTGGGAGGGATTGGGGGCAGGAGGAGAAGGGGACGACAGAGGATGAGATGGCTGGATGGCATCACAGACTCGATGAAAGTGAGTCTAAGTGAACTCCGGGAGTTGGTGATGGACAGGGAGGCCTGGCGTGCTGCGATTCATGGGGTCGCAAAGAGTCGGACATGACCGTGCAACTGAACTGAGCTGAACTGATAGTAATCAAACATAAAATTGACATAAAAACAGACATAGACCATTGGAACATAATCATACATATACCCAGACATATATAGTCAATAAATATTTGACAAGGGACTCAATATTTGTCAATATTTGACAAGAATATCCAATGGGAAAAGAATAATCTCTTCAACAAGTGATGTTGGGAAAATCATATTTACATTCAAGAGAGTGAAACTGGACCTCTATCTTAAACCACTTAGAAAAATGAACTCAAAATGGATTAAATAATAAAATTTATGGCCTGAACCTGTAAAATACTAGAAGAAAATATATGGAAAAATTTCCTTGACATTGTTCTGGGCAATAATTTTTGGATATAACATGAAAATCACAAGCAATAAAACAAAAAGTAACCAAGAAGGGCTACATTGAACTAAAAAGCTTCTTCACGGCAAAGGAAACCACCAACAAAATGAAATGCAACCTATAAAATGGTAAAAAACATTTGCAAACAACATACCTGATAAGCTATTAATATCCAAAATACACAAGAAATTCATATTACTCAATAGCTAAAAACAAATAATCTAGTTAGAACTGGACAGAGGGCATGAATAGACTTTTCTTTCAAAGAAGACATACAAATGGTCAACAGGTACATGCAAAGATGCTTACCATCACTAATCATGGAAATACAAATAAAAATCACCATGAGATATCATCTTCCATCTGTTGGAATGGCTATCATCAAAAAGATAAAAGATAGCAATTATTGGCAAGGATGTAGAGAAAAAAGGAACCCTTGTACACCATTGGTGGGAATGTAAATTCATACAGCCACTATGAAAAACAATATGAAGGAACTTCAAAAATTTAAAAATAGAATTACCATATCATCCAGCAATCCCACTTCTGAACATATATCTGAAAGAAATGAAATCACTATCCTGAAGGAATATGAGCACGCCATGTTCATTGCAAGCATTACTCACAATTGCCAAGACAGACATGGAAACCACCCAAATGTCAACAGATTTGTAACAACACAGATGGACCTTAAAGGGCATTATGCTAAATGAAATGTCAGACAAAGACCAATAACTATATATTTTCACTCATATAGGAATCTTAAAAGGATAATTCATAGAAACAGAGTGTAATGATGGTTGCCAGGGCTGGTGGGAAGGGGAAAAAGAGAGGCAATGGTCAAAGATCATTGAAGTGGGGACTAAATGAAGATAAATTTAGCACAATATCTGCCACATAATAAAACACTATTAAATATTAACCATTATTTACCAATAGTAGCTTATTTTATAATAATATATTATAAGATATAATAATATACTATGAAAGTGAAAGTGAAGTCATTCAGTTGTGTCCAGCTCTTTGCGACCCCATGGACTGTAGCTTACCAGGCTTCTCCATCCATGGGATCTACCCAGGCAAGAGTACTGGAGTGGGTTGCCATTTCCTTCTCCATGGGATCTTCCTGACCCTGGCATCAAACCCAGATTTCCCGCATTGCAGGCAGACACTTTACCCTCTGAGCCACCAGGGAAGCCATAATTAGCTAAGACAAGTTCTAGGGATCTAATGTACAGCATGTGACTACAGTTAACAACACTTTATTACACACTTGCAAGTTGCTAAGAGAATAGATAAAATATTCTCATTACAAAAAAATGTGAGAGATGCATTAACTAACATCATGGGGTAGTCATTTCCTGATATATATGTGCATCAAGTCATTGCATTGTACACCTGACACTTAATAAGTCAAGTATATCACAATATATCTGGGAGGGGGGAAGGAGATTTCTTGGGTCATTCCTTCTGAACTACCATGGCCATTGGAATACAGTAAAACATAAAGACTGCCACAATCAAATCATCAAATCAGTGGGGGGAAAGGGAACCCTCTTAACACTGTTGGTGGAAATGCAAACTAGTACAGCCACTATGGAGAACAGTGTGGAGATCCCTTAAAAAACTGGAAATAGAACTCCCATATGACCCAGCAATCCCACTGCTGGGCATACACACCGAGGAAACGAGGATTAAAAGAGACACGTGTACCCCAATGTTCATCGCAGCACTGTTTACAATAGCCAGGAAGTGGAAGTAACCTAGATGTCCATTGGCAGATGAATGGATAAGAAAGCTGTGGTACATATATACAATGGAATATTACTCAGCCATTAAAAAGAATGCATTTGAAACAGTTCTAATGAGATGGGTGAAACTGGAGCCTATCATACAGAGTGAAGTAAGTCAGAAAGAAAAATACCAATACAGTATATTAATGCATATATATGGAATTTAGAAAGATCGTAATGATGACCCTATACGTGAGACAGCAAAAGAGACACAGATGTAAAGAACAGACTTTTGTACTCTGTGGGGGAAGGCAAGGATGGGATGATTTGAGAGAACAGCATTGAAACATGAATATTACCATATGTGAAAGAGATCACCAGTCCAGGTTTGATGCATGAGACAGGGTGCTCAGGGCTGGTGCACTGGGATGACCTTGAGGGATGTGATGGGGAGGGAGGTGGGAGGGGGGTTCAGGATGGGGGACACATGTACACCCATGGCTGATTCATGTCAATGTATGGCAAAAACCACTACAATATTGTAAAGTAATTAGCCTCTAATTAAAATAAATTAATTAATTTTTTAAAAATCAGTGGGAGAAATAGAAATTTAAAATTTATCTGCAAGACTGAATAAACCAGATCAAGATCTGAGGTCAAAGCAAAGACAATCCAAGATTGATGCATACATAGGGTTTGGTATACTGTTCTTTCCACTTTTGTTTGCTTGGAATTTTCTTAAAGAAAATGTTAAAGATAGAGAGAAATCCAGGTCAAAAACACAAGAGATGAAGATCAACTTGCCTAATCAATCTGGTCAAGGAAAGAGAGGCAAAATGATTGACGGAGGCAGAATCGAGAGATAGGAATGTCAGTTCTGGAGACAAGCTCCTGGGTTTGAACACTAGCTGCACATGCTCTTGGAAGGTTTACTTGACCTCTCTGCCCCTCAGTTTTCCTACCTGCAAAATGGTAATAATAATTTCCATCGCCCTGAAGTGAGAATTAAATGAGGTGAATTTAGCACAGTATCTGGCACATAATAAAACATTATGAAGCAGCGATTATTGTATTACATAATATTAGTTATTAATAATAGCTAACAAATAGCTGAATTTATAATAATCACATAGTATAATTAAAGTAATCATATTTGTTAATTATACAGAATTAATATTCTAGTCCAACAGACTGAAATAAGGTGAAACCAGAAAGGAAGACTATAGAGGAGAGTGTGATCAAGAATGTATGTCCATATCATGTTTCATCTGTCCATCAATCTACTATTAACTTACTTCATCTTTATTATTTACTATTTGGACACAACTTTGATACCTTTTACTCCCATCTGACCTTAGATCTCAGATTAACCCCAATAGGTCTAATCCAACTACTTCCTCTCAGGATCTACCTAAATTTAGCTAATGTCTTAATGACAAGCCCTGGTGACTTTACTGTACCTCCACCTTGTTAAAAGGCAGCTGGGTGCATTTTAATCAACAGGGAATCCCTAGGGCCCCAAAGCCACAGTAGATCAGTAGAAATGTATCCCATCTCACAGTATCAGTAGAGATGCTGATAGGGTTGGGTGAGACCATCTCAAATAATTATAACTCTTAGAAGCCAGACACCAGCCAGGTCTCTGTAATTCAGCTTCATTCCCAGAGCTTAGCACAGTGCCTCCTTTCAGTAGACATGTAACAAGTCAGTTGAACAAGTGACTAAATGAATGAATGAATGAATTTGCACTGAGACCCCACAGTAAAGGAGTAGGAATCTGGCTTCAACCGCATTTTCATCTTGAATGGCTTTGAAATTCCAAGTGTGATTTTATTGCAGAAGGGTTCAGTGAAAATCCACTGGTGGACTAGTGACTGCACAGGTGGGAGGAAGGTGTGGAGGAGGGGGGGCCTTACCTGAAAGGTCCTCTCTGGAGATCCTGGAGGAGGGCTGTCACTGCTTCTGGGTGGCCAAGTAGTGTGGCCAGGGTTTGATCAACATTTCAGCTTCTGTTCTCACCGACTTTTGTGCCTCAAACTTCCTCACCCCCGCATCAGAAGGTTGTTCTTGTTCAGGTGCTAAGTCAGGTCCGACTCTTCATGACCCCACGAACTGCAGCACACCAGGCTTCCCTGTTCCCTATCTCCTGGAGTTTGTGCAAAAAATAGTCAGGTCCATTGAGTCACTGATGCTATCTAACCATCTCATCTTCTGCCACCCCCTTTGGAGGTGCCTCCTCCTCCTCCTCCTGCCTTCAATCTTTCCCAGCATCAGGGTCTTTTCCAAGGAGTCGGGTCTTCACTTCAGGTGGCCAAAGTATTGGAGCTTCAGCTTCAGCACCAGTCCTTCCAATGAATATTCAGGCTTGATTTCCTTTAGGATTGACTGGTTGGATCTCCTTGCAGTCCAAGGGTCTCTCAAGAGTCTTCTCCAGCACCACAATTCAAAAGCATCAATTCTTCGGCACTAAGCCCTTCTTTCTGGTTCAACTCTCATATCCATACATGCGGGATAGTTTTTCTATTCTGTTTTAGTACCTACTGTCTGTAATGAACTATTTTTAAAGCAACAAACTCCACTTACTTCTAACCAGTGACATAATAATATATAATTTTTATTATAATTTCTGACTTTTTATGGTCCTAACTTAATTCTCTTAATTTTGTATTTTAGAGATTCACTGAATTTTCTTTTTATCTGCTAGGGCTTTCTAAATTTTCTTTCCTTCTCTTGTTTTGGTTGGGAGGTGGAGGGGTTATCATTTATTTTTTGTTCTCAAATTATTCCTTGGTCTATAAAGGCTTAGGTACAGATATATGCCAGGTACTATAAGAAATTGCATTTTAAATGATCTGATTTTAGTCCATAATTCAACACCTATGTCATAGATACTATTATTCCCATTTTACAGATGAGAAAAATAGACTAGGAAAACTAAGTGGTTTGTCCAAAAATATATAATAGAGTCAGGAATTTTAGTCCACTTTCTGCTAAAAACACAGGCAGGTTCCTTTAAAATATCTGACATCACTCCAAACCAGAAATAGACTTGGAAAAAAAAAAATCCATCCTTCATATGAGATGATTCCTCACAGAGATACATTTAGAAAAAGAAACCAAAATGTTTTTTTCGGTTTTATGGTTCTTCAAAGCAGGAACTGGGGGCTCAGAAGAGACAAAGAAAGGAATATTCAAAAGCCCCAAGCCAGAGCTGCTTGAAATTAGGAATCCCATGCCAGAATTTGAATCTTCAGTTCGCTTAGCAGTGACAGCTTTTATTTGAATCTGGTTGCTCTGTGTGTTTTAGCATCCTTTTTTTTTTTTCCCTGAGAGCTCTCTGTCTCTCCTTATTCACAATGGTTCATTTTTTCTCATTTGCGACGGAGAAGGAGCTGTCAGAGAAATGGGAGAACTGCACCATGGAGCCTGCAGGTCCGACAACAAGAGAGCAGTGAGGACCAGTACAGAAGATGCTACAAACAGGAAGTGTGTCCCAAGCTTTCTGGAGCTCCAGGGCGCCTGGGGCCTGCAGCCAGGCATTTGTGTCTTAAGTTCTGATTGTCAAAGACTACTGTCAATGGTATGACAATCTATAGAAAACCAAACATTCACACTCTTTGGCCTGTTCCCTCAATTTTTCATATTTTTTACTTTATAATAAAGTCATGTAATCCATAGTCTAACTGTGAACCCTGACAACCAATACACATTTATTGTATCTTCACATTTATTAATAAATGTGTAACCAATACACATTTATTACATCTTCAGCCCTTAATTATTCACATTATAAATGATCTTTATCTAATGACCATTTAGTACCAAAGCCAGACTGAAACTTTCTCAACTATGATCATCATTGACCAAACACCTGGTGTTTGGTCAGTCTTCTTAGCTGCTACCTAGAAATTGTTTCGCTGAGGCCATTTTTTACAAAGGACATGGATTTGGCCTCTCAAAACAGGCAGATAAAAAACAGATGGATTTTTATCTATTCATTCAAAGTGGGAAGGAGGGGCCAAGTGATTTGTGTGTTTTGTATCTCTCTATTGGAGGACAATAAACTGATTGAGAGGGGGTTTTTTTAGGAAAAGAAAAGCAGACTCCAAACTAATTCAGCAACCATCCCTCTGTATGCCAGCTGACCTCGATGGAGATTTAGTGCTAGATTTAAAAGGCTTTGTTTACAGACAATTAAAAACCACATAAATTTCAATTGTCAAAGAAGAAATGGTTTCCAAAGCCTCTGACAGCCCAGCCGCCCCTCCCCAGCCCTGCCTGTTCAGGAAAGACCCAGAGGCAAATACAAAGCCACTAAACCAAATGCCTGTGGAGTTTGCCAGGGAGCCAGCCCCTGCTGCTTCTGCTGCTTGCTACTGCTGTGGAAAAAACACAATCTTACACAGCTTCTAATGTAGGTTCTTTGAGGGCTCATCAAACAGTGAGAACGAACCTGACCACCAAGGAGGAAGCGCCTGCACGAAAGTCTTCCACCAAGGATGGAATTACTGCAATTAGGCCTTTAGGCAATCAATATGTTTAAATCTTTTGTGTGCACCCTATTTTTCCCATCAAAGGAATTCAATTTAAAGATTAAAAAGTGACACTGATACAGATGATTGGAGGATTTAAAGCCTGAAATATTCATTCCCATTTTTTCCTTTTCTGTGTATTGCTCTTGTTCTTATCGGCTGTCGGGCAAACGGACATGAGCTTCAGAAAAGAGCAGCTCCGGAGGAAAACAAACAAACAACCCAACAGTCTTGCATGTTTGCATCAATATTTGGTGCTGATGTTGATAAATAAGTAATGATGTGTAGGTGTTGATAACATTTATACACGTCTCTGATTGGTTCTGACACAGGTGCTCCATGGAGGATGAGGTTTACAAGCCGAAAACGGTCAGGAGAAAGCCATGGTTTCGGGCTGTCCCTCACAGATGTGGGGATTCGCACCTGTGTTTGAAGTCGCTCTTTCATTTTGTTTCTCTGCAGAAAAGCCAGACGTGATGTTCAAACTGGGAACACCTGTGTTTGGGGCCAACTTGGACCATTTTGTGGCCTGAAAGTGGTCTCTGAGATTCTTTACTTAAATATAACACGAAACTTCTTTTCCTTGGGGTTTTGTAAGTGGGGATTAAAATTGTGAAAGCGCATATTAATGTCACTGTAGGACCAAGCACATAGGCATAGTACAGCTTGTTTACGTTCCTCAAGGACTTGGGTGATAAAACACAAATGCTATTAAAAATTGGATGAGAGCTGAAATCCTGCCCATTGATGGAATCTTTGTTTAAATCACAAGGCATTTTTTTTTAATGTTAGTGATGTGACATTTAGGTACCAGGGTCAACTACTAATTTAACACATTCTTCTTCTATGCTAAGTTAAAGGCAGAAATTGAACAGCATCTCTAACTAAATTAAAATTTGGAAGATTTTCTTGTCTCATAAACTGACAACAATATTGATAGATTCTTCACTCTCTGCTTAATTGGGTTAAGGACATTAAAAATTCTCCAGTTTAAAATAATAAGTCTTTTGCAACCGTAACTAATCTCTCATTCCCTAAGGTTTGGCCAGTGACAACTGGAGGCAAATCAAGAAGAATTTATCACTTAGAATCATGGCTACAAGTCTCATTAAAAACATTGCAGGGAGGACAATTAAATGGCGTGTTCAAATTCTTTGCATTTGGCATTGGTAAACCTGAAGGCTAAGATTTTGTAAATCTATGGTTTGTTTAATTTTTTAGTCAAATTTATGATATATACATTGTATTTTTAAATACATTGTTTTAATTTTTATTAAAGAACAAATGCAGAAGGTGATGATACATTTAGCTATCTCCAAAGAAATAACATACAGCTGTCTGACCAAAATCCCATCAATGAATTATGCTGGCAACATGAAATAAATCTGAAGAAACAGATTCATTATTTAGAGTTTAGATTTAAGAGCAGAGGGTGTCAATCAAGTAATAACGTGTTAAATAAATATTAGAGAAATAGTAGAATAGAGAGGTTATGCACAGACAAATGGGATATTAGTAATAACTTCCAATCGATCACAACTCCCCACAAATATTTTTCTAAATTAACACTTTTTTATTTTTAATCAATTAGCTCAGGCTTTGATTTGAATTCTCCAGTCTCTGGCGTCAAGGAGATGCCTTTTCTTTTCTTTAAACAAAGGATTATTCTTCCTCAAAAGGGGTTTGTCTAGTTCTTTTATTGTTTTATATCACACAAGGGAAAAATGCTTTTGAGGCATCACTACTGAATTTAGCAGGGACGAGAGTTTACTGCTATATAATCATTAGTCAGTGCAGTAGCTGAAATCTTAAACAAAAGGAAACAAACTGCAAACAGGCAACCATCCCCTAAAGGCACATCAGAACACCAGAGAGGGGCCGCATGGATTTCAAACAAGGTTGCCCAAGCACGTGCTAAATATTGCTGCTCTTGACTTTAAACTGCACACCCAGGAATACAGTTTCACCTTCTATTCTGAAATAATACTGAGAAGCAGGTGGGAAAGGAGATAAAGTGTTTAGCCAATGCGCTTTACTCTGAATCCATGGCTACTTTGCGAAAATTATATTTCAAACCTAATAAAATCTCTCAGTAAAAGGGGTCTGATCATAGAGCCTTAGAAAACAATGCTTCAGTTGCTGGTGTCTTTCTGTCTTAGCCAGGCTTTGTTGCTTCATGCCAACTACCACTGTATACAGTTACAGGTCTAAAACGTAGCTGTAAGCTGCTAGACATCTTGGGAAGGCATTTAAGCAAGAAGCCTTGCTTTCAAACAGATGATCATTTTCATATCAGGTTCTTAACGATGAGGGCAAGTACTAAAATTTGTCTTCCATAAACTCCTAAAGCAGGCTAATAAGAAAACACTGCTCTATGAAAACACAAAAAAAAGCATGAGCAAGAAAGAACACCAAGTAAGCTGTAATGCTGTTTTTTTAAAGAAAAGCAAAATGTATATGGAATACATTTCACAGATCAGGACCCATGTTGGGGGGCAAAAAACTGTGTGTGCTGCAACAAAAATACTTTTGAGAACAAATGTTTTCATCTAAAATATTTCTTTAAATCATTATTCCACTCTCTGGTTTGTGTATATGTGTGTGTGTGTGGTTTTTCTTTTGAATTATTAGTCATTTTGTAGTTTCACTGTTATTCAAACTTGCTGATTAATATAAAGCTAAAGTTAACTTTATAATTAAAAGTCAGACTAAATTGGTTTCTAGTCAGCTTTTAACAGACTCTGTCAGGGCAGAGTATATTAATCAACAACAATAAGTGTTTTTGCTATATCGATTCCCAAATCCTATACACGCTTCCTAATTCTGGAATTGTTTCCCTGCTGGAAACAATTCTTACTTTTCAAAAATAGTTACAAGGAACTACAAGTCAGTGAGGTATCTTACAGCTAATATGATATAAAATTCTAGATGACATTGATTTTTGTGGGTTCTGGTGCTGACAATAACTTAATGGGCCAGAGAATAGAAGGAACTCAGTATTATTTAACTGCACTCTGAAAACACCCAATCTAAAATTATTGACAAGATAAAATATCACTGAATATAACACTGAAAACTCAGAGATTTGATTTCCACTGTGACATATCTTGTCTTGTTTGGACTTAAGATTTTCTTCCTATTTTCACTTTCATAAAAATTATATTGAGTATCCTAGAATACCACCAAAGGCTTATTTCCTTCTAGTTATGTCTTGTTGGAAATACTGCATGAAGTTCACGGCTAGGAGTGAGATTAAACAAATTGAGATGTGGGAAAATAATTTTACTTAATTTATACTTTTGTTCCCTCCAAATTAAAAGTTAACTGGTTAATTTCATAAGTTGATGAAAGAATTGCCCATTTCAGGTTTTATCAAGACCTGTGTTACCTCCATTAAATAGCTATTTCTCGAAAGGAAGGGCTCAGATTCTCATCTCATCCCCAACCACGTCCCCTTTTTCCCTGCCCCTGATGTCTTGCTGAGCTCAATAAAAATTTCTTAAATAAGTGAATCAATCAGAAGATTAACAAATGTCTTGCCCAAGAAGAGATGGAAACCAAGAAACATAGATAAAATAATTGAAACTTCCAAAGACTCAGTTAGATTGGGGGAGAAGTATTTAAAACTTTATAGTCTATATTTTCCTGAAATAAATGTTACATGGAGGTTTTCACACTGTAGAAAACATTCTGGTATAAAATTATCTCACGAAATTTATTTTGAATAGAATCTCATAGGGTTTCATAAGTACGTATGTTAGCTGAAAGTGGTAACGATTATAGCAAACTAGAAAATGAAAATAATTATCAGAATCATGGCTTGCCAATTCTGTTTGGTTTTTCTTAGAGATCTCGGTGTGACACTGTATCTAAACATGCCCAGAATGTTGCTTGAAAAGTGGTCAAATATCACCTGGTACTTACCTATACCAGATAAATATTTCAGTTCCCTTCCTGCCCCAAATTAGCCTTTCAATTCACAGAAAGAATTTTCACCTAAGTGATGTGGATGGCCAAAACTCTGTTTTACCTATGTATACCATGGTGATAAAAATGCTTCATGTTCTCATAAAAGAATTTCCATATATTTGATTCTATCTGAAAGCTACTCTTCATTACCAATTCAAATAGAACTTTTACAGATAAAATTAGAAATCAACTTTTTGGTCAACAATATTTTTCTTATATATGCCAAATGTCTTAGTTTTCAAAGTGTCCTTAGAAGACCATAAAAGTATTATTACAATGCTTGCAAATCTGGTTCTTTTTTTTTATAAGTTAATGATGTGGGATGAGAGATATTTCATCTTTTATACAGTTATTTGACAGTGATGAATTTAATTCATTCTATCACATTGAATGATACATTTATATTCAGTATGTAGTTTAAAATTTCATAAATGATTAAAGTCCCTGTCGTTTTAATTATAATATGCAGAGAGCAGCCAGAACTTATTTGCAAAGAATAATGTACAAGTCAATAAATTTGGTGAGTACTCCTGACAACATATAAATAATGACTTTAGAAGTATAACTACCTGTATTTGAAAACTAAATAACGAAGGTCTGTGTTTGAGTTTTTATAAACTAGCTGATCTAGCTTTCTACAAAAGCTCTTCAGGGTTTTAATGCGCAGTATTAAATTGAAAACACACTAGTGCAATGACATTACATTAGTAATGAACCAATTTCAACCTAGAAGCCAGCTTGAAATAAATTAACCCTGGGCATGTCCCTACCCTGGACCTTGGTCACTAAGGATCTGGGGCCTCCAGACTTTCCTTAGAATCCTTAAAGCCAAGAATTGTCTCCAAAAGATCCAATCTTCTCATCCAACTGGACGGCCCAGCACTCAGGACCACATTGACTCCCCTACACTGACTCATCCACTGTGTGTGTGGGGGGGTGGGTTGGTGTGTGCTCAGACTCTCAGTTGTGTCCGACTGTGCAACCCCATAAACTGTAGCTTACCAGTCTCTTCTGTCCATAGAATTTTCCAGGTAAGAGCCATTTCCTACTCCAGGGGATCTTTCTGACCCAGGAGTCGAACCTGCATCTCTTGTGTCTCCTGCATTGGCAGGCGGGTTCTTTAGCACTAGCACCACCTGCAAAGTTATACACTGCCACTTAGAGTTGGAGTTATTTCCATAAAGAGAAGCACCTACTTCACTCCATTTATTCATTCACTTAGCCAATATTTACTTGCCAGACAGCCCTCTATCTTGGGACGTTACAATAATGAACATGAGAGACACAAAAGGTCTGACAAGAACCAGATTAGCGTATATGGAGTAAGGAAGGAAAGAAGCACGATGATCAGAGTATTACAGGTGCTATGGAGTTATATAGCATTATAAGGTAGGACCCCATCTCTCCTGGACCTTGTATTGCACTTATTTTTGTGCATTCCTCATCTTCAGCACAAGAAAGTAAAAGTATACTGGTAAAGCAGACAGCCCTTGCTTCGAGCCTTCTTTAGGTTCAAGAATAATTGTGAGACAGTCTAATTATTTTATGCCACCTAGTGATTCCAATGGGTAGAACGCCATCCTCTCTTTGGGAGCTGTCTGAAGCCATTTTGTACCCAAGCTCTATTAGAGACTCAACCATTCATTTTACCCCCACAGTCTTAGCACAGGGAAAGCTGCTCTTGGCCAAAAGACCTAGTGGCTCAGTGTTCTTGCTAAGATTATGAGCCTAGTATCATCTTATGAAAAGACCAAAAGTAAGGTTGAAACGCATTCTTGACATAATAGCATGTCATGACAAGCACAGTCATCACTCAAAGTCTCTGCTAAGAACAGAAGACAGAAAAGAAGCTGAAATGCTAATGTCATATCACACTTGCTTAACTTCAAACATCTGCGGCTGAATTCTGATTGCACACCAGGCAACGCTTTTCAAGGTCACGGCTGCTCAGTGCGTGGGGAAGTTTTCTCTCTATTACCACTGTGGGTTTGTATTAATCGTTTTATTGCAGCTGGCTCTTTGGCTATGTGTGTTTCTCAGAAGAAAAGAAAGAAGAGAGGATGAAAGGGGGTAAAGGAATAAGAAGAAAACGAGAGAGAAAAGGGAAGATGGAAGGAGGGAGGGAGGGAGAGAAGAAACCAACCACTCACAAATATGGACTCCAAACTTCTAACATGTGAATTTTACACACACAGAGAAATTACTAACATGCTAGAGAAAAGAGGATCATATAAAGAGAGGGAAGTCTTGCTTGTGATGGTCCAACTAACAATGCCTATACCCGTTTGAATCCAGCTATTTTTCACCTCTTCTGTCCTACCATGCCTCATCCCAACACTTCCACTCCCAGCACCACCACTGAAATTCAGTGGTGTATTTCAGTCCCTTGTGCCTATCTTAGAACTGAAATGCAAAAATTAAACTCTTAGCCTCTGACCAAAATAGACAAGTGAGTCATCCTCCCTTAGCTGAGGATCTGGTAGAAACAATGACAGACCTTTAACTAGAGTATTGCTGGGGGTGACAACCTAATGAACCGCCACCTAGAATCTCTCAGGGTTAATAAGCCACCTGTCTTGAAAGTAGCAGTCATATTGGTCTTTGAAGCCTACCCCAATACTTAAACTCTTGATGAAGTTCTTACTGTGCCAAAGGAACTTACTAACAAAGCCACTGAGTCAATTTAACCCAGAGAAACTGGACCCAGCAGACTAGGCTATCAGAGTTTTGTGTTGAGATAATTACTGCACTAAAGAGAGCATATGGGCTGTCAAAGCTGGCACATGGCCTGCACCAGCTGTTACCTGGGTGCTTTCGAAAACCTACTGAACAGCATTTTGGACACAGCACAGCTCTGTGTAAGTTTTCCAAGGCTTCTACTGGGAGTTCTTCATAATAAATTTATTTCCTGTATAAGGAGAATTGCACCCAGTAAGATAAGTGGAACAAGCATGTTACATTTTTTCTGGCGGATAGAGTATCACTGGATCAAAGGGGTAAACAAACCAGGGCACAGACAGGCATGAAACCTGAAAAGCTGGGAAGAAGCAAAAACATTAACAAGAATAGGTCCTCCTGTCTTAAAAATGAAAAAAAAAAAGGTCCATTGAACACATTGAGATTTTCCTGAAAAAACAATTGATACCTAGGGTAATGCCTTTAAAACCTCTATCACAGTGTCTGGCACACAATAAAGGATGGCTGCTATTTATATTATTATTATACCATTAATCCTTACCTAGCAGATGTATTCAGGATTCCCAAGCTGCCGTAAAGTAGCCCATTCTTCTAGCATCGCTGCTAGAACTATTTTACCTTAGGAAAAGGTTTTTCCAAGAACAGCCATCAGGATGTCAGCCGATGAATGCCTCCCAAAGACCACAACTTTCATTTGCGTGTAGCACATTTTCTTCTAAAGGACTCCAAAACTTGACAATAGGCTTTGTGACTGACACTACTGAAAAATTCAGCCACCTCTGAAAGCACCACACAGCCTCAAACCACATGTGATGAAAAATCTGAAGCTAAATCCAGGGAAAACAAAGGGCTAAAATAAGGTTTTTCACAATAGAGTTGTCATACAAAAAGACTAATTTTAATAAATATAACCTTCAGATAAGACATTAATCATTGAGCTTTAACTCCAATAATAATGTTATCACACTTGTGACTTACATTAAATGTTCTTTTTCAAAAATCTTTTTTTTTTCCTTCAAGAATGTTAGGAAGACTAATTTGGGGAAACTACAGACTCACATTACTGAAAAGTCACTGAAATATTGATTTAATGTTAATATCCAAGCAGACGGTAAGCCT
The DNA here is from genome assembly GCF_001704415.2 of Capra hircus. Lineage (NCBI taxonomy): Eukaryota > Metazoa > Chordata > Mammalia > Artiodactyla > Bovidae > Capra > Capra hircus. Next base: position 32,123,360 of record NC_030819.1, read on the forward strand.
AAATTTTTACTTTTCAACCCAAACTTTGTCATCTCTTTGAAAACAGAAATAGAATGAACATGTCAGTCACAGCTTTCTTCCACCTGTTTGGGAAGGTAAGCCAGCTTCACTATAAGGAATGAATTTAAAGCCAAGTTTACTACAAAACAAGTCTTTTCTTTTGAATCAGTCTCTCGATTTAAGTGAATTTACTTTGAGAAAATGCTAGACAGTTAAAGACGAGTTACCCCGCAGTCTCCCGTCCCATCTCTGGTGTCCTATTTCCTGAGGGACAGCAGATTTGGGTTTTCAGACAAAGAAAGGCATGTTTCCATGGAATGGGTGAACATCCAACTTGGAAAAATACAGCCATCAGATTTAAATTTTTAAAATGTGTGCCTTCAGAATGCTTAGGACATTTAGAAAATCTACTGCCTGACATGACAGTAAGTGCATCACCGCATTCTATTTTGCAAGCTTTAGCAAAAAAAAAAAAAAAAATCCCCCAGAAGAATCTTAATTCTTATCTATGGAAAACATTAAACTGCTAAGCACTAACAACTGGAATTAGTCCTTAAATCTCTAATGAGAATAATAAAACATGAGTGCAGTTTGTGCTGTAACTTGATAAGGCCTGAATTTACTTGCTGTTAGGAAAAGTCACTGATCCAGCACTATGGCTTTTTACTCCCTAAGGTACAGGAAACTGTATCTGTCCTCTCGGAACCTCCTCTGCGGTAAGCACTTCTTATCTGTGCTATCAAAGGACTGAGATAGCGGGGTAGTATCTAGTAACAGCAGTTTTATGAGATGATCCATTACTGATTTCAGTCAATCTCCAGCAGGTAGTCCTCCTTAACCCATTCAGAGCAGACCTGACCCCACCACAGAGAACTTCAAACACTCCCCAGATACAGAAACTCGCCAGCAAGACACCAACAGCAAAACACTGCGTCCTCTAAACCAAGCATCTTTTAAAACACCTCACCGCTCTGAAAGACTGCAGAATGGAGGCTCCTGACCAAAATCGGAAACCCAGGTTTAGTTATCATGATCAATTCTGTGTTTGCTCTGTAGATATTCGTAGCAGGAGCTTAATGAGCCTATTAGCAATTTGCTAAGACCCAACAACTTGCTGTGAGGAACTTGAAGTGCAATAACTTCCTCTTTCTACACATAGGGGATTTTGTTAAAGACGCATTTGCTAGGAAACAAGCCCCCACTGTTGGTAGGCACAATTCAGCATAAATGTGAGGAATGTTTAAGAGCAAATTAAGCCCTGCATTTCAGGTTATTGAGTTATTGAGGTTATCAGATGGGCATATGGTTTAGAGGTTCTAAACAAAAAATGTTCTTGAATAGCTTAACAGCTGGATAAATAAGTGCTAAAGATAGATTTCAGTGTTACTTGTTTGGTCAAATATTTTTCCCTACATCTGTAGTTATAAAATAATAGATTTCAGTGTGTGAAGTGCCCTTAAATATTACCAATTTACCTCACTAGTTTTACAGAGAGAAAAAGGAGGCTCTGAGACATTCAATAACTTATCCAAGGTCACCACTAGATATTGACAGAATTGAAATCTCCTAACATTTGCTAATGCTTTTTCTTGTATACTTGCTGCTTTTAAACAGAAGTCTTTGTGAATATACATAACTCCACATACATATGAGATTTTAGCACTTTCTGGGGTTCACAACTAATTCAAGCTATGAACAAAAACAGTAGTCATGTATTAAATATTTAAGATTAGTTATGTTGACTTTTGGTTGATGTTTTATTTCCATATCAATTAGATTTGAATACATTCACCTTTTCACTCAGTATCAGGACTGTAAAGTGTCAATGTCAGATACATATAGAAAAATAAAATCCAGCAACAACTCGGCCCAGTTTTGAACAGCATCCCTACCCCCCTGCACCATATAATGTTGCCGTCAAAAAATGGGGTAAATATTCAAACTTCTTCAATTATTATTCAACTGTTATTCAGTTGTTCGTTTTCAGACTCTGTGAACTCAAAGTTAGTGATGACACACTAGGTTGTCATTTCATTTTACAGCAATAGAAATTAATGAAACCTGTAAGCCACAATGCTTCTCACAATTGCCTTGTCAAACAGAAGCCTGCTTTTTGATTTTCTGAGACCAGCATTGAAACACATCTCATTAATGCAACTTTTCTAAAGTTTATTAAAGGTTCCACTAATTCATTGCATCTGGCCCACTACAGCACTAATACTGATATTTTTGTATTTTATTGTTTAGAAATGTACTGATACTAGATGCCAATGAACTGAAAAGAAAAATGCTCTTTACCAACTTTTTTGCTAGTTCCTTCTTCTCCACCTTCTCTTGCACCTCAGCTTCTGCTATTTGTGTCTCTTTCAGCTCCCAGACTCCTTCACCTGCTGGTGTCCAATTGCTGAAGTGCAGACGACCACCTAGAAAACCACAATAATGGGCTTTCCCTCGAGAGAGCCACATGGGATTTTTGTTCCTTCCTTTCATGTCAAAACGGCATGCAGGATATTTTATGATTCATTTTTCTCTTTTTGATAAGATATGAAAGAAATATCAAAAGAAATTCAGAGATATTTCCATTTTCTCCGAATGAGATGGAAGTACAAGGAGCTTCTATTTAAGAAACATGCTTTTATTTTTCCCCTGGCATTCTGGGTCCACAAAAAAAGAAAATTATTTTTACTGCTATTTTTGTTTGATGTCTGAAAACAAGATATGGCATCTTCTGCATTTTTACCCTTTCAAATGTAATCAGCTATCTTGGTAGATCTGATTAACATGAGAACTAATAGCAGCAGACTAGCAACTGCAGTTTCAGTAAACACCAGTAACTATCTGCTTACCAAATAAATAAAACTCAAAAATGCAGCAGGAAGCATACAAAGACTAAAAGCTTTTATGTGCCCCCAGATTAAAAGATATGATGCTCATGAACCATATAATACCCCACAATAACATTTTAATATCTTAGATATTTAGTTAATATGAAGCAAACATTTCTTCATGTAACATACGTAATTATCTAAATATTGTATGCAGAGACTGCAGGTTTGTAGAAACAGTCAAATAGCCTTTTTCCTTTGTGTTCCTTCACCCCATTTTCTAGCAAATCGTCAAACGTCAAGGTTGTTCCTAAGATTTAAGAGATGGGCATTTTTTTATATTTTGTGTGCCATAATCAAATCACTTTGTCACTTATCGCTTTGACATGCTTGGGTTTTTCAATGATTTTATGCATTGAGATTCCTGGATGTTTTAGCCATCTTATCAGACCTCGATGTTAAAGGAAACCAGGATCAATGGATTTAGTATCACATACACCATATTTATTCAGTGGCCTAAAGCTATCATTCTTCTCTCCTGTCTTATCTTTGCAAGACTTAATTCTCTCAAACAAGGAGTCCTGTACTAATATTTTTAAACCAAAATTACATCCAACTGTATGATTTTTCCATCACCCTGGATGTGACTGTAAGCACATGCTGACGTGACCTTGTTAGGAAATGACCTATGGTCACATTTCAGAAAAGTTTGCTGTCAAACTACCTTTGGCCAATTTTACCAAAAAAAAAAAAAAAAAATTCAGTCAGGGGTTATGAGGACAATTTCAAGACATTTATATCAGACACCAATTCAATATTCCTCTGCATTTTACATTACAATCCCAGGAATTCAGAGGGCCTTTCAAAAGGTAACACTTGGAAATCTTTAAATAAATCTAAATAGAATACACATTTTGGTTGTCTTTCTCAGTTCAGTTATAATAGCACAGAGGAGAGGGCAGGCATTCCAGTTCAATGAGGATATCTGTACAGCAAATATAAATTTTAAATAGATTTATTTTTGCTTCCTGTTTATACTACTTGTGGAAATTTGATTTGAATAAAAAATGTACTCCCCTCTTAGGTTTGAACCACTTCCCCCACCCTAAACAAGTATTATTCGTACATTCACACAGAAAGGAAGATAAGTAATAATACAGTGCAGGCGCCAAGTAAAATCTAGCCCAGTACAGACAGCGTAATAATGATGTCATTAAGACTCCTGGCTGAATGGGATTCAGACAGAACTGTTGTATAGCTGCAGACATAAATCTGAAAGAACTTTTTGGCTACATTCTCAGACTTACCTTGAGAGATATTTAGGAGCTCCAACAAAATGAGGTGAGAGAAATGCACTCAAAAGAAGGTGAGCAGCTGCAGACAGATGTAGGCCCTGTCGCTGTAGCCTTCTGAGATACAGGAGGAAACAGTTTGTTAAATGGATAAAGACAGAGGAAACGGTCTGAAGGAGAAGAAAACAGAAAACAAATAAAGCTTAATTCTAGCACAAATAAATGAGAGAAAGGCAATTGTGGGGCTGCTTGAAGCCTTTTTGCCTAGCTGAATGAAAGCAATCCCTAAGACTGAATGGGTAATGAGATCCTGGCTCCTGAGATTTTAGCTTTCTTAATCATGTTCATAATTAATTCAAGAACATTGATAATTTCATTACATTCTTTTTGTCTTATCAATAAATGATGTGCCTGCACTTTTGGTCCTGTGTACAGGGAGAAGAGAGATGCTTTGGGTAATACTGCAGTAGGAATAGTGGATATATATGATCCAAAAAGGTGAAGTGGTAATTATTATCCTTGACCAGCCTTCTATTATCAGAACACGATGACAAGCAGCCACAAATAATTAATAAGCTTTTTATGCAGAAATGCAAAGCCTTTGAAGAAAAATATGCTGCAAGTAGAATTCCTTACCGAAGATTATGTACATAGCACAACACGCCTCTCCCGAGAAACAGTTTGAAATGGTACTCGTTAAGAAAGCCTGCCTCACAAATACCAAAAGAAAATCAATAACTTGGTTTTAAAATATGATTTTTAGCAAACTTTTGTCTTAATGTTTTATTAAAAAAAAAATCTGTGTCCTTCAGTCATCTTCCTGAAGTCCTTTCCAGGATCGACCTACAAAGATGTTAAACTGAACTACCCACTCAGAAAAACCTTTTTCAAACCAAGACAGAAAGACTCTGTCATTAACTGTCAGTCATCATCAAAGGGACCCTTTTTTCCTCTACGGTTTTCTATCCACCCCCATGTAAATTTTCACAAAGCCATCACTCATTAGTTTCACAGTCCATGTTCAAGGCTTGGGAGGGAATGTTTAATGCCACTTAATCGCACAAAACAGAAAGGCAGTTTTGTCTCCCAAACAGTTTTAGATAATTAACACCAAATTAAAAACTGGTCAGTTAGGGAGAGCTGCAAATAGGAGCATTTTCCAATTGTTAACAAGAATAACATCTCAGCTTTAAGTATATAGTGTGCTGCTGCAAAGAAAGCATGCCCAATGTGCACAAAAGTGATGCACTGGCTAACATTATTTTTAAGTAGACCAATACGGCTGGATAAAATTGCAGCAATGGAAACCATTCCATAAAAATGTCTCTGAACTGATTGTGCTATTAAAGATAAAAACAATTCAAAGGATGCTAAAATATATGCATGTTGGCACTTCAATCTGATTGCTAAACAAAACAGTCTTTGAGAAGATACTGCAGAATCACTTAGTAAAGCAAGCTGTTGCCTGTGACATTGATATATGGGACAGAGATGATGTATATACTGGGTGGCTTTATCAGTAAATCACTGACTCTATTTACTTCCCCAAGGAAAAAGACCTGTCCCTGAAAGAGAACTCTTTGTTAGAACCACCGGTAGGGGATTAATATTGGCAAAACATTCAATTTGGATAGAGTCCTACAGAAGATTCATAAAACAATAATTTAATAAGTTAACGGACAAAGATTTAGCATGTTGGCAGCCTACAACTGCCTGGAGAACATTAACTTTATTAATTTCATCGAATTATTTCTCTGTGAACTCAATTATATAGGTTCTCGCCACCAGCAATCTATTTCTCAACTAAAGGCAACAAATTTGAGATATCCTAAGTCTCTAAATATGACTTCTCAATAACATGCAAATTTTCAGCACTGTATAGACCAATTGCTACATAAAAGGCTATGAGATGACAGTTAAATGTAAGCTTAGATGTGGAACATTTCCATATGTTCCACATATTTAAACACATTTCAGCTCTGCTTTTAAAGTTCCAGATAGGCGTTCGATGTTGCAGACCAAACATGCCTATCAATATTCCAAGTTAATGCAGATCCAACTGCATTTCAAAAACAGAAGTTTGGATTGTAAGTACTTTCTGTGCAGCTTCAGAAAAGTAGTAAAATTAGAAAGACAGGTAAGTATATACAGTGGCTCCTAGTTTGCAGTAAAATGTTTCGAATCCTATAGCTTTTGCATGTATATTGCCATCCTAAAGAGAAACAACAAAACACCTTTCTTAACGTGTTTTTCAAATTCTCACCCTACTTCCAATCAATTACCAAGTTTTAATGCTTCAATTTCCCCAATGTTTTTGCAAACTGTCCATTTCTCTCTACTTCCAAAACCAGCACATCATTCAAGCCATCAGCCCCTGTTGCCTGAGTTTTGTCATTTTTCACTATCTTGGCTGCCTCTAGGCTCACCTTCTTTTTCCTCTCATCCTATTGCCAATCATCTTTTCAAAACACAAATCTGATCATGCCATTCCTGAGCTTCAACCTTCAATGGTTTCCTACTTCCCTCCTGCAAGATTGCTTACTACACCCTTTTGATCTAACTCCTCTTTATCGTTCTTAGCCTCATCTTTTAAATTTAATTATTGTTAAGATTTTCTATTTCTTCCTGGTTCAGTTTTGGAAAATTGTACTTTTCTAAGAATTTGTCCATTTCTTCCACGTTGTCCATTTTATTGGCATACAACTGCTGATAGTAGTCTCTTATGATCCTTTGTATTTCTGTGTTGTCTGTTGTGATCTCTCCATTTTCATTTCTAATTTTATTGATTTGATTTTTCTCTCTTTGCTTCTTGATGAGTCTGGCTAAAAAAAAAAAAAAAAAAAAAAAAAATTTAATTATTGTTTTTGGCAGCCCTGAGTCTTCATTGCTGCACACAGGCTTTCTCTAATTGCAGTGTATGGCTATGCATTGCAGTGACTTTCTTTTTGCAGAGTAAGGGCTGTAGGGTATGTAGGTTCCAGTAGCATGTGGGATCTTTCCAGACCAGAGATTGAACCTGGGTCCCCTGAATTGGTAGGTGGCTTCCTAACCACTGGAGCACCAGGAAAGTCCATCTTAGCCTCATCTTTTAACCATGTTCCCCGCATCGTGGGAATTACTTCCTGTTACCCAGCTTGCTCTTTTCACTCAACTTTTGGTACATGTAGCACCCATGCCATACCTAGTATTGTGGTTCATGCTCAGTTGTGTCCAACTCTTTGCAGCCCCATGGACTGTAGCCTGCCAGGCTCCTCTGTCCATGGAATTTCCCAGGCAAGAATACTGGAGTGGGTTGCCATTTCCTACCCCAGGGCATCTTCCCAACCCAGAGATCGAACCTGCATCTTCTGTGTCTCCTGCATTGGCAGGCAGATTCTTTACCACTGAGCCACTGGGGAAGCTAGGAGAAATATACAACCCTTAATAAAATATAACAGTGGAATAAATGTATAATAAAAGTGCTGCACGCACACACACAGAAGAAGGGAAAATTCCGACTTCACTTGGAAGATAACATTTGAGCTGAAATCTTACTCAGAGAGTGAGCATGATTTCCATACACAGAACAGAAGAGGAGCAAAGAAACGAACAGGGTGGAAGTGCAGAGTTCTAACCGCTGGTGTGTGCGTGCATGCTAAGTCGCTTCAGTCATGTCTGACTCTTTGCAACCCTATGAACTGTAGCCCACCAGGATCCTCTGTCTGTCAGATTCTCCAGGCAAGAATACTCGAGTGGATTGCCACGCCCTCTTCCAGGGGATCTTCCCAACCCAGAGATGGAACCTGAGTCTCTTTCATTTCCTGCATTGGCAGATGTGTTCTTTACCACTAGCTCCACCCAGGAAGCCCCCCTAACCACTGGAACACCAGGGAATTCCTAAGAACATGGTATTTCAGCAAGATCAAAAGCAAAGAAGCATTAAATGGCTTGGTACTCCCTGGTGGCTCAGATAGTGTCTGCCTACAATGTGGGAGACCTGGGTTCGATTCCTGGGTTGGGAAGATCCTCTGGAGAGGGAAATGGCAACCCACTCCAGTACTATTGCCTGGAAAATCCCATGGAAGGAGGAGCCTAGTAGGCTACAGTCCATGGGGTTGCAAAGAGTCGGACACAACTGAGCAACTAAACTTTCACTTTCACTCCTGGGATGACATTCGCTGTAGATGTATGAAGAAGTGCAGGGATTCGTCAGGCTGGAAATGGTCATCTGTGGCCAGATAATGGAGCCCCACTGAGGAACGAAGACCTGACTTGATGGAGGCAAAAAGAAAGGCACCCAAACCATAGCAGCTGAGGGAAAGAGACAGGGTGATCAGCAAGCAGCCAATCAGGGAGATGAGATGAGGGGTGCTGAGCAGGTGGTGGAAAGGGGAATGAACAAGAAGGGATCCTTGTGTGCTATGCAGTTGGCTTCTGTAGGGCTCACATACAAGGGCCTTCCCTTTTATGGAGGCTACAGTTTAACCTGTGATCTTGAAAAGAATACTCACTCAAAGAACCCTTAAATGTGGAGACAGAAATAGGTCTGTCTATTTCCTGCCTCTATGGCTTCGAGTGTAGTCAATCACCAGTCACAATATAAAATTACCCTAGAAGTAGAGATAATTCCTAGAAACTCAGATTGATTTTCGGAAGTATTCTGTCTACACTGAGCAGCTACCATCAACTATCATCTATTAATCACCTCTGTGTAAGGCACGGGGATACGTGAGAGACGAGGAATGGAAAAAACTGTAAGTACAGGGGAAAATACCCTCCGCTTGGGGAGACAGAACATATTTATAAAGAATATATTATCCTGCAAGTGGGTTCATCAGCACTGTCTTTCTAGATTCCATTTATATATTCCATTAATACAGAACAGACTTGTGGACACAGTGGGGGAAGGAGAGGGTAGGATGAATTGAGACAGAAGCACTGACACATATGCATTTCCGTATGTAAAACAGAGAGCCAGTGCAAATTTGCTGTATGACGCAGGGAGCTCAGACCCACTGCTCTGTGACCACCTAGAGGGGTGGGATGACGTGGTAGGTGGGAGGGAGGCTCAACAGGGAGGGGACCTATGTATACCTATGGCTGATTCATGTTGATGTATTGCAGAAACCAACACTGTAAAGCAATTATACTTCAATTGAAAATAAATTAAATTTTAAAAAAAAGAATATTTTAAGTCCTCCTCTGAAACAGGTCAGGAAACAAACAGTTGAATGAGAACAGACACTGCCACAGGGGTTCAAAGAAGGAAGGGATTCCTGGACAAAGTGGTTCACAACAGGGCTGACACAGAAGTTGAGCCTTGGAGCTGGGCAAGACCTGGGCAGGATAAGAAGAAAGATGATCCCACAGATATCCTGCCTCCAAAACCACCCAGCCTCTATGATGCAGCCATGCAGCAACATAAGGTCACAGAACAGGGCACAATATAATAAACAAAAGGAAGACAAAGCATAATCCCATTTTTATAAAAAATAAAAAAGTGTGCATGTACTCACAGAAAACCATTTTATCAAAAATATTACCAATGATATTTCTGAATATTTTCTGATTGGCTTGTATAAGTCGTTTGAAGATTTTTTTCAGTTGCTCTTTGTAATTTCTCAAGTTCATGCTAAAACCAGTCTTTATCAGCAGAATCGGTGGTTATACTTTGGTTGGTTCTTGCTACCGTGTACCAGTGGGCTTTAGTGCCACTTACCCTCCCAGCCATCACATTAGCCACTTTTAAAATCATCATAATTGTCTGTAGTCTCTGCTGTTTGCTTCCCCGCAGGACTGAAGGTTGTCAAGTATAAGCAGAGAGTCTCATCTGTGTTTACATTTGATCAAATATAGTCTCTTGAAAAAGCAGGGTATTGCTCCTTTCATCTCATTAGAGTGATATCCTTGGTCTCTACTATAATTATTTTATCAGATTCAGATACATTTTCACTTTCTTCTGTTTTGCGTCTGTGTTTGAGTCTGCATAGGAAGGTGAGGGTGGCTTGAGACTGAGAAAAGTAGATAAAATGGCTTGAATAGATATCATGTAAATATGTCAAATTCTAGTATGTTTCGACTGATTTTTTTCTTATTTTCTCTCTTGCTTCTTTAAAACAAACAAACAAAAACCTTAATGTAGGGGAAATTATGTAGTCCTGGTTGCTTCAGTAGCCTCATGGCAATCAGGAGAAATTAAATATGAAGACACAAATGGGTATGTAGAATATAATGTGTGCTTAATAAATCTTAGTTGAAATAATAAATAAAAGTAAACTGAGCCTATAAAACTCAGTTTCTAAGACATTGTTTTACATTTTCACCTAACTGTTTTGTAAGAAAAATTCAAACTTTGGTCAGTTTCATAGGCATGGAAATGTGTGATATATTGTGAAAAACTTTCATCAATAGCACATTTTTAAAAAGTCTTGACACTTTAATGTTCTTGAAATTCCCTAGTCAATAAGAACTTACTCCTTGGTGATATAAAATAAACATGGTATAATTGCAAAACACAGTGTCTCATCAGAATAAAAAGAGCAAGGGGACAGGGCAAAGGCTTAGCCATTTATAAGGAGTTTGACGTGGCTTTAGATTAACAGGAGCCTGGTGGACTACAGTCCTTGGGGTGGCAAAGGGGCGGGCACAGCTTTAGCGACTAACCAACAGAAGTTATGGAGAAGGGAATGGCACCCCACTCCAGCACTCTTGCCTGGAAAATCCCATGGATGGAGGAGCCTGGTGGGCTGCAGCCCATGGGGTCGCGAAGAGTCAGACACGACTGAGCGTCTTCACTTTCACTTTTCATTTTCATGCATTGGAGAAGGAAATGGCACCCCACTCTAATGTTCTTGCCTAGAGAATCCCAGGGACGGGGGAGCCTCGTGGGCTGCCGTCTATGGGGTCGCACAGAGTCGGACACGACTGAAGCGACTTCGCAGCAGCAGCAGCAGCAGCAGCAGCAGCAGCAACAGAAGTTATGCCAGGCATGAGTGAGCAATAGCCAGGGGGCGCTAAAGAGCTGGAGCCACGTGGTGGACATGGGGAAGAACTGCTTGCTCTTTGGCAAAACAGGTTAGCGAATTTCACTGTAGTATCTAGTCTATTACTAGATATTGGAAGTAATTTCAAAGTTTAAACTTTGTTTTACCAGGGCATTAGCACAAAAAATGATTTGAGAACCTGATAATATTTATCTTACTAATTAGACATAAGGAGAAAAGGACATATATTTGTACCCTTTCTCTTTTTTCTATTTTAGAAAGTCACTTTCTTCTGTTCACATTTAAGTATGAGAACCCTTTCCTTTTTATAGTTGGAGATTCAGAGGTCCAAATAAGAACTAAAACAAAGTTCTCAAAATACAAACAAAAATAATACTTTTTATACAACAAATTTCCTTATATAATACCCATACTTACAACTTTATCATCTTTTAGAACTTGAAAAGGTCAGTTAACTAAATATAACCTACATTAAGTTAGTAAATATTTAACAGAAAAGCATTTTGTTCTGAAGCATATTGAAATGTTTTCATCTTTTTCTCTTATTTTGGTGGACATTTTTAGAAGCTGCTTTTCATCAGTTCTAAACTCTCCCTTAATCTGAAATGATATATATTAAGTACTTAGTTTTTTCTTGATGATACAAGAAAATGGTGATATCACCAGGGTTGGGATGATCCCCTGGAGAAGGGATAGAAGCCCCACTCCAGTATTCTTGTGCTTCTCTGGTGGCTCAGATGGTAGAGAATCCACTTGCAATGTGGGAGACTTGGGTTCAGTCCCTGGGTTGGAAAGATCCCCTGGAGAAGAGAATGGCTACCCACTCCAGTATTCTGGCTTGGAGAATACCATGGACAGAGGAGCCTGGCAGGCTACAGTCCATGGGTGGCAAGAAGTCAGACACGACTGAGTGACTTTCACTTTCACTTTGATGATGCAAAGTCAGATTTGTGATAACTCAGCACTATTGTCCTGCAAAATCATGGCCTTTGAGTAAAACTAGAAGAATGAAGAGGAAAAGGAGGTGACATGTGAAGGGAAAATCCAAAGGCCAAGGACACAGGAGTTACTAGAGAGAATAGAAGGTCATGGGCAACTGGCAATTAAATGGTTAATAGAAGCTTTAAGCCTGAAGGCTGGTGAGGAAGGAGGTGTTCAGAGCAAAGCCTTGTGGGGAAGGGAAGTGTAGGAATGGTTTTTGCCCATTCTGAGTTGGTCATGGGCCAAGGAGGTGCAGCAGTCAATAGGATGCCTGAGCAAACTCTGTAGCAGCCAATGAATGAGAAAAGGATGCACCATCTACATGGTGCAAGGAAAAGAATGCAACTCAATTGCTCCCCCTCTGGACAACTGTGACATAGCAACGAGAAGATCCACAGCCAAGCTTCAGCTCCACCACTTTCTGGGATGGAAAATTTCAAATTACTTAATTCTCTGAGTTAGACCCCTATTCCTCAGGCTGGTTATGAGTTCTAAATGAGTTAGCATTTGTGCAGGTGCCCAGTGTAGTAGATGTTCAAATTCTTTTGAGAAAGAGGCAGAACATAAGGAAGTAACCAAGCTGACTGTAGATGTTTATTAAGCATTTAAATGTACCAGACACCATAAAAGGGGCCGGAGAGGCAAAAATATGTAAGACAATCCTTTATCTCAGAGCACAGTTTAGTGGGAAGCACAGACAGGTAAATACCTTCATGAAAACACACTTTGATAACTGCTACAATTGAAAGAGAACAAACTGGAATCCAGAGAAGACAGACATACATTGTAAATTTATCTGCAAAGAAAGGTGTAATTAACTTGGGCGCAGGAGTTGAAGAGTGCTTCAAAGAAAATGGGGCTTTCAGATGGAGAGTAAGAGAATCAATGGGAATTTTCCAGAAAATTTTAAGTTAAAAAGAAGAAGTTATTTGCAAGAATGAGAAAATTCTAAAATCTGTTTCAAATAAAAAACACTATGGTTCTGATATTCAGATGGCAAATGAGCACAGGTGGAAAAATACAAATTGAAACCACAACCATCAGAATAACCAAAATTAAAAATAAGGACAACACTAAATCCTGGCTAAGGTATGGAGAAATTGGATCTCTCATATACTTCTGAAGAAAATGTAAAATTGTAAGACATTCTGGGAAACATTTTAACAATTTTTTATAAAATATAATATGCAACTTCTATATGACCTAGCAAATGGCACTCTTGAGCATTTATCCCACAAAAATGGAGACTTTCCCTCTTGCCTCCTCTCAAAAAAAAAAAAAAAAAACAGGAAAATTAGACAGAAGTGTTCTTAGCAGCTTTACTTGTAATAGTCATAACACTGGAATTAGTCTAGATGTTTTTCAGCTAGCCACTGGTTAAACAAACTCTGGTACATCCAAACCATGGAATAGTACTCAGCAATAAAAAGAAGGAATTATTGATAAACACAGTTTTGATGATTGCAGAGAGTTATGCTAAGTGGGAAAAGAAGCTAGTAACCAAAGGTTATAGCTGTTTGCTTCTGTATGTAAAACATTTTTTTAAGTAATAAAATTTTAGAAATGAAGTTAAAGAATAATGGTTGCTACGTGTCCAGACAAAACTATAATTTGAAAAGATACAGGCACCCCAATATTCATAGCAGCAAAAAAGATCTTCATGACCAAGATAATCACGATGGTATGATCACTCACCTAGAGCCAGACATCCTGGAATGCGAAGTCAGGTGGGCCTTAGAAAGCATCACTGTGAACAAAGCTAGTGGAGGTGATGGAATTCCAGCTGAGCTATTTCAAATCCTGAAAGATGATGCTGTGAAAGTGCTACACTCAATATGCCAACAAATTTGGAAAACTCAGCAGTGGCCACAGGACTGGAAAAGGTCAGTTTTCATTCCAATCCCAAAGAAAGGTAATGCCAAAGAATGCTCATACTACCACACAACTGTACTCATCTCACACGCTAGTAGAGTAATGCTCAAAATTCTCCAAACCAAGATTCAGCAATACGTGAACTGTGCACTTCCAGATGTTCAAGCTGGTTTTAGAAAAGGCAGAGGAACCAGAGATCAAATTGCCAACATCCATTGGATCATCAAAAAAGCAAGAGAGTTCCAGAAAAACATCTATTTCTACCTTATTGACTATGCCAAAGCATCTGACTGTGTGGATCACAATAAACTGTGGAAAAAAAAAGAGATGGGAATACCAGACCACCTGACCTGCCTCTTGAGAAATCTGTATGCAGGTCAGGAAGCAACAGTTAGAACTGGACATGGAACAACAGACTAGTTCCAAATAGGAAAAGGAGTCCGCCAAGGCTGTATATTTTCACCCTGCTTATTTAACTTCTATGCAGAGTACATCATGAGAAATGCTGGGCTGGAAGAAGCGCAAGCTGGAATCAAGATTGCCGGGAGAAATATCAATCACCTCAGATATGCAGATGACACCACCCTTATAGTAGAAAGTGAAGAGGAACTAAAAAGCCTCTTGATGAAAGTGAAAGAGGAGAGTGAAAAAGTTGGCTTAAAGCTCAACATTCAGAAAACTAAGATCATGGCATCTGGTCCCATCACTTCATGGGAAATAGATGGGGAAACAGTGGAAACAGTGTCAGACTAATTTTGGGGGCTCCAAAATCGCTGCAGATGGTGACTGCAGCCATGAAATTAAAAGACGCTTACTCCTTGGAAGGAAAGTTATGACCAACCTAGATAGCATATTGAAAAGCAGAGACATTACTTTGCCGACTAAGGTCCATCTAGTCAAGGCTATGGTTTTTCCAGTAGCCATGTATGGATGTGAGAGTTGGACTGTGAAGAGAGCTGAGTGCTGAAGAATTGATGCTTTTGAACTGTGGTGTTGGAGAAGACTCTTGAGAGTCCCTTGGACTGCAAGGAGATCAACCCTGGGATTTCTTTGGAAGGGCTGATGCTAAAGCTGAAACTCCAGTACTTTGGCCACCTCATGCAAAGAGTTGACTCATTGGAAAAGACTCTGATGCTGGGAGGGATTGGGGGCAGGAGGAAAAGGGGATTACAGAGGATGAGATGGCTGGATGGCATCACTGACTGGATGGACGTGAGTCTGAGTGAACTCTGGGAGTTGGTGATAGACAGGGAGGCCTGGCGCGCTGTGATTCATGTGGTCGCAAAGAGTCGGACATGACTGAGTGACTGAACTGAACTGAACTGAAACATGGAAGTGACCTAAATGTCCATTGACTGGTGAATGGATTTTTTAAAATGTGGTATACATGTTTACACAATGGACTATTACTCAGACATAAAAAAGGACAAAATAATGTCATTTATAGCAACATGGAGGGACCTAGAGATTATCACACAAAGTGAAGTAAGTCAGAAAGAGAAAGACAAATACCATATATCACTTACATGTGGAATCTAAAATGCAGCACAAATCAACATATCTATGAAACAGAAACAGACTCATAGATATAGAGGACAGACTTGCAGTTGACAAAGGGGAGGGGGTGGGGAAGGGAAGGATTGGGACTTTGGGATTAGCAGATGCAAACTATTCTATATAGTTGGAATTAACAACAAGGTCCCACTGTATAGCACAGGGAACTATATTCAATATCCTATGATAAACCATAATGGAAAAGGATATGAAAAAGAATATATATGTATAACTGAATCACTTTGCTGTACAGCCGAAATTAACACAACATTGTATATCAACTATACTTTAATAAAATTGCAAAAAAGCAGAATGCTACCAGAGGTCAGAAATAGAGGAGGGAGGTGGAAGGGTCTTTGTGGTGATGGATCTGTCCTGTATCTTGATTGTGGTGGTGGGTACATGAATCTATACATGTGATAAACACTGACAGAAATAAATAGACCAATAAAATTGGGGAAACCTGAATATATTTGGTAGATGGTGTGGATTACATCAATGTCAATTTCCTGGTCATGATACTCTACTAGAGTTATTTCAAAATATGACCATTAGATGAAACCAGTTAAAGTTTCACAAGAGATCACTCTTTTGTTTCTTGAAACAGAATATGAATCAACAAGTATCTCAGTAAAGATTTCAATGTTTAAAATGCTATGGTCCTGTTTTATAAAGTAACTGAGGTTTCATTGAACATAATACAAAGAGTCAGACATGACTTAGCGACTGAACGACAGGAGTATTTTTTGTTCTTTTTATTCTATAAGGATGTACTGAGTCTGTAATTTCAATAGAAGTTTGACATTTGCCATTTACGGAATTCCTATCATGTATCAGCTTACGCAGCTGGGATCATCCTCTCCTTCCTTTGGCCCTCGCAATGTACTGTAATAGTAGCTATACACTGATTGGGGGCCCTTTTCTTCCTGTGTTATGGCAGACACAAAATGTGTTTTTGAGAATGCATTTCTGTTACCTCCTAGGTACAGCCTGGTACACGTTCCCCAGCCTTCTTGGCAGTTAAGCATGACATTGTGACCAAGTTCTGGGCCATAGAATGTAGGCAAAATTGATGTATATCAATCCCTGTCTGCTTGTGTGATCTTCCACACTCTCCTTTCTGTCTGGATACCAGGATTCAGCAGAGGACCCCACTGTCCTAGGACAAAGCAAACTCACAATAGAGGAAGCCTGAGACTCTGAAGGACTGTCCTAAAGACCACTTGCCAATAAGAACTAAATTTATATTGTGCTAGTGGCTTAACACAATATAAATTTAGTTCTTATTGGCAAGTGGTCTTCAGGACAGTCCTTCAGACTGGTTCCAAATAGGAAAAGGAGTCCGCCAAGGCTGTATATTGTCACCCTGCTTATTTAACTTATATGCAGAGTACATCATGAGAAACGCTGGACTGAAAGAAACACAAGCTGGAATCAAGATTGCTGGGAGAAATATCAATAACCTCAGATATGCAGATGACACCACCCTTATGGCAGAAAGTGAAGAGGAACTAAAAAGCCTCTTGATGAAAGTGAAAGAGGAAAGCGAAAAAGTTGGCTTAAAGCTCAACATTCAGAAAACGAAGGTCATGGCATCTGGTCCCATCACTTCATGGGAAATAGATGGGGAAACAGTGGAAACAGTGTCAGACTTTATTTTTTGGGCTCCAAAATCACTGCAGATGGTGACTGCAGCCATGAAATTAAAAGACAGTTACTCCTTGGAAGAAAAGTTATGACCAACCTAGATAGCATATTCAAAAGCAGAGACATTACTTTGCCGACTAAGGTCCATCTAGTCAAGGCTATGGTTTTTCCAGTAGTCATGTATGGATGTGAGAGTTGGACTGTGAAGAAAGCTGAGCACCAAAGAATTGATGCTTTTGAACTGTGGTGTTGGAGAAGACTCTTGAGAGTCCCTTGGACTGCAAGGAGATCCAACCAGTCTATTCTGAAGGAGATCAGCCCTGGGATTTCTTTGGAAGGAATGATGCTAAAGCTGAAACTCCAGTATTTTGGCCACCTCATGCCAAGAGTTGACTCATTGGAAAAGACTTTGATGCTGGGAGGGATTGGAGGCAGGAGGAGAAGGGGACAACAGAGGATGAGATGGCTGGATGGCATCACTGACTCGATGAACATGAATCTGAGTAAAGTCCGGGAATTGGTGATGGACAGGGAGGCCTGGCGTGCTGCGATTCATGGGGTCGCAAAGAGTCAGACATGACTGAGCAACTGAACTGAACTGAAAGCCCCTAAACTTTGGGTGTCTGTATTACAGAACATAATGTTATTTACCCATATATATATGTATATTTATTTATATACATATTATTATATATTTTATATGTAGTGTATTATATGTTATATAATATAATGTATGTGTATATACATGTTATACATATATACATATACATATGTATATATATTATACATATTTTATATATTTATTTATTTATGTGTTTATATTATTTTATATATATATAAATATATACTCATCTCCACAGTAGACTCTGGGGTCACTGAGAGTAAGAACTGTTCTGTGTTCACCTTTATATTCCTGGAGCCCAAATGGTACCTGACACAGAGAAGCTGCCTCATAACTGCTTCCCAGGTAGCTCAAATGGTGGGAAACCTGCTTACCAGTGTAGGAGATGTGATTTCGATCCCTGGGTTGGGAAGATCCCCTGGAGAAGGGAATGGTAACCCACTCCAGTATTCTTGGCTGGGAAATCCCATGGACAGAGGAGCCAGATGGGCTACAGTCCATGGGGTTGCAAAGAATCAAACATGACTTAGCAACTGAGTGGATACACACACAACTGCTTGCTGACAATCATTCTTCCATCAGTGATAGACTTCTTATCCTTAAATGTGGTAGGAAAAGCTAGGATTTCATTCCCAAGTCCAAAGTCTCACAAAAGGTCTTGAGAAGAAGCAGGGCTCAAATGAGTAAAGGTATGAATTATTATTGGGTAACTTCATTTCCTCCTCTTCAGCATTTTCTCATTCTGTAAGTGAAAAACACATCTTGTTTATCAGAACCCAACTGATGAAACTGGAGCCGATTATACAGAGTGAAGTAAGCCAGAAAGAAAAACACCAATACAGTATACTAATGCATATATATGGAATTTAGAAAGATGGTAACGATAACCTTGTATGCAAGACAGCAAAAGAAACACATATGTATAGAACAGGCTTTTTGACTCTGTGGGAGAGGGAGAGGGTGGGATGATTTGGGAGAATGGCATTGAAACATGTATAATATCATATAAGAAATGAATCGCCAGTCTAGGTTCGATGCAGGATACAGGATGCTTGAGGCTGGTGCACTGGGATGACCCAGAGGGATGGTATGGGGAGGGCGGTGGGAGGGAAGTTCAGGATTAGGAACACGTGTACACCTGTGGTGGATTCATGTTGATGTATGGCAAAACCAATACAATATTGTAAAGTTAAATAAATAAATAAAATTTATTTTCAGATTCAGTAAGTTTCACTAAATAAATGTTTTTGTGAAAATTTAACACAAAAACTAGTGAGAGCTCATGTTTAGACATCTTCATTACTTTTTTAGAAAAATACCACATGACACTTACTACTGCACTATGAAATTGTATAAATAATTAAAATCGAACCTCACATATCCAAAAAAATGGCCTAACTTTCTATGAATGGCCTAAGTTTCATAGAACCTTTCCTACTTTCTATGATATATTATCCTTTTACTTTATGGGTTGGCTTGCTTACTGGATAATCTGCAAAAAAATCACCCAGCAAAAATAGGTTATCATGTTACTGGGGTGAATTTATGACTAAAATTCTGCAGTTGTGCTTCAGTAAAGAAATAACGTATTTTCTTTGTACCTTATCTAAGTATATACACATATTATATATTCAAATCCTAAGAGAAAAATACAACTATACTTTTATAAATGTTTTCCCTTTAACCAGCTTGTTTTGCTTACTATTTAATGTCCCCTTATTACAATATTTTCTTAATACTTTGATTGCTGCGGAGAGCTTCACTAGTCACAGTGACAACTGCTTTGTCACAGTATTTAACAATTGGGAAAGACCTTAAATTCATCTAGTCCAGTACACTTACTTACAGTAAAAGGGACTATCTCCTAGAGGTTAAATGACTGTAGGAGTTCATGGTGCTAATGGTGCTAATTAGTATATAGAAAAGTCAAGTCAAGAAACTATACTCTTAACTCTTACCAGTGATGCCCTGGAATTCTAGGAGATGAATTCAATGTGAATTCAATGTTGATTATAAGTTCTTATAAGCTAAAATATGAGTTTTGCTGAGCATAAATTATTTATTTGACTTTATTCTTCTGATTTAAACTCATATATAATTACATTTGAGTGGCAATTGAATAGGTTTTGGTTTCTTAATATTTAATTCAGCATTTATTAATTTGACTTTTATGGGGCTTTCTTTGGCATAACTTTTGTCAGTTCCAAAGTCTTTTTAAGCCCCTCAAAAACATACAGCCCTATTCAGACTTCTAGTAATCACTTTCATTATTCTTTTTACATTTAAGTCTTGAATTTTTACGTTTAACTGTTTAATCTACATGAACTTTGTTCTATGGTGTGAAGTGCGAATTAAAATTTCTCTTTGTCTAAATAACTAATCTTTGTTCTTTCCCCACTTATCTGTGATACCTCTATACCACATACAGTATTCTTTTTGGATGATGAGTCTAAGTTTTTTTCTACGCTGTTGATTATATTTTTATATTAGTGTGTTGTCAGTCAAGTTAGAATAGACAGTTACAAAGAACCTCAGCTATCAATGGTTTAAAAAAAGTTTGTTTCTTACTCAGGTTACATGTACTCTGGGGTCAGTAGGGGGCTCTGTTTATCATAGTCAACAGGAATCCAGGCTGATCCATCTTCATACTTACTTCTGGAGTCACTGAAGTCATGTTACTGTCTGCCCAAATATGTATCACTTTTTCTCTGTATATTTGTCCTCAGTGAATTTTGCAGCCTTTCTTATTATGAGTTGAACAATTGTCTTGGTGATTGATTTCCTAATTTTTTATGAATTTAAAATTATTTTGCATACTTTCTATTAAGTCACCTTTGTGCACGTATCTTTTTCCTCAAAGAATCATATATTTCATTTAGACAAATTATTCATATAAAATTGTCCATAATATGCTCATGCAAGACATTATAATAACTTTTTTCTTATTTCTAATTTCATGTACTTGTATTTTCTTTTTAATTATTCACTAGCTTTGTTAAGTGTTTATCTAGTTTGCTGAATTTCTTTAAAAAAAACAGTTTTTACATTTATTTTCTGATCATGCATGGTGTTCTCCATATCACTAATTTCTACCATTAGTTTTCTTATTTTCATCTTTTTACTTTCCTTGTGGGGTTTTCTTTGCTTTCTTCTAACTGTTAAACTCAATCATTCAATGATTCACTTTCTCTTTTTTAATAACTAATGTTTCTGAGCATACCTTTAAATTTATTCATGTTTTGATACATAATATTCTCGTATATGTGTGTTTGAAGTGACCTACAACTTCATTGTTTTCTACACTGACTAAGTTATTAGGAAAGCAATTTTTTTAATTTTTAAGGGCCTGGAAATTTCTATTTAAATTGCTTAAAATTTCTTATTGAGAGGATGTGGCCTAATAATCTTACAAATGACAACTGCCAAATTCTCTAAAATTTCACTAAGGGCACATATGCACATGTACACTCATGTGTGAGTGTGTGTACTTGTCATTTCATCGCTAAGTCGTGTCTGACTCTTATGACCCCATGGACTGTAGGCCACCAGACTTCTCCATCCATGGGATTTTCCAGGCAAGAACCATTTCCTTCTCCAGGAAATCTTTCTGACTTAAGAATCTAATCCACTTTACCTGCGTTAGATTCTCTACCGTGAAGCCATCCAGGAAGCCTGTGTGTGTACTTAACCTTTGTCTATAACAACATTTGCTCCACAATTGTAGAATGCTCCAGTCCGCTCTTCCACTCCAGGTACACTGATGTTAAAAGTAATACCAGGTACAGAAAGAAAGGCTGCTTCTGTTTTGGCCAAACAAGGAGACATTTCCAACTAGCAGACGACAGCTGCTCGGTCATTCACCCTACTCCTTTACCCAAGAGGCAGGCTGAAGCAAAGAGTCGCGTGACCTCCATCCTACTTACAAGCCAGCCGGGCTGTTCACATTCAGAGTGCATATATGGGCTATAACTAGGTTCTTCAAACTAGTGTCTCCAAACCACAGATGGCAAACACCCCTCCTGGATTCTGCCATATGGTTGAGTGTTGGCTTTAATTTTCAAGAGTGTTCAAGTCTTTCAAATTTTCCATTTAAATTTCCTTTGATATACTTTTAATTTTGATTAAAATACATACATCTTAACCCATCTTTCCCTTGTTTTTTGAAGTATCAATCAATAGTTATTTTCTTCTGTAGTTCTTTCTGTTTCTGTACATTTCACTTCCCTACAACACAATTTGGAAGTTTAAAAGAACCTGTGTTCTCTAAAAGACACAAAGCTCATTGTGTTTTTTTTTTCCTATGAGAAGTTGGGAAAGGACATTTTAGGGACCATTTTTAGCTTATCATCATCTTACTACAGAATATGTGGGGTTTTTTTTTAATCCACATATGGAACAAATACAATAAGGTGAGCAGATTTTGTTCTTAAATCTGCACTTCTGCACTTTCAAATTCTCACAGCTAAGAGGAGTAATCACACAAATAAACAAAATGTGTCCAGGGCTTATCATCAGAAACACTCTTCAGCCTTGAAATAATGCCTGACACGTTCCTTTAGTAAAATTCAGGAAGAAAAGTGTTAGTTGCTCAGTTGTGTCCAAATCTTTGCGACCCCGTAGACTGTAGCCCACCAGGCTCCTCTGTCCATGGACTCCTTCAGGCAAGAATACTGGAGTGGGTAGCCATTCCCTTCTCTAGGGGATCTTCCAAATCCAAGGATTGAGCCTGGAATTCCTGCATTGCAGACATTCTTTACCACCTGAGCCACCAGAGAACTTGGTAATAAAAAGGTCCAGTGCCATCCTCAGATGGAAACCAGGTGTTGAAGGAAATTCAAGTTTTTGTTCCATAGAATGACTGGAAGATTTCTAGCATTTCATTACAGGCTACACAGAAACTTAAAAGGTAACTGCAAAATGCTATGCCTGCTTATTTAAAGTCTTTATTTTGAGTGTTCAATCAATCATAGCTCTAGTGTAAATCATTAAATTGTCATCTATAGTATTATTTCCACCAGTTAAGATCTTCTTCAAGTGATATTATCTGGAATATTCTGAACACATAGCATGTCTAAGGAACTACATAACTCCCTAAGAAAAGCAGCAATGTTTCATAAAATGCATGCCTATACTTTTCAAAACTTAGTTAAGGAGTGGAAATTTTTACAAATTTAAAATTTAAAACGTCTGCTCAGAGACCTACAGGATTGCAGCATTTGATTTAACCTTGGCTCCTCGATGGCCCTGAACTTCCACATCTACAAGGGATGATAGAAAATGTAAAAGTGAATTATACCACGGAAGTTTACACCTGGACTACAATTTACAAAATATAAAAGTTTCAAACAGATATTGATGAAAAACAGTATGTTAGAATTTTTCTTTGTTTGGTAATATCAGGTTGACCAAAGAGTTCATTCAGATTTTCCAGTAATGTCTCGTGGAAAAACCCAATGAACTTTATGGCCAATCAAATACCTTGCATCATGTTCTATTGTCAGGGGCACAAAGCCCCCATCCAGGGGCTGGGACCAATATATACATGGGTAGAATTTCATGTCAGCTCTTACAGACTAGAAATAGACACAAACATAACCAATGCCAGAACAAAGCCATTTAAAATAAATGGTATAATAGGAAAACCTTAACATTTCTAGGAAACTCTCCAAGAGAGAGAGGCTTCCCAGGTGGGGCTAGTCATAAAGAATCTGCCCACCAGTGCAGGAGACACAAGAGGTGCGGGTTCAATCTCTAGGTTAGGAAAACTCCCCTGGAGTAGGAAATAGCAACCCATTCCAATATTCTTACCTGGAAAGTCCCATGGACAGAGGAGCCTGGCTGGCTACAGGTCATGGGTTCGCAAAGAGTCAGACACTACTGAGGGACTGAACACACAACACACGCTTAGAGAGGGGGAGAGAAATCCCACCGCAAGGGACCTGAGAAAGAAATTCTGATTCAAATTAGGGCTTGAAGGACAGGGCAGGCTGTGGAGGGCACATGATATTGTCAAGTATTATAGGCCTCCACCAAGACCAGAAGGCAGGCCTGCAAAGGACACTGATGTAACAATCAACAGTCCTGAATCTGGGGCCAGTGAGTCTCCACCACAAGGTTCCATCCACGGGCTCTGCCCTTTCCTGGACATCGTGCAGTTACTGTTGACTCTGCTTCACTCAGCAGTGCCCAGAAGACCAAAGGCGCAGTTGCGGGTGCAGGCTCAGTCGCTTCAGTCATGTCTGACTCTGCGACCCTATGGACTGTAGCTCACCAGACTCCTCCGTCCATGGAATTCTCCAGGCAAAAATACTGCAGTGGGTTGCCATTCCCTTCTCCAGGGAATCATGAGAAATAATAAATCATTGCTCATTTAAACACTAAGTTTGGGGTTGGTTTCGAGGGCAAGCTGAGCAATTCATTGGCAGCTCTTCTCACCTTAACAGGCATACCTATCACTAAGAGATGTTGTCAAAGGACGGATTTGCATTCCAAAGGTCTGAGTGAGTCTTGAGAGTCTGCAGCGTTCACCAGGCAAAGGTGATATGAATGCTGTTGGCCTATGACCTGCAGCTTAAGCAGAAACTTTTGGTAAGAATGTAATGTTTTCCTTTAATTACTTTTTGGCTATTAGTCTGCTAGAGCTGCCATAACAAAGTACCACAGGCTGGGTGTCTTAGAAAACAAAACTTTACTTTCTTATAATTCTAGAGACTAGAAGTCCAAGATCAAGGGGTCAGCAGGGTTGCTTTCTTCTAATGTCTTTCTCCTCAGCTTGCAGATGGCTCTCTCCCTCCTGCGTCTTCACATGGCCCTCCCTCTGTGACTGTCTGTGTCCTAATCTACTCTTCCTATAAGGACCCCAATAATATTGGACTAGGGCCTGTCCCCAAAGACCTCATTTAACTTTAATTACCTCTTTAAAGACCCTATGTCCTAATACAGTCATGTTCAAAGGACAGGAAATTTCAACTTCAGTATGTGAATACTGTGAGAGACACCATTCCCCCAAAACAGCTATTTAGAAAAGCTTAAGGAGAAATCAGGGCTTCCCTGGTGGCTCAGATGGTAAAGAATCTGCTTGCAATGTAGGAAACCCTGGTTCTGTCCCTGGGTCGGGAAGATCCGTTGGAGAAGGGAAGAGCAATCCACTCCACTATTCTTGCCTGGAGAATTCCATGGACAGAGGAGCCTGGTGGGCCACAGTCCATGGGGTTCGCAAAGAGTTGGACAGGACTGACTGACTAACACACACAAGGAGTAAATCATGACATGTAAGCTGGGACTTAAAAGATAACTTGAATTTTATAGCAGCCAAGAAGGATGAGGTTCATCTGGGGACACTGAGGGACAACTTGAGCTCAATCTGGTCAACTTGGGATGTGCACGCATTTTACAAACAGAATTGAACAGGGTGTGACAGACTCCAGGTCAGATGTTACTGCATCTCTGATTTTTTTTTTTTTAAGAGTGGAAAAAAAAAAATAAAAAAATAAAAAATAAACCATAATCCCCCCCCCCCAAAAAAAAGAGTGCTTCATTACTGCCAGATACACAAAATCCATCCCCTCTCCCCTGCAAACTTCAATTCCCCCGGTATGGTTAGCATAGCTTCCAGTCGTTGTTAAGAGAGAGTACGCTGGGCATGCACAACCACAGACTCTGTCCCTCCTCATCTGTGTCACTACACTGATCCTCTGTTCCTGGAATGTTCCTGAAGCAGCCGGCATCCTTTCCATCCAAGCCTGCAGGTGCCAGAACATTCCTCCAGCTGAAATCTACCTAAAGCCACCGCACTACTGTGCCCAGGGGAGGAGACAGAAGCATCTCCTGCCTGCCTTTCCTCTCACGCTGAAAATGCAGAATCATACATGATATTGACATAGCACCTTTCTCAATGGAGCTCAAAGTGCTTCCAGACATTACCTCACAACATCCCTAACCCCAAGGGCCCTTGAGTCCTAACCCAAGAAGTGGTTTCTACAAGTACACGACCCTGTTCAATCAGCACAAAAAAATCTAATAACCAGCAGGTAATATATATTCTTTGAAAGATAAAAGTGGGACTGCTTCAATACCACGAGGGTTTTTTTTCTTTCACAGTGCTTTGGTAGCACAGGCAATAAGCATTGCAGATTGAATGATTATAATATTCTCTGAGCATCACCTGTGCCCACCTGCGGGACAGGGAGGATAAACAGCCTCTACAAGACTGACTCATAGAACTGTGGACTTTGGAAAGCTAGCTGAGTGACTCCACTCTTCCTATTTAGCCTTTCAGGTATTCTGAAAGAGATCACACAGAAATCGCACACGCACAAAAGCCAGTACCAGTGATGAAAATGGAAGGACACGTTAGCCACAAACGGAATCACTGCTGTTGAGTAGCCTTTGTGTCTAATTTTTTCCTTACACCTGGGCTCCAGGAAATACATACTTTCCCATTCAGGTCAGAGGATGGTGACCTTTCTCCTCCTGTTTTCTTTTCAACTCTTTCTAGAGGTGAAGCTTTAAGGTTGTTTGAAGACAGAGTAATAACTCTCAAACAGACCAGCACCACCGCCTTAGGTCAGTCTCAGAAAAAAAGCACCAGTCCCCAGGTGCCACAGACCCATTGTCATTCACCAGCTGTGTGACTTCAGACAAGTAGTTTTAGTCCTGTGTCACTGTTTCTCAGCTACAGGTAAAGATGATGTCTACACCGCAGGGCTGGTAAGAATATTAACTAAAACCATGTGCAAAGAACTTAACATCATTCCTGGCACGTCTTCATTCTTTGATAAACAATAATTATAAGCAAGAGTAATCACACTAATTGCTATTTCTCATTTTATTCATGAAATTAGAAAAGATTGGAAGAAGAAAGCAAATCAAGATTGTGAGAGAACTTGGGAATCTGTGCACTCGGAATTCCATATCCCCATATCCCAAAATAAGAAATATCTTTGGGGCCTTCATCCGTCACAGTGTCAAAGTGAATTTCATTTTGTTTTGCCTGCTTTGTTTTGTTTCACTGTTAATACACATGGCAAAAATCTCAGTCCTCTCATTGGCGTTTAATACAAGGTAATGTTCTTTGACATAGTTTAGAGAATTAAAGACAGTAAGTGCAATTTTTGGTAAAATTTTTTATATAAAATAGAGAACAGTTAAACTTCCTGTGTTTAAAATGAGAAGCCTTTCTTAGCTACTGATTCTGGTCCATAGAGAGCTTGAACTCCCATTTACTGTAACAGACTGAGTGAGATATTTTTCTATTCCAAGGTTACACTTGTTCTAAATAATGGAAAGTGTCCTGTGTAATGATACATACATATCCGAATTAGAAACTATTATTTCCTCTGTCTTGAAAACCCTTGATGGTATTTACATTCTAAATTAAACTGAGCACTGTATATTGATTTTAATATGTTAAGATGAAATTCAATTTCATGACTACTACGAACATCACCGAGCGTGAGGGATCAATGTGTTTGCTGATTTCCTGCTTACTACCAATACCCTAAGGGTTTGATACAAGATTTACAAGAACATTGTTTCTGAAGATGTGTGCATAAACACGCTATCAAATAAGCTACAACGCAATGCACATTAGACCATGAATGATTCGTTTGCTGCATTTTAATCAGCCTGGCATAAATGCTGACACATCTATTAATGAGTTCCCTGTAGTCAGGCCACCAAGTGAAGCTCAGTTTCTTTCTCAAGAAAGCAGAGCTGGCAGGAGAGGTCTCCCCATGACTGCTCTTGGAATCCTCCCTGCCTGAAAAAGAGGAAGTGCATATCAGCTAAGATAGAGCTATGGTTGTACAAGATGCAACTGCTGAGATGGCAGCAAGCCCAATGGCCAATCAAGTACCAGTAAGAGTGTGTGTGTGTGTGTGTGTGTGTGTGTGTGTGCGTGCATTGATTTAGCTCCATAAAGGCTTCCTTTGCCAAAACGAGAGGCACTCTAATGTGGTGGAGATGAGTATGGGCATGGAGTTGACCATCACTGGGGTCAAGTTCAGATTACATCAATTACCAGCCGGGTGACTTAGGACAAATCACTGAACCTATTTGTGACTTAATGTCTTCCTCTAAAAAAATGGGAAGAAGAAAAAGAATAAGTCCCTCATAGAGTCATGAAGATTTAATGAGACAAAACACATTAAACCCTCCTCCCAGTACTTGGCATGGAGGAAGAGCTCAATAGATGGTAAGGATTATTATTAGATAAAACTCACATCCCAGTCATTCAAACACAATTTTTATTGAATTCTCATTATGAGGAAGACACTGTATAGACACTTCGGCAAATGCAGAGATTAACACAACACAGTCTCTGCTTTGGAGGGGATTACATCCTGGTTGGGTAGATGAATACATAAATAACTATAATTGATGGGAAAACATGGTTAAGTGCTGAAAGAGAGGTATAATAAATTGCTATGGGAGTCTACAAGGTAAATAGATTACTTCCCACTGGGAGGGTCAGGGAAGCCCTCTTGAAAAGGATGCCACTGGGTTTTGAGTCTTGAAGAATAAATAGAATATGACTGTGTGGGAAGGTGAATATGCAGAGGAATAAAGATATGCAAGTGAGCATATGAGACACAGAGGCTGTCTATCAGCTCTTGCCAGCTGGGGGTGCATGTTGCAATCTAATGGAAAAGAAGTTTGTAAAAAAGGTTGGAAGAAATCAACAGAGCACCAAAGGCCAAGTTCAAGAGTTGGGTCTTTATCTGGTATAAAGGGGGCTTCCCAGGTGGCTCAGTGGTAAAGAAGCTGCCTGCAATGCAGAAAACCCAAGTTCAATCCCTGGGTCACAAAGATCCCCCGGAGAAGGGAATGGCTACCCAATCCAATACTCCTGCCTGGAGGAGCCCATGGGCAGAGGAGCCTGGCGGACTACAGACCATGGGGTCACAGGGACTAAAACATTTTCACTTTTTTTCACTTGGGGTTAGGGGAGTGTCTTTGAAGTTTGTTCCACTGAGAAAGAAGCTGGTCTGAGTGCTGCAGTAGGAAAAATAAGCTAACAGCTCGCGCCTATTCAGCACATGCCTGGAACCTTCTCAGCTGCTTTATGTGTATCAGTTCCTTTAGTCTCCACACAATCCTGTTAGGTGAGTACTAGTATTTGCACCATTTCACACTGAAGAAATCCAAGACACAGAGAAACTAAATCGACTGCCCAAGATTACATGGTCAGGAATGGACGGAGGCAGGTTTGAATCCAGGGACTCGGGCTGTGGCCCCCCACACCCTTGACCACTAATCCCACAGTCTGCTGCTCCAGAAGAAGGTGAGCATATCCTGAGGAGGGCCAGGGAGGAAGCAGGGACAGCAGCGGAGCTGAGTCAGAAGAGACTGGGATAACACAGCTGAAGTAGGGTCACAGTGCTGGGAGAGGATAGTGAGGATTATGACAAGGGTGGAGCCGACATAATTTAGGAACGCGTTTCATTTCATGTGGGGCTTCCCTGGTGTCTCAGATGGTAAAGAATCTGCCTGCAATGTGGGAGACCCAGGTTTGATCCCTGTATTGGGAAGATCCCCTGGAGAAGGGAATGGCAACCCACTCCAGTATTCTTGCCTGGAGAATTCCATGGACAGAGGAGCCTGGTGGGCTACAGTCCACGAGGTCACAAAGAGTCAGACATGACGGAGAAACTGACACTTTCACTTCATTTCATATGATGAGAAAATGAGAAAGAGAAAGAGGATTCAAAGGCTATCAACTTTGCTTCTAGAAAGAAGACAGCTGGGGCATTCCTGGGCTGAGGCAGCACTGCATAGGGTGTGCAAAAGCATGAATGTCAGAGTCTGACAGACCCATGGTGACCTTGTGTAACATTCGTTTTACCTACCAAAGTAAAGGTTTGTATGGCTGTGTAGGATCAAATGGGACACATAATGTTTATAGAAGAGCCTGGAACATAGGAGGCATTCAATAAACATTCATTTTCTCTCCTGCTGAAAAGAACCGTGATCCTGGAAGAGAACAGGACACGGGATGGAAGAGTAAGATAGTTCCGCTACCCCAGACGCTTTACCCACTGTCTTTTGAGATTTGACAGGGGACTCTCAGGGCAAGGCAACAGGAAGAGGCAGACACTGAGGTGGGAGTTGGCCCCAGGCAATCCTGGATCTCCGTCTGCATGGGGAGAGGGGAAAATGGCAGAGAGAGGGGAAGCTTCCGTGTCTCCACCTGGGGCTGACAGGATGACAACAAAGCTCAAGGCAAAGGCACACTGGTTGAACGAGAGGGTAACGCCTGTGCGCACGCTTCCTTTACCACCAGCCAGCCCCCCGGGGGATGTCTTCGGCCTCACACCACAATGGTGACCTTGTCACTCATCTGGAATATGAACCTGAAATCTCCAAAAGGGCCAATGGATTTTAAACCCATCTGAGGGAAACTTTGGCACCTGAGGCCGAAGGGACTCTTTCCTTAATAGACTTTGCACCTGAACCAGTTGGCTGCTTTAATTCCTGGATTCAGGGGGTTGACGCAGGAACCAGGGAGAAGGGCCACAGCATTGATGAGACCAGGTCAGTTCTCCAGTCAGATTCCCACGGTGAGGAGACAACCTGTGAAAGAATCGAACCTACATCCTATTCCTTGGACTGCTGAGTGGGCTGATCTATGGAGAAGAGGGAACCAGGGAAATCATTGCTCAATCTCAAGACAAGATTGTGAACTTTCTGAAAAAGGCAAAAGAGGGGAGAAATTCTCTCAGAGAGAAGAGCAATAAGGTTTATGGGCAATCTTCTACTTAACTGAACAAAAGGCTCCCAACCTCAGAACACCCCAGAAAGACCCCAGAAACACCTCAGAAGCAATGAGCAAGGCTTACTGAGTTATTTGAATGCCTCAGAAAGACTAAATAGAGTATTTTTTTTCAATGCCTAAAGCAGTGGCCTGAGCTGCCCTCAGATAATAAAGCAGCGGAAACGTCGTGCGGCAGCTTTCTTAGACGCCTGCTCTGGAGACTCCTCACTTCATCTCTACCCCAGAGAGATGGAGGTCTGGCCCTTCGCTTCCAGAGGAGGGATCACTCCTGCCCTTTGGCCCACAGATTTCTTGTCCTGCCTTCCAGACGCCTCAGCTACAACCCAGGGGAGCCGTGGCTTCTGACATTTATATACCAACCTGTTTGGGTTCCAACATAAAGGTAGTGGTGTGTTTGTGCACTGGGGGGGAGCCAGTGGGGGAGCTGCTAAGGAGCATCATTTTAACAGATAAAAGTGAAGCCAAATCAAAAAAAACAAAAGTTTCCAAAGTTTCCCATCACACCTCACTCTGGGGCTTACCACCACTTCATTTCTGATATTTTTCTCCCAGCCAACCTGGACTCCGTAGACATACTTTGTCCTTAGCTCTGAAATCTCTGTGATCTGGTCCAGCACCATAGACCCTGAGGCTGACTGCCTTCAACTGACATCACCAGCTCACCATCACAGAGAGTGTTGTGATCATTCAAGAGGAGTAGTTCTCAAAGTATGGTCTGAGGAGCCCAGGTTGCCAACATACTTCCTGGAACTCACAAGGACCTCCCTTTTCCAGTTGCATATCTGTGTAAAGCTGTTTTTCTCTTTATAGGCTTTAAGCCAAAGGACATAATGCCACCCATTCAATGCAGAAGCAGATATAAAAATTCAGCTATCATTTATAAAGCCACACATTTTTTTAAAAATTGCAAAAACATAAAATAACACTACTTTTCACAGATATTTTTTCATTTAGGAAAATATAATTATTTTTTTAAAAATATTATTTAAGCTAACATATTATGGGTTTATAATGCTAACTTTTATTATTTTTAAATAAACTAATATATTATAAAGTTCTCAGCTTTAATTGCTAATATGTTTAATATCAATCAACATAACCCATCCAGAAAAATAGTCCTTGAGAGTCCTCAATAATTTTTGAGACTGTAAAAGGATCCTTTAAAACTTCGAGAAATGCTTTTCTATAAGGAGGTTGTCTGTTTTGCTTTCCCTGTTGGCTGTGATTTTATCTTGGGTAAGAAGATAAGATTCTTCCGACACATATATTGTAGGAAATGGCCGTCAGAGAGTTGTGGGGAGACCCTCATTCTAATATCAGAACTATCATATCAACTGTCTTTTGGTAAATAAATCCCAATGCCATTCTTTATACACTTTAGAACTTCTAATAAAGAAATAAAAATATAAAAATTCACAAAAACTGCCATAAAGCTTAACCACTACTGGAATTACTTTCAGACATCTGATAACTACAGACTCTAGTCCTGTTCAGTCTAGCTTATTTCAGGATGAGTAGCTAAAATACACATATTCATTACTAAACATTTTATTGCTTCCTGAGCGATTCCCAAGGCTCTATTCTTGAACCCCACCTTAGGTTTTCTGATACAGAATCTCCCAGTGTGAATCCAGCAAACCTTTCTATTTTCCCACACTATGTGGCATGTGGGATCTTAGTGCCCTGACCAGGTATCAAACCTGCACCCCTGCATTGCAAAGCAGAGTCTTAACCACTGGAACATCAGAGAATTCATATGGCCCCAAGTGATATGATGTGTAGCCAGGTTTGGGAACTAATTTAGAGTATTCTGCCATTACCAAAGCTCTCACATTACCTACCCTAATTCTGCTTTTCTTTCTTGCAGGGCAGTAGTCTTCTCAAAGATTTCATGACTCAGATACACTCTTACTTGCAGTTTTCCATTCTCACCTTCCCACTTAAGCTTCCGAAATATTTTACCATAGTAGAGATAGTTGTTTTGCCCTTGGTTTTTCTGCTGGACTCCATCTCTCCCAGTGTAAGACTAGTCTTAAAATGAAAGACTATTTTATTTATAAAGACGTCAGATCCTTGTTCCACAAAAACAAACGTGAGTTAAGCACGTAAGGGAAGCCTGGCGTGCTGCAGTTCATGGGGTCGCAAAGAATTGGACACAACTCAGCAACTGAACTGACTGATGATCAAGGATAGGATAGATAAGGTTATGTCATCAGGGCTTGATCATTATTTTTTAAAAAGAGGAAAGAAAAGGAAGTAGATGAGGTTGCAGCTTTAGCTGGAAGCAGTAACCAGCAGGATGGGAAGAGCTGGGTCAATGAATAATGGGCCTTTCTATGCTTCCCAGAACATCCCTATGAACCTCCCCAGTGGCTCAGACGGTAGTCTGCCCGCAATGCATGAGACCTGAGTTCGATCCCTGGGTCAGGATGATCCCCTGAAGAAAGGAATGGCTCCCCATTCCAATATTCTTCCCTGGGGAATTCTGTGGACAGAGGAGCCTGGCGGGATACAGTCCTTGACTCACAATGATTCAGATGCTACTGAGCACAGCACGCATGAAGAACATCCCTGGCGCCTGTTTTCTGTGCGTTCCACTCTGGTTTTAGAGTGCTCGGTTCCTCTGGTGAAGAGTAAGACAGACTCACGTTAGACCTCAGGAATGGATTGTTTGGGGAAAGAACTCTTGTTCCCCTGCAGTGGGGGACGTGCACTTGACCTTAGACTGGATACTATACTGAGTTTCTCCCCCACCCCCTCGCCGCCGCTCCCACCCGGTTTCTCTTAGTATTACTTCACAGTGGAAGAAATAGTGGACCGCAAGGCAGAGCGAGCATCCGTAAATGCATCGGGTAGACTGAGTTATCTTCAAAATCTTGGGTGCGAGGGTGGTAATAAGGGCCTTTGGTTTGTTCTGAATTATTTATACTTTGGTCATTTTTAAAGTAGGCATCTAATTTATAATAGAAACAGAGACTTGAGAAGGAGACCATCCATTCCTCTCTCGCTGACAGTGCCGGGCTGTTTCCTGCGGAACATTTTGGAGCGCGGGGTCGCACAGACACTCTGTCTTAGTCGGCTCCACGAGGAGCTAATGCACCAGCGGTGCCCCATACCCTTGCAGAGCACAAGAGCAGCCGGGGTATTAATAGCACAAGTGGGCAGAGTCCCCGTGACTGGGCTTTACCTCGCTTTGGAAGGCAGCATCCCATTCACATTGATTCGCTCT
Organism: Capra hircus; assembly: GCF_001704415.2. Lineage (NCBI taxonomy): Eukaryota > Metazoa > Chordata > Mammalia > Artiodactyla > Bovidae > Capra > Capra hircus. The sequence continues at coordinate 32,157,140 of NC_030819.1, forward strand.
GGGAAAGTGTATCCTGAAACCCTTTCTCATGTCCCCCGTTACCCCTATGATGCCATTACCAGTATTTAGGTCTTTCTGTTGTTGATGGAGAGGTGAGGGATGCCGTTCTTTCTAAGTGCTCCTGGGAAGTGCTGACTTGGCAACCCTGGAGACAAGAGGGTTTTATATATCCCCAGAAGAGGCAGAGCCTCAGCGACGGGAGCAGGAGCTTTCCACGCTGGATTGCCAACAGATTGCAGACTTGCTTTGTAAAGCCTAACTCTGGGCTTTCCGTCTGAGAACCTGGAGAAGTGATACTGAAGCGGAGGGTGTGATGGAGCAGCTAGGCAAGGCCATGTTAATTTCTCAGCCCCAAAGAGCAGCCAGCAATGATTATCTTGACTGCTTAATGCCTCCTTTGACTCTTCTAGAAACACTCTGACTGCTCTCAAAGACTTATTTGATTTTTGAACACACCATCAGGTTGAGGTTTGATGTTTTAACTTAAACTACAGCTAAAATGTATACATATAAATTGTGGAGATGTCTCTAGCAATAAACCAAAAAAAAAATTATAAAAAAATTCTCCAAGACTTAGTCCTCCTCTCTTTTCACCTCCCACATCCAGGGAGCATGGGGAAGAGCTATTAAAGTCCATCCAGAATTTATTTACAAGAAAATCTTTGAGACAAAGAAGTGAACATGCTAGAATTGTATCTAACCATGTTGAATTCCCTTGGAAACTGCCTTTTTAGAGAATTCTGATTCTTTGGTTTTATTCCAATCGTTCCACAACTTGAAACAAGCTTCCTGCTAAGAATAATAGTATTAAATTAAAAGTATAAACAATTATTAGAAATATATATAGGCTTAGAAACCATTAAATTTGTTCTGTAAGCAGGTTTATTACTTTTCTGCATCCTTGTATGAAAATTTGTCTTCTACCAATTTGACATATAATAGCCAAGATCAGATTTATTCATCTTATCAATACCATTATTTTGTACTGTCAAGTATTAGGAATATTATCTGGGTAGCAGGTATAGTGCCTCAAAAATAGACTTTCCCCTCCCCCTTCCACCAACTCACCAATGTTAAGCAATTATTTTGTTTGTTGAAAAATAAGCTTAGTCTTATATCAAAGGTTGTGCTGCACCTATAGTGATTTAGAATTCAAATGTGGCTAATTTATAAAACAACCATATATCACTGTTCACAGCGGGAATCAGGTACTTAAACTCCACTTGGAACACAGTTAGTTTCTTTTCTTGGGCCTTTTGCTTTCAGAAAAAGCTGTGACTAATACTAAGGAATCTTTCCTTTCTTCCAGCCTTCACATATTTTGATTTTATATCCAACTAACCAGACCTGGCCAGAACACAGCCACCTTCATTTTGGTTGGCTAAGAAGGCTTTTAGCACCTGACAAGGGGTGCAGTTTATGAGAGCTACAGGGTTTTAAAAACACCCAGTAAATCTACTCAAATAACAAATCAGGCCCACAAGACACTGATCAGAAAGCAAGAGTGAAAGAGAGTGTGTTCATACAATCTAGTTTAGGACTTTTGTCTCCAACATGAGTCAAAGATGAGTTTTGCAATTGGTTCTAAACAAAATGGAAGGCACAGCACATGCTCAAAGAAGAGAAAGGAAACTAGGAGTTTTCCAAAAAGAATTTTATTTTAAAAGATGTTCATAGCCAGAGGAACTGATGGAGAAGAGAAAGATGGGGAGGGAGGTTGGAAGGAAGTGATGGTGGGAGGATTAGAGGATTTATCTCTGGGACTTTAAACAAGTCACATTTTCCAGATCTCTGGATGATCGATCACCTAGAAACCAGGGGTCCTGATCTCAAATATTAGTGATATTCAGGTATTTTAGTTGGTAGTGGTATCAGTAAGAAAATAAATGGTAATGATATTCACCAGAATACTAAGTCATAAATAAACAATTAACTAAGTAATAACTTCAACAGTCAATTCACACCATGGCAGTGGTATAACTGAGATTCCACTCTTACCTGACTTAAAGAATTCACAAGGAGCAAGAAGGAAAATCTTCCAAAATGTTCAGTAAATTTAAAAACACATTAAATGATCATTACCATCAGCCTCTTTTCTTTCTTCTTGAAACTAAGTAGAATACTGTGGGTTCTTTCCTGGGGCAGATATCCTCATCTCTTGCCCACAGAAAAGCTTTAGTTTCCTAAGCCTTCCCCCAAGTTCCAAAGAGCAAATTTATCAGAGAAGTGAGAAAATGCAAAAACAAAGGAAAATAGTAAAGCAGACAAAATAGTAAGTTTAGCCATTAAAGGAGCTTTAATTCCTCTTCAAGGGTTATGGATATTATCTTGAGCCTTATCCTTCAGTTGTTTTGCAGATACTGAAACCTCCACCAGATGGAGGAAGTTAACTTCATGCTATCCACACACATAGACTCCAGAAAGGTTGGAACCAAGTTTGATGACTGAGATTCCCAAAACAGCACCCAGTTACCTCATTATCAACCAGTCAGAGAATTGTGCACAAGGTGATCACATACTCCCAACCACCTCTCTCACACTGTCTTTAAAAAACATTCCCTAAAAGCCACTGGGGACCTCTGGACTTTTGAGCATGAGCCGCCTGTTCTCCTTGCTCGACAGCCTGTGAAAAATGCTGTACCTTCCTTCATCATAACCTGGGGTCAGTAGATTAGCTTTGCTGCAGGTTGAGTGAGTGGACCCAAATTCAGTTCGGTAACATTCTTCTTGTAATTTTACTCTTTTTCTTGTTTTTGTTAGTTTTTTCAGATTCTTTTCCACTATAGATTATTATAAGATTTTGAATATAGTTACCTGTGTTATACATAGGACCTTGTTGTCTATTTTAGAGATATATATTAATCCCAACCTCCTAATTTATCCCTCCTCCAAGTTCCTCTTTGGTAACCTTAAATTTGTTTTCCATGTCTGTAAGTCTGGTTCCATTTTGTAAATAAATTCATTTGTATCACTTTGTATCATATGATATTTGTCTTTCTCTATGATTTGCTTCACCTAGTATGATAACCTCTAAGTCTATCCATGTTGCTACAAATGACTTTATTTCATTCTTTTTATGGTGAGTAATATTCCATTGCATATTCATGTGTGCTAAGTCATTTCAGTTGTGTCTGATCCTTTGCAACCCTATAGACTTGTAGCCCACAAAAGGCTCCTCTGTCCATGGGATTCTCCAGGCAAGAATACTGGAGTGGGTTACCATGCCCTCCTCCAGAGGATCTTCCCAGTGCAAGGACTGCACCCAAGTCTCCTGTGGCTCCTGAATTGCAGGCAGATTCTTTACCACTCAACCACCAAGGAAACCACCAAGGATATCTTCTTTATCCATTCATCTGTTGATGTGCCCCATGCCATTTTTAATGGGATGCTAGTCTATGTATTCACCTCCTTTGCATCCAGCACAGACCCTCCCAAGACTGCTTATAGACACAGTTAGAAGTCTCTGCTTCCGATCCTCCCCCTTCAACTCTTAGCTGAGTGACTATAGGCCAGTCCTTTAACCGCTCTGTATCTCATTTGCCTCATTAAACAAAAATGGAGTTGTTGGATCAGATTTTATTTTCTTTAAAGTCCACGTTACGTTTAAAAATCTTAGAAGAGACTTCTTTAAGGCCAAGTCTAGCCCACATTACTCAAAAATTCCTGTGGCTGCATATCCTTGGGCAATACCATCCTGCCTGGTTTTCTGTGGGGTTTTGCCACATCCATGTCACTTTTGTGGGCCACTGGGTCTCATCTGGCCATTGTGACTGAGTGATTTTCAGCAAGAAATTTATACTGTCCCACAGCACTTACAACAATGATGTTAGGAAACAAGCAGTATGTATGAGCCCCTCAGATGGGAGTCAGATTCATAAACCCTGCTCCAGATTTGCTGAATCATGGGACCCAGAAATTGATAATTTAATAAGCTCCCCAGTAATTCTTATGTGCTCACATTTTCAGTATTACTGACTAACACCAGACTACATACCACACAGGGAATTCGCAAATGCTAGCTGGATGAATTCATTCTCAGCCTGTGAAGAAAAAGCCTGCCAGATATGTTCCTGGGAATTGCACTCGGTCACTCTCCTTGCGTCTGCTTGCTCAGAGCTGCACAAAGTGGATAACCCACGAGTATCCACTCTCTCCATCAGATGCTACATCTGTGATATCTTCAGCAGAGGCACTCAAACCGCAGAAACTCCTCTTAGAAATCAGCACTGGAAAATACTTTCCAAAACAGTCAAGAGGTGAACTTGCCCATCAGGGATTTCCTAAGTCACTCTTGCTTTAGAAAATAGATCCTCTTTTACCCTCTGGCTCCTGATAATCCATTAGAGACCCCACAACTAAAGCAAGGCCATTCTTTCAAAACCTCAGCCAAAGCACTCTCAGGGCACCTTGTGAGTGAGTCACCAACATGCTGTATAGAAAAGCAATCACCCAGGGAATAATAAAGGGAGTCAGGGATGAGGTCCCTCCCAAAGAAAGCTGGTCCAGTTGGAGAGCAGAGGTGACCCGCCAACAGATTCAGAACTCGCCAAGAGAACTCAGAAGAAAGCTTTGCATTCTAAAACTCATACTGTTATACAAGCCCACAGTTCCCCTGCTTTGATCATCTGTATCCTCCTTTTAAAGTCAACACTGGAACATCACAAAAAGAAGCTAAGCATGATAATTAATTGCTTTCAAGTGCTACAAATGCTAAGTGCTACTGTACTTTTGAGCCAGTTCTGCAGAAAGATGTCATATTTTCAGGGCTATCAAAGGGACATTTCCATTCACACTGGATTCCATTTAAAAAATTAGCAAAAATTTTGTGAGCTTCTCCAAGGGGAAAGAGCAGAAAGAATATTTATTATTAATTCCTTCTTAATTCAGTCTTCTCCCTGCCTAAGGTTAATAAATCTGAGCAGGGAGCAATGAAAGACGCCTAAACTCAGGATACTGTCCTTTCATTAAAAAGAAAAATCCTGCTGCTTAATCTATATCAACCCCCTCAAGTTCTTGAGCTTCTTTTCTCAAAGCAAATTGTACTCTTGCCTATTCAAATTCTATTTCTTAGCTGGCTTGTAGTCATGCTGCCATAGGATTTTTTTAAAAAAGAGAGAGATTTTGTTAAAATATTTGCCTAACAAAACTTTGACTTAATTTTTTTGATTGGTGTAGAGAGTTGAACTACTTGGTGGAATTGCCTGGTCTTAATTATTAATTATGTTTTTAGAAAAATATTTTGTTTTATTGCTTTCTGCTACTGCTACTGCTATGTCACTTCAGTCGTGTCCGACTCTGTGGCACCCCATAGACGGCAGCCCACCAGGCTCCCCCATCCCTGGGATTCTCCAGGCAAGAACACTGAAGTGGGTTTCCGTTTCCTTCTCCAATGCATGAAAGTGAAAAGTGAAAGTGAAGTTGCTCAGTCGTGTCCGACTCTTCAAGACCCCATGGACTGCAGCCTACCAGGCTCCTCCGCCCATGGGATTTTCCAGGCAAGAGTACTGGAGTGGGGTGCCATTGCCTTCTCCGTTTATTGTTTTCAAATAGATACAATAGCTATATTTAACACTTTGATGTCTTTGAATTAATAGATGTTAGATTTTCATCATGACTTCCTCTCTTCTAAAAAACTGTTTGTATTCTTAAATGGTTTTAAGTGGTCCTCTCTGATCCTGTTTTTTTTTTTTTTTTTTTTTTAATTGAGGGAAAAGTGGTTTACAATATTGTGCTGGTTTCTGCCATACAACAACAGGAATCAGCTATAGTTATACATAAATCCCCTCCCTCCTGAGTCTCCAATCCTGTTTATGCTATCAAGTTTCCATATATTGTTAATATACAGATAAATTGATTTCAGGTATAACTACCATATGTTCCAAATAATTGGAGGGAAATTTTTGGAGATTTCTAAGAATCTCTCACCTATCCAGAAAATTTATATTGTCACAACAAAGTTTTAAGGAATATGTGTCAAAAGATTTAGACTTAGAGGAAGGGCTGGCTTCCCAGAAAGCTCAACAGTAAAAAATCTGCCTGCCAATGAAGGAGACACAAGTTTGATCCCGGGGTCGGGAAGATCCCTTGGAGAAAGGATTGGCAACCCACTACAGTATTCTTGCCTGGAAAAGTCCACAAAGAGAGGAGCCTGGCAGGCTATAGTCCAAGAGATCACAAACGTGTCAGACACGACTTAGCGACAGAACAACAAAAGTCGGACAGAGAAAGACAAGTTTCCTACGATATCACTTTTACAAGAGATCTAAATAAATGATACAAATGAACTCACAGATAAAATACAAACAGACTCACAGGTGTCAAAAACAAATTTATTGTTACCAGAGGGGAAAATAAGGGAGGGGGAGGGATAAATTGGGAGATTGGGATTAACAGTATATATAAAATAGATACGCAGTAAGGTCCCACTGTGTAACACAGGGAACCATATTCAATATCTTGTAATAAACCATAATGGAAAAGAATATGAAAAAGAACATATATATAACTGAATGCCTTTGCTGTACACTTGAAACTAACACAACATTGTAAATCAACTATGAAAGTAGTGACTGTTAGTCGCTCAGCCGTGTCCAACTCTTTGTGACCCCACGGACTGTAGCCCACCAGGTTCCTCTGTCCATGGAATTCTCCAGGCAAGAATACTGGAGTGGGTAGCCATTTCTTTTCAATCAACTATACTTAAATTATTCAAAAAAAGAAAAGAGAGAGAGAGATTTAGACTTAAAATTTTAAAATGCTCAGAGGTGGAAAAAACTTAGAAATCTACTGAACTGTTGATTTTCCTTCACAAATGAGAAAGGGAGGCTCCGAGAGGTGAATCCAAATATACAAATGTAATAATCAGGTTCCAAGTTGTTAAGTCACATCTGAAACTAAAGGGATGTTTATACGAGTTTAAAAGGGGATTCCCGGAGTGACCAACTGCAGGGGTTCAAATATGTACCAGCCAGCTCTGCATCACCCTGGAGTTTCTTCAGTCTGCTTTCTCTGGGTTGCCTTTCTATGACAAAGACAGAGACCAGTAGCTAATGACTTGGATTTTCTTTGTGATTCATAATTCTTGATGCATCTAGCAAATTCCCAGGGGAAGCCCCTAAGTGGCCTGGCTTGGCTGTGTATTCATCCTCAAGTCCATAACTGTGTCCAGGGAGGTAAGATACAGACTTGTGTACCATAGGTTTACAACCCTACAGTTGTGGGGTGAGAATGAGGACAATGTCCAGAGGAAAACCATGCCAGGCAGGCAAAAAATAACAAACATCTGCCCCTCATGTTACACTCTTAGCTAATGACCACGCCAAGAACACAGCCAGAGTTCCTGACTTCTGGTCCAGTGCTTCCTTTCTCAAAGCTAGTTTTGATTTTACTTTGCTATAGTTTTAGAGGGCTTCCCTGGAGGCTCAGATGATACAGAATTCACCTGCAATGCAGGAGACCTGGGTTCGATCCCTGGGTTGGAAAGACCCCCTGGAAGAGAGCATGGCAACCCACTCCAGTATTCTGGCCTGAAGAATCCCCATGGATAGAGGAGCCTGGGGGGCTACAGTTCATGGGGTCACAAAGAGTCAGACATGACTGAGTGACTAAGCCCAGCACAGCATATTTTTAGAACCCATTTGATTTGCATTTCTTCTGGCAAATTTTAGGGATTGTGAAAGGGTTAATTCTTAAATAATATCATTTTGTGCTTGCCAATGTTTCTTATGTTTATTTCAAAAGAGTCAACCTGCCTGTTTCTCTGAGTCCTGCAGAAATGACATTCCTCATGGGAGAAATGTTCAAGAGAAGAGTCTTAATGTCTATTTTTCCAGTTTTCAACATATGGTCTGACATGTGGCCAAAGAAAAGCTGTGGGTGTCTGGTTGCCCAACTGGGGTCTGCTGCTAAAAAGTGGGGGAAATGCTGATCTATGTCCCCAGTGGCCCAAACCTTTAGAACCTTTTAACTCTTACTCGAAGAGGCTCTGACACAAGCGTCCACACTTGCCCTAAATGGGGTGGGTTTGAAAAGGGCCACCTCCATAATCTCTCTGGCTTTCCCTGAGGCAGGCATGTGGTCTGTTCACCAAGAGTCAGGGGGCTAAGTGCACTCTGCCAGCATTCCTCCTTCTTCTATCAAGTGGAAGTGGTGTTATAATATTGATATGATCAAGACTAATGAGCCATTAATTCTAATTCAAAAAATGAGGTAACTGAACATGATCTTTTATGGCGCATTGATCTGATGTGCCAGATGAAGACAAGGTTACATTTCCTCTTGGAAGGAAGCCGGCTCTTCACAAGCAGTTTTAAAATGGTCCCCCTATGGATAAGCCCTTCTGTGTGCCAAAAATAAATCTCATGGAAGGAGACAAATAGAATGTCTGAGGAGAAAGCACATCCACATTTTAGCCTTTCTTCATCCTTCCCCTCCTCCCTCCAAGGGTCAGACATGGTGCCAAGTCACTCTGCAGGTCACCAAGATGTGCCTTGGAGAAGGTGCTGATTTCTTAATGAATGCCAGTATATGCCAAGGTCAAAAATGTGTCCACCTGTTATCTCTTCCCACATCCACTCAGTAGTGAACTTCTAGAGAACTGAGTTCCAAGTAGGGGCCATAAGTACTATTCAGGGGGCTACCTTCCCAGGCATGTGATTTAGGGTAGAGCTGACGACAAAGACCTTTGAGTCTGTCCCTTTTCAGAGGTAACTGACTATGCCAACTTGAGGCTGAAAAAAAAAGCTTGGGGTATGTTTTCAGAAAACTTGGGGTATATTTTTTCATAAAACATATTTTCCCTCCTTTGAAGGAACTAAGCGTTATTCAAAACCAATCCTGGTTTCTTACATAAACAATGAAATATGAGGTCTAAATTTGGAAATGTTGGTTTTGGTGACTAAGACAAGTAGAATGCTGAATGCTAATCTCATAAACTTTATTTCAAATGACAGTCGCCTTCTGGTCTCCCAGGTGCTTTGATCAAATTACCTTTGCACATATTTGAATAGCAACTTGAATGTATACACTGTTTTGAACTGACTTATGTCTGCCCCAGTTCTTAGGTTGAAGTCCCAACCTGCAGTACCTCAGAATATGACCATAATTGGAAATAAAGTCTTTAAAGAGGTAATTAGCTTCCCTGGTGGCTCAGATGGTAAAGGGTCTCCCTGCAATGCAGAAGGCCTGAGTTCAACCCCGGGCTGGAGGAGATCCCAGGGAGAAAGACATGGCAGCCCACTCTACTATTCTTGCCTGGAGAGTTCCATGAACAAAGGAGCCTGGCAGGCTACAGTCCATGGGGCTGAAAAGAGTTGGATACAACTGAGTGACAGAACAGCAAGCAACAACAAAGAGGTAATAATAAGTTAAAATGAAGTCATTAATGTGGGACCTAATCCAATTTGACTCGTGTCCTCGTAGAAACAGGATATTAGGATACAGGCAGAGAGGGAAGGCCTGAGAGGACACAGAGGAAACACAGCCATCTGCAAGCCAAGAAGAGAGGCCTCGGAAGAAACCAACTCTGCAGACATCTGTATATTGGACTTCTAGCCTGAAGAACTGTGAGAAAATAAACTTCTGCTTTTTAAACCACTCAGTACTTTGTTATGGCAGCCTTAGCAAATTCACACCTATAGTTCAGTGCAGTTCAGTCACTCAGTCGTGTCTGACTCTTTGCGACCCCATGGACTGCAGCATGCCAGGCCTCCCTGTCCATCACCAACTCCCAGAGTTCACTCAAACTCATGTCCATTGAGTTGGTGATGCCACCCAACCATCACATCCTCTGTCATCCCCTTCTTCCACCTTTCAGTCTTTCCCAGCATCAGGGTCTTTTCCAGTGTGTCAGCTCTTCGCATCAGGTGGCCAAACTATTGGAGCTTCAGCTTCAGTATCAGTCCTTCCAATGAATATTCAGGACTGATTTCCTTTAGGATGGACTGGTTGGGTCTCCTTGCAGTCCAAGGGACTTGCAAGAGTCTTCTCCGACATCACAGTTCAAAAGCATCAATTCTTCGGCCCTCAGCTTTCTTTATAGTCCAACACTCACATCCAAACACGACTACTGGAAAAACCATAGCCTTGGCTAGACAGACCTTTGTTGGCAAAGTAATGTCTCTGCTTTCGAATATGCTGTCTAGGTTGGTCATAACTTTCCTTCCAAGGAGTAAGCGTCTTTTAATTTCATGGCTGCGGTCACCATCTGATTTTGGAGCCTCCCAAAATAAAGTCCGAGTGAAGGAAGTGATGGGACCAGATGCCATGATCTTAGTTTTCTGAATGTTGAGCTTTAAGCCAACTTTTTCACTCTCCTCTTTCACTTTGATCAACAAGCTTTTTAGTTCCTCTTCACTTTCTGCCATAAGGGTAGTGTCATCTGCATATCTGAGGTTATTGATATTTCTCCCGGCAATCTTGATTCCAGCTTGTGCTTCTTCCAGCCCAGCATTTCTCATGATGTACTCTGCATATAAGTTAAATAAGCAGGGTGACAATATACAGCCTTGATGTACTCCTTTTCCTATTTGGAACTAGTCTGTTGTTCCATGTCCAGTTCTAACAGTTGCTTCCTGACTTGCGTACAGGTTTCTTAAGAGGCAGGTCAGGTGGTCTCATATTCCCATCTCTTTCAGAATTTTCCACAGTTGATTGTGATCCACACAGCCAAAGGCTTTGGCATAGTCAATAAAGCAGAAATAGATGTTTTTCTAGAACTCTCTTGCCTTTTCAATGATCCAGCAGATGTTGGCAATTTGATCTCTGGTTCCTCTTCCTTTTCTAAAACCAGCTTGAACATCTGGTAGTTCACGGTTCACATTATTATTGAAGCCTAGCTTGGAGAATTTTGAGCATTACTTTACTAGCATGTGAGATGAGTGCAATTGTGTGGTGGTTTGAGCATTCTTTGGCATTCTTTGTATGGCAGCCTTAGCAAACTAGCAAACTAATACCTACCTACACCAACAGAATTTTAATAACACCCTAAATCTTTCAGTGATTATCCTTAGTTCATTAGTACAACATTTTAAAATAACAAAATGTTATTACAAAAGTGCAGTGTTTAGAATTATCCCTAAGAGTGGGGATAATCAATCTTCAAATATTAACTCTACTTTTAAGAGCAAAAAGTCATTTAGAATAGTCAACAAAAGTGGATCACTCATGAATGTTTGAAAGGAGATTTTAGAAACCAAAATATGTCAGTAATTTGGTTATTTACTAGAAAATTAGGTTGGAGGAGTGAAAATAAAAACAAAATATTCTCCTGATTTCTAATCATCTCTATGAACACAGCAGAGGAAGAAAAAAACAAGCAAACATTTTTCTTATTGAGACAGCATTAAACCAGAATGTGCTATCCATCATAGGATAGCTACTAAGATATGAAAAGATAGAAGGAAATTTTACCCTTTTGTGTAGCCAGACAGTTATAACCCATTGCACACGTACTGTCAAGTTAAGCCATAACTAGTTCTCAAGTCAGAGGACTTTACCTGATCCAAACCATCCAGACTTCATCTGGTAATTGGGATGACAATCTGTGTTAACTAAGTAGTTTTATCCAGAGGAAAATAACTTCTCATCTTTTTTGAACGGAAGGTACTGATTTAAGTTCAAGTTCAAGGAAAGCACCCACTGGAAGCAAGGCTCTACCCTCCTACAGTAACCGGGAGACTGGGGCTATAAGCTCTCTTGATGTTTACATTTCAAAGAGATGACTCTCCAGTCCTCACAAAGACATTCCCAGGTCACAAAGCTGACAAAATGCCAATCTAGTCTTCAAAAGCATTTATATCCATTTCAAAGAGAGGAGGAAGTCCATACAATTACAAGTTTTCTCAAAGAGAAGAGAAAGTCTATAGAATTACCAGTTTTCTCAAATAAAGGTTCAAAGAAGAAAAGAGGGGAGGGAAATCTTTTCCCTTATTATCAACAGGGAGAACTGAGCATCTTATTTTTAATTCATATTTGTCTTTACACTATCATTTGAGAGTTAAAAACAAAACTCCCAGAAAGCACAATTTTTATTGCAAGAAACACTCAAACCCTTATCATCTTCCAAGCTTAAATAAAGCTTGGATTAAGGACTCCACAATTGAAAGGGCCAAGAGACCAACTTCAAAGCTGAAGAAGACATGCTAAGGAAGAATCATTGTTCCTCCAAGATTCTAATTCAAAATATGACATGAACAACATAGTACAAGAGACGCTCTGACTTCACTAAACACTATAGATATGTTTTCTTCAGTAAGGTGATTCCTACAAGTTCAATTCTTCCATCACTTAAGATCATATTTTTTTTTATCCCAACGTTAACTGTTCATGCAGTTTCAGAAATCAGTGAATACTGTCATCTGATAGTAGACCCAGAGATTGCTTCAAGAAAGAGCTGAAATCCAACTAAATCAGCCTGAAGGAAAGCACAGGCTCACAAGACAGAGAGCCTAGGAGTCTTCCTTTCAATACAGTCTGGAAAGCAAGCTTCATCAGCACCAGGTCATGACTGATTAACTAAGTAAAGTTTTGCATGTGAGTGTTCATTCATGTCCATCTCTTTGTGACCCCATGATCGTGCTCCTCCAGGGATCTTCCTGGCCCAGGAATCCAACCTGTGTCTCTTATGTCCCCCTGCACTGGCAGGCAGGTTTTTTACCACTAGCGCCACCTAGGCAGCCCTGCATTAAGTGCTCAGCACATATTATTTCATGAAAGTTTCTCTCTCTCTCTCTCTCTCTCTCTCTCTCTCTTTCTCTCTCTCTCTCTCACACACACACACACACACATACACACACACACGCGCACACACACACTATGAAGTATTATCCCCACATCACAGATGAGGAAACACTTCTCAGAACAGTGGTTCACCATTCTGGCTGCAAATTACAATCACCGGAGCTTCTCACTAACAATTCCCTCTCTGGCTACACCTCAATCCACTGAAATCAAAAGCTCTGTGGGAGAGATCTACCACCTATATTTTTAAAAACTCTGCAGGGGACTCCAAAGCACAAAGTTGATCACCACTGTTTTCATCACTCACTCACTCACTCGGGGCCATTCAGGTTGAAAGTGGCAGAGGAGGTCTTTCCAAAAGCCCATGATCTGTCTGTATGGCTGTACTGGAGGCTCTTGAAACCCTGGAAGGAAAGCTAGAATCTATTGGAGAGATTCGTGAAATTACTAGCACAGACCTCACCTGCAAAGATTCTGAGTTTCTATTGGTACAGACTGGGGCTCTGCCATGGGTATTTTTAATACACTGTTTTAATACGTAACCAGTTTTGAAAATCATCGCTTTTAATATTATTCTTACTGGTTTAATTTTTCAAAATTCTAACCATTATTTTCCTGCATATCTTGAAGGCTTTCGCAAACCAATTTATATTTCTACATGCTCTGTCATTGGTCTTTTCTTCCCCAAAGGGAATGTATTTAGAGTTCCTGACCTCCATCTGCTAATTAATATGATCAAATACTTTAATAATGAGTATATATTGAATGCACTCAATACAACACATATACCCAAACATCAGACAGTGCCTCAAAAAACAGAGGCTTATAATTAAATATTTCACTGGTGTTTATTTGTTGATTTTTATGATATACAAATCTAAAAAAAAAAAAAAGAAGAGGAAGGAAAAGTCCTCAATTCAGTTCAGTTCAGTTCAGTTACTCAGTCGTGTTTGACTTTTTGTGACCCAATGAATTGCAGCACGCCAGGCCTCCCTGTCCATCACCAACTCCCGGAGTTCACTCAGACTCATGTCCATCCAGTCGGTGATGCCATCCAGCCATCTCATCCTCTGTCGTCCCCTTCTCCTCTTGCCCCCAATCCCTCCGAGCATCAGAGTCTTTTCCAATGAGTCAACTCTTCTCATGAGGTGGCCAAAGTACTGGAGTTTCAGCTTTAGCATCATTCCTTCCAAAGAACACGCAGGACTGATCTCCTTTAGAATGGACTGGTTGGATCTCCTTGCAGTCCAAGGGACTCTCAAGAGTCTTCTCCAACACCACAGTTCAAAAGCACCAATTCTTTGGTGCTCAGCTTTCTTCACAGTCCAACTCTCACATCCACTAGAAAAACCATAGTCTTGACTAGATGGACCTTTGTTGGCAAAGTAATGTCTCTGCTTTTCAATATGCTATCTAGGTTGGTCATAACTTTCCTTCAAGGAGTAAGTGTCTTTTAATTTCATGGCTGCAATCACCATCTGCAGTGATTTTGGAGCCCCCAAAAATAAAGTCTGACACTGTTTCCACTGTTTCCCCATCTATTTCCCATGAAGTGATGGGACCAGATGCCATGATCTTAGTTTTCTGAATGTTGAGCTTTAACCCAACTTTTTCACTCACCTCTTTCATTTTCATCAACAGGTTTTTTAGTTCTTCTTCACTTTCTGCCATAAAGGTGGTGTCATCTGCATATCTGAGGTTATTGATATTTCTCCCAGCAATCTTGATTCCAGCTTGTGTTTCTTCCAGCCCAGCATTTCTCAAGATGTTCTCTGCATATAAGTTAAATAAGCAGGGTGACAATATACAGCCTTGACGTACTCCTTTTCCTATTTGGAACCAGTCTACCTAGGCCAAGTCTAAATAATTTCTAGAAATGAGAGGGGTGATGACCACTGTCAGTGAGAACTCCAGAAGCAGAAAACTTAAAAAAAGAAAAATGTCACATATCTGGAGGGTCTCACATTGTCATTAAGTCATCTTACAAATGGAAAACATAACAAAAGGTAATTCTAAGAAGGGACAAGATCCTCTTGTACAAAAGTGCACATGAGTTTATAAAATGCTAAACAGCTGAAAACACTGACTTTTTAAAAGATTATTTTATTATTATTTTCTTGCTTATACTTCTTTGTTCTTGGAGTTTTTTAATGGCTTCCCTGAGGTATAACTGACATATACTAAAGTGTATATAATTAAAATTTATAACTGATGTGTTAATATATCTATACACCCATGAAAACATGACCATAATCCAGTTAGATATCCCCCAAATTTCCTCATGCCTGCTATAATCCTTCCCCACTGCTGTCCTATGTACTTAGTTGCCAAGTCATATCCAACTCTTTCTGACCCCATGGACAATTCTCTGCCCATGGGGATTCTCCAGGCAAGTATACTATAGTAGGTTGCCAGGCCCTCCTCCAGGAGATCTTCCCAACCCAGGGGTTGAACCCAGGTCTCCTGCACTGCAGGCAGATTCTTTACCACCTGAACCACCAAGGAAGCCCAAGAATACTGGAGTGGGTAGCCTATCCCTTGTCCAGAGGAACTTCCTGACCCAGGAATCAAACTGGGGTCTCCTGCATTGCAGGCAGATTCTTTACCAGCTGAGCTACCTGGGAAGCTCCCCCACTCCTAGGCAATCACTCACCTGACTTCTGTCATTATAGATCAGTTTTCAATTTCTAAGTTTTAAATAAATGAGATCATACCGCATGAGGTACTTTATGAAGTCGTACAATATACACTCATTTTTCGGCCTCTTTTACCCTGCACAATTATTTTGAGAGACATCCATTTTTGTTGCATATATCAATAGCTAATTCTTATTCTTTGCTGAGTAGTACTCCATTATATGGACATACCAAAAATTGTTTATCCATTCATCTGTTGATGGACATTTAGATTTTTTCCAGGGTTTTGCTTTTACAGATTAAGCTACTATTAACATTTGCATATAAATCTTTGCATAGACATCAGCTTGTTTTCTCTTGGGTAAATATATGATAAATATATATGCTAGATTATAAGGAAAGTGCAGGTTTAACTTTTTAAGAAACTACCAAACTCTTCCAAAATGGTTATAACACATTATATACTCACCAACAGTGAGAATATATTGAAATATGAAATTGAACAATATGAAATATTTTGTTCCTCTACATATATGACAAAAATTGATACAGCTAATTAACGACCTTTTAAACATGAAGTGCAGCCATAAAAATTTATTTTACTTTCCTGTCTACTTTTCTAACATTTATGTGAGTTCTGGGTAGGTTTTGAGTCACTGATTTTTCTCCTCATTAATGGTCGTATTTTCCTGATTCTTTGTATGCCTGGTGACCTCAAGATGCCAGACATTGTGACTTTTCCCTTGTGGGATGCTAGATATTTTGTGTTAATATAAATAGTAAATATTCTTGAGCTTTGTTCTGGGGCAAAGTTAAGTCACATGAAAATAATCTGATCTTTTCAGGTCTTGCTTTTGGTATTTGTTAGTTGAGATCAGAGTTCTATATAGTATAAGGCTAATTTTTCCACACCACTGAGGTAAATCTCATCTGAATAATCTACTGATACTCCATGAATTAGTATGTTTTCTGGTCTGGCTTGTGGAAACAGACATATTCCTAGCCCTGTGGGTACTCCAGGTGTTTTTCTCTCCAATTCTTCTAGGTGGTCCTTTCCCCAATTGTGGGAAGTTTCTTCATAAGCATGAATCCTCAAGGAGGACTCTCTGCAAATCTCTGAAATTCTTTCTCAAATTCTCCCTCCTGTGAATCCCAGCCTCCTTGGTCTCCCCAGACTCAAAGATCTGTCTCGTCAATTCAGGGAGTCTGCCGGTTAAAGCTTGGGTTCCTCTCATTTTTTTTTTTAACCACTTAAATTTTTATTCATTTTTTCCCAAATTTTAAACTTTTCATTTTGTATTGAGGCATAGACAATTTAAAATGTTGTGGTAGTTTCAGGTGAATAGTGAAAGGAGTAAACCATACATCTACATGTATCTATTGCTGCTAAAGCTGAAACTCCAGTACTTTGGCCACCTCATGCGAAGAGCTGACTCACTGGAAAAGACCCTGATGCTGGGAGGGACTAGGGGCAGAAGGAGAAGGGGACGACAGAGGATGAGATGGCTGGATGGCATCACTGACTCGATGGACATGAGTCTGAGTGAACTCCGGGAGTTGGTGATGGACAGGAAGGCCTCGCGTGCTGCAATTCATGGGGCCGCAAAAAGTCAGACATGACTCAGCGACTGAACTCAACTGATTCTCCCCCAAACACCCCTCCCATCCAGGCTGGCATATATATAACACTGAGCAGAGTTCATTGAGCTATGTAATGAATTCTGTTCACTGAGCAGAGTTCCTTGTTGGTTATCTGTTTCATAGACAGCAGTGTGCACATGACCTGCCCAAAGTCCCTAACTATCCCTTCTCCCCAGGCAACCATAAGTTTCTTTTCTAAGTCTGTGACAGCTCCTCTCTTCTGATTCAGAGTGTAGAGACTCTCTCCATGCAGTTAGCTGGAACAATCATAGAACCCATTTCATTTCTTTGCTGTCTCTTAGGGATTATTGTCCTTTGTTATTTTAAGTATTTTGTCTGGTTTAGTTGGTTTGAGGTGGGAAGATATATCTGATCCTTATTATTCTATTTTGGCTGGAAGCAAAAATATTCCCTGATGATTTAAAATTCCCTAATTATAGATATTTAATACACTTATAGATCTAGGATTGGAGAAGGCAATGGCACTCCACTCCAGTACTCTTGCCTGGAAAATCCCATGGACAGAGCAGTCAGACACGACTGAGCGACTTCGCTTTCCACTTTCATGCATTGGAGAAGGAAATGGCAACTCACTCCAGTGTTCTTGCCTGGAGAATCCCAGGGACAGGGAGCCTGGTGGGCTGCCGTCTCTGGGGTCGCGCAGAGTCAGACACAACTGAAGCAATTTAGCAGCAGCAGCAGAACTAGGATTGCATCAAAGCAATGGAAAATATAAAATGCCCCAATAAGAGCAGGACTCCTCTTGTGGTACACAACACACAGTGAAGCCACATGGAGATTCAATCTGCTCTGCTGTATTACAAGTGCTGTAATAATAAAGATTTTATCTCTCATTCTTAGTGTATACTTCCATTGTCCCTCATCTGTGCCCTGCAGGAGCAGGATGAATGGTGGTCATTATTAGTTTACATTCTCCTTTCACAGCTGAAGTCTGTTTCTTTTGCTTTAACTGAGGCAATGCACTATCACAAATAATCACTAATATGTCTTACTACATAGATCTGAAAAGAACTTCTTCTTTAGCATTTTTTAATAGGCAAAAAGAAACTGTAATAAAAGATTCCAAGTCTGGCTCCTTTTTAACCCACATGAAGGCACAAGGGCTAACTAACATGCCCTTAATAATTCCAACTGTAGGTCTGAGGAATGTTGGTATATAATGGCTGATTAGAAGAATTACACATGGAAAATACGTGGAGAAGGAAACGGTAACTCACTCCAGTATTATTGCCTGGAGAATCCCAGGGACAGGGGAGCCTGGTGGGCTGCCATCTATGGGGTCGCACAGAGTCGGACACGACTGAAGTGACTTAGCAGGAGCAGCAGCAGCAATATGTGGTGAGGTTTCTCTTGGAAGCCAGTGGAAAGAACACAGAGGCAATATGGAGTTGTTGGGGTTTTTTTTTATTTATATTTTTACTTTATTTTACTTTACAATACTGTATTGGTTTTGCTTTAATGCAGCCTTAGGTGTGTCTCAGTTCTGATCCAGTATCAGGAAGTGTGCCGTGTTGGGCATGGCTCTTGACCTCACTAATCTTTGATCTGATCATCTTGAAATGAACACAATGACACCATCTTGGAGAACTGGTGTTGAGACAGGCTGGGACCTGGGACCCTTTGCTGCAGTGCTGCAATGCTTGCACCTGGACACACCTCTAAAGCAGCAAAATACAAATAAACTATACAGGACCAAAAACTAACTGCATGCTTGTGCAGTCGGGGCAAATTCTGGACCAAAGATACAAACGGACCAAAAAAAGAAGAAGGAAAGAAAACCACCAAATAGCTCAACTGCCACATTTGAAGTGTCTGGAGCAAAACCAGGGTATTGTACATGTCCCCTGCACACAGCACCACCTAAGGGGTGGGCAAACCACCCAAGACCCAATAAAGCCTGAATTTCATGTCTGGTCTCTAATCAATTTCTATTGATTGGGGAAGGTCGAGAACCCTGGTCTTTACCAGTGTAAGAATTGTATAGAAAATTCATAAAGCACTTAACATAGGCCCTGCCACCTAGAGTCCCTTGGACTGCAAGGAGATCAAACCAGTCAATACTAAAGGAAATCAACCCTGAATATTCATTGGAAGGACTGATGCTGAAGCTGAAGCTCCAATACTTTGGCCACCTGATGCAAAGAGCCAACTCATTGTAAAAGCCCCTGATGCTGGGAAAGATTGAAGGCAGGAGGAGAAGAGGGTGACAGAGGATGAGATGGTTGGATGGCATCGCTGACTCAATGGACATGAGTTTGAGCAAACTATGGGAGATAGTGAAGGACAGGGAAGTCTGACATGCTACAGTCCACGGGGTCGCAGAGAATCAGATACGACTGAGCGAGTGAGCAACAACTGCCACCTAGTAACAGCATACATCCCAGAATTTGCAGTCAGATACTGCTGTTAATTGGCTGTGGGGTTAATGGTTGGTCATTCCAACATGAGGTTTAGTTTCTGCTTCTCAGAGATGGTGTGAGGATGATGTTGGATAATGCAGGGGAAAAGCACTTAGGAAATGGTCTGTAATAAATATTGTTGAGTTATCTATAGCAAGCACTTTGACAACCCATAAACTCTCCGTGGGATTCTTGTAGGAAATTAAAACACTTGGGGGTGAGAGGTGACAGTTGATATTTTAATCTCCCTCCAACCAAGTCTTCGTTTCTTCCAAGGCAACAGTGCATTCTCCCCAGAACCGAAACACAGTTATTCACGGACTGTCAAGATAAACACCCCAGTGTTCATCAGACCTAATTAATTTTTGCATTATTATTTTTTAAATATTTTATGTATTTTCAATACAAATTGATACAATAAAAACCAAGCAAGCATACAACATTCCGCATTATTATTTTATCAGGTCTCACATTTTGGCATTAAATAATGATATAAATCAACTAGAAAACAGCATGAAAACACCAATAAGGACAAACATTATCTTAACTTTCTCATATTGTTCTCTCACAATGGTCTTATGATAGAAGTGGGTAGGAGGAAAAGAAAAAATATCTCTTAAAATGATCCCTACCATAAATATTTAAATTTTGATGCTGTTTATGCTAGATAAAAAATAAAATAAAATCTAGGCTAGGGAAAATGCAATACTGTCTTCAGTAGTGATGTAGAGATAAACAAGAATAATAGCAGTAATGCACCACATAATACATAGAGAAATAAAATTGATAAAGAATCAGAAAATAAAAGTCCCTCAAGAAACCTTTTCATAAAGTACATATAAACAGAAATTCTGGAGCAGTTAGAAATCTTCTTTTATTTAATCCCATGCCGACTATACTCAGAACCGTTATGAATACAAAAGAACAAACACTTTTTTCTATTACAATCTCAGTCACAAAATAAAATAGTCCAAATATACTAAATATTGCAAATACGAATTTTGAAATATAACTTTAAGTTATTAAGAGAATCTGCTACGAGTTCTTGCAAAAAAAAAAATCCCCTCTGACACAAGAAAACCTAGTTACACAAAGCTAAATTCATTCAGAGATTGTAGAGAAAAAAAATCATTTGATCATTTTCCAATAATTTACAGAAAGAATTGAAGAGATTTATGCTAAAAGTACACAGGGCCACACACACCATCATTTCTACTTCTTTTCATTTTTAATTTTTTTATGCTTTTTGTTGTTGTTGTTGTTTATTTGAGTGCAGTGGGTGGTCAGTTGTAGGATATGGATCTAGTTTCCTGACCAGGGATTGAACCTGGGGGTCCCTGCATCGGAAGTATGGAGTCTTAACCACTGGACCACCAGGGAAGTTCCCTAGTTCTACTTATTCTTCTTAGTGTTGGTGCTCTGCAGGGAGTGGAGGGGAGGGAGTGGCAAGACTGTTGGGGGAACGGGGTGGTCAAGTCACTGGGGTTTTGAACAGACTCCCGGTATGGATTCTGAGAGTACACAAACACTCAGCAACTTTGCTTGAGTTTCCACTTTTTCAAAGGGAAATGATAAAAGAATTTATTGGAAAGGTCCTAATTTCTACCTGTATAATTCTTGGCTGTATCTAAGTTACTGCTAATTTAATTGCTTTAGCCTAATTAATTATTTATACCTGGGCTTTGAAAGGTTCCAAGGTAAAGTGTGATCAATTTCCTTTCCCCCAAAAAAGCAGAAGGCATGAGGTGGAGGTAGGAGAGGGGTGGTTGGATCGGGGTGACTTGAAATCCTGGGCAAGCACAACTCAAGAGAAGATGACATGCCAAGTGAAGAAAGTCAGAAAAAGAAAGACAAATATCATATGATCTCACTTATATGTGGAATCTAAAATAGGACATAAAAGAACTTATCTATGAAACAGACACAGACTCAGAGATATGGAGAACAGACATAATTACATAAAGGTAAAGGTGGTGGAGGATGGATAAATTAGGAGCTTGGGATTAGCATATGCAAACTACTATATAGATAAACAACAAGGTCCTATTGTATAACACAAGGAACTATATTCAATGTCTTGTCATAAACCATAATGGAAAAGAATATGAAAAAGAGTATCACTGAATCACTTTGCTGTAAACCAAAAACTAATACAACATTGTAAATCAACTATAATTTAGTTTAAAAAAAAAGATGATAGTGATCCCCAGCATCTGTTTGCCTTGAAGCAGGAAGGGAATAACAGACTGAGGGCGGAAGTGAACGGGAAAGTGGTGTGGACCAGTTCATGCTCAGATATGAGAACCATAACTAAAAGAATTCTCCCCTTCTTCCCTTTTCCCCACAACTTACTCTCCCATCTTTAAAGCCCAATATTTCCTAAGAATAGGACAGAGCTCACCTAGGTTCTAAAAAAGAATCTCTATTTAGTATAAACAACAAATATCAAGCTAGTCTTTAAACAGAGAGAAAGAAAGGGGAACTATCAAAGGACGCTGTGACCCTGACTATAGGGGAACAAGGACGATGATATAGCCTAATACTCAGCAAACATCATCAAGGGTCTACTATGTCCAGACCCTGAGCTTAATGCTTTTTTAACATGACTAACATTTATGAAATATGTTAGCATGCATCACATACTATCTTAAAAGTTCATCATGAACCATCTCATCTAATCTTTAGAAAACCCTATAAAGATGACTATGTTCCTGTTTCACAGGTGGAGAAACTAAGGCTCAGGAAATAGAAGCAATCTCCCTTATGTCACACAGCTATTAGGAACAGAAGACAGATTTATACCCAGATAATCTGACTCTAGAGCTCTATCTTCATTCACTCTGCCATACTGCAAATAAGGCTTTCCTGTAGAGTTTGATGGAGAAGACAATGGCAACCCACTCTAGTACTCTTGTTTGGAAAATCCCACGGGCGGAGGAGCCTGGTAGGCTGCAGCCCATGAGGTCGCTAAGAGTCGGACATGACTGAGCGACTTCACTTTCCCTTTTCACTTTCATGCATTGGAGAAGGAAATGGCAACCCACTCCAGTGTTCTTGCCTGGAGAATCCCAGGGACGGGGGAGCCTGGTGGGCTGCCGTCTCTGGAGTCGCACAGAGTCGGACACGACGGAAGCGACTTAGCAGCAGCAGCAGCAGCAGCAGTAGAGTTTGATTAGGTTTGGAAGGGTTGCCTGGGTAATGCTGATATTATCTATCATGCATATTCCTTATTGTGACCCTTACTCTGCCCTCCTGGTTTCTGCATTCTCATTCACTAAATGTAGAGTAAGTTACAATTAGGTTAAGTAAAGCTTTAAGTGTTAAATTTTCTCTCCATATGTTTGTTGGTTCAAACCCACTCAGCCTTCACATAGCTATGGTAATAAGGGCAGAAGCAGTTCAAAAGAAGGGATCTGAGTGTACTGTGTAATGTTAACATCAGCAGAGTTTTCCTCCTAATTACATATTCTTGACATTATTCGTAAAAACTTGATTTGCTAAGTTTAGCAAATTTAACTTGATTTGCTAAGTCTACAGCAGCTGATTAGCAAGAAAGCTCCATGAGGCTTTCTCTGGGAAAAAGAAAGAAACCAGTGCAGGGCACTGTGGAGGGGGTGGGAGGTGATGGTTTGAATCCCAAGTCTGTCACTTAGTTCCTGGGTGATCTCCAGAGAGGCACGAACCTCTTTGAGCTAATTTAGTCATTTGAACAATGGAAAAATAAGACACCAGCCCCCATAACAGTATTGTGGGAACAGAAAGGGACAATATATGTAAAAGATCTAGAACCCCAGCTGACATCAAATAATGCTGTGAGCATGTTACCTTGAACTTCATAGATACTAATCTGCATTTCCTATACTTCACTGCCTATTGGCCAGTCCAATTTCCTCTTAAATTAATTGTAAGTGCTGTATAGATGGAGAAGCTCTATACAGTCAGCAAAAACAAGACCGGGAGCTGACTGTGGCTCAGATCATGAACTCCTTATTGCCAAAGTCAGACTTAAATTGATGAAAGTAGGGAAAACCACTAGACCATTCAGGTATGACCTAAATCAAATCCCTAACAATTATACAGTGGAAGTGAGAAATAGATGTAAGGGACTAGATCTGATAGACAGAGTGCCTGATGAACTATGGACAGAGGTTTGTGACATTGTACAGAAGATAGGGATCAAGACCATCCCCAAGAAAAAGAAATGCAAAAAAGTAAAATGGCTGTCTTAGGAGGCCTTACAAGTAGCTGTGAAAAGAAGAGAAGTGAAAAGCAAAGGAGAAAAAGAAATATATATCCATTTAAATGCTGAGTTCCAAAGAATAGTAAGGAGAGATAGGAAAGCCTTCCTCAGCAATCAATGCAAAGAAATAGAGGAAAACAATAAACAATAGAATTGGAAAGACTAGAGGTTTCTTCAAGAAAACTAGAGATACCAAGGGAACATCTCATGCAAAGATGGGCTCAATAAAGGACAGAAATGGTCTGGACCTAACAGAAGCAGAAGATATTAAGAAGAGGTGGCAAGAATACATGGAAGAACTGGACAAAAAAGATCTTCACGACCCAGATAATCACGATGGTGTGATCACTCACCTAGACCCAGACATCCTGGAATGTGAAGTCAAGTGGGCCTTAGGAGGCATCACTACAAATAAAGCTAGTGGAGGTGATGGAATTCCAGTTGAGCTATTTCAAATCCTAAAAGATGATGCTGTGAAAGTGCTGCACTCAATATGCCAGCAAATTTGGAAAACTCAGCAGCGGCCACAGGACTGGAAAAGGTCAGTTTTCATTCCAATTCCAAAGAAAGGAAATGCAAAAGAATGCTCAAACTACTGCACAATTGCACTCATCTCACACGCTAGTAAAGTAATGCTCAAAATTCTCCAAGCCAGGCTTCAGCAATACGTGAACCGTGAACTTCCTGATATTCAAGCTGGTTTTAGAAAAGGCAGAGGAACCAGAGATCAAGTTGCCAACATCCGATGGATCATCGAAAAAGCAAGAGAATTCCAAAAAAACATTTATTTCTACCTTATTGACTATGCCAAAGCATATGACTGTGTGGATCACCACAAACTGTGGAAAATTCTGAAAGAGATGGAAATACCAGACCACCTGGTAATTGAGAAATTTGTATGCAGGTCAGGAATCAACAGTTAGAACTGGACATGGAACAACAGACTAGTTCCAAATAGGAAAAGGAGTATGTCAAGGCTGTATAATGTCACCTTGCTTATTTAACTTCTATGCAGAGTACATCATGAGAAACGCTTAGCTGGATGAAGCACAAGCTAGAATCAAGATTTCTGGGAGAAATATCAATAATTTCAGATATATAGATGACACCACCCTCATGGCAGAAAGTGAAGAAGAACTAAAGAGCCTCTCAATGAAAGTGAAAGAGGAGAGTGAAAAAGTTGGCTTAAAGCTCAACATTCAGAAAACTAAGATCATGGCATCCATTTCCATCACTTCATGGCAAGCAGATGGAGAAACAGTGGAAACAGTGGCTGACTTTATTTTTCTGGGCTCCAAAATCGCCAAGGCTATGGTTTTTCCAGTAGTCATGTATGGATGTGAGAGTTGGACTATAAAGAAGGCTGAGGGTGGAAGAATTGATGCTTTTGAACCGTGGTGTTGCAGAAGACTCTTGAGAGTCTCTTGGACTGCAGGGAGATCCAACCAGTCCATCCTAAAGGAGGTCAGTCCTGGGTGTTCATTGGAAAGACTGATGTTGAAGCTGAAACTCCAATACTTTGGCCACCTGATTCAAAGAACTGACTCATTTAAAACTCATTTAAACTTTCTCAGACCCTGATGCTGAGAAAGATTGAAGGCAGGAGGAGAAGGGGATGACAGAGGATGAGGTGGTTGGATGGCATCACCGACTTGATGGACATGAATTTGAGTAGGCTCTGGGAGTTGGTGATGGACAGGGAGGCCTGGCATGCTGTGGTCCATGGGGTCAGGAAGAGTCAGACACAACTGAGTGACTGAACTGAACTGAACTGAAGTGCTGTTTGCATTGCAAAGTTCTATACTAGTAGATCTCTTATTTTATTATAAGTATCAAGGAGGGATACTGTGAAAAATGCAGATCATTTAAACTACTCATAGAGATTCTGATTCAGCAAGTCTATGATGGGGCCCAGAAATCTGCATTTTTAGTAAGTCAGCTCAGAAAACCACACATTGAACATTTATACAAATATATTAATAAATGAATAAACATACAAATAGTATATAAATACATATACACATAATAAATATACATATGTGTGTGTGCGTATATATATATATATATATATATATATATATATATACATATATACATTTGTCCCTTGCACAATGCAGGGTTGGGCCACCAATCCTCCATGTAGGTGACAATTCAATTATAATTCAGAGTAGACTCAGTTCCTGCATACCTGGGGTTCCATATCCTTGGATTCAACCAACTCCTGAATTGTGTAGTACTGTAGTATTTATTATTGAAAAAATTGGAATGGTGGATCCACACAGTTCAAACCCAAGTTGTACAAAGGCCAACTATATAATGTCTTCCAGGGAGTATAATTTACTCAGTGCACACTAGGCCAAATTAACTAATGCTGCCAAAGCCTCCTATGGTTAATGTTAAGACTACCCTGTAGGGTTTCCCTCGTGGTCTAGTGGATGAGAATCTGCCTGCCAGTGTAAGAGACATGGGTTCAATCCCTGGTCTGGAAAGATCCCACATGCCTCAGAGTAGCTAAGCCTGTGCATCACAACTATTGAGCCTAGTTGTTCTAGAGTCTGGGAGATGCAACTTCTAAGCCCGTGTACCATAGCTACTGAAGCCCATGCACCCCTGATTCTGTGCTCCAAACAAGAGAAGCCTCTTGAATGAGAGGCCCATGCTCTGCAGCTGGAGAGCAGCCCCCCATCACCACAACTAGACAAAGTCCCATGCAGCAATGAAGGGCCAGCACAGCCAAAGATCAATTAATCAATTAATGACTATTCTTTAATATCTTGATGACAGTTGAGAAGGCAGGTCAGGGGGCCCTTAAAAATGCACACTTATACTGACAAAGAATGCTTGAAACAATTTTGAAATGGTATGTGATGAAATGAGTACAGTATACTTGAGAGTCTCTCAGTCCTACACGCTGAATTACCTACATACTGAAGCTACCCAGATTATCACCATTTTTTTCCCTTGAGTGTGCTCTGGAAAAAAACGGATATAGGAGAAAAGTTAACTCTGAAGGAAGCTTAAACAAAAGGAAAGTTTTTACTCATTAAAGATATTTAAAAAGTATAAACGCAATGCCAAGGAACCAGTCACCTGAAAGAAATTTTCAGACCTTAATTATGTTGGCAAGTCTTTAAAAATATGTAAATATAACTCTTTACTTCTAAGAAGTATCAGCAGAATTTTGTTGGCATTGCCTTTCATGTTTTTTCTGGATTGCTTTATCATTCTCCAGTTTTCCCTGGACTGTGAAAGGATATATCTATGTAGAAGCCACTGGTGTTCATTAGGAAAAAAATTTTACTTTGATCAAAATATTTTATATTTAATAAATGATGGAGAAAATGTCAAGTTCTACTAACTGAATTTGCCTGTATGAAGCCAGGTGTATGAGCAATACTTCCAGAAGAATTTGGCCACAGACAGGAATCGTCCCAAGACTTTGAAATAACTTATAATTTAAATGGAGTCAATACAAGTGAGATGTCAATTTCCAGACCTGGGAAGTCAGACTTCAACCCATGTACACCTATGTCAGTACTCCTACAGACTAATGTTCTGGTAGAATGTCCCCACTGAAATGCATCACTAAGCTGTCCCCTAAATGGTAGAGTGATACTGAAACACTCTCCACTTTATTCCATCACATCCTCAATTCAGTCTTTTGACTCACTTCCTTTACCCTCTCCTGGAAGTTGATATTCCTATCCAGCCTGCCATCTGAAATCGATGTTGATATTCTAATCCATGGTGACCACTCTAGTGTCGTATAGCCCTTGAGGCTTGTCTTCCAGAACCTGGGCATTTTTTGTGCATGTGTGCATACTCAGGGGCTTCCCAGGTGGCTCAGTGGTAAAGAATCTACCTACCAATGCAGGAAATGGCAATCCACTCCAGTATTCTTGCCTGGAGAATCCCATGGACGGAGAAGCCTAGTAGGTTACAGTCCATGGGGTCGCAAAGAGTCGGACACGACTGAGCGACTTCACCTCACCTCACCAATGCAGGAAACATAGGAGACTCAGGTTGGATCCCTGGGTTGGGAAGATCCCCTGGAGGAGGAAATGGCGACTCACTCCAGTATTCTTGGCTGGGATATTCCATGGATAGAGAAGCCTGGTGGGTTACAGTCCATGGGGTTGCAAAAGAGTTGGACTATGTTGATATTCTACAATAACCCATGGTGATCGCTCTGTCCTGAAGCCCTTAAGGTCTGTCATTCAGAACCTGGCCATTTTGATCTCACCCTTTATCTTTGTCTCTCTAGCAAAACAAAAGCTCCTTGAAAGTCGAAACTCTGTCTCCACTTTCTTATGAATCCCCCACAATGCCTAGCCCACATCTTTGCACACGGTAAACATTCAAAAAAGATTGATTGATGAGAATTGAACACACTGAATATCATGAAAATCTTCAGTGGTGCCACAACTATTCCTGAAAGCTACCTACTCAATTGTTAGGACTGAGAGCCACCGTGACGCCCTCCATTGCTACCTAGCTCTGTACATTGGCTTGACATTATAAGAATCTTGTCTTTTATATGATAGAAATCCAAACCTGGGTCTGGAACCCAATCTTCTCCATACATTTCTCTAGGTATTGTTTGAAAGAGAGAAAAATATTCCTGCATCCATTATTGTTTTCAAGCTGTGGTACTGAAGACTCTTGAGAGTCCCTTAGACTACAAGGAGATCAATCAGTCAATACTAAAGGAAATCAACCATGAATATTCATGAGGACTGATACTGAAGCTGAAACTCCAATACTTTGGCCACCTGATGCGAAGAGCTGACCCACTGGAAAAATCCTGATGCTGGGAAAGATTGAGGGCAGGAGAAGAAGGGGATGACAGAGGATGAGATGGTTGGATGGCATCACCGACTCAATGGACATGAGTTTGAGCAAACTCTGGGAGATAGGGAAGGACAGGGAAGCCTGGCGTGCTGCAGTCCATGGGGTCTCAGAGTTGGACACAACTGAGTGACCGAACAGCAATTGTTGGGTTTTTAATATTTTCTTCAGCTTGGCTCCCAACAGGTAAAGGCTAGTCATACTGGTAAGCAGACAGACACCTGTATTTTCAATACACAAAAAATGTCACCCCCAAAATCATGCTTCCATATAACCAAAACTTCAAAGTAAAAATGAGAATATATCTGATGTGAAATAACATTTCACCCACTCACTGTGAATGAAGCACACAGTATAAAAATTGTCATGACCAAAAAAGTGGAGAAACACACCTCTGTTCCTTTTTCAGGGTTTTATGGTGCCCACGTTCTCTCTCCAGCAAGAACGCAAGACAGCCTTGTTACCACCATTCACAACAGCAGGATATTATGTGTAGAAAAATAACATGTGTGTGTATACATGTTTCAGGCTGCCATTCAAAAGAATTGGTTGCTTAACCCTTAAACAGACTTAATATAAAATTGTTTTGCCTACAAAGGCTCTCGTCTACCAAGAAAAAAATCACTGAAAAAAGAGCCTATTTTATAAAATCAAAACTTACTTCTGGTTCGGTATCTGGGACTTTGAAAGTAATCAATATGCTCAAGTCCATATGACAAGAAGAATAAAAGGATGGTAAAACTGCAGTCTTCTGCATGAAGCTGTGAAGGCTTGCCACAGACAAATAAGTTCCCTGGTAGCATCAATCAAGTTTACTATTTGTGTTCTTTTTTTACTAAACCCTGAGACAGTGATTAGAAAAACGAGAAACAGCAGTAAAAAACAATAGAGAATTGCTGGCTTTTCCCTCCCTCAACTACCACTTCCAAATGATAGCTGTAATTCAGTAAAGATCATAGAGGCTGGCATTTATGTTGATCATCACTTCCTACCAGCCTTTGATTTACTCAATTCCTCCTAAATGAATTTCTAGCTGAGTGTAGTAAATTATATCCGAACACCCCTATCAATAGCAAACCAGAATATATTGGCATGATATCAAATAAAGAGGTTGGATAAATATATTAGCATGGCCCAAGATTTCACATAGTGAGCTGTTTTACAGGTCTATGGCAAAGAAATAGAAGACATATTACAAATAAAAATAGTGTGCTTAATATTATTGTCTTCTGTGAGAAGGCTCAGTCTTGCTCAACCAAATACGAGTTTAATGGAAGGATTTGAGCCATACTCCTAAGTTTTTAAATCAGGGCATTTTTCTTATTTCAAAGGATGCAGAATTTGATGTCTGGATGAAGGAGTTGGGTTAAGACTTGTAGAATAATGAAAGCTCGACCCAAAAGAATAAGTTGAGCATTCTCTATCGAAAGAGATGTGAAAATGTTTGCTGATGAATAAATTTAAATTCATTAATGAAAACTGGATTAGCAGAGCACTTGTTAAAATTAGCCTACAACTTTAAATTGAGGGGTAACTTTGTGTTCCAGAAGGGAAAAAGTGCTCATTTGTGAATTATTGACATTTTAACTCTCTCTTACATGGTATGTCTTCAAAATCTGCCATAGAGAGATGACTCTTGTTTTGTTATTAATGTTTCCAGAAAGGAAGGTCAGACAGAAGGAAAACATTTCTTCCTCAATTAAGAAGGCTTTTAAGCCCTTTTGCCTGAATTTCACTAATGCCTCATTTCGCCAAATCAATCATGTTTCTCTACTATTGTATTAAAATGTACTTTAATAACAAATGCTTAAAATCAGAAGTGACACTTTTTCTAAGATGCATTACTAATAAAGTAACACACATTTTCCTCCTGCGTGAAACAGCTGGACCATGACGAGATCACATTAGCACTAATTAAAATGATATTTTCTGTGCAGTTTTTGCTAGCCCAGCTTCATTGGACTCAAAAGGATTTCTGAAATCCATAATAAAGTCTATTATGTCATCTTACCATGTTTCTCTTGAATCAGGCTACTGTCTAATTTCTCCGCAACGATATTTTCTTAAAACGCTCACTCAATAAAATCAATATTAAGTTTCTCCTCTCAGAGCTCTGTTTTTTCCATATACGATCCTCATTTAATTAAAAAAAATTAAAGCTTTCATTTATTTTGCTTGATGAACAAGAAAAAATATAATATTAAAGGCAACATTTTGCAATGTTTCTCTTTTTCCTCACTTTACTGGGTCCCTGTTGTTCCCAACGTATAATTTGCAAAACATATTGCTTCAATACTTACAATGAGAGAGGCGGCCCAGCTGTGGGAAGAGAGGACAACAGCCTCCAATATTACCATAATAATCTGCCTAGAGTCCCAGGAGCCCCCTGGTATATACAATTCTCTGTACTGCAGGCCCCAGCTGGAGAACATTCTCTTGACATGTATGCCAACCTTTGCCTGCAGGCAAAATAAAAAAAAAAAAAAAGCAGAGAAGTAATCATGAAAATAAAAAATCTTGTCAACTGCGTTGGGCTGCAGTTCCCATGTTTTTGCTCACGTAGGCAGGCATTGTGCTAACAAAATGATACCAGACTTTAAAAGACTGCAGCTGGTAGGATTTTGGATTTTTTTTTTAATGCGCCATGTTAATTCTGTGATCCTAAAATTTGTGGCGAGGAGGGGCAGCAGACAGCGATATTTTAGTTATGACTGTCAATAAATAGGACAACTTTATTTACCAACTATTTTGCAGAAGACTGCTTCTTATAGGAATTGAACTACAAGAAGTATCATTACAGTCTTGAGGTTAATCATGGATGAAATTTCAGACAAATATAATGTATATGCCTTAGTAAGTTAACTTAAGAGGAACTCGAGCAGTTTCTGATTAACATCCTTCTTAAATAATCCACAAAAACCAGTGTTACTATAACTGCTCTTAAGACTTCTATCTCAAACCAAAGAAGTGATATTAACCTTTAAAATAACAAGCTAAAACTTCAAAAGGACTTCATAAACAAAACATGCATATTTTGAAACTGAAAGTTCAGATTGGGTTATATTTTACTTTAACAGTCAATAAAACTCAATGGGTTAAGAATATTCCACTACTAGAGTTGCAAAATCTGATATCTTGGCTATAGCACTAAAAGTTTCCAAACTTCATTTGTTGAAACAAGAGGCTATTCTGAAAACGAATTAATCCAGAATATAACTGCAGTCACACACATTTAAAGCACTTTCATCTGAGTGGTATCCCACTGGATAAATATTTGAAACAGGTAAGAAAATGTCATTATATGTATAAGATATTAATTTCCTTTGTCAGATTAATTTTCCAAATACTAGATGGACTGGAAGAGGGCAGTATAGTGTTATATTAACTCTTAAACATGTCTATTTGCCAGGAAATATTCCATTTTACTCTCTTTACCAATATGTTTATGATAAATCTACTTTACAGATAAAAATATTTAGAAAATTGAGGATTTATAGTGTAAAATTTGATGTTAGTATTTCTTGATCACATGAGGGTAGGATATATGGATTAGTTTTATAATTGCATATTTGTGTGACTATTTAATTAATGTCAATCCTCTCACCAAATGTAAACTACATGAGGGCAGGATCATGGAAGTCTCATTTATCATTTCCTTCCAAGTGCATGGCACACACTAGGTATTTGTATTTGTTGAAAGAATATGTGCATGTACTTAATTATTCATTCAGTCATTCAACAAATATTTGCCAAGGCACTAGGGAGTCAGCAATGAATAAAGCTAGTGAAAATCCCTGTCTTCAAGGCATAGAAGACAGGTAACGTATAAGAAAAACAAGTAAAATATAGACAGTGCTAAGGGACTTCCCAGGTGGCTCAGTGGTAAAGAATCCAATCCACCTGCCAATGCAGGAGACAAGGGAGACACATTCAGTCCCAGGGTTGGGAAGATCCCCTGGAGGAGGAAATGGCAATCCACTCCAGTATTCTTGCCTGGGAAATTCCATGGACAGGGGAGCCTGGTGGGCTATAGTCCATGTGGTCACACAGAGTCGGATAGGACTGAGCAGCTACACACACATACCATGTTAAATAATGATAAACACTATAAAAAAGACCTTTAGCAGGGAAAGGAGACAGAGTGTGTCTGAGTTCAGTTCAGTTCAGTTCAGTCGCTCAGTCGTGTCCGACTCTTTGCGACCCCATGAATTGCAGCACGCCAGGCCTCCCTGTCCATCACCAACTCCTGGAGTTCACTCAAACTCAGTGTCCATCGAGTTGGTGATTCCATCCAGCCATCTCATCCTCTGTCGTCCCCTTCTCCTCCTGCCCCCAATCCCTCCCAGCATCAGAGTCTTTTCCAATGAGTCAACTCTTTGAATGAGGTGGCCAAAGTATTGGAGTTTCAGCTTTAGCATCATTCCTTCCAAAGAACACGCAGGACTGATCTCCTTTAGAATGGACTGGTTGGATCTCCTTGCAGTCCAAGGGACTCTCAAGAGTCTTCTCCAACACCACAGTTCAAAAGCATCAATTCTTTGGTGCTCAGCTTTCTTCACAGTCCAACTCTCACATCCATACATGACTGCTGCTGCTCCTAAGTCACTTCGATCGTGTCTGACTCTGTGTGACCCCATAGATGGCAGCCCAGCAGGCTCCCCCGTCCCTGGGGTTCTCCAGGCAAGAACACTGGAGTGGTTTGCCATTTCCTTCTCCAATGCATGAAAGTGAAAAGTGAAAGGGAAGTTACTCAGTCATGTCCGACTCTTTGCAACCCCATGAGCTACAGCCTACCAGGCTCCTCCATCCATGGGATTTTCCAGGCAAGAGTAATGGATTGGGGTGCCATCACCTTCTCCATGACTGGGAGGCTGCTATTTTAGAAAGGGTTACCAGGAAAGGTTTCCCGCTTCCCCCAACCCCCGCCGCCGCACCCAACAAAACTGTGAAATGAACTAGTTCTCTCTCGTAGGTGAAATTGAATAGGTAGGTCCTCAGTAAGGACTTCCCTGGTGGCTCAGATGGTAAAAGCTCTGCCTACAATGCGGGAGACCTGGGTTCGATCCCTGGGTTGGGAAGATCCCCCTAGAGGAAATGGCAACCCACTCCAGTACTCTTGCCTGAAAAATCCCGTGGACGGATGGAGGAGCCTATAGGTTTCAGTCCATGGGGTCGCAAAGAGCTGGACACAACTGAGCGACTTCATTTCACTTCAAGAATCCATCAAAAAGGCAAAGAAAGAAAAGACTTAAAATGCTGACTCGTTCATCATTTATGCAAATATCTATCTTTCATGAAATTATAAGCCCCTCTAAAACAGAGACAGCAACTCTTTCTGGATATTCTCTCTGGCACTTAGCACAGTGTCTTATACACAGCAGATGCTCTTCCAATTATGCTGAGTTGACTTGAAGTCCTTTTAGGATAAAAGGACAACATTAAGAAGTGGTAATGTAGCCAAGGATGGAAGAGAGCCACCCAGCATAATCTGGAGGGCCAAAAACCAGAGGGGTGAGGCTGAGCATACACTATCGTCTTGCTGCCTGAAGCTCCGTGCACTCAGCTGCTCAGCCCTGAGATGACCACCTTTGGTCCAAAGAGAAAACAAGGCAAGTTTACGGAGGACTGTGCATACACACCATTCAGTTCAGTTCAGTTCAGTCGCTCAGTTGTGTCCAACTCTTTGTGACCCCATGAATCGCAGCACGCCAGGCCTCCCTGTCCATCACCAACTCCTGGAGTTCACTCAGACTCACGTCCTTCGAGTCAGTGATGCCATCCAGCCATCTCATCCTCTGTTGTCCCCTTCTCCTTCTGCCCCATACACACCATTACAACTAGGCAAATTCATCAAAGCCCTTGTCTTCCTAATGGGGGCTCACATGGGGATCACTTTCATCTAAGAAAGAAAGCAGACATATGTTCCTCTTGTGAAGGTGGTCTTGAAGGGGAAGTTCATACCCCTTTGTATCCATATATTCAATCTGTGGGGCTGGGTACAAGTGAAGGGCTTCCCAGATGGTGCTAGTTAAAGCACCTGCCTGCTAACGCAGATAGACATAAGGGATGCTAGTTGGATCCCTGGGTCAGGAAGATCCCCTAGAGGAGGGCATGACAGCCCACTCCAGTATTCTTGCCTGGAGAATCCCGGAAGGATTCTCCTCCTCCCAAATACCATATATTAATACATATACATGGAATCTAGAAACATGGTACCGATGATCCTATGTGCAGGGCGGCAAAGGAAACACAGACATAAAGAATAGACTTTTGGACTCAGTGGGAGGAGAGGGTGGGATGACTTGAGGGACTAGCATTGAAACATATGCATGACCATATATAAAACAGATAGCCATTGGCAGTTTGATGTATGAAGCAGGGCACCCAAAGCCAGTGCTCCTCCACCCAAAGCTGGCTCCTCCCTGGAGGAGCCTGGGAGGCTGCAGTCCTTGGGGTCACACAGAGTTGGACATGACTGAAGCGACCTAAGTCATGTAAGTCTACAAGTGAAACGCTCACATTTTAATTAGGGGTAGAAAAAAATACACATCAGATGATGGAAATAAAATGAGAAAAATAATAATAAAAAAAAAGTAAATTTTCAAAGTAAGTGCTGGTTAAGAATGAAGGGAAACTACCTAGTTAATCCAGTAATATGTGTACTGGATAATATAACCATATATATTAAATATATATAAGCATATATTATATATATTAAATATACAATTACATTTTATATATTAAATTTATATATTAAATATGTTATACATAATATAACTATATTAATATAATAATATAACCAGGAAAGTACAGATCAGCTGGTCACAACATTGCAAAGAATAACACAAAGCAGAGTAAAGGAACATAGGCATGGTAAACATGAAGAGAGTTAATTTAAATATCAGTTTGAAATTTCTTCGTTATTCTCAGGGACTAAAATATTCACACTAGCTACTGGGGCTCCATTCCTAGTCAGTTATCACATATGTTATGCTATTCTCAGTCGCTCAGTTGTATCTGACTCTTTGGGACCCCAAGGACTGTAGCCCGCCAAGCTCCTCTGTCCATGGCATTCTCCAGGGAAGAATCCTGGAGTGGGTTGCCACGCCCTGCTCCAGGGGAGTTTCCCAACCCAGGGATCGAACCCAGGTCTCCCACATTGCAGGCAGATTCTTTACTATCTGAGCCACCAGGGAAGCCACCAGGACATTATCACATAACAGGTAACATAATGTCCATATCCATGTTGTTACTAAGCTTGAGTTTCCTCTACTCTCTGAGTGTCTCAGCCACACTCAGGGTTGTGCATAAGCTCCTCTCCGAGGAGGTTCCCATCTTTATCCATCTCACATGACTCTTCTGAGCTCCACATACATTGCCTCCTAGATATCTCCAGTTTTACTCCACAGACATTCAAATTCAACATATTCATCACTGTACTCCCAAATCCTCTTCTTCCCAAATCAGAAACCTAGAAATGATGCTTGACTTTAGCATCTCTCAGATTCTCTCCTCATGGTATCATCAGCTTCCAAGCATGAAAGAATATTTCTCTTGCATAACTCTTACATCTAATAAAATTGACAATGCATGGTTAATATCTGGGCTCAAAAACGGTTCCTATCTCAGCTAAGTTACTACACATCTCCTGACAGGTCTTCTCAAAGGAAGAGCTTCCTTTCACCCCAACCCAAACATACTCCTCTACCTTACCATAGTGACTTTCCAAAATGCAAGTACCTCTCTCCACTCACTCACTTTTAAATGCTTCAGTGTCCAATAGTTTGGGTTCAAGTCCCTCCAGCTTTTGGATTAAAGCCTTTACTCTTTTTTTTTCATTCAAAAAATCAACCAATGTTTATTGTATCCTTTTATTTATTTAAATTAGAGGATAAATACAACACTGTGATGTTTTTTGCCACACATCCAGATGAATTGGCCATAGGCATATTTGTGTTCCATCCATCCTGAACCCCTTTCCCACCTCCCTCCCCGCCCTATGCCTCCAGGTTGTCACAGAAGCACTGGCTTTGGGTGTCCTGCTTCATACATCAAACTGCCAATGGCTATCTGCATTATATATGGTCATGCATATGTTTCAATGCTAGTCCCTCAAGTCATCCCACCCTCTCCTCCCACTGAGTCCAAAAGTCTATTCTTTATGTCTGTGTTTCCTTTGCCACCGTACACATAGGATCATCAGTACCATGTTTCTAGATTCCATGTATATGTATTAATATATGGTATTTGTCTCTCTCTTTCTTACTTGCTTCACTGTGTGATAGGCTCCAGGTTCATCCACCTCCTTAGAACTGACTCAGATGTGTTCCTTTCTATAGCTGAGTAATATTCCATTGTGTATATGCACCACAACTTCCTTATCCGTTCATCTGTTGATGGCCATCTGAGTTGCTTCCATGTCCTCTCTGTTGTAAGGAGTGCTGCAATGAACATTTGACATGAAAAGCCAAGCTGATGGCTTCTTCCTGATCTTTCCCAATCCCCATGTTCTGCCAATGCTTCAGCCTTAAAAGTGACCCTCTCCCATTGCCACCATTCGTTTGCTGACATTCTACTATTGATCTAAAACACCTCGTCCAGTTTTCTCCACCATAACTAAATCTCCCTCATCCTTTAAAAATTCAGCTGAATCCTGACCTCCTTCTTTTGTAATCCCTTCCCTCCTTCCACTAAGTTACAGGGCTCTTTCCTGTGTTCATAAAGCGCCCTGTGCAGGCATAGGCATATATTTACTATACTGAATTAGGATTTCCAATTTCCTGTCCATATCCTTCATTGACTATGAGTTCCATGAGTGCAGAGGATTGTTCATGTCTGTCTCGCCTAGCTCTAGAAAAATGCTTACTGCATTGTAGATGTTCCATCAATGATTGTTTAGCATGTAAATGACAGAATGAGTTTCCAGGGATAGGATTAGTTTGCTGCAGTCGTGTCCAACTCTGTGCGACCCCATGGACCGCAGCCTACCAGGCTCCTCCGTCCATGGGATTTTCCAGGCAAGAGTACTGGAGTGGACTAGTTTATTGGAAAGGAAATATACTGTCTACTTCTACATTAGAAATGATTTACTAGAAAAGATTAAAAAATTAATATTTCTTGTATAACTACTTACACCCAGCATTGGATCTATTATTTAGGAGCTAAGGTGAGAGAGAAAGAGAGATTGAAAAAGAAAAGAGAGACATAGAAATCTGTTTCTACTTCATCATTTGTTTACATGTTCCAAAAGTCTCCTGTTCAAGACAAGATGGTTAGGAACAGAGCTGGCAGACAGAAGCCTCACAGGACTAGTGCTGCTCAGAACTCTAAAGCCAGCAGGAATGTTTTTTTTTTTTAAATATGGGATGGTTCATGGATTTGCATGTCATCTTTGCGCAGGATCCATGCTAATCTTCTCTGTATCATTTCAATTTTAGTACATGTGCTGCCAAAGCGAGCACAATCAGCAAGTCTTAAAGTAGAGAATAAATATGTGATTAAAAAAGAAATCAATCTCAGTACCAAAACAATTTTATAAAGGTCAATATACATTTGCTAAAACCATCTGGATATATTTTCAAGATGCTATTTAAAAAGAATAAATTGGTTTTAGCCTATGATAAAATATGAAGCCATGACAACCTTTTGTTTTATGTTTTATTTTGAAAATAAATTTAACGTATTTAAGCTAAAAACAAAACTAAAAGTAATTCACCCATATCTCCCACCCACTACCCCCCACCTTAGACAAACACCAATCTGTTGTTTGTGCCTGTAAGCATGGTTTCATACACATACAGTTTTTACATGTGGAATATAATATATATTTATATAGAATATGTATTTACATTTTTATCATGTATTAATGTATTTAGAGTCCACATTCCACATATAAGACATCATACAGATAGTATTTGTCTTTCTCTGACTTATTTCACTTAGCATAATCCCCATGAGGTCCATTCATGTTATTGCAAATAGCAAGCAAATTTTTTTTAAGTATTATTGACTTACAATGTTTCAGATGTACAACAAGGTGATTCAGTTATATATATGTATATATGTATATATGTATGTTTATCGGAAAAGGCAGTGGCAACCCACTCCAGTACTCTTGCCTGGAAAATCCCATGGACGGAAGAGCCTGGTGGGCTGCAGTCTATGGGGTCAATAAGAGTCAGACTCGACTGAAGCAACTTAGCAGCAGCAGCAGCATGTATGTATATGTGTATATATACATATATACACACATACATATATGTATTTCAGATTCCTTCCCATTATTGTTTATTACAGATATTTAATATAGTTCCCTGTGCTAAACAGTAGGTCCTTGTTATTTATCTGTTTTATACATAGTAGTGTGTATCTACGGAGAAGGCAATGGCAGCCCACTCCATACTCTTGCCTGGAAAATCCCATGGATGGAGGAGCCTGGTGGGCTGCAGTCCATGGGGTAGCTAGGAGTCAGACACGACTGAGTGACTTCACTTTCACTTTTCACTTTCATGCATTGGAGAAGGAAATGGCAACCCACTCCAGTGTTCTTGCCTGGAGAATCCCAGGGACATGGGAGCCTGGTGGGCTATCATCTTTGGGGTTGCACAGAGTCAGACACAACTGAACCTGCTTACCAGCAGCAGCAGCAGTGTGTATCTACAATCCCAAATTCCTAGTTTATCCTCTACTCCCTTTCCTCTTTGGTAATCTCACATTTGTTTTTCATGTCGATGAGTCTATTTCTGTTTTGTAAATAAGTTCATTTCTATTATGTTTTTAGAGTCCATATATAACTGCCATCACATGATATTTGTCTGGCAACCAATTTTTTAAAGGAAAATAGAAGACAAACTAAAATGTTGCTGTTTTGTCAAAATATGTGTTGAAACCAGTATGAGTTCTAAAGCATTTGCAGAGTCTACAATGTAGAATTAAAATTTCTTGTTCCAGTTAGAACTATTAAAATAAGGCAGTTCCCCCTATTGTCCCCAGAATCTCTTGCAGCGCCCCGTTTGTTTGGAAGTCTATCTGATAGGCCCCTATGAGTGAGTGAGTGAGTGAAGTCACTCAGTCGTGTCCGACTCTTTGCGACCCCATGGACACCAGGCCCCTCTGTCCATGGGATTTTCTAGGCAAGAGTACTGGAGTGGATTGCCTTTTCCTTCTCCAGGGAACTTCCCGACCCAGGGATCGAACCCAGGTCTCCCGCATTGTAGACAGACGCTTTACCATCTGAGCCACCAGGGAAGTCTCCTATATATGCTGCCAATTGTCTTTGGCACAGAAATACTTTGTTAAGGCCTGCCTTGTCCAATGGCACCCTCTAATTCAGATCTCAGACACAACATTAAAACTTACCAGTTCTGCATTCCAATGCCTTAGGCTGTTTCAGTAGTGTAATCTGAAAGAAGTTCCAACTAATGGCCCTGAACAAAAATCCAGCGGACTTCAAACCACAATATATAAGTAGCAGCTCCCTCTACCCTTTAACTTAGATTAAGCAAGCATTGTTCTTTCATTTTTTTATTACAGCCATTCTCGTCTAACCAAACTTGTTCCCAATTCAGCCACACAGGCATTACTGTATGAACACATTCATTTTATGCCCACTATGTTCCTAGACATTCTACCTAGCTTGGGCTAACCATGTATTCCCAAGACTATTTCTGTTTGATCAGATTTTGATGAACCCAGCAATGATAGGCAAAGAATGAGATGGCCTTAAACCTCAACCGACTGAGTCTGACTAACCGTGTGTTCCCCAAATGTCATGATGGTTATATGCATCTGTACAAAATTACTACTTCCCAACTTTTCAGCCTTTGGCTCTTTCATCTCTCAAATATATCAAATAACTGGAGATTACGAATGCCACATGATATTAACAAGCTCTCCTTGTTAATATCAAGAATGGTAACCTTTTACTTTCTCAGAATAGTGAATGTTCGTTATTCTTGTTTTGTTTTTGTCCTTAAAGTGAACAAAAGTAAGTATTTCCTATCACTTTTCTTTCTGATCACTTAACTTGCCAAGAAATTATAAGGAAGCTACTATTCTAATACACTGGGCAAAATTGTTTTTGTTTTGTAAGTTGATTAAAAAAAAAAACTCTGAAGATTTCTTTCTCAAATTTTTCTAGACTCATCAGTGGAAACTGGAAACACAAGAAAAATCACTTGCCTAAGGAAATGGAAGATCCAAACTGTGAAATTTTATCATCCTAGGTATTTTCCAAGTATCTCAGGTCCACAGGGTTTGCAGCTCATGTATTTAGCTGGCAAACTTTGGAAGAAAAAAAGAATTACAGGCACTAAATGAGAGAATTTTTTAAGTAAAAATAAAGGAAGATCCCATAAAGCTCTCAGTTTTCTACCTAGAATTTTTAAAAAACATCATCTACATATTTTTGTGTTCACTTTTTCTACATATGGTTTGAACAACTGGTCTCACTTTCGGTTTTACTTAAAAGCTTAGTATATTTATATGGAACATGTTTCATTACCCATAAAGAAACCCAACAAATATTTGTCAAATTGAATTAAATGGGCTTATATTATAATATTCCTATTGAGGAATACACCTGACTTATTTTAGGCTACTGGAAGAGGAAATGGCAACCCACTCCAGTACTCTTGACTGGGAAATCCTATGGACAGAGGAGTTGGCTACTGTCCACAGGGTTGCAAAGAGTCCAACACTATTGAGCAACTCATCTATGTCAATCTTTTACTATAAGTAGATACTTCATATTATTTCAGAGAAAAAATTTTAAAAGTAACAAATTTTTCTATGTTTTCTGCATTCTTTTTTTTCTTTTCTATCAAAAAAAAAAAAGGAGAGAGAGAGACTTGAAATAAAGATGGAAATACGTGAAAGGAAAGTTAAAAACTGATGAAGATGGATTTCTAAGAATCTACATTATCTTCAGTATGCCCCGTATTTTTCTAATTTAAAAGAGAGTAGTAGGTTTATCCTTTGTATTGGTTGGCCCCTTCTCTTAAACTTGTGTCTTTCTAAAGTTGTGAGCAGCATCTAGATTACAATGCTAAAATCTACATAAATTCTAGCTGCACTGCAGCCAAAGTCAGCACTGCCCCTCAGTCTTCCATGGGCAACAACTTCTCAGCAGACTTAGCCACTGCACAATTTTGGATGCTTCCAGAGTCCCCATGGGCAAGCAGCTGCAGCGGGTAGTCCGAGTAGAAGAGTCAATCTCTCTGAAACCACAGGGGAAAAAGGGTGCTGATAACTGCATTCGTGAGAACACCTTTCCTGTCCAATTTCTTAGCTTATCTTAGTCTTTTTATATATTATTCACAAAATGTATTTACATATCAAATTGTTGTATTGCAAGAAAAAGATACACTATTCAAAATGATCTGGTTGAATACTGAGGGGAAAATATTAGTGATCCAGTTTAAAAAAAAAAAGGAAGTTAATCACTCAGTTAACACAACAGTAAAGAATCTGCCTGCAATGCAGGAGACTCAGGTTCAATCCCTGGCTCAGGAAGATCCCCTGGAGAATTCTATGGACAGCAGAGACTAGCAGGCTATCCTCCATGCGGTAGCGAAAGAGTTGGACACAACTGAGCAACTAACACTTTAACTTTCAGCTGACAGACGTTGATGTGCAGCAGAAATCAACATAACATTGTAAAGCAATTATCCTCCAATTTAAAATAATTTTTAAAAATTAAATAAATAAATAAGCATGCACTTATCTACAAATAGTTCATGAGTGTCCAGTGCTTGACTCTGTGCTGAGCATGCGGTTTTGAACAAGACAGAGAGAGCTTATGATCTAAGGGGGGCATGGGTGATCAAATAAGCAATTTAACAATCAAGTGTGGCAAGATATTACAAAATAAGCTTTAAAAAAAGTGGAAAGGAAAGGAAAGAGACAAACAATATTATCATGAAAGATGATGTAAAGAAAAAAACTTCTCTTGATATTTTCAAAATCGGTTTAAATGAGAAAGGGGACAAGAATTTTAGAAGAAAGCCTTCTAACTTTGATCTAGTTTTCTGTCTATTATAAATAGCTCCTGTCATCGGGCAACCATAAACTTTCTACTGTACTTGAATATCTGTTCTCTGCAACACTAACAGGTGATACAGCAACAATATGTAAATTAACCAAGAGAAGTGGAGTACAAAGGCTATATTTGAAATTCTACGTGCAGAGCTAGTCTCCCAGTGACCTTACTGTAGAAAAGCAAACATTTCTGTCTCAGAGAGGAGCCAGGCACATACCAAAATCATCCATGCTACTCTATCTTATCTTTTTTGATCTGAAAGAAAACCCTCAAAGGGAGACAGACTCTACAGTAAATGTTGCATCAGAAAGTCAAAATGGCACAGTGAACAGGAACATCAAAGGCTGTAATGTTGTGTAAAGATAACCTCCCGCACATATTTTGGATTGTGCAAAACGATGACTGTGAAATATGTTTATTCTTTCATCAACTGACTTCATGGGCTATTGTATGCAGCAGGCCAATGCTGTCTCTTTTCATTACTTTGCTTTTTGGGGCCCCAAACCTAGATTATATTTGTGTTTTATGTTTCATATCACTTCTACATTTGGAGGGACTTCCCTAGTAGTCCAGTGGTTGATACTCCAGGCTCAATGCAGGGGGCACGGGTTCCAGTGCTGGTTGGAGAACTAAGATCCCACATGCCTCCGGGCATAGTCAAAAAGTAAAAAACAAAAAACAAAAAAGGCCCACCATAATGGTCAACGAATCAAGTAGGCATAGAAGAATAAAACAGGCTTTGTGGTTAGAAAGACATGACTTTAAAGCTGAGTTCTCCTACTTATTACTTGAGATCCTGAGCCACGAAGCTTTGGCTTCCTAAGTCATAACATTGAGTCGGAAAAAAGGGGCATTTGCCATCTGCCTCTCCGTGTGTGCTGCTGTAGCTACTGACTTTCAACACTGCCTGGGGGGAATTCAGGCTGGAGAGTGAGGCACTCTGTGCTCCAGGGAAACTGGTGGAACAGGTCTTTAGATAGTTAAATATGTTCAGGAACTGATTTCATGATTCCAATCTTTGCATCTCTTCAAATTTTAGAAAAGCATTAAATCCTTCACGGTGACATCAGCTCCTTGTGACTAGTAGAAAATCTTTTGCAAAGTAAGCACTGACTGCACTGAACTCCCGCTTAACTAAAATCTTATATATTGACCTTCCCCAACTGTCTCTTTGGAGCAGTCTCTCAGAGCCATCTGAGGAGCTGTCTCCAAGGGTGCAAATAAAATTTGCCCCAAATAAAACTTAAAAACTCGCAACTCTCACATTGTGCATCTCTTTAGTTCACAGTTATCACTGGATAACTGTATTTCATAATCTAAGAGCCCAGATTGCTTTTTGCTTTCAGCTGAGCTGAGTAAACCCTTTAATGTTTTCTTCAAGTCACTTTAAAAGGTCTCTCTAAGTTCTTTATAGAAATCATCTAAGATAATAAATGTAAATTTGGGTTTTATCAAACTATGACAAAGCAAGAAATAAAATGGCTACAATTTTCCAGAAAAAGAAAACCATTCAAATGGCCAAAGTGAAAGTCGCTCAGTCATGTCCAACTCTTTGCGACCCCATGGACTATACAGTTCACGGAATTCTCCAGGCCAGAATATTGGAGTGGGTAGTCCTTCCCTTCTCCAGGGGATCTTCCCAACCAAGGGACTGAACCCAGGTCTCCTGCATTGGCATTGCAGGCAGATTCTTTGCCAGCTGAGCTACTAGGGGAGCCCAAAAAGGCCAAGGGGTTCAACAAGTAATCAATCAATCATTCTAATACTCAGAAATTGTCTCTTTCATCAGGGACTGAGTTAGACCATGATATGAATGGGTTTTATGAGGCCCCTGGACAGGAAACAAACTAAATGAGAAGCAGTCTGAATTTGGCAGCAGAGGGGGCTCTGCTTAATCCCACAATTTCCTGACAAGACATGAAAGAGGTATACAGATAATATGACTGGGCAACCTAGAATGTATTCCTACAGATGAGTTTTGACCTTAAAGAAGAAAGCAACTTAAGGAATTATAACCTATCAATTTTTGTAAACCAATGAAGCTGCCATTATGGTTAACTCCACGGTCATTAAGACCAGTTCAAAATTCAAATAAAAAATTGTTTTGTCCCATCAGGGTCACATTTCAATCATCATCAAAAATCCAAGTATTTATTCTGTTATTCAAGAAAATTCAACCAGTCGGTCCTAAAGGAAATCAGCCCTGAATATTCATTGGAAGGACTGATACTGAAGCTGAAACTCCAATATTTTGGCCACCTGATGTGAAGAGTTGACTCATTGGAAAAGACCCTGATGCAGGAAAAGATTGAAGGCAGGAGGAGAAGGGGATGACAGAGGATGAGATGGTTGGATGGCATCACCAAGACAATGGACATGAGTTTGAGTAAGCTCCAGGAGTTGGTGACAGGCAGGGTAGCCTGGCGTGCTGCA
The DNA here is from genome assembly GCF_001704415.2 of Capra hircus. Taxonomy (NCBI): domain Eukaryota; kingdom Metazoa; phylum Chordata; class Mammalia; order Artiodactyla; family Bovidae; genus Capra; species Capra hircus. The sequence goes on from NC_030819.1 coordinate 32,202,134, forward strand.
GTCCATGGGGTGGCAAAGAGTCAGACATGACTGAGTGACTGAACTGTATTCTATTTACCAATTTTGCCCAGGAGATTTAATTTCCAGTGAATTTTGGCTATTTTGAGAAATCAAAGTCACCGTAAAAAGGAAATCTCTTAAGAAAAGTTAGAAACTCATTCAATGCTAATGAGATTATTGAATATCTTTGAGAGAACTACTCTTGCTTATATAAGCTCTAGGATATTTGCATTCTTTTTTCTTACTTCTACCTCTGTTTATTGCTACCAACCCATCTCCCTCTAGCCCTTCATGAGTGTGTGCTCAGTTGTGTGACCCCCATGGACTACGTCCCGCCAGGCTCTTCTGTCCATATAATTTTCCAGGCAGGAGAATTGGAGTCTTGTATTTTTTTTCATTATAAAGCTGTCAGATGAACTTTGCTCCTGATGGTAACCCCCACCTCCTTCCTATACCTATAAATGAAAAGACATTTTAATCTGTCATAAATGATTCCCTTTCCACCCTGTTCCAAGCTGACGCTTCATCAGCATCCTGGTTATCCTGTAGTTTTCCATGGCTATAGAGCCAAGGCAGCTTTCTGAGGGAGCAGCAGGCAGCTGAGGAGCAGAGGTAGCCATCTGCGAAAGCTTTTCTGTCTGGGGGAATGTCTATTTACTGTCAGTCGAGTTGGGAGTGAAGCACAACATACATCAGTGCGGTGACAATGTTATTCATATAATATTCAATAAGTTTATGTAATTGGACCACGTTTCACTAGGACTTGTTGCAATAAAACCACAGACATTTCTCAAAAAGCAGTGCAACCAGCTGGAGGATACAGACAGTTCATTTAACATTGGTGAATACACAGCCACAGGCGCTAGAAACCAGAACAAAAATAAGCATAACCAGTGAAAAGCGCAGCAGCCAAAACTGGGGCTGAGTGGGCAACAACAAAACAGGAAATCTAGTAAAAGCTCACGTTGCTTTTCAGGCATTCAATTCACAGAGGTCCACTGAGCCATCACTATTGCAAAACAAATGTGCTGCTCTCTTTCATTGCTTTTTAATTAATTGCATGTATCTTCCAGTACGTTTTTGTTTTTCAAAAAATGTGTCTTGAGTGAAAAGGCCAGTTCTCACAATCTTCTTTCTCCACCACAGTGCTCGACACAACATCTTGTACTCTAGCTCTTATCAGTATTTTTTAGGTCATCTTTGCCAAATGTCGGAATATGATAGAATGGAAAGAGAATTATACTTAAATAAAAAAGACATGGGTATGAATCTCGCTCTCCGACCCCACTGTATAATTTGGGTATGGTAACTAACAATTCCAAACTAAGTTCCTCAGATCCAATGTGAGGATATATAGGCAAAAGTACACCAGAAATAACCAATCTGAAGATACACGAGGGGGAAAAAGATATCAAAACTTTAAATAATCATTAATTACCAGAAATAATCCAGTTCAAAATATGTGAGATTCAAAAACTCTATTGAGAAATATGAAGGATGATATAAAATATAAGAGAATATGCTTTTCTTCTGGTTGAAAATGAAAAAGTGAAAGTGTTAGTGGCTCAGTTGTGTCCGACTCTTTGTGATTCCATGAACCATATCCTACCAGGCTCCTCCATGCATGGAATTCTCCAGGCAAGAACACTGGAGTGGGTTGCCACTTCCTTCTCCAGGACATCTTCCCAACTCAGGGATCCAACCTGGGTCTCCCACATTGCAGGCAAGCTCTCTACCATCTGAGCCACCAGGGAAGCCCTTCTGTTTTGGAATATCAATTCTTTGTAAATATTTTATGATTCAGCAAAATTCTAAAAAAACTCTCAATGAATTTTTAAGAGAATTTTTAAAAATGACTTTAAAGTTCATCTAAAGAATAAACCAGAAAAATAGGTAAGAAACTTCTGGGAAAAAAGAGTTGAAGTGAAATTTACCCTACCAGTTCTGATAAAATATTAAAAAGCCAAAAAATTTTTTTAAAAAGCTAATATCACTAAAATAATACTGTATCAATACAAACATGAAAAATATTAAGCAATAATGCTGGGTAGTGAGAATCTGAATGACTTTCATATTCTTTTGCTTTTTTTTTTTTTCAAATATAACTTAAAAGAGTCAATTGATGAGGCGGCTGAGTGGTTAAGACAATTGACTGCCAAAGGAACTAATAAAAATATTGTTACAACTTAAAGAAGAAATGGATAAATTAACATAAATAATTCAGATAAACCTTTGTATGTGTAAAAATTTACTATGTGATGGAGCAAGCTAGAATAATAGAAAACGAACCAAATATTCAAATTACATCACTGAGAAAACTATGTATATAGAAACAACTATTTAGATTCCACACACTATGCACTGAAATACATTTTCAGTTGCTTTCAGAAATCTACAAACCATAAAGGGATTTAAAAATACAAGAAAATGTAAAAGAATATCTTATTTCTGAAGGAAGAAATGTTTCCCATGAAACTAATGGGACTTAGAAACTAATGAGAGCTTAGGAAACATCAACAAATTTTAAATACAGGCAAACCTTGTTTTATTGCCCTTCATTTTTATTGCATTTCACAGATATTGAATCTTTTATAAAGTGAAGGTTTGAGGCAACCCTGCATCAGGCAAGTCTATCAGTGTCATTTTTCAAACAACACTTGTTCACTTCAAGTTCCTGTGTCACAGTTTGGTAATTCTCCAATATTTCAAACTTTTTCATCATTATTATATTTGTTATGATGACTTGTGATGATTTGGGGATGCCATACCCACATAAGACAGCAAACTTCATCTATAAATATACGTGCTCTGACTGTTCCACTAACCAGCCATTCCCCAATCACCCTCCTTCTCCCAGGGCTTCCCTATTCCCTAAGACTCAATATTGAAACTAGGATAATTATAACCCTACAACGACTTCCAAGTGTTCAAGTGAAAGGAAGACTCACTTATCGCTCACTGCAAATCAAAAGCTAGAAAATATTTAAAGTTAATAAGGAAGGCATATCCAAAGCTGAAATAGGCCAAAGCTGGGTCTCACGTGCCAAAGAGTTAGCCACGTTGAAAATGCAAAGGAAAAGTTCTCAAAGGAAATTAAAAGTGCTACTCCAATGACTACATGAATGAAACAGTCTTATTGCTGATATGGAGAAAGTGTTAGTGGTCTTGATAGAAGATCACACCAGCCACAGGAGATTGGAAGAAATTGACTCCAAACCTCAGGGGTAACTTTAATGGGTTCAGGACTTCATTGGAGGAGGTAATTGCAGAGGTGGGAGAAATAGCAAGAGAACTAGAATTAGAAGTAGAGCCTGAAGACGTGACTGAACTGCTGCAATTCCCGTGATGATAATTCCCATGATAAAATTTTCACAGATGAGAAGTTGCTTCTTAGGAAGGAGTAAATAAAGTGGTTTCCTGAGATGAAACGTACTGGTAAAGAAGCTGTGAAGACTGTTAAAATGACAGCAGAAAATTTAGAGTATCACAGAAAATTAGTCGATAAAGCAACAGCCCTGACTCCAATTTTGAATGAAGTCCTATCGTGGGTAAGTACTATCAAATGGCATTGCATGCTCGAGAAATCATTCATGAAAGGAAGAGTCAATCTACATGGCAAATGTCATTGTCATCTTATTTTAAGAAATTGCTACAACCATCCCATCCTTCAGCAACTACCACCCTGATCAGTCAGCAGCTGTCAACATCAAGGCAGACCCTCCACCAGCAAAAAAGTTACAACTTCCTGAAGTTTCAGATGACAGTTTGCATTTTTATTAATAAAGTACTTTTTATTTAAGGTTCAGTTCAGTTCAGTTGCTCAGTCATGTCCAACTCTTTGCAACCCTATGGACATTATTTAAGGTATATTCATTGCATTTTTAGACATGCTACTGTACATTTAATAAACTACAGTATAGTGTAAACATAACTTTTACTTGTACTGGGAAGCCATATGACTCACTTCATTGTGGTATTTGCTTCGTTGCCGTGGTCTGGAAATAAACCCACAGTACCTCTGAAGTATATCTTTACTTTTTTGTTTGAAATTTTAATTTCTCAAAAGTAAGGTTAAAAGACATAGGGCAAATTAGGAAAACATATGCCATACAGTTATACAGGAGAATTCTCAATGTGTGAAGCATTCATGGAAACTGAATAATGAAAACATTATCTAAGAATCAACAGTTATATGAGAAATATTGTTGAAGTAATTAAACAAGTAAGCCATTAACTGAGGTAGCTCTAATACTGTGGCAGCCTAGTAAAACAAAGTGAAACCAATCTAAGCCAGAGCTGATTCCTGTAAATGCCTCAGGGTTAAGAAATTGAAAATCAAGCACAACCAATCACAAACAGCCAAGGAGGTTTTCCCAAAAAAGTAACTGCTTAAGCTATGGCCAATCAAACAATCCCTTTCTTGTCGTCACATCCTTAGCTCCTGCTGGTGAAGCACTTCAAACCATATCCAGTTTGCCACTGTCCTATTCAAGTTGATGCTTGCTCAAATAAACTCTTTAAAAGTATACTGTGCCTCAGTTTATCCTTTAATAATACAAATAGCCAATTTACAGGAAAGAAATGAGAAAAATGATTTCACATCATGAGTCATTTTTAAAGTCCAAGTTGAAATAAAAATAAAATTTATTTTCACATATCTGAATAGCAAAACCATTTTTTAATGTTAATTATCTTGGTAAGGCAACAGGAAAACATACATTCTCCTACAAGTTTGTGGGCAAATAAATTATGACAACTTTCTGGAAGCAATTTATCAATTTTAAGAGGCTTATTCTCTTGCTCAAGTAAGAACTAGTTCTAATGATCCATTCAAGAGGAATGGGCAGAAATGTGGTAAAATACTTGTATAAAATGTTACTTATTGTAGTACTAGCTATCATAGCAAAAGTTGCCCAAAATTGAGAAAATGACTAATTAAATTATAGTAGATGCATACTGGAATACTAGCCATTATTTAAAACTATAATCATAGATGTGCATCTTTAGACAAATAATGATAGTCACAACATATTATTCAGAAAAAGTAAGCAAGTACGAATAAAAATAGAGTATATAATCTCAGCCACATAATGATACTGACACAGAGAATTGACTACTCAGTGCCACCTTAAAATATTAACCGTGCTTATCTCTTGGTTGACAGACTATAGGTTAGAATGCAAATTTCATTCCTGTATAAAGACTCCAAACTGACGATAAACAGTTTTGTCTGATACAGTAGCTTCACAATTCAGGGACGTGAGCTCCTTCTATTTTCTTTGTTTAATATCCCTCCAATTGTTTACATCTTCTTAATGTGAATGAAGAGTGTTACCTTCATTCACATAAAAAAATGCTCAGCCATACATTCACAATCCAGATAGCAGGAAGGAAGGAAGACAAATCATAATAGCTACACTTCTCCTTAAGGGTACAGCTCAATAACTCCATAATAACATCCACTCATATCCCCTTGTTCAGAGCTTAAAGACATGACCACATGCAGGTATAAGTGAGGCTGAAAAATGAAGTCATAAATTGGATGGTTTTATTATTAACCAAAAAGTCTGCTGCTGCTGCTGCTGCTGCTAAGTCACTTCAGTTGTGTCCGACTCTGTGTGACCCCATAGACAGCAGCCTACCAGGCTCCCCCGTCCCTGGGATTCTCCAGGCAAGAACTCTGGAGTGGGTTGCCATTTCCTTCTCCAATGCATGAAAGTGAAAAGGGAAAGTGAAGTCGCTCAGTCATGTCCAACTCTTCGCGACTCCATGGACTACGGCCCACCAGGCTCCTCTGTCCATGGGATTTTCCAGGCAAGAGTGCTGGAGTGGGGTGCCATTGCCTTCTCCAACCAAAAAATCTATTACTGTGTAAAAAGAAATAACAGAATATTAGGAGACAATTTCTGCCACAGTCCACTTTTTGGCCACCACCTCAAGACCATGTGCTCTTTTCTTCACATACATAGAACACATTCACTCACTCCTCAAAAATAACAACCCCTGAATTTTATCTAGTTGTGAAATGTAGCATAGAGCCTAGGAATTCTGGGAGACTCAGTATTCTCCATCAGGTTGGGATTCCACAAAATAAAAGACAAGCTATCTTCCTCCTCCAGTTAACACACATTTATATACAATGGTTGGATAGAAACAGGGCAACTGCATTAAAAATCCCCATTCATATAGTTGCTCCAAATAAAATAAAACTTAATAAAACATGTATACAACCTGTATGCTGAAAATTAAAATGCTCATGACAAATATCAAAGGAGACATTTAAATGGACCGATAGACTATATTCACTGATTGAAAGATTCAACATAATAGATGTCCATTCACTTCAAACTGATTTGTAAGCTTAATGCGCCTATCAAAATCTCAGCATGAGAATTTTGTCTATGTTTTTGTAGACAACAAGTAAGCAAACTTACTTGTTCTAAAAATTGTATTAGACATGGAAAGCACAGGTGCTAGAATAGCTAATACAGTCTTGAAAAATAAGAATAAAACAAGAGAAATCACTCTATTCACATAGCTTATATTATAAGCTTATAATATAGCTATACAGTCAAGGAAGTTTGGTATTGGCAGAGAGATAGACACATAGACCAAAATAAAATAATAGAGAAGTTGTAAATAGACCCATGCAGATATTCTCAACTTATTTTTGACAAAGATGCATAAGCAATTCAATGGAAGAAGGGTAGCCTTTTAACAAATGGTGCTAGGACAATTGGACATCCATAGGTGAACGATGGAGAAGGCAATGGCACCCCACTCCAGTACTCTTGCCTGGAAAATCCCATGGACGGAGGAGCCTGGTAGGCTGCAGTCGGACACGACTGAACGACTTCACTTTCCCTTTTCACTTTCATGCATTGGAGAAGGAAATGGCAACCCACTCCAGAGTTCTTGCCTGAAGAATCCTAGGGATGGCGGAGCCTGGTGGGCTGCTGTCTATGGGGTCGCACAGAGTCGGACACGACTGAAGTGACTTAGCAGCAGCAGCAAGGAAAGGAAAGGAAAGAAATCTTACACACTATGCAAAAATTAACTCAAAAGGGACACCAGATTAAATGTATAATATAAAATTATAAAACTTTAGAAAAAAAAAAAAACACTGGCTAACCTCTTCAGGATCTAGGTCTAAGGCAAAATATTCTTAAACATAACACCAAGGCAAATTTATGTTAGACTTCATCAATATTGAAACCTTTTCTCTGGGGAAGTCCCTGTTAACAGGATAAAAAGACAAGCTGAAAACTGGAGAAAAAACATTCACAAAACACAAACTCTGTGAATAACTGGTATCTAGAATATACAAGGAACTCTCAAAACTCAACAGTAAAACAAAAAAAAAAATCCAATCAAAAAATGAGCAGAAGATAAGAACAAACTGTTCATAGAGAAAATATTTATGGGAAAGAAACACATGAAAAGAAGTTCAACATCATTAACTATTAAGGAAATGCAAATTAAAACCACAATGTGGTTTCATTACTATGATATTGTGATTTATAGTAAAAATGCATATTTAATCTTCATTCACAGTTCCTGGCTCACAACTTGGGAAACCTTTGAAATCTCCCCAGTGATCAGAACAATGGGATAATAGCTGGTCTCTTGTCCTTAGTTCCCCATCCAAAGGTGGAGGCCTGGTTGCAGGAGAATCAACCCTGTGATTAGAAAAATCACAAGATGGCACTTTCAGTCAGTCCTACCCATGATTCCCTGAAGGGCTGGAGGATGAATAAATTGCATTGACTCATGATTTGTTCAATCATGACTACATAACAGAGCCTCCATAGAAACCCAAAAGGACAGTTTTTTGGCCCTTTTTGGAGAACTTCCATATTGGGGAGCAGAACTCTTTTGAATACTATCTGCTCCATGAGGACAGACTCTCCAAAGTTTTTGAGACCTCGGCCTGTGAATCATTTCATCTGGCTACTGGTTCCTATCCTTTAATATATTTTTTTAAAAACTCAGTAATCTAGAGAGTAAATAGGTTTTCCAGAGTTCTATGAGCCATTCTAGCAAATTAATTGAACCCAATAAGAAGGTTGTGGGAACCTCTGATTTATAGCAAGAAACAGAGGTAACAATCTGGACCTGCGGCTGATGTCTGAAGAGGAGGATGACCTTGTGGGTTTGTGTGTGTGTGTGTCTGTGCATGTGGGTGTGTGTATGTACTCACTCTTGTCTGACTCTTTGTGATCCCGTGGACTGTGGCTTGCCAGGCTCCTCTGTCCATGGAATTTTCCAGGCAAGAATACTGGAATAGGTAGCCATTCCCTTCTCCAGTGGATTGTCCTGACCCAGGGATCAAACCTGGGTCTCCTGCATTGGCAGGCAGATTCTTGATCACTGAGCTACTCGAAAGGAGGCCTTTTTCTGTGGAATCTGATTCTATGTCTGGTAGACAGCTTCAGAACTGAGCTGAATTCTTGGACACCAGCAGGGTATTGATGTGGAGAAGCCTCCACATACTTTCAGATTGGGTTTGGGAACACTTTTCCAGTACTACATGCCTAAAATAAAAAATAGTGACAACACCACATGCTGAAGAAGGGGTGGAGAAACTGGATTATTCATGTATTGCTAGAGGGAACATAAAGTGATATGGCTGCTCTGAAAAACGGTCTGACAGTTTTTTACAAAACAACACTTGCAACACAACTACCATAGGACCCAGCAATCGCACTCTTGGGAATTTATTCCAGAGAAATGAAAACTTAAGCTCATACATATTTATAGAAGCTTTACTAACAAGAGCCAAAATCTGCAGTTAGCCCAGGTCCTTCAACTGGTGAATGGTTAAACAAACTGTGGCACATCTAACCATGGAATACTACGCAGCAATAAAAAAGAACATCACTGATACACTCATCGACCTGAATGAATCTTCAAAGCATTATGGTGAGTGGATAAAGCCAACCCCAAAGGGTTACACACTATAGGATTTCACTCATGCTGCTGCTTAGTTGCTCAGTCATGTCTGACTCTTTGTGACTGCATGGACTGTAGCCCACCAGGCTCCTCTGTACGTGGAATTTTCCAGGCAAGAATACTGGAGTGGGTTGCCATTTCCTACTCCACGGGATCTTCCTGACCCAGGGATGGAACCTGCATCTCCTGTGCATCTCCGGTACTGCAGGTGAATTTTTCACTACTAGCACCACCTGGGAAGCCTGGTTTTACTCATACAACATTCTTAATAAGACAAAAGAATCAAAATGAAGAACTGATTGGTGATTATCAGGGTTTAGGGATGGTGTTCTCAGTGTTTATGGCAAGTCTAATCATGATAGCCCAAATCTGAAAGCAATCCAAATGTCTATCTGCAGGAGAATGAACGAAAAAACTGAGGTATATCCATACAATAGACTACTACTTCACAATTTAAAAAAGACTACTCATCACAAAATGACATAGGTGGGCTTCAAAATCATTGTTAAGTTCCTGAAGTCACACATCTCTTTCTATGAAAAGGAAACCAGATTCCATTTACACGAAATCCAGATAGAAAATTAATCTACAGAAGTGGATGCAGAGATGGGAGCAGAAAGGGGCATGTGGGAATTTTCTGGAATGATTACAATTATATATTTTTTTCAGTAGTGGTTACCAAATTCTATGCAATTGTCAGAACTTATTCAACCAGATATTTACAATCTATATCATGCTATTTATATCACATTAATCATAAATCCATTGGCTTAAGTATAACTGATGGTGAGGTTAGATCGAGAGCCAGTCTCTATAGCACTTCACTCTGGCATCTCCATGGTCTAGCACTGAGCCCTTTTCAGCCTCCAGCTAGATTCAGACAACTCCTTATTCATCTCACAGTCCTTGAGTTATTCATTCACTCAGAGGACATTTCTTAAATCCCTACCATGTGCCAGGCACACTCTGTAGGCACACTCTTCTCTCTTCCAACATCTCAAAATTGGTAGAATCTGGAGAGAGGTTGTTCCCTTTTATTGTAACTGGTAACTAACTAGACACAGGCCATTAAATATACGACCACCTTCTGTAGCATATGCAATGGCCGAGCACACTCATAAGCTCAGTGGGCTGCTTAAGAAAAATGGAAATTCCCCCACAGGACTCCAGAGCAGAAGAGTGTCAAAGATACCAGGTCTTGCCCTAGAAAGATAGAGGAAGTTTCCAAAGCTTCTTTGTGAAGCTTCTCACTCTCTCCTCCTTCTGTTTTCCTTTGTTTCCTCTTGCTTTTTCATCCTTTCCAAAACAACTCTGCTTGAGCCTCTCATTTCCTGCCTTGTATTTAAAATAATTTGAACATCATAAAATAAAGTCATATTTAAAGTTGTAAATGTCCTTTACAGGGTCTTACTCCTCTAAAATGAGGCACTGATAGGTGAACATTTTCATAATAAATAAAACCACATAGGGAGGACCCCAACATGAACAGAAAGCAAATGTATTAGTCACTCAGTCATGTCCAACTTTGTGATCCCATGGACTGTATGTAGCCTGCCAGGCTCCTGTGTCCATTGGATTCTCCAGGCAAGAATACTGGAGTGGGTTGCCATTCCCTTCTCCAGGGGATCTTCTCGACCCAGGGATCGAACCTTCATCTCCAGCATTGCCAGCAGATTCTTTACCATCTGAACCACAGGGAAGCCCATAAAGCAAGCATAGAATACAAATTTTTTTTCAAAAGAAGACAAAAAGCATTTTTTAAGAGAAGACAAATCAGGGTAAGTATTGATGAGGAGAAATGGTGAGCTTCTGTCAAAGCTTAAAATCATGAAGCAGAAAAGAGTAAAACTTTTAATATCATTATAAACAATAAGTCATAGGTTAGAACTGTAGCAAGAGTGATCCATTCCCCACGTATAGAATAATTATGCATTTTAAAAGCAGAGGTAATATTTAACAACAAAAACTGCCAATGAAAATTATGAGCCTATTACTATCAGTAATTTCAAAGGGCAGATTTGAAATCACATATAATTAAAGTTTTGGGAAACAACATGCCAAAAGATGATTATAAGCAGTAGTTTCTTTTTTCAAATTTAAGTGTATTTATTTTAACTGGAGGCTAATTACTTTACAACATTGTATTGGTTCTGCCACACATCAACATGAAGCAGCCATGGTCGTACTTGGCTTATTCACATATTCGAGAGGTAAGCATTCCCACAGGACATGGCATAGGTTTTTAATGACTTGCTTTGATTATTAGACAGCAATGAATCATAAACAGAACCTAGATTTTCCAGCTCTTGGTGTCATGGCCTGGCTTCAAGCCAGAGAAATAGAGCTTGTCCCTTTAAGAGATAACTTTGCATCTGAAAGTTTTCTAAGTGGTTTCATGATCACCTCTAGCCAACAGCACCTTCAATCGCACTTCCGGCTGTATCAAACTAGCAGTTTTCTAAGCAATAACTTTGCTATTCATTTCTCACTTGACTCAAAAGAGATCATTTAATGTCAAATTTTAAAAATAATTTTATGCTATTAGGATCCACACCATGAATTCAAAAATGATAGATCAACATATTATTTTTTTAAGAAAAAATCAGGAGCTTATGTTTTAATATATAAAATACAATAAAGTTATCCTCAGATCATAATATCAGTATTGATTTATGGATTAGTTGTGGATAGTTATGCAAAGAGCTCTGAGACCCCCAAATCATTCTGTAGGTGGCAAACAATCAGTTTCTATAGAACCCTCTAGTTCATGCTCAGCTGGAGACCATGCCCTAAATAGGGACAGAAAGCTTGCCTTAATAAACTCAATATTTTGTAGAAGCCAAAAACGGGATTATTTAATTTCATAGGAAACGAGCATTACAATATAGGGAACTAGCACAACCTGCAATATTAATTGTGTTACCACTCATTTTACTAAATAGAATTCTGGTCCAATCCTGCCAGCCTGAAACAACAGTGGCATAATTTGAAACTAATTCCTTGGAAGACATCAGTGCATAGGAAGTCTCACTCAGGAGTAATTTAACCTCTCCCCCTTGGACTGCAAGGAGATCCAACCAGTCCATTCTGAAGGAGATCAGCCCTGGGATTTCTTTGGAAGGAATGATGCTAAAGCTGAAACTCCAGTAATTTGGCCACCTCATGCGAAGAGTTGACCCATTGGAAAAGACTTTGATGCTGGGAGGGATTGGGGGCAGGAGGAGCAGGGGACGACAGAGGATGAGATGGCTGGATGGCATCACTGACTCGATGGCTGTGAATCTGAGTGAACTCTGGGAGTTGGTGGTGGACAGGGAGGCCTGGCATGCTGCGATTCATGGGGTCGCAAAGAGTCGGACACGACTGAGCAACTGAACTCAACTGAACTAAGTTTTCTTATTTTTCTCTCTTATCTGTAAACACAGTAAGCAGTAAGATTATCATCCAGAAGCTGGTTTACTAGCATTTGTAAGAAATCACATAAGGTACACAACTTATATAAATCTATCAAAGTTGTTGATGTGGCTGATTTTGTAAGAAAGGAAGGCGCTATAATAACACCCAGGAAAGACCATATAGATGCAAATCAATCCAGCGCTATTTCAGCCTGCTTTAAGAGAGACTATTGGGAGATAATTTGCTTTAAAGTCCACACTTTAAAAAGTTTCAATATAAATTGAAAAATATGGTTACACAGAAACAGCCAGAGATAGGAAAGCTATTTCACATCAATAATTTCAGGAAGATGAGCATACTTCTTAATGCTAGTAAGTTATCACCAAGATTCTAGAAGGCAGAAGATAGCAACACATTAATAACATTACCAGGTAGAGGAGGGCCATGGTAATACTTATGTATAAGATGCTCTCTGAAAAGAACAATACCCTCTCCAGTAAGTCTTCCAGGATTAACTCTAGGTCTTGATTTTTCTAGCATCCCATCAATATTGATACATTGGTCTAGAAAAGCTGTTATGGCAAAATGTCTCCATGTATGCTTTATTTACTTCTAACAGAAAAGGCAAGGTTTTGATATAACATAGACCAGACTTTGAACCCTGGTTTAACACTAATAATCTGTATGATATTGAATGACTGACTTTTTCCATCTGTTAACAGGGATAATAACTGTTTCAGGAGCTTGCTGTGTGCTTTTTTTTAATAACATGAAGATGAGCCTGTGGTTGGTGTGTGTATGTGCTCAGTTGCTCAGTCATGTCCTACTCTTCGTAATCCCATGGACTGTAGCCCACGAGGCTCCTCTGCCCAGGCAAGAATCCTGGAGTGGGTTGCCATGCCCTCCTCCAGGGGATCTTCCTGAACCAGGGATCAAAACCGTTATCTCCTGTGTCTCCTGCCTTGGCAGACAGATTCTTTACCACTGAGCCACCTGGAAAGCCCAAAGGGTGGGTGCCTAAATATAAACAGTAGTTCCCTCTGTTTTCCTCTCATGCTAGGAATCAAGGTTTCTATAACATATGATTCCTCCAACTTAAAGAATTCTACATACAATGGATGCTCAATAATCGCTGAGTGATGACATCAAAATTTCTCAGCAAGACTGTGAATGTGCAGGTTTGAACCACGGCTACCACCCTGTAAACCAGAATTCTACACTGTGATTACAATTATAGATACCCAAAAAGGATTAATGATCAAATGAAAAAGCAATAGATACCTATGGCTTATATTGAAATAAATTGTAATGGCTCTATGAAAAAAATCTTTGAATTGGCTATATAATATCAAGAACTCTCTCTCCTCACCTTATATCTAAGTTAAGTAGTGCCAAGTATACAAACATATAGTAGACTAACAGTAGAATTCAATATTGATTTGTTTAAAACACATAAAAAGTAAACCTTATAGAGAGCTTTGTTGTTCAGTTGCTAAGTCGTGTCTGACTCTTTAAGACCCCATGAACACGTCAGGCTTCCCTGTCCTTCACTATCTCCCTGAGTTTGCTCAAACTCAGGCCCATTGAGTCAGTGATGCCATTCAACCATCTCATCCTCTGTTGTCCCCTTCTCTTGCCGTCAATCTTGCCCAGCACCAGGGTCTTTTCCAGTGAGTTGGTTCTTCACATCAGGTGGTTTAAATGGAGAGCTTTATAATGATAATAGTTTGCCTAATCACATAATTTGACATACAACACTTTATTTTAAAATGAATGTTAAAAAATCAATATTCTCTCCTAGTCCTATCTGTGTGCTGCCCCTACAATGCACTCATAATATTCTAACAGTAATTTCAAATCTAAATTGCATCAAAGATCCACCTACATTGACTTCATTCGGACTTGCCATGAGATTATTGTTATAATACAAACTATATTTGCATACATTAAAATACAGCAGAAAAGAAAGCCATTGTGCAAGCTAAATAGCTGTTTTTCCTAAACTTAAATATCTCAGGTGGTTCGTTTTTATTCCCCAAGCCCCTAAGGGCATTTTTCTACATTAAAAATTGCCTGCATCCCAGGAAATTATTTGCAACCGCTCGAATCAACAATACCTTAGCTGATTCATGATATTTTCTCTAGTTTTCTATGTCTGTTTTCCAGCTACAAGACAACCAGGGAAGTTGAATCTTTGTAAGTTCATATTCTCCTGCTGTTTCCCTCTCACCTTAAGTCAGCCTCCTCTGTTGGGAAGGGCATGTGCTAATGATCCAAGTCACGAGTGAGTATATAAAAGAAAAAAATTAAAAAGCTGTAATCATATTAATGAAATGAACAAGAGAGGTTTTAGGTCGAAAGTCTCCGAGGTTTTGAGTGGTGCCCTGTTATCACTCACACAACCTCTTCCGTGAATACTTAGTCCTAACCAAAGGCAGTCTCCTACCTACTGCCTGATTGAGCCAGGGCCACAAGATGGTGCTCGCATGAGATAGCACCAAGAGCCCTCCCTGGAAATTGCTATTCATTAAATACACAGTTCTATTTTAAGCCACACCTCTGACTGCAGGCAGGTGCTTGCCTGAAGGTAGGTCATTGAGAGTCAATGCAAATGAAGGCAGTTCCCCAGCAGGAAAAAAATTAACTTAGGGAACTCTGTGGGCTTAGGTCTTTCTCAAAGCAGCACCAATGGTGCTCTTTAGGATGTATCGCTATCACCCAAGTGTTGAGCCAAAGCCTCCAGATTGATTACTGAGAGTGAAGTTCCCCCTGGTAGACAGCTCCCATGGTGCCTTTCACTGACTCTGGGCTGCCATCACTATAAATGAAAATAACAAGAGTTACAGTGAGAGACACAGGATACCCTGTACAGTATGGTAATTACCTTGCTAGTCACTCTTCTACCCCAAGTAACACTCATTAAAGACTGTCAAACACAAATCACATTAGAGAAGACACTACCCCTAACTAACAGCATCTACGAGCTCTTGAAAGTCATGGAGGATATAGAGTTGAAGGGTTGAGTCTCTGGGGAACTGATAGAGAATGCAACCTCCTTTCTCTAGTTTCAGAGGCTTCTAGCTCAGATGAAGACATTACTCTTGCTCCCAAATTCCAATTTGAAATTGGAGGCTTATAAAAAGCCACAGGGGTGGGGAGGGGGGTCTCTCTGAAGATTTCTCCATTGGCTCTGGACCACTGGATCTCAAATTTGGCTGCATATTTGGAACCATATGGGGAGTTTTCAAAAATGCTGAGACCTTGGATGTGACCTTCATAGATTCTGGTTCACTTGGTATGGATCCCCGGGCAGATTTGCTAGACAACTCAGTTCCATAGAAAAGTTCAAGAGCTATTGCGGTAGACCATTGGTTCCTAAACATTAATGTGCTTCTGAGTCATCTAGGGGGTCTTGTTAATCCGATTTGATTCAGAAAGTCTTGGTTGGGGTCTGAGATAATCACTTTTCTGGCCAGTCCCCAATAACTGCCAAAGCTTCTGACCTGCAAACCAAGCTTTAAGTAGCAAGGCTTTAGACCATATTGGTAATGCAGGCAATGAGATAATAAATCCCCTTTATCAACAATCCTTACCTTTAATCACACTAGTAACCCATTCTGGTGAATGTACCATGACATGTGCAACTGATACATATTTACAATTGCATGTAGTTGAAAAGGTCCTGGATCATAATGGCCAACCATTAAATCTGGCACTGGGGTATTATCTGACCTTGAATATCATTCTATTCTACATCCAATTTAACATAAAAAGATTTATCTTGATATCAGGCAGGTGTTTTGGTCTACTATGCCACAAATTTTGTCCAATCCTGTAGATGGCAGCCTACCAGGCTCCTCCTTTCCTGGGATTCTCCAGGCAAGAACACTGGAGTGGGTTGCCATTTCCTTCTCCAATGCATAAAGTGAAAAGTGAAAGTGAAGTCGCTCAGTCGTGTCCAACTCATCGCGACCCCATGGACTGCAGCCTACCAAACTCCTCCATCCATGGGATTGTCCAGGCAAGAGTACTGGAGTGGGTTGCCATTGCCTTCTCTGCAAAGGAATCCTACAAAATTTTTTAAACTCCATTTTATACCTGGAAAAATGAGATCTAGAGAAGTTAAGTAACTTAAACAAGACCAAAGGGCTTCCCTCATAGCTCAGTTGGTAAAAGAATCCGCCTGCAATGCAGGAGACCCTGGTTTGATTCCTGGGTCGGGAAGATCAGCTGGAGAAGAGATAAGCTACCCACTCCAGTATTCTTGGGCTTCCCTGGTGGCTCAGCTGGTAAAGAATCTGCCTGCAATGCAGCAGACCTGGGTTAAATCCCTGGGTTGAGAAAATCCCCTGGAGAAGGAAAAGGCTTACCTACTCCAGTATTCTGGCCTAGAGAATTCCATCGACTGTATAGTCCATGGGGTCACAAAGAGTCAGACAGACTGAGCGACTTTGACCACCACCACCACAAGACTAGAGTTAAAAGTGGGAGCCGGGATTCAGATACGTATTTTCAGGATCCAGATCTCTGCTTTTACCCACTCTTTTATTATACCTTTCGAGAAAGAGAACAAACCTCTTCTGCAGAATGGTTGGCAACTATGCTAACCACTACTCCATGCCCATCACTTGCTCAGCAAAGAAATTTCTGTAATTTCCATAATTCTAAGGGGCTGTTCCCCCAGGCAAAAGACATGATTATTGAGATATCAAAAGGCTTACCTGACTCCCCACCTTCAGTTTTTCCCAATTCCTTTACAAAACTTCGATTCCAAGTGAATAAAAGTCAGAGATTGGGGTAGAATGAATACATGTCCCTTCTCTGTTCACCTGAAGCTGGCACAGCACTGTTCATTGGCTATACCTCAGTACAAAATTAAAGGTTTACAGTTAAAAAAAGAATCAGAATTTAGTTGGCCATGGGACTTCTAAAACAATTCATGTCAGCAGTTCCCAGGTAGACCAGGGATGAGGAGAATGGTGGTACATGGGCCCTGAAAAGTAGAAAGGCTGGCCTGGGGGATTCCTAATCCTAGGATGGAGATAAAAAACAAGAGTACTTGGTTTTTCCAACTGATGGAAACGGTAGGAGCCTTTGATAACTGAGGGACTTGGTTTTCTCTGGAGCCTCTGGTCACCATAGAACTTTTAACAGTTAAAGTCTAGATTGATTTTTTTGGTCTGGATGCACTGCTGAGTAGAAAATTATCAGAGAGAGACACCAAGGTAACAGCTGCTGTCAGGAAGAATTCTAAGATATGCTTAGAAAATTAAGCTTTACAGTTTGAGGTCCCATTCTATTGTCTAGGTGCTGAAAGTTATCAGAATTGAAGATCAGTGCTATTCCCTCTGAAATCAGGAATCAGTTATTGCTAATAATAACTCACTGTAACCAAGAAATAGAAAAAACCTTCTCGTGTTAAAAGTTTATTTTAGGAGCTAATGATAAAGATCATTCTAAATGGCAAACACTAGACCCTTGATAATTAAAGACAGAAATAGGAGATGCTCACTGTCATTGCTATTTTTAACAGTGTTCTGGAAAATTTGGCCAGTGCAAAAAGACTAGATTAAGAAACAAGATGTATACACATATTGCAAAGGAAAGGAATAGGAAAGAGAAAACTGTCCTTGTTTGAAGATGACAGGATGACCACAAGGAATCTTTATAAATCGACAGAAAGACTATTGAAACTATTGAGAGATTTCAGTAAATTAATATATTTAACAAAATAAAATTGTATTTATTTATAAGCCTTCATATACAAAAATCTTTTATAAATAAATAACATAAGGAAGCATGTTAATATCATGGGCAAAGTAAATAATCATAAACAAACACAATAGAGGACATAAGAATCACCTACATAAAAACTCAAATGTAAATTTAAAAATATGAGATAGCAATAGCAATTTGATATAAATATTTTTAAAGATATTTTTAATAAATATAAAAAACATAATATAACATTTTAAAAGATAATCTGTCCACATTTACAGAATGTACAGCACTAACAGTGAGCCCTAGTAGAAACCACGGACTTTGAGTAATAATGATGAGTTAATACATTGCCATATATTTTAGCATATGTACTACTATGGTGCAAGTGTTTATAGGAGAAAATGTGTGGGGGCAAGTGGTATATGGGAAAACTCTGCTTTTGGTCACTTATTAGAAATGAAATATAGTAGATGTTCAATATTATGTTAGTTATTACGGTATCATTGAACATCCGTTTATACTATAATTATAGCCTTCTGGTTTATTGATTTTGTAATTGGAGTTTTGCACCTGTTGTTCCCTTTCCTTATTTATCCCCTGTCCCTCTCCTGGCATCCATCTATTTGTTCTGTATATCTAGGAGTTTGTTTTCATTTTGTTTATTTATTGTTTATATCAATTCATGCATAAAAAAGTATTTGACAAAATTCAACATCTCTTCATGATAAAAACTCTCAGGAAACCATGAGCAGAAAAGAACTTTCTTAACTTGAAAAAGACATTTATAGAAACCTATAGCCAACGTGGTACTTCATGGTGAAAGACAGAATGAATACTCACCCCTAAACTCAAGAAGAACACAACTTAAGCCTTCCGCCTATTTGTCAACAATGGGTATGTAATACCTTGGTACTCAAAGTGTGATCCAGGGACCAAGAGCAAGTGCAAAACCTGGGAGCATGTTAGAAGAGTAGAATTTCAGGCCAGGTCTAGGCCTACTGAACCAGAATCTGCAGTTTAACAAGGTCTCCAGGTAGCCCATATACACATTACAGCTGGAGAAGCCCTTCTGTATGGTACCAGAACAAGGCCTTGGTTTTCAGTCTCAACTCCACTATGGTGCAGCTTTGGGTAAGTCAGCTAAGCTTTCTGGGTCCCTGATTCCTCATTTATGAAATATATAAAATGATATCTCCCTTGCCAGGTTGTCATAAAGATAAAGTGACTTCATAAAATCATGCTTCAAATTGTGCAAGAAGCCTGAGACATATCTGCCATTTCTTTTCTAATAACTGTAGCTTGCTAGGATAACAAGATAAGTGCAAAGGTATAAATAGGAAACTAACATTTCCAAAGCTGATAGGGAAAAAGCAAAAGTAAGAACTGAAGTCTCCTGAGTGCCAGACTATCTTTCACACACTGTGTTTGATTTTGATGGACCCTTATCACAAAGCTCATCCTCCCCCTCCCCCACAAGTCGTATCCTGAATCACTGAGTTATAAACTCCTGGGCAGAGTCATAGGTAACACCAGTCTATCTATACAAAGACATAGTATTGCTGTCATTTCTAAAGGCCAAATTGAGATCTAGGTAGGACATCTCCCAATTCAATTTACCTTGTTTTTGCCAGCTTTAAAAGAGAAAGTCCCTTATTTTAATCTGGAGAGCTGTTGGTTTGCAAATTGGCCCCTGTAAATAGAAGGCAAAGAGAGATTGGAGAAAGAGGGAACCCACTCCAAATGTGTGGGTGGCCATTAAAATAGGCAAGGAAACTTACTTACAAGGCTCATCTTGGGGGCTACAAGATGACTAGCTCGCCATACCCACCTACCAGCATCTTAAAAGTTCATAAAGAGGCCTTAACAGGGTTCAGTCATGGGCACAGCCCAGGCGATCTCAACAACACCTTACTCCCTCAAGGCTGTGTCTCCACTATGGGAATGGTAGGCAGCGTGTACATTCCAAGGACACAGGAGGGGTGAGGAGTGTCTGACTGCCTGGGTTCAGCTCAAGGGTCAACTAGCAACTGTGCTGTCTCAGTAGCCTTCTCCAACAATAGCTCTAAAAGAGAAAAAAGCACAATGCCAAATGGAAAAGACCCATCTTAGAACTCACTTCAGCTCTAAATAGAAATGAAAGGAGCAAGAAAAGGAATCCCATCGTTCATATTGGTCAACAGCAAAGGATTAATGAGGCTAAGTGTTGGAACAGAGCTTCGTACACGTAATTCCAGTATTTTAGGAAACTTACAGCCATCATGTGCTTTTTCCATCTGATTTATTACCTTCCTGCTGCTGCTATTTTAACCAATGTCCCCTTTTTGTCCTTAATTAGGATGTAGGACATTTGGTCCCCTGGCATCTTTGCAAAAAGCTCCCGTGTTCTTAGTCAATCATCCACACATTTGTCCCCATCAGCCTTGCTAAATTTTGTCTTGAACACGATTTTTCCTGTTGTCTTCCACTTAAATAAGATACCAGATCCATCCCTTTCTCTTTGTAGTTGCCTTAAATCTCCTGCATGCCTTGTCTGAGCTTCTGAAAGTGGTGTTTCTAGAAAGAGCTGTGTACTCTCATCTACCTCTCCACCCTCATGCCCCCTTCACCACACTGGGGGATGCCCTCCTATAGGGCTTGACAGCAAATCTTGAGCAGTGCCAGGGGCTACCACAGCCCCTCATCACTACTCTGTACAGCTGTGTTGCCCCACACCAATTCCAGACCTGGCCCATCAGATGCAATCCTTGGTAGCGGAAGAAAAATGAAGACACTACAATGAGTTTTCATAAAATTACACTTATTTCCATGGAAACACGTTCCTTGTATTCTGAGATTACATGTCTCTTCTGTTTTTTTTCTTTTGTTGGAATAGTCTAATAACAATGCCTCATTTTTTTATGTGTATCTATCTATTTATTTATTTCTGTTGTTTTAAATTCATTTATTTTGCATTGGAGTATAACTGCTTTACAATACTGTGTTGGTTTCTGCCATACATCAGTATGGGCTTCCCTGTGGCTCAGATGGTAAAGAATCTGCTGGCAATGCAGGAGACCTGGGTTCAATCCCTGGGTCAGGAAGATCCCCAGGAGAAGGATATAGCAACCCACTCCAGTATTCTTGCCAGTATTCTTGCCTGCCACGCTCCTATGGACACAGGAGCGTGGCAGGCTACAGTCCATGGGATGGCAGTGAGTCGGACATGACTGAATGACTAACACTTTCTTTCTTTTCTATCATACAACAACATGAATCAGCCATAGGTGTACATATATCCCCTCCCTCTTGAATTTCCCTTCTACCTCCCACCCCATCTCACCCCTCTAGGTTGTCACAGAGCACTGGATTTGAGCTCCCTGCAGCATACAGCAAATTCCCACTGGCCATTGCCCCCATTTTTAAATGGTCTTGTTTTGCAAAGCTAAAATGCTGCCAAACCTCTGTCAGGCTCTTCATCTCTGTTGCCATTTCTTATTTACTGTCCTATGAAATCTCAGAGTCTGGGTGTACAGGTTAAGGATCCAAACCTTAACCTCTGTGGTCTGAGTTGAATAAGAAGCCCTGTTCTGCTTTCTATTGATGAAGTAACTGTAGAAAATTTGCTAAGCCTCTCCAAACTTTTGGTTTATTCATATCACAATGGAGAAAACAGTACCTACATTGTCAAAACAGAAATAAATAATATATGCCAAGTGCATAACATAGTACCTTGGACAGAGTAACAGATCAATAGGTAGTAAGTATGATTATTATTATGCTTCCTTGAGAGTTATTTGGCCAAACATTTAAAATAAGCTCCCATCTGTTGTCATGGTTCGACTTTCCCTCTGGAGAGGAAGACCAATATCCCGTCAACCTCAAGATCTCACCTTTGATTGCAGGTTAGTCCTCCAGGATGGGGCTTTAGGACTGAAGTAGAGTCAATGAAGTAGAGTTAATAAATTATGCTTTTTTGTACAGTTTATGATGTTTTGGCATCTTGGGGACCTGTGGACTAGAGGAGGGCCTGCTTCTCTCAAGGTCTGCTAATTCCTAGGGATAGCAAGCCATTTGCCTGAGAGTGAGCCTCTGATATGCAAACCGACAGATCCAAAACCCATAACCTCAAACACTTCTTTTAACTTTCAAACACCAAGTCAGTATCTCCTCTGTTCCAAATAAATCATGCCAGACAATTAGGGATCATCCCTATAGCCTAGGGATAGCCCTAGGGCTATATATCCCTATATATATATATATATATATATATATATATATATCCCTATAGCCCTATATCCCTAAAGCCCAGGGATAGCCCACTGAAATTATTCAAACTAGACAATCTTAAGGCATTTACGCTGTCCTGCCTCGCCTTTCCCACAACAACCAAAATACAGGCTTGTGGTCATGCTTTCCCATCCCCCCTCTGCCTCCTGACTGACCCAGGTGCTTCCCCATGTGGCCGTGTGTGCCATGCCTCCTGTTTCTAGGGAACTGGAAGTAAGAGCTTCTTCCTTCATGGCAGTTGTCTCCTGATCTGTTGGCCTCATCACATCTGATTAAATCAAATCCAAGGGACATTTCACTGTAGTCAGCAAATCTGACCTGCCTCAGGTGATTTTTTTTTTTTTTTTGGCTGAATACCCCCTTAAACTTAAATATGCCAAAATGTCACCATAATTGTAAATATATTTCTTAATGATAAACACCTCCCCCCACCCCCATTCCAAATCCACGTGGTACTAGATGTGAATATCCAGGATGACTAGAGAATACTTGGTTTCCTAAAGCTAACTTTCAAGATGTAGTATCATCCAAGTGGAAAACTGGGGCAGGTGCAGACCCACCTCTGAATTGTAGTGATGATTGCAATGACAGGGTAGCTATCCACTTCAGAGAATCTTTTGATCTTTTGTTTGTTTTTTGGCTTCACCGTGTGGCTTGTGGAATCTTAGTTCCCTGACCAGGGATCAAACCCATGTGCCCTACAATGGAAGCAGAGTCCCAACCACTAGACCACCAGGGAATTCCCCGCTTCAGAGAATTTTTAAAGGCTGAGTTCCAATTATCTAACAACTGTTCTTCATTTTCCTGGCGTCAATAGCAATGCAGAACAAACCTACAAAGAATTAAGTGGCATAGCCACTGTTTTAAATAGAAGTTAAAGTGGGGCAAAAAGTGTATTTTTCTTGTTTCCTGGGAAGAAACTCATTTCTAATTCATTGCTTTTTGTACTTTGATGATGTTAAAGGTCCCTTTCAGTTCTTCAGTTATATGATTTTATGACTGCGACCATCATTTTATTTTCTCACCATTTTGGATCCAGCTCACTAAGAGATCACCAAGAGGTATCAACTGTTTTTGCTAACAGATAAAACTGAATACAATATATATATTTGTCCCATACTAGTAATACCTTAGTGAAAAGTTCAAAAACTTAGGGCTTCATTTCTTCCTGTTCCATAGACTCTCCTAGAAAAAGTCTTGGCCAAAATAAACGTCCTTCCTGATCACTCAATAAACTGCTCACTTCCTGAGTTTCTAATCCCCCATCCTCCACAGTCATTGAGGGTGGTAAATGGAGCTCAGAATTTTAGTGGCTCTGAATACCTGCATTCTTGATCCATTCTGGACATTGACCAGAATCACCTGCTGTGAGACCCCACTAAAAAAACTGCCTTGACAAACATTTTGCCTTTCCCTTCATTTATAACTGAGGTTGAACTTGTCAATAAAGCTTTTCCTAAGCCCTTCACCACAACGTTCTCAGACAAGGATTTACATTCTTTCCTCCTCCCTTATCGAAAGCAAGATCATTTTTGTTACCTGAAAGAAATGAACAGCAGTAGAAGGCCATTGAAAGCAGACCTTAGCTTTTCTCTCCTGGTATGAGTTTGAAAGATGCCCGGTCTCATAGAAATACATCATGGACAATGCAGACATGCCCCACTTTTTCCTCCTGCTGTAGCGCTTGCGATGTGGGCTAAAGGAATTTCTAAAATGGGTCCTGAAATCCTTTTGCTCCTTGCTTCTCCTGCTGTGGCTATTCTGCTGGGCTTTCCATACCTTTTTTCTTTTTTCTTTTCTTTTTGGCAACAAATGAAATGAGAAACTATTGTACTTGGGCCCAATTTTTTTTTTTCCCCAAACATCCATTGTTCTTATTGGGTTCCTATGCTTATGTTGACATTTATGAAAATGAGCCTTTGCAGACTCCATTTTGAAAACTTATTTTTAAAAAGTAAAATAACTACACTAAGCAGTGCTTCTCTCATCTCATCAGTGGCACTCACTGTTTCCCACTGCACACACAATCACCAAATACTCTAGTAGCTCTCTTTTGCTCCTTGTAATATTTACTTTATTTTAACCTCAAAACATATGCAAATAAAGATTAATTGTACCCCGACTATGTAGATCATTTTTTAATTAGCAGAGTTCACTGTACTTAGAGAATATGGTGATTAAATAGGACAGCGAAATGACTAATCCATCATAAAATTTATGAGTTCCTCACCCCCCCCAAAATTTCAACTTAAGATGCTTTCATTCATCTGAACAATTCAGCCTGGCAGTAAGAGACAAGAAGGCAAGTGATGTGAGCTAAAGCCCCATATTTGCATTAGCATCCATCAATAGAAGAAAACATAACCTATTTTTAATTATATTCAAGGTGTTCATCCTATTAATCTAAAAATTAAACATGCAACAATGAATTTCACTGGTGAAATATTACTTTCTGGCACATTAGAAAAAGAAATAAAATCACCATGGATATAAAGCAATGTGTGGTGAACCCTTCTTACAAAGTCTTGCGTGGTGGTTTCCTGGGAAACGAAAACTCTGTAGATGTACAAACTAAAATGCAGATGTGTGCCTTTCAAAGAACTAATTCCAGTCTGTCTTCCTAAAGAAGCCAATTCATTTTCTGAGTTTTCCACAAAATACCATGTCCCTCGAAACTGGAATAAAAATCTGATCTCCTGCGCATGCACAATAATGTTGGAAAATTAACATGTATTCAATCAAATTTGATTTTTAAACCCATATAATATATGATCTCCATAGACTGGCAGCTAGTAAACCACTAGGTAACCTTGTTCTTTGGTATCTCACCAGGGGCTCTGCTGAATCATTGCCTTCCGGGTTGTGTGCCAACTCTGGAACAAACACAAATGTATATTTCCTTTCCAAATGCCCCACTTCTGCCAGGAACCTAGCAGATGCACCAACAAATGGTGTAAGTCTGCCTATTAAACGGGGAGCTCATTGAATTTCTATTGCATTTCTCCAGCACAAGTGCATTTGGGGCAAAGAAAGAAATTAAAATGAAGTCAGGTGTCATTCAAGAAAATTACAGTCCCACGGAGGATAGTTCTGAGTTGCAGCTTTGAGTTGCCATGCTGTGCCTTTCACAGCTGCCTACGGTTCTTGTCATTAATAATCAGTAAATAAGGTCTGCAGGTGGGCCTGGAAGGCACCCTGAGCCAAGAAGATGGTAGTTAGGGCTTCTGTCTCGAAGATGGGTGGCCAGGCTCATTTGCACAACCCAGCTTATGTTTCTACACAAAAGTGCAACCCTACTTAGCATAGCTTCGGGGAAGCTGCCACAATATAGGGAATGCTAATTACTGTAACCAACTGGCAACGATGCATCCAAAATTAAATGGCCTGTGACTGAGCAGATGAACAATTTTTATGGCCCAAAGATCAGGGAACAGGGATAGTTTGTTAAATTAACTGACAGCCTCTTTGGTCTAAGTAGGTGAGTGGAAGTCATTTGAAAGCTGTGTGTGCATGCAGCTACATACCACAGTCTCTCCTGTGTAAGTACAGATCCCCCTGCAGTTTTATGTGGGAGTATGGCTACAGTTAGTACATAAAACTCAAAAAGTTCCCCAATTCAGTTCATAAATGACCAGGAGAAGCTATTCTGAATCTCTATGGGATTGATTTTTCACGCATGAAGCATTGATCATCTTGAAATTCACCTGAAACTAATTCAAATAGTTGCATAGAGAGGTTTTTAGGAAACCTCTAGAACCCTGCATGAACAAAAGCTTTTAACTTCTAATTTCCAGCATGGATCATACTTAGAAACCAAGCTGTTCCACTCTCATATCACAAGTTGCTGTGATTATAAATTCATTCCCAACTGTTCATGAAAATCTAAAAGTCTTCCAGAAAAAAGAAATAATACAAAGATGAGGGCACAGCGTCTAGCATTGCTTTTAGCAAACACTTTTCACATCACAATTGAAGCCATTATTTCTGTCTCTCCTGCTACAGGATTTCTCAGCTTCATCACCACTGACATTTTGAACTAGGTAATCATTTGAGTACAGGTATAATTCAGATATGCTTTCAATTGCAGATTAAATTACAATTCTGTATTACTCCAGTCTCTAGAATATCCTCTTCGTATATTGAATTTCTCCAGGAAGTACTAAAATTGCCAGATTTCTGAGAATGGGAGAATGTGAAGAAGGTGAGGGCAGACATACAGCCTAGAGGAAACTTACAATTTGGTTACGAAGATAAAACTCATGAAAAGATAGTGGCTCATATAAATTGTGAAAAATGCCAAAGAGGTACAGACTCTTAGAGTAGCAGAAGAGGCAGAAATAATGGTAGACTTCCACGGGCAGGTGAGACCTTGAGAAAGATATGGAATTTATTCTGATCTTAAATTTTCCGTGGTATTAAAATTGTAGAAAGGGAAAAACATTTTAGGCAAAGGGAAAAAATTGCAAGTACAATGAAACAGATGTTGATGCATGTCTGGCACTGTGATGATAGTGAGGAAACATACCTAGATGAGCAAAGCAATGAGTTCCTGCAGAGAGGAAGAACTGAAAGGAGACAGTAGCAAGAAGTGGAGAACCTTCAAGCTAAACAACGGGGGTAAAGGATAGGCATGAGTTTAGCAGTGCTTGGTATTTATGCCTATCATTAAAAGATGGATCGAATGACGATAATACTTAGGGGGAAATACATAGACAGGAGCAAGGAGGAGGTGGGGGGTGGGCGGGAACAGTGTATATCCAATATGGGCAAAGTTCCATTGGCTTTGGATGGTCTCATGTAATGAAGGGATGTCTTATTTGCCCACGGTTTCTTTCGGTTTTTTGTATTTCACGAATACCATTTCTGTTTGAGCATTGTGTTAACATACCGATTACCATAAACAACTACAAGAAAGTTTGAGTTTTGTTGGGAAAAAAATTTTAAATCATGCTTTTTAATATGTATTATACCTCTGCAAACAAATGCCAAACCTCAAGGAAATGACTTCTGCCATTCTTCTCCACTCCTGACTTCAATAAAATGACATCCACTTTTCTCAGCCCCACAGAACAGGCAGCAAATAATGCCTCCCAACCACACAAGCCTCTGCCCCACACCCCTCAGGGACTCTGTTGCCTGCAGCCAATAGACTTAGTACATTCCTGCCTAGAGCAGGTAATAATCAGTTAGCATCCTGCAAGTTAACTCCTTTTCTCCCAGAGGCAGGTATGGGAATCTCTTTCTGTTTTCCTTACACTTTCTTTGGAAGCACATAATTCTGATCATAAAAGACATGGATTGGATAAAATTTCTGCCTTCCTAGGATCATTTTGCTCCAACAAAGAGCCTGGTATTCATATGACATGACTGATCAAATATAAAAGAAAAGACATTTTTGCCCATGTTCTCAAATTGGGGTGTAAATGAAAATCACATGGAGACAAGCAGCCTAGAAACTCTGATTTAGTAAGCATAGGGATGGAAACAAATATCTGCTATGACTTAGCTGGTTCTGATATTTAGAAAGTTTTTAGAGGAACATGAAATATACTTTTTACAGGATATTCCAGATGTCTTTCTGGAAGTAAGGTCATTATTCTTAGCCTTGACTTTCTATCCTCTCCAAAAACACAAATGTATTAGACAAAAAAGCAATCTTGTCACCTCTGAAATGTCTGGGTGATGATGAAAGTGTATCAGGAATAGTCAATACTGTAGTCACTCAAGGTGTCCTTCAAGGAAGTCTACCCGCACAAGTCACAGGCTCAGAATCAAACTTTTCCTTCTCACAGAAATCATATTTATCAAGGGATGCAAGGAGCTCTGAGAAGCAACGTGTCAAGGAATCTGCTTTCACTGAATAGAAGAGAAACTCCCTTGAAATCCTTGAGTATATTGAATGCCGGTTTTAGATGGACTTAAGATCTGTTGATAGTTCCCAGAAAACTATCCACCTCACCTGATCCTTTACTCTATGTCTCTACTATTTGCCATAAAAACCATGGGATAACAATCAAATAGAAAGAGGAATTTCTGGACTAAAGTTGGGAACTATTTGCTATAGCCTGGCTCAAACAGCAGCCAAGTTCTGCCTCTTTCCTAGACTTGAAAGAATCAAAGAGATGGGGAAAAGAAAGCAAGCCTTTATCAAAATTAACAACTTTTGCTATTAAAAGATACAATTAAGGAAATAAAAAGAGAAGCCACCAACTGGGAAAAAATTACTTGCAAAGGATATATGACCACAAACTTGTATCTAGAATATGTAGGGGACTCTTTCAATCAGAAAAGAAAAAAAGCATCCAGATTTAAGCAGACATTTTTACCAAAGAAGACATGGGATGGCAAATAAGCACATGGAAAGATCCTTTAGGAAAATGTAAGTTAATACCATAACAGACAACACTGCACACCTATTAGAATGGCTAAATTTATAAAACCTAACTGTTGGAGAGGTTATGGAGCAATTGGACTTCCCAAGCACTGTTGGGAGGAGTGTACAGTGATGAATGGCCTTGGACAACACTTTGCCAATTTCTAAAACACACACAGTCTGAAGTCTGACAATTGCAGAAGGTTGCAATGTAGACAGTAATGGCGTATAAGACCTAAGACACTCAAAATGGAGCCTCCTGATCTCAATCTGAAACAAGGATAATTGGCTGGCATTTTTCCTGGACAAGAGAAATAGGGTAAGTCAACCAGCAGAAAGAGGCCTGCCTTCGAATGTACGTTTCAGGCCTGGCCTACGAGTCCTCTTGCCCCAGTGCTTAGCCGTGCAGATTTCATGTCACCTCTCCTGGCGCTGAGCGTGCCTGTCGCTAGCAGCAGCATGTCAGCGGGGGTTGTCAGTGGCAGCTGCTTCCCAGCTGTTTACAGCAGCGCTACATCGCTTCAGGCTGAGCTTCTGTGCTTTGTCCAGCCACCTGGTCTGATTTCTTCCATCTTGCCTCTATAAATCTAATGATGACTGCTTACGTTTTAATGCTACTGGGAATATCATAAAGGTTGATATTCTCTCTAAGAGTCAAACTTACAGTTTTGTGACCCAAGAGAGGTGCTAGGGATTCCTCTTGGCCTAAGCTTGTCATAAGATTAGGTCATGCAGCCCAGGAGGCATTTCTGGCCAATTTCAGAGCTTCCTGAACCCTTGGATTCACTCTGGAGGGCACTCTCCTGTTTAGTATTCACTTTGTTGCTAAAAGAACATATGTCTTTTTATTCCCTGAAGGACCAGCAAGTGCCCTGTTGAGAGTGAACGCTATAATCTTACAGCAAGTCATCTACCAAGACTTCCTGCAGCAAATCTGGCCATTCCTCTTAAGTCCAGACCAAGTTATTCCTGCTCCAGGAATTCTTTCAATATTCTAGCCTGTGGAGCTTCATCCCTCTCATTCTGGGCTGTATTCAGCACATATAATATTCTGATTTTTTATTCCACAATCCAATCCATTTTATACATTGGTTGATAGGTCGGATTCTCTGAAGAATAACTCTGATCACATACTCCCTTGCTCAGAAATTTCCATTGGCTCCCAAGAGCTTACCAAGCAAAGTCCTAGGTCCTAGGTCCTGGAACCTTCCACCACCTTCCACTCAGCCCATCCAACCAGTCTCTCTATAGCTGCCCTTCATGACTTACTTATGCTTCAGCTGAATTGAACTGTGGGTTTCTCCTTAGTGCTTTTCTATGGGGCTTCCCTGGTGGCTCAGCGGTAAAGAATCCGTCTGCAATGCAGGAGACACAGGTTTGATCCCTGGGTCAGAAAGATCCCCTGCAGGAAGAAATGACAATCCACTCCAGTATTCTTGCCCGGAAAATCCCATGGACAGAGGAGCCTGGCAGGAGCCTATAGTCCATGGGGCATCGAAAGAGTTGGACACAACTTCGTGACTAAACAACAACAATAATGACATTCCCATAATTTAGTTTATGCTGTCACTCCCATCTTTCCCCTACTCCATATATCTGTATATAACAAACTCAAACAGCATCTTTCTAGGAAGTCTTCTCTTTAGTCAACTTAAACTAATCTTTCCCACCAATCAATTTCTATTGCTGCATATTTGAATCCCTCTTAAGTTTCTTGCCATTTTATTCCTTTTGAGGCATTATTTATGTACAAGCATTCTTCCCAACTGCTGAACTATAGGTGCTTTAAGAATATGTAGGGACCATATTCCATTTACCATTGTTCATAGTGTCTTCAGTATAGTAAGAGGTTAAAGAACAATTCTTTCCAAGACAAGCTCAATCTTGTCCTCCAAATGAAGACAGTTGGGCCAGAGTCTGTGCAAAGACAGGAATTTGAGTGTTTGTCACCATATTTTCTAGTTCTGTGCCCAAGGGTAAGCCACTTAGCCTCAGTTTCCACAAACATAAAACTGAAGTGATAGCATCTTTCCAACCTGTTCGCTGGGCCATTATGCTGAGCTAATCAGATGAAGTATTTGAAAACTGCAAAACCCTCCAAGAGGCTTACAGCCTCCAAAATCAGCATGGGGCATATGCTTTCAGAAAGCGTACATTTTTAAACATTGTATTTAAAGTTTTAGATATATAGAACCATTAAAAATCAAGTTAACTTGGTGGCATCTCATCTATGGCAAGAGAAGTATGGAACTTTGTCCCTAAATAGTGTCAGAGGCACAACTCTTAGTCTTGTGTTTTTTCCATTAAGGGCTTCCCTGGTGGCTCAGCTGATAAAGAATCTGCCTGCAATGCGGGAGACCTGGGTTCAATCCCTGGGTTGGGAAGATCCCCTGGAGACAGGAACGGCTATCCACTCCAATATTCTGTCCTGGACAATTGCATGGACAGAGGAGCCCGCAAATAGCAGGCACTCAGCAATACTTGCTGAACCAAATAGATTCTCAAACATTTTTGTTTTCTGTTTTTTTTTTTTTTAATCTTTATTTATTTGGCTGTGTCAAGTCTTAGTTGTGACGCTCTGAGTCTTAGTTGCATCATACAGGATCCTGTGGCTTGCAAACTCTCTAGTTGTGGTGCATGGGCTTAATGGCTGCAGTATGTGGGCTTAGCTGCCCCATGACAAGTGGGATTCTAGTTTCCTGGCCAGGAATCAAACCTGCATCTCCTGCATTGCCAGGTGGGTTCTTAACCACCAGACTCCCAGGGAAGTCTCAGTTCTGTGACAAGTTGACTTAAAGTCCAAAGTCATCATAGATTGAGGTTCCCTGCGGAACTTACAAGGCTGAGAAAACAATTTTGAAGCAGGGGTTAGAGCACATACTGTATGTCCCATAGTAACTGTCCTACCTTAAGCAGAGTTTCCAAATCTCTCAGAGCCTCTGCCAGAGTGTAATCTCTGAGAAGATAGAGATTTTGTGTCTATTGTATTCATTGCTGTGGACCCAAACCTGGATGAGCTCCTGGTCCACAGTGTGACTTCAATGTTCAGTCTTTAAACAAATGAATGGACTTCAGTTTTTTCAAAAGTGAAATAGTAACAATCTCATAGGGTTGTCCCCAGAATTAAATGAATAGAAGCACTTAAAGCTCTTAACAGTGACTGGAATCCAGTAAGTGGAATCCTGTAAGCTGACCATTATTACCATCCTAAAAATCATCCCTACCGATTGCGGCTGGGGGTGAGGAGAGGGCTTCAAAAGGATGGGTGCCCTAACCTGAATACCCAGTCTCGCTTACTCTGAATAGCAAATCTAGAGAGAATTAGGGAGCACATTCTGGTAAATGTTGATTGCCCAGAGATGCCTCTTTCAAGCCAATCATTATCACTGAAGATCAGAATTTGGAACAAATACAGACAAACAGAGTGAGAGAACAAAAGCTTGGGAACTAAGCCCTAAAGCAAAGGACAAAAAGAGCTCATTGTCAATTTTTTTCATAAACCAATGAAACCCTTTTTTCCAACCAAATGTCTCAAAAATTTAATGTAGAAGCAAGCATATGAATAAGGCAGTAGTAAGATATCTAGATTATAGTCTTTTTATGTTAAAGGTGTGTTTTACTAAGCATCACATTTGCAGCTACCATTGAAGACCAGTTATGAAATTAAATGTGCATGTTAGTACCTTTTTTTCACAAATATTCACACACACAAATTAAAACATAGTTAATTAACTATTTAGGTCAAATAAGAGCAACATGTATAACATGGAAGGATAATCAATATTTAAATAATATAATAAAATATAATTAACAAGAATATTGACCTTGACATAATTTAATATACCCTTGAGGATCCCAGAGGCATCTCAGGATTCTTCAGAGTCACGGAATCATCATAAAGAATTTCAATTATAATTGTGTAGTATTGACACTGATTATCTGAGCTTTCTGGTTGTTTGAACTCACTATGAGAGATGTCAGTTATATAGGTATGTGAAGGGAGGTGTGTATGAGATAGGGTGTGTATATAGCACACACACACACAGTATGAATATAGACTATATACATTTCCTTCCTGCTTTGCTTTCTCCTTCTAGAACACTGCCTCCACGTTCCCCTAAAAAGCATGGAATATTCTAATAAAACATTTTCACCAGCTTAAAAAAAAGGCTTTAGGCAATAATTTAACATTTTTCCACTTAGCACGTGCTTTGACTCCCAAAGACTCATTCTTTTGTACTTTAAAGAGTAGGATGGTATTTTACCTCTTGCACCTCTATCCAAATAATGGTAGAACTTCCAAAATAATGATATATCCCTTGAAACTTGGATAAATTTAAATTTTATTTTTAACAGTATCCTGCTATCATTCAATAAAACTGGATCTTCTGGTGAAGACCTGTCCACTATCCACTGACTGCATTAGTTTCCCATATCCATATAAACTTTCTAAAACTGAACTGGCCTAGTCCACTAATCTGGTGTTTAATCTTTTATGTGTAGATTGAAATCAAGACATAAGACTCCTTCATGGAGAGGTTTGTATATTGAAGTGTGCCAAGTTATACTCTGTTTTTCTAAAATAAATTCCTGCAACACTTTTTTAAAAACCTGATTTTCATTACATCAGCTTTGTCCATAACTTATTTATTTATGACAACATTAGTGGTAAAGAACTCGCCTGCCAAAAGCAGGAGATGTAAGAGACGTAGGTTGGATCCCACTCCAGTATTCTTGCCTGGAGAATCACATGGACAGAGGAGCTTGGCAGGCTACAGTCCATGTGGTCACAAAGAGTCAGACACAACTGAAGTGACTTAGCATGCACACAAACCTAGTAGTTTGGAAAGTGTTCATTCTTCCAGGCAGAGAGTACTGAGGACCACAATGCTGAAAACTGAGTAAATTATAAAATTCAGTCATAGCCCATATTTCACTCCTTACCTTGCTGTGCAAGCTAGAAATTCTGGTACAATCCTTGTTGCTGAAGACAAGTTCCTGAGCCCGATGAACAGTGAAGCCAAACAAACTGAGATGTTGGAGTTTGGAACAGAGAAGAGTTTATCACAGGGCCATCTGAGAAGAATGCAGGACTTATGCTCAAAAACCCCCCCGAGACTCCTCCAGGGGTTTCAGGAAAGCATCTTCAAAGGCCAAATAAGGAGGGGTTGGTGTAGGGTACATAATCAGCTCCTGGTCAGTTCTCTGATTGGTTGATGATGAGGCCACAGGCCCCCAGGTGGCTCAGGGGTAAAGAATCAGCCAGCTAATGCCGGGGATACCGGTTCGATCCCTAGGTTGGGAAGATCCCCTGGAGGAGAAAATGGCAATCCACTCCAGTATTCTTGCCTGGGAAGTCACATGCACAGAGAAGCGTGGCAGACTATAGCCCTGGGGTTGCAAAGAATGGGATACCACTGACCATGCAAGCATGCACGAGGTCACAGGGTGCTGTCACAGAAGTCAATAGTAATAGTAACAATGGGAAGAGCCAGAAGGTCTGAGGGCTATGTGTTCCTGATTGTCCTGTAGTTGATTTCCTCCATTTGGCGGTTCTTTCTTAGCATCTGAAAACCTCACGAAATATGCATGAGATACTTTTATCTGGGTACTTCAGAGAGGAGCTACAGCAGAGGATGTGGAGAGGGAAGGCCCGCTTGGGTTCTGATAGGTTGCACCCCGCTGCCCTTTTCCCCACATCCTGTTAACAAGAAGGCTCTCTCTTACCAAGAATTCCTCTGCACTCATGGTTCTCATTGTTCTGAGGGGCCTTGCTGTTCCCTATGACTGCTAGATATTCTAATTGTCCTTTCCTAGGGATGGAAAAACTTCCCTGATCCCTATGCTGAAAAGACTTTCTCCTCAAGGTCCCCACAGGGGTGTGAACTCCCACTGGACTCAGAATAAGTGCGCCATTATTCTCACTATTACGGCTGTCTTATCCAGCTACATTTGATCAAGTTTTAAACGTATCTTTAACCCCAGGGTGATTCAAGCTCCTAGAGGGCAGATCTCATGTCTCATTCAATCTAATATCCTCCAAGTATAAGACACGTTTTCTGGAACACTGGACATCCTTGACAAATGATTGTTAAATGAACAGCCACTGAAACATGAGACAGAAAAACTATTTACAGCATTTAACAGCTGTGTAGTTTTGCTACCTCTCTGAATCTTGACTTTCTAGCTATAAAACAGGAAGAATGGAGGGCTGTCTATCACATTTGTAAGGAACACATTGGACACTTTCCAGAAATGTCTGTTGGGCTGGACCACCATTCTCATTGGGTTACCTTTTGCAGCTCTGTCAGAGTTACACATTTGTGAAGGAAACAATGGTGAAAGTCAGACCGTTTCCTTTTGCTCCTCCTTAGTATCTGCAAAGTTAAAGCAATGCAATTGAGATGATTTCTTATTTATTTAGAGATTACTAAATTTGGAGGAGGGGAAAGAGGAGTACTCTTGCCTGGAAAATCCCATGGATGGAGGAGACTTGTAGGTTGCAGTCCATGGGGTTGCTAAGAGTCGGACACGACTGAGCGACGTCACTTTCAATTTCACTTTCATGCATTGGAGAAGGAAATGGCAACCCACTCCAGTGTTCTTGCCTGAAGAATCCCAGGGACGGGGCAGCCTGGTGGGCTGCCCTCTATGGGGTCGCACAGAGTCCCCACATGATTAAAGAGACTTAGCAGCAGCAGCAGCAAGAGGAGGAGGGAATGGGAACAGGGAAAGAAAGTTTCCATCAAAGCCCCTTTGGGTTGCAAATGACCTTCTTGCTTAGCAGGGCAAGGATGAGAAGATTCATTTATCAGATGACTCAAATTTTTACTTTCAGTGTTATCTCAGAATCTAAAGACTTCATCCTAGACACACGGATGATATTAAAAAGAAACATCCATCATTCAGCCTAAATTTGTATATCAAGATAATAGTTCTCTCTCTTAACATCTTTAGTATAAACCACAGTTAGAACTATCTACTTTGCATCACAACCCAGCACAAAATAATACCATTACCACAGGCAAAGCTTTGCGTATTTATATTCTGTTCTCTACTATTAAGTTTCTCAATGTGCTGGCTGCAACTAAGACAGATGGAGGTGAAGGTGAATGGGAAAAGGGAAGAAAATCAGTATAAATTACCGAGGGCTTGTGGTCTAGAAATGGGAAAACACAAATTCCAGGTAAAAAATTTCAGCCAGTTCATCCTGATTTGGGGGAAAAGAGGGCAAAGGAGATTTTTATACCTTGGTTTCCCTGCTTTTCACTCACTGATTGATTTCATGGCCCACTAATGGGGATGCGACCCATGATTGAAGACAAAAACAAATCAAACTTTTACAAGTTAACACTGCCTTTAATGCCAAGAATTAAGATTATAGGATGAATCTTCTAGTTATTTTGGTCAATGTGAAAGTAATTATACTGTATTTTATTTTTCCATGAAGGATTTGGTATATTTCATTCTAAAGGATGAACAATTGATGCCAGAGGATGAACAAACGATGCTTTCAAACTGTGGTGCTGGAGAAGACTTTTGAGAGCCTATTGGACTGCAAAGAGATCAAACCAGTCAATCCTAAAGGAAATAAACCCTGAATATTCATTGGAAGGAGTGGTGCTAAAGCTGAAGCTCCAATATTTTGGCTACCTGATATGAAGAGCTGACTCATTGGAAAAGACCCTGGTGTTGGGAAAGACTGAGGGCAAGAGGAGAAGGGTAGACAGAGGACGTGATGGTTGGATGACATCACTGACTCATTGGACATGGGTTTGAGCAAACTCCGGGAGATGGTGAAGGACAGGGATCCCTGGCATGCTGCAGTCCATGGGGTCACAAAGAGTTGGACACAACTTAGTGATTGAACAACAACAATACTAAAGGAACTAATTTGTTAAATGTCAATATTCAAAATACATGACAGTGTTTATGATAACTATTTTGGAGGTTTTTTTTTCATTTTTTAATATACTGAGGAATCTTAAAAATAAAGAAAAGACAAAAAGTTCACTGGTCCAGCTGCTTGACCTCTAAAAGGTACTTCTTATACCTGTGGGTGATAAGTTATCTATCCCAAAGACCAGGCCACCCTTTGAAAGTTAAATGTGCGCCTCTGACATATCCACTTGCAGTAGGCAGAGGGCCTCAGAGGTGAATGGAAGGAGAGGTTGGCTGCAGCTAATCAGTAGTAATGGCACATCAACAGGACAAATAAGTCACTAAAGCAGGACAGCGGTGCCAAGACTCCAAGACACAGAGACTCATCAGCAACATCTGCGTATCCAACCCGGTCCAGTAAAGAGAGCCTCTGATTCCAAAGATCAGAGAAAAGTTTTCAGGAGGGGATATATAAATGTATAATTACGGCTGATTCGAGTTGTTACACAGCAAAAACCAATACAACATTGTAAAGCAATTCTCCTCCAATTAAAAAAAAATTTTTTTTTTTTAAAAGAGAGCTTTCTGGTGTCTATCTCTCCAGGATTCCATAGCTGGGAACAAGGTCCCTCCAGACTCTTCATCCTCCTGAAACAACGATCACTACATGAAAGATACAAGTCATCGGAAAGGGCTTTGCCTCTGTAGTTTCATGACTTTGCATTCTTCTTGTTTCAGTGTCCATGAATTTGATTAAGGTGAGTCTGGTAAGTACCTTCTGAACAGATATGCGAAAAAATACCACAATTTCAAAACTGTTTTGTGTATGTGATAGTTCTAAAGGGATCATAAAATTTCATGCTTTCTTTGAATGGTCATCAAACCAGCTACTAGGAAGGAGTTTACTGTCCCTCTGGAGGCCATGCCAAGCTTCTGAAAGTAGAGGACAGCACTGTCTAAGGGAGGGTAACAAAGACCGTGGAAGCAGTTGTTGAAGTAAGAGTGAAAGAAAGGCACTTTTATGCCATGATCCCCCAGCTGTTTGTGAGAAAATATCATCTATCACCTATTATGTGAAGTGCATGCGTGTTCAACCACTTCAGTCATGTCTGACTCTTTCCGACACTATGGACCGTAGCCCTCCAGACTCTTCTGTCCATGGAATTTTCCAGTCAAGAACGCTGAAGCAGGTTGCCATTTCCTCCTCCAGGGGATTGAACTCACAGCTGTTTGCGTCTCCCTTATTGTCGGCAGATTCTTCACCCACTGAGCCACCTGGGAAGCCCATTCTGTGATGTGGCTGCACCTTTTCCTCTAAATTGAATTTACATGCTGGGTAACAGAAGAGGCCGTTGCACTAGTTTATTGCACAGCTATCCTGACCAGAGACTTGCCTTTTCAGACAGATCCTGCTGTTTAATTTGTATGACGATTTGAAAACACCCTTCTTGCGTAAGAATACATACACACACAAACACCCACATACAATTGTTCTTTCTAATCCTGAGAACAACAGCGCAAATAAATACATATTTTTAAAATGGTGATATATAAATATAGAGAGAGACATAGAGCATAAAAGGGGATAGATAGCCAATCAGTAAACCATTATTTGCTGAGACCTAAGGCGGCTTGTGTCATATATGGATAATGCAGGATTCCTTTTGCTCAGGGGCTTCCAGTTTAGTTATAAAGAGATTTTTCCAAACATGTAGAGCCCCACAGAGGTGTATCTGCTTCTGCACATGGCTCAGCTGGGTGCTCCCCCTCTCAACTCCTGTAGGAATTAACTCACTGTATAATTGACTTCCTGCATTTAGAAAGTAACTTTCACCAGGATGGGGCTGGTCTTGTCTTTCAGCTTTTTAGCTTTAGCATCTGTCATGGTGGTGCTTGATCCACTGTGCTGTGTGCTTAGTCGCTCAGTCATGTCCAACGCTTTGCAACCTCATGGACAGTAGCCCAGCAGGCTCTTCTGTTCATGGGGATTCTCCAGGCAATAATACTGGAGTGGGTTGCCATGCCCCCCTCCAAGTGATCAACTATAGGTGTGAAATAATAGTTGGCAGAATAAATGCTTGAGGTACGAAAACTGGTGGATATAGATCATAAGTGATCAAGCATCTGAAAGGCAAGAGGATTATAAAGAGGTTAAAACAGAAAGAAGCAGCATCATGAAAGAGGTGAGACTGAAGACTTGGTCATGGAGTTGGTCAGCTCCGTGAATGGAGTGAGGGGGAGAAGAAAGAGAAGTCAGAGATCAAAGAGGTGAGGGTGGTAATGTGGGGAAATGAAGCTATATTTTAAATAACATTTGTAATAAATGATTCAATTGCTAAAACAATGGATGGGAATGTTGAGTGTGTAAAGAGGGTTTACCTAAAAGAGGTAGAGCCTCTCGGCAAGACACCGGCCAGCTGCTAAGGACACTATGGCCAAGTGCAGGATGTATTTGTTAGAGAGGTACTCAGAGGTGAAGTGCAGTTAATTGTAGGGCTTCAGTAAATAGGATAAACAGTGTCCTAGCTTTGAGTTCCTGTGGGAGACTCTCACCTTGGAAAGACTGCTCACACCTAAACTAAGGGCAAGAAGAATAGGATTGTTATCTGTCAGGCATCTTTTTTTTAACTGTTTTTTTTTTCAAGTATTTTTTAAAATTTCTTTTTAAAAAGTATTTATTTTTCGGCCATACCATATGGCTTGTGGGATCTTAGTTCCTGATCAGGGATGGAATTCATGCCCCCTGCAGTGCAAGTGAAACAGAGCAGGACCCTATAGTCCTTGCCCCACCCCCTCCTCCACCCCACCATATCTTTTGCCTGCCTTTTATCTGTGGAAAACTTTAGTCAAAGAATAAAATTAATCAGAGGAATGAGAAATGCAGAAACAAAATAAAACAGTCAAAGGAGAGCAAATAAAGATAATGTGGTCATTAAGCATAGTCAAGGACCTTTAAGTTCCTTCTCAAGGGCTATAGATAATATTCTGAGCCATATCCTACAAACTATCTTATAGCTACTGAAACGCCAGTTGGAAGAAGTTAACTACATGATGGCCAAACTATACCCATGACGTAAACTGCCACAATTCTGAGAACTGCCTCAAAGAAATGGAAATAAACCATCCCTGGAAATGAAGACTAACTGTACCGAAAACAATCAAGATAATGCTGGTCAGACCACTGATGATCAACCTGAAGCTGTCAGAGGTGACTATACTGTTTGTGCAGGTAGCCCCCTCCTTCCACCTATAAAAGCTCTTCCCCTCTAACTGTCAGTGGGGGGAGTCAGCCTTTGGACAGGCATTTATCATCCCCCAACACCAGTTGCCAGCATCTGAAATAAAATAAACTTTCCTTTCCACCAACTCGGACTGTCTATTGGCTTTTGAGTGGCAAGCAGTCGGACTCCACATTCTTTTGGTAACATAAGCAAGGAATCTTAACCATTGGGCTGCCAGGGGAGTCCCTATGGGGCACCTTAAAGACAAACCAGCCAGTATCTTAGAGCTGGGGTCCTTATTCTGCTACTCTGGCAAGTCCTACAATCTGTCTTATGATTCCTGCTATGATATTCCTGGAGGTAATATTTCTTACATTTATTCTTCAGTATTCAACAAACATTTGTGAAGTACCTCTTAGCCTTCTAGTTCTAGTTCTAGTTCAGTCGCTCAGTTGTGTCTGACTGTTTGCGACCCCATGAATCGCAGCACGCCAGGCCTCCCTGTCCATCACCAACTCCCGGAGTTCACTCAGACTCATGTCCATCGAGTCAGTGATGCCATCCAGCCATCTCATTCTCTGTCGTCCCCTTCTCCTCCTGCCCTCAATCCCTCCCAGCATGAGTCTTTTCCAATGAGTCAACTCTTCCCATGAGGTGGCCAAAGTACTGGAGTTTCAGCTTTAGCATCATTCCTTCCAAAGAAATCCCAGGGCTGATCTCCTTCAGAATGGATTGGTTGGATCTCCTTGCAGTCCAAGGGACTCTCAAGAGTCTTCTCCAACACTACAGTTCAAAAGCACCAATTCTTCGGCGCTCAGCCTTCTTCACAGTCCAACTCTCACATCCATACATGACCACAGGAAAAACCATAGCCTTGACTAGACGGACCTTAGTCAGCAAAGTAATGTCTCTGCTTTTGAATATACTATCTAGGTTGGTCATAACTTTTCTTCCAAGGAGTAAGCGTCTTTTAATTTCATGGCTGCAGTCACCATCTGCAGTGATTTTGGAGCCCCCCAAAATAAATTACCTGATTTAAAACAACCACCCAATTTGCAACATTTAAAAATATTAACAATTATAACTTGTTACATCATAATGCCAGGGGCTAACCAACAATGAGAACACCCAGAAAAGAAATCACTGTCGAAATAGACATTTTTATGGTGGAATAGAAGACTTGGACCCAGTCCTCCCATTTATAAAGTGACTCATTAATAGTACAGGGGCTGGCACATCACTGATAATCAATAATTTGTTGAATGAATAAATGCAGGCAGAGACACTGTCTGATTTATAGCTGTCTACCCACTCTTACATCAGTGCCTGGCACATAAAACATATTTAAATGTTGGTGGAATAATAACTATTACATTTGTTTATTTATTCTGTGATCATTTATATTGTAATTACATACAAATTTGATGAGCAAATTCAGTATTAAAACCTCAAATGCTACTCAAGAGGCCAGGATTTGGTTCTAAGCCAATGCAGTATAACTGCAACTTTTCTACTAGAATGTAAGCTCCATGAGATGAACTTTGAGTTAGTCTTCTGAAATGTTTTAAATAAAAATACATTAAATGAATGAATGCTAACTTCCAACATCTATTCTAAAAAGAAAACTGGCAAGAAGACAACAAAAAAATCACTGTGGAAGAAAAACCTAAGTTCCTCTGTCTGCTGTAGTAACAAGCATCTTTCATGACACCATCTTGAGACATTTTAGCTCAGAATTTCCAGTCCGTGAGAAGATGGCACCATGCTTGACATCCACACAATTGGGCCAGTACCTCTGATTAATTTTTAATCCAACTTTTATGAGTTTTCTCAGTGTTAACCACAATTCAAGTGGGGGTGTATAAATTTAAAACCAAGGGGAAAAAAGATCGTCTTCAGGAATGAAAAATAAATGTAATATGAAATCAATATTTATGAAGTTGTGATTAATTGACTGATGACCAAATGATTACAAAACGTCTGTCTGAAACATCTACTCAAATTTATTAGCTTTGACCAAAAAAATTAAAAAACAATCTGAACTGGGTCAATGAAAGAATAATGCATTCCTAATCAATTTTTAATAGCACTTAAGATTTTATATTTTTTTAACTTGCTTTTAAATAATTTATCATAAAAATGAATCTGATTTAAACAAGGGGTAAAAGGTGTTCCATGGCTATTTAATGGTTTTCTTAGCAAAGAAATTCTATTATGACTGACTTTTTATTACTGAACTACTTTATTAATAATAATACATCTTGCACTTATACTAAGGCATTTAGCCAACAATCTGAAAGAGTCTAAGTGCAATCTAGGACTTAGTTTTTCTTTCACTGTTATCTGGTGATTTATTTTATCTAGGTCTTGATTTCTCCATTTGTAAAAGGAAAGGCCTGAATATAAACCCCTAAAGATCCTTCCAAGTTCTAAAAATTTATAGTTCTAAGGATTTGAGGGGCTTTAGCCCATTCCAGGTACTGTATCTGATCATACTTCTCAGGTCACAGGATGCTTCATGGGGCTATAAAGAAGTTGAGAAAGAAACTGAGCAGAAAGTTAATGAGCCATGTACTCTTGCCTATTAACATAATAGCAATACTATTTAATGATTTGGGCCATACAATGTCTGTTTAGAATATGATTTGTCAAAAAAGAGAAATGCCTTTCATGGGGCAGAGGGAAGAATGAGTTCCTGGCCTTAAAGCATTTGCATTATTTACAGCAAAGCCTGGGAATTGACCTAGAATCAATCTGGACCTAGAGAAAGTCCTAATCAGCCTATATTGCTAACAGTATTACTCAGAAATGTGTGTGTGGTGTGTGTGTATGTATGCGTGTGTGTGTGTATGTGTGTGTGTATGTGTGTGTTACTTATCTACGAAGCATTGAAGAGCAGAGCAGGTATGTTATGGTATTATTCTATCTGTGCTTATGCACACAGTAATATATGAATGAAAATGTAAAGATAGGGATTACCACATAGGATCTAGAGGTGAAGCATAAGGCTAGGGGAACTTTTGCTTATTATTTTGTATATTTACAAATGGGATCATTTTCAAGATGATTCTTATTATGGTTATAATTAGCACAATGTAAGACAGTTTTCCATTTTGAAGTGAAAAACAAGTAAACACAATGCTTAAGGTAGCCGGGTCTCTCATAAAGTTAGTTTGTGGCTAATGAAAATATTATGGTTCGTGGACTAGTCACTCAGTATTAGATATGAGATAAACTGAATACAATCCCAGACTTCAAGAAACTGTTGTGGGGGCAAGCACATAAACAAGTATAATAAAATGTAATAAAGTTAGCTTAGCACAGAAATAGCTACATGGTCAGAGCACTAGAAGAGCATTCAGAAGCTATGATGATGATAGCTAACATGGGGAGTGCTGTTGGAAATGGTTTCAGTTCAGTTCAGTTCAGTTGCTCAGTAGTGTCTCTTTGCAACCCCATGAATCGCAGCACACCAGGCCTCCCTGTCCATCACCAACTCCCAGAGTTCACTCAGACTCATGTCCATCGAGTCAGTGATGCCATCCAGCCATCTCATCCTCTGTCGTCCCCTTCTCCTCCTGCCCCCAATCCCTCTCAGCATCAGAGTCTTTTCCAATGAGTCAACTCTTCACATGAGGTGGCCAAAGTACTGGAGTTTCAGGAAATGGTTTAGGTTTAAATATTCTGGGGCTTCCCTGGTGGTTCACATGGTAAAGAATCTGCCTGCAATGTGACAGACCCAAGTTCAGTCCCTGGATTAGGAAGATTCCATGGAGAAGGGAATGGCTACCCACTCCAGTATTCTTGCCTGAAGAATTTTATTGACAGAGAAACCTGGTGGGCTACAGTCCATGTGGTTGCAAAGAGGTGGACATGACTGAATGACAAATACTTTCACTTTAATCATTCTACTTAAAATGCAGGTTTTTATTTTCTAAATATATTTTTTGTGACAGTATTAACACCAATCATCAGGAGGATTAATAAGAAATGAACTTTCCCTAGTAGCTTTGGAAAAGTCTTTTTTTTTTTTTTTTTTCAGATT
Organism: Capra hircus; assembly: GCF_001704415.2. Classification (NCBI taxonomy): domain Eukaryota; kingdom Metazoa; phylum Chordata; class Mammalia; order Artiodactyla; family Bovidae; genus Capra; species Capra hircus. The sequence goes on from NC_030819.1 coordinate 32,245,989, forward strand.
ATCTTCAACATATCTTCTTATTGCATAGTCTCCAGGGATCTGTGGGAGAGACAGAATATTCTCAGCCCTTTATCCCATTCAAGATTGTGGGGATGATAGGTACTAAAACACCATGATAGGTTTAAACAAGGTGACAAGAACAAGGAAGAACACAGTAAGATGGGGAAAAGGCAAACCTTGAATGACAGTAGGTAATGACCTGGATCTTTCTCATTCCGAAGCCTTAACCTACAGCCAGGAATACGAAAGATGCATTAGCAAAACATGTGAAGCCTAGACCCCATTGAATATGACTTCAAACAGCCAGAAAATAGCCGAACCAAATGACTTTTAGCCCAGGCTTTCTGGAAAAGTGGCTGTTAAACAGACAAACAATGTGACTATTTTGCTCAGATCTCCAATTCCAGGCTCAGGGATGGTCTCCAATTCTTAGGAAATTAAGTTACTGAGCTGTATGGAAGAATTTTCATTGTCACTTGTTAGTCGATTTTGAACTGGAACTGGCTGCTTCAAGTGAATTGCTGGCTGCTCCAATCTCATGATTATGTTTTTTTAATAGAGGTGATAATAAACACACATTTACCTCATTTACCACACACACACACACACACACACACACACACACACACACGCTTTACCAATGAGGAAGGTAAGAAGCAGAGGGGTTAAACAATAGTTAAACAAATAAAAGCCTGTACAGCCAGGAATTTGTTCAGGCTGGGATTTCTACCTTGCAGTCCAGGTGCAGAATCCCTTTAACCATGAGATTGCTTCTTGTAACTATACTGCTCTCCCCTGCAAAGAGTAACTAAAAGTAGTTACAGTTTTGTTTCTAAATCTCCTTATTCACAGGTTGCATTTGTTTACATAATTGAGCACACTGGCTCTTCCTTACTTAAATTGAAGTTAAACTCCAAATCTGTTATTTATACTTCAGATTCACTGTTTCCCCCCCCCCCCCCCACGCCCCGCCCCTCCCCGCCCCGCCCCATTGGTAGGAAGTGCTAATTTATAGCCTCACATTCTTCTTCAGAGCTTAACAGCCTAGGGGTACATTTCATTCCCAGCCAGGCGCCTGAAATGAAGAATTAAACGCTTGTGCGACTGCTGTAGAGGAGTGTGGATGGTTCATACTATTAGAAGCTTCTCACATGTGGGTGTAAATCACAGTCCACGGCTCTGATCGTTAAGTCTCTTTCAGATAGAAACTACAGAACCAACAGTGAAAGCATGTCTTCACGGAGAGCAGCGATTAATGTACCCAAAACGTTTCTGAAACAAATGAGATAACCACCGCGTGTCGTTTTTAAGGTGACATTACATCATTTAAGAATGCAAAGAGAGCTGAGCGCACAAAGTTGTTTGGAAAAATTCAAACGTAGAGACAGTGTCTTTCCTCTTCCGTTTTTGACTGCGCCGCGTTTGCAGACTGTCAGGTTTAATCTTTAGGTGGAAAACTCTCCCCCAACTCCCCATCTTCCGGGAAAGATCCTGGGATTTCAAATCGCCTTTCAGCATCCTTCCTCTCCTCTCGCTACCAATCAAACTTTCATTTAAACTTTCGAGATCTTCGACGCCCGTAGTAACCTGGCTTCCTTCCCGTTCTCAGGAATCTTTGCAGCTCCCCAAAAGAGGAAAGTTTGTTTTCGAGCTAAAAAGGAAGGAAAGGAGGAAGGGACCAGACGCCGGCGGCCGCGCGTTGGCAAAGCGCGTTTTCGTTTCCGCGGCGGGCGCGTCGTGGCCCTGCCCGGCCGCCGTAGCCGGCCTCGCGCGGCCTCAGTCGCTGGGAGAAGCCGCGGTCGGCGGGACTTCCGTGTTGGCGGGATTCTGAACGCTGCCATGGCTCAGACCGTGCAGAACGTTACATTGTCGCTCACTCTGCCCATCACGTGTCACATCTGCTTGGGGAAGGTAATGGGTGATGTCTGACACGGCTCCTAATCGGGGTTGGGTGTGCAGGGGCCCTCCGGAGCTCAGGGCTAGCTGGGTGTGCGGCGGGGACGCGGCGCCAGGCGCCGGGCTAGGTGAGGACGCCGACCCTGCGTTCTCCTCTGGCCAGGGAGGCCGCGTCCCCGGGGGACAGAGGGGACGAGTCGGGACTCACGGGGTCATCTGTGCGCCTTTCGGAGGAGGATGACAGCGGCCTGGGGTGGGGAAGTAAGGTGGCCTCAGTCGGGTGACTCCCGGCGTCGAAGGAGGCCTGGTCAGAAATGAATCCCCGCATTTCACGCCCCCCGGTGCCACCCCATCGCGGCTGAAATCACGTTTTCTGAGAGCCTCGCGACGGTTTCTTCGTCCCCTGCAGAGTGTTTTGTTCTCGGGCCTTCGGTGCTGGCTGGGGAGGCTTTTCCATTTTCAAGATAATTTTCTTTACTTCACTCGGCCTTGAGAGTGGCCTTTGCTCTGGGTTCAAAATTGGAAAAAGTAAATAGTACGTTCCCCTGAATGACGTTTAGAATGGGAGATGTGATCTTTAATTCCAAGAACGGATCAGCCACGAGGTAGAATACCCTCTCTCTTGGGATGCAAGAGCTGTCTACCGTGTTTGTGAAACCAGGTGGAGAAAGTTGTAAGAGTTTTGAATTAGAAACGGAGTTTTGAAGGTTCTCATGCGTTTGTCTCCTCTTTATTTCCATTTGTGCCTCTCGTTCCGTTTTTAAAAGAGTATATTGTTTTACGATGTAGGTCCAAATGAAACTTACCCCACCCACCACGGTGAATTGTTTATACATTTGTGGGGAATGGGTGAAGGTGTTGCCTTTACGCCCCACACTGAAACTGCAGCCACAGGCATAGCGTTAGGAAATGCAGACTTCATGGAGCAAATATTTGAGTGCCAGTCAGTATGATCGTCTAATCCTCTGTTTTAAGTCGAGGTGAATTTTCTGAGTTCAGGGAGTAGTAGGAAGTCAGGCTTGGGAGAAACTGATAGCTCTTGATATGCATCAGAATGAAATGCCAAGGAAATAGCAAAGATGCTGTGAGAGAACATAGAGATAGCTTGATCAATTCTGACTGGAAAGCTTAAGAATGGCCTTTGGAGGGTGGTTATTTGAGCTTGGCACTTGCTACTACTGCCTACCTTTGTAGCTGGGGGGAGGAGAAGATGTTTCTGTTTGCTGAAGTCTACATTTGGCTCCTGACTTGAAGTTCCACAGGTTAACTTCTGAGTGAATTTACTCCCAACAGTAGCCTGTTAAAAGGCTGATAAAATATCCTTGGGAAATAATTTTCATTTGGTTGTAGTTGTGCACATTATATCTAGTTTCCATTAGTTAATAGGCTGTGTTGAAGATGTCTTCTGCCTGGTTGATTTTTCCATACCTTTGCTTTCTGTGTTTTAACAAAAAAGACAACTAATAGAATATAGTGATTTGCAGATTACAAAATGCTTCTGTATGCATTTTATTATTTCATTTACCACTCTCACCAGTGCTGTGCGATAGGTAGGGCTGGTTTCCCCATTTTTCAAATAAGGAAACTAAGGCGTAGAATCGCCAGCATTTGAACCTCTGTTGTTAGCATTTGTGTCTTCAGTAAGTTACATCCAAAAAGTCAGATGAACTCATGCATAACAGCAGACACTTTTGGTGAATTTTCCCCTCCTATACTGGTTAGCTGTATTCTAGAATTAAATCTTATAACAAAAGGTTAATGGTTTGTAAATAGACATTTTCTTATATCTACTGTGGAGACAAAAAGGTGCAATTGGTTGACAGCCCCGAGTACTGTATTTAGACTAAGTTCTAATCCAGGTCTTCCACTTAACTAATTCTATACCAGTTACTTAACTTATACAAATTACTTAACGTCCCTAAGAGCAGTTTCCTTATCTGTACAGTGGGAATGATAATAGTATTAGGGCTTCCCTGGTGGCTCAGACAGTAAAGAATCCACCTGCAATGCGGAAGACCTGGGTTCAATCCCTGAGTTGGAAAGATCCCCTGGAGGAGAGCATAACAACCAGTATTCTTGCCTGGAGAATCTCCATGGACAGAGGAGCTTGGCAGGCTGGAGTCCATGGCGTCGCAAAGAGTCGGACATGACTGAGTGACTAAGCACATACAAACATAGTGTGAATCTTGACACTTAATCATTTAAGAAATGTTAACCTTTGTTATGGGCACTGAGGCAGACAAACCCTCAAAAATGAGGAAACCAACCTTTTCAGTCACTGCTCCTCCCAATTGCTTCCTGAGGCCAGGACACTCACTTGATAAAGATTTACATTTCCAGAAGAGTAGGACCTGTTTGTTCTGGAAATTTTCGCAGTACATCCAGTGATTTTTTTTGTTGTTGTTGTTGGTTCCATACTCCTGTTGCCTTTTGTGTAGTTAAAGCAAATATGATCTGCTTGTGCTACTCGGCCTCTCCTCCACACCAGTATTTATGGGGTGCTGGAGACAGCCTTCCATCATCTCCCTGACACACACATTTCTGGCCACCTCTGGAGTCTGCCTTCAAGCCCTACCAGGATAGGCCTCATCTTTTGCTGTTCTCACCATTTGTCCCTTACAGAGGTAACAAGTCTTCATTTTTTATTTTTCAACAGAATCAGGGGCCATTATCTTGAAGAGTTACTGTTAAAAAAAAAAAAAAGATGCATATTCCTTAAGGAAAATAGGGGTGGGAGAGCCTTTGAATTTGAAGAGATAAGATAGTTGCTGCTTGGAATGTGGGTGAAAGTAGAGAATGGTGGGGAGCAGTAGTCCGAGATAGCCCAAATATCTATGTGGTTAATGCTTTGCCTTTTCAATACAAATGTACTTACAATTGAAAAGTTTAAACATTTTGCATTTGCCACCCCCAACTCTACCTTAGTCTTAAAGGTGGATTTTCTCTGTTCAGTGTTTAGCAACCTTGCCAATATTGTAAGTAAGAGCTCTGTGTGACCTGGAGAAGTGAAGTACACCCTGTGGGACAATTCATATATAACACTTTCTGGCCTATTCCGCTTTAATTTTTTTCCTGTGCCTTGGGCTAGTAGGTCAGCAAGCTGAAATGATACAGCCCAGGATATGTTAAGTGACATTTTGGTACTGCTGCCATAATTCTACAGACCAGTTTATCTCTAGATAATTCCAGGCTTTTATCTCTTCAATTAGGATTCAAGCTGTGAAAAGAAATTGTTGCATGTAATAGTTTTATTGACTGACTCTGCGTTTTGCCATGAGTGACAGCCAAATGTGGACTGCAGTTGGTTTTAATCAAAGGACAAAGAAGATTCTCAAGAGAAGTGGCAAGCGGCTAGACTTCTAATACCCTTTAACATTGATATAGCATATCCAATTATTTCTCATTTGAGTATGAATCCAAATTCGGGTACCACCCTTTAAGATAAATATACATAAACTGAAGTATTTGAAATCATTTGGAAAGGATTTGAAATTGAGATTGGAATATAGATGGAACAGAATAGTGTTGGAGTGAACAGACATGATAGCAACTCATTAAATAATTAAAAGTATTTTCGTTTGGAAGAGAATCAAACTTTGTGTAGCTCTACAATATTAAGATTTATACTTAATATAAATGGAAACTTTCTGGCTGAAATAATCAGAAATGAAATTAGCTTTCTTATGATGTGTCCAGTAGTAGGATAGACTCTTTTCCACTGGGAATACTATGGGAAAGAACCTTTCTTTCAGGGAGGACTTCTTGCTTTGCTTTCTACACATATCATTGATTTAAAAGGTTGAAAAGATAGGGCTAGAGGTAACACCTTAGCAACCTAGCGTCCTGACTCTCGGTTGACTAAATTCATTAATCAGTGCTCATCAGGGGCTGTTGATTGGCCAGCGAGCCATCCTTCTCAGTACATTGAGTCCATGTTTGAGTCCTGATTGCCCCTCAGTTCCCAAGAGTGGATTTAAGAACCAGCCTTGTACATAATCATCACAAGAAGTTTGCTTTGAAAAAAAGCCATGTGGAGTATAAGTTTTGCTTTTTTCTCCTTATCTAGATTAAAATAAGCTTCAAGAATGCAGACACTTTCAGAAAAGTATAACAATAATGTGTTTTCACATAGAGTATAATAAAAATTAATTCAAAAAAGTGTTGATATATTCTAGTAATTTTCAAGTTTGGCATATAATTTACTTCACAAATAAGATTCCAGTTTATCCTTAACGCCTTCTAGGTAGGGATAAAGGTGGGAGAGGGGAGGAGTATTATCTTTCTTTCAAACCCAGACAGAAGTGGAGACCCAGACCAATAGGCATTAAGTAGTTTAGTTCTCAGGATCACACAGTTTTAAAGTTCTAGTCCTAAATTCTGGCCCAGAGCCAAAGATTTCTTGCAACATAGCAAGAGCAATCCAGGAATTTTGTTTTTAAAAATTGCCAAATTTGTAAGGTTGAGAAGGTAGGCTCTTCCTACAGTCATTTATCCCTCAGCTGTGTTCTTCAGTCTTTCTGTAATAGGTCTCCTCTAGTGAAACCCATGAAGTTTTGATGTTGGTGCAAGAGAAGGGAAAAGAAAGGTTAGCTCTAGTCTCTAGTAAAGGTGACTGAAGAGCAGAGAAATTGATTTTAAATGTATTTGCCAGACCAGTTGGTAAAGTTTATCTACAGCTTTTCCCCTTCCATCACCTCCATTAATACTGTATCTCTTTTCTGCAACCCCTGCTGATCCCAGTGTCTTGATTCTTTCAGGTGTGTTTCCTCGATTTCTTACTCCCTGATTATTGTTTACTAAACTTGCACTCAGGAAGAAAGAACTATTTCTTAATTGAAAGAGCACTCAATTTGCATGTTTAATGGTGGTCGAATGCTGGTGCTGCCAGTTAGAACACGTATCATTATTTCCTTGAGTCTCAGTTTCCACTGGCTGCAAATTAATTTGATACTATCAACCCCATTGCGTTGTTAGAGAAATTCGTGTACATTTCCCAGACCAGCAGTTCTCAGTAGGATGGAAGTGCATTTTGTTGTGTGGATCACAATAAACTGAGGAAAATTCTGAAAGAGATGAGACTACCAGACCATCTGACCTGCCTTTTGAGAAACCTATATGCAGGTCAGGAAGCAACAGTTAGAACTGGACATGGAACAACAGATGGGTTCCAAATAGGAAGAGGAGTACGTCAAGGCTGTATATTGTCACCCTGCTTATTTAACTTACATGGCAGAGTACATCATGAGAAACGCTGGGCTGGAAGAAGCACAAGCTGGAATCAAGATTGCCTGGAGAAGTATCAGTAACCTTAGATATGCAGATGATACCACCCTTATGGCAGAAAGTGAAGAGGAACTAAAAAGCCTGTTGATGAAAGTGAAAGAGGAGACTGAAAAAGTAGGCTTAAAGCTCAACATTCAGAAAACGAAGATCATGGCATCTGGTCCCATCACTTCATGGGAAATAGATGGGAACACAGTGGGAACAGTGTCAGACTTTATTTTGGGGCTCCAGAATCACTGCAGATGGTGACTGCAGCCATGAAATTAAAAGATGCTTACTCCTTGGAAGGAAAGTTATGACCAACCTAGATAGCATATTCAAAAGCAGAGACATTACTTTGCCAGCAAAAGGTCCGTCTAGTAAAGGCTATGGTTTTTCCTGTGGTCATGTATGGATGTGAGAGTTGGACTGTGAAGAAGACTGAGCACCGAAAATTGATGCTTTTGAACTGTGATGTTGGAGAAGACTCTTGAGAGTCCCTTGGACTGCAAGGAGTTCCAACCAGTCCATTCTGAAGGAGATCAACCCTGGGATTTCTTTGGAGGGAACAATGCTAAAGCTGAAACTCCAGTACTTTGGCCACCTCATGTGAAGAGTTGACTCATTGGAAAAGACCCTGATGCTGGGAGGGATTGGGGGCAGGAGGAGAATGGGACAACAGAGGATGAGATGGCTGGATGGCATCACCAACTCGATGGACGTGAGTTTGAGTGAACTCTGGGAGTTGGTGATGGACAGGGAGGCCTGGCGTGCTGCAGTTCATGGGGTCGCAGAGTCGGACACAACTGAGCAACTGAACTGAACTGAACTGAACTGAAAGACATTTGTGATTGTCTTCAGAGCGGTGCTACTCACATCTAGTGGACAGAGCCTCAGGATGCTGCTAGCTAAACATTCTATAATACATAGGACAACTGTCTACAACACAAGACTTTTTGTTCCAAAATGTCAGTAGTGCCAAATTTGACAAACCCTGCGCTAAACCCCTGTGTAACTGCTGTTAGGGAAGTCTATGGGGTCACACAGAGTCGGACACGACTGAAGTGACTTAGCAGCAGCAGCAGCAGCCAGCAGGATAGATTTTGGACTTCCCCGGTGGCTCAGATAGTGAAGTATCTGCCTGCAGTGCAGAAGGCCTGGGTTCAGTCCGTCGGTCGGGAATATTACCTGGAGGAGGGAACAGCAACCCACTCCAGTGTTCTTAGCTGGAGAATCCCATGGACAGGGAGCCTCGTGGACCACAGTCCATGGAATCACAAAGAGCCAGACACAACTGAGTGACTAAGCACAGGATGGATATTAATGGACAGCACTTTTAGGCATGACTCCTTCCAGATATTTGCTTTTTAAGAAAGGGATTTTTGGTGGTAAAGTCTCTCAAAACTGAAACGTCTTCAGATAAAAGACACTACGTAGTAGAATTATATATTATTGGGCTAATATTTCTTTACCTAGGACTGCCTCTTTAGGCCCCTTCCAGTGAGAGAAGAGCCTTCTTTTCACACATTCCTTCATCTTCTCTTTCTCTTCTTCCTCCTCCTCACCAGCTTCACTGGTGATTACCCTGGGATACCACTTCAGCATGCTTACTCTAGATGAGTTTGGAATTGTACATGCCACTTATCTTTGCCATTGTTGTCTTGCATGTTTTTTTCATATAAATGCTTACTATGTTAATGCCACAGATGTCATTTAAGAGTAAATAGGATAAAAAGTCTAATAATATAGGCAAATTATGACTATTTCATATCTTGAGAAGATCTCATTAAAGGAAATTATTTGTGTGTGTGTTTTGCTATTATATATAGCAGGATCTGAGTAGAGGAGATGGGTGGACAGGAGCTGAGGTAGGGCTACATTCTTTGTATTTTGTTTCTGTAATTTATGGTCAAATAAATAACAAGTAATTTGTTCTAGTAGTTCCTTCTCGTTTATCAGTTCCTGTTCTGCTAAGTAAATTTAAACCATTGTGTATAAATCTTCATCTGATAAGTACATGGTCCAAAGAAATGAAGCAGTCAGCTGTTTCAAAATCCAACACAATGGTGGTGATAATACTGGGCATTGACAGTGCAAACAGTTCTCCTTTGGGTCACATTGCCAGCGGCTTTCAGCTGACAGAGCCAAGTAGTCTGCCTGCGGTTGTTCCTCTGTATCATTTTGGCAAATTAAATGGAAAGGTTAAACTTTCACTTTTTCAAAATTTGGCAGTGGCTTTTGACCTTTTGCTTCTTGAGATGTTTTTAGGAGCATTATCTCAGCCTTTCATTTTAATACATCAAAATTCACTTATATTAATATTAGAGTGTAGATTGTATAAGTTGTTGGTGGTAGATACAAAGATGAGCAGGACAGTGCCCCTGCCCCCAGGGAGCCTAAAATCTAATAGGGAAAGCAGGATATAAACAATTTTCCAAGTCCAGTGAACATTAAATCAGTGCATAAGAAATGCCCTTATGAGAATTCCGTAAGGACCCAATTAATTCTAAAAAAGATTAATGAAGGCCTTACAGAAGAGGTAAACTTTGATTTTCATCTCAAAAGATGGGAAGGATTTTGTTTTGATTGGGTAAGTTGCAGGCCAGCAGAACATGTCAAGTTAAAAAATGAGAGCCCAGTAAATAATAAGTCTCTGTTCTCCATATTCTTTTTGATGAACATCAGGTGTATATCTGTGTGGTTGAAGTATTGGTTTTGTCCAGTATTGAAATGGATCAAAGGAAATGGCCATTTAAGAAGCAGATTGCATTATTCTTTGGATGCTGTACTCAAAACTGTGAGTAGGGGGAAAAGGTTGTTTTGCAGGAGAGCAGTGCTCCTCCGTATTGTAGCTGGGTGGCTCTGGCATCAGTATGAAAGGTGGACAGGAGTGAACATGTGGCAGCAAGGATGCTTGGAGGAGGACATTGCAGTAGCTGGGGTAAGAGAAGGGGAACCTGAACTCATTGAGTTGAAGATGGAAAAAGAAGGGATAGATGGTAAGTAAAAGAACATTTAGTGGTAGGTTTGCCACATTTCGACTATTTGGGGGTATACTTTTTTTCCCTACATTATACCATCTCTGGAGTCTGGTTGTATTTTATAAGCTGTGGCATCTTACAGGGCTTCCTTTGTGACTCAGCTGGTAAAGAATCCGTCTGTGATGTGGGAGATCTGGGTTTGATCCCTGTGTTGGGAAGATCCCCTGGAGAAGGGAAAGGCTACCCACTCCAGTATCTTATATTTTTCATCCTTTTTTCCTGGTGATACATAAGATATGGATATATCTTAAAATCCCTGGCCTTTTAGACTGATACATGATACCAGAATTTGGTGCCAGATTGGATGGTGAAGATGAGTAAAAAGGGTGAGTCAGAGACAGCTCTGAGTATTCTAGACCAAGGGATGAGGTGGAGATGCCATTAACTTAGACAAGAGGGAGTGCAGGAGCGGGGTGAATGTGTGGAGGCTGGGCTTGTCTTTGGGCGTACTATGGTTGGGGCAGCTTTAAGATCCCTACATGGAGTTGGCTCCTGGGCATGTGAATGTGGTCCTTGTCTCCCTCTCCCCACCCTTTTTTCTTTTCTTTTCCTGTTCTTTCTTTTCTCTTGAGTAATTGCTAAGTGGAAGTCTCTGTGCGTACATCTTTATATTATTAAATCTTAAACAACAGCTGAATGAAAAGTGTACTAGGTTAAACCATATATTTCAGAACAGGAAACATGACATTGTTTAACTAACGGGCTAATCCAAAGTCAAGCAGCTCAATAAGTTGTGGAGCTGGAGTCTGCCCCAGGTTTCTTTTGAAGCCTAAGCTCTGCCAGTTACTGAGATCCAGTTACAGAGGCTTCTCAGGAACTATTACTGTAGAAAAGATGTTAACACTATGTAATACATGAGATTGGAGAAAATAGAACTTTGTCAGATAAGATGTCCCAGGACAAAACTTTAGGGAAAGCAGCTGTGCCACCTCCTGTAATTCGATTGTGAACATCTTTCCACTCCTCTTCTCATCACAGCGACTCCTCCAGTGTTACTTCAGCCTTTTCATGTCATCGTTGCCACTCACAGACTCAACAGTGTTTGACCATCCTGCTCTATACATGACCCTAGTAAATGTACTTTCTTATCTTTCAAAATAATTGCTTTAATCTATTTTCCCCAGTTGATATTCCTCCCTGCTTCCCACTTGCAGCTGGTAATCTCACCTCCTATTTGATAGACAAAATATGAGTAGTTGGAACATGAGTTCTCTCATCTTTCTATCAACAGATCTTCCATCCTCTGTGTTTGTTCTTATAGCCTTGATCTTTTCTTCCCTTTTGTTAAGTTGGAAGATAGCACCTCACTCCATATGAGCCACAATCTCCCTGCTTGTGCTTTGGATCTCATTCCCCTCTTGACTGCTTAGCAACGTTGCTATCTATGGCTCTGATCCTTCCCTGTCTTCCTCCATCATTAACAAATACCTGCTTTTTTACTGTACTATTCGTATTATCATTCCTTTCCATGGCCACATGTTGTGCTCTTTGCTTTACAGCAGAACATGAAAGATGACCTGCCTGTAGTCTCTGTCTTCATTTCTTCACTTTTCCTTGTCTTGCACTCTCAAATCAAGTTTCCATCCCCACTATGCACTGGAAACAGTGCTTGTCAATTAGAGACCACAGTGACTTCCATGCAGTTAAATCCTGTAGTCACTTCTCTGTCCACATCAAATTCAGTCTCTCTTCAACATTTGACATGCATGACCACTCTTGACAAACTTCCTTGTGTGACACCATGTTCTCCTGTCCTCCAGCACAGGCCCCTCCTGCTCGTTTCCCTTTGCCAGTTGCTCCTCCTCTTCTTCTGTGTGCTGGAATATATACTGTTCTGCCCATGCAGGGGATCTTCTCCAGTGCTATGACTTTAAATGCCATCTTTTATGCCAGTGATCCTCAGACCTTGCCTTGTCCATTTAAAAGCCAGGTTGGTATCACAGACTTAACAGACCAAAGCAGAATTCTTGATTTCCACCACGTGTGAGGCCTTCTTTTTTGCAGTGAAAGTTGCTCAGTTGTGTCTTGACTCTTTGTGACCCATGGACTGTAGCCTGCTAGGCTCCTCTGTCCATGGAATTTTCCAGGCCAGAATACTGGTGTGGGTAGCTGTTTCCTTCTCCAGAGGATCTTCCAATCCAGGGATTGAACCCAAGTCTCCCACACTGCAGGTGGATTCTTTACCAGGTGAGCCACCAGGGAAGCCCAAGAATACTGGAGTGGGTAGCCTATCCCTTCTCCAACAGATCTTCCCGACCCAGGAATCAAACCAGGGTCTCCTGCATTACAGATGGATTCTTTACCAGCTGAGCTACCAGGGAAGTTTTTAGTTTGGGGAGATATTTAATCTTTTTTATGAGAGCGTTTACTTAGAAAATGCCAATTAGATGTGTGCTTCTAATGAGGGAAGCCTAGATGGAGTGGAAGAGTGTTTTGAATCCTCTTAATATGCACAGTTTTAAGTTTTGAGCATTGACTTTCATTCACTTTCAGATGAGTTAATGACTAAAAACAGAAATAAACTCACTGCCCTAAAAGGCCAAGGAGATAACTATTAACCAGCCATCTTAACTGGGGGGTACACATCCTGCCAGGAGCCTTATAGGAACCTGGAGTATGTGCTTGTGTGTGTGTGTGTGTAATGTGCCTGTGTTTGGGGAAGCTACCGGATAGGCAGAGTAGTATCTTCCTGGTACTTCCTTTGAGAATTTTTTGTTCTGAAAACATTTCCTGACTTAGGGATAAGATTAAAACACCTGTGAATGTATTATGGTTTGGACTTTAGAAACAGATGAATTTTTAGGAAAAACTAACCTTCAGAGAGAGTTCAGGTTTGTCTGCCTCTTGAGACTCTGACCGGGAGTACCTCCCAGATGAGCACTCACTCCTTGTTGTTGGTAGGAGTGCTTTGGAAGGAGTGATATGCTTCATGGTCTTACTGTGTTTGAAAGTCTGTCTATCTGTCTGTGTTTTAATCAGCCCTTCCAGATCAGTTGAACTCAATGAATTAGAATTGGTATTTCTCCAAGAGGAAGTCTAAAGCTGTGCAGAGTTACCTTCTCTGTTTAGTTTTCTTCTGTTAGTGCTCATAATCAAGGGAGCATCTGAATGTTTGGAAAGCCAAACTAAACCCAGAGAGCGCATTTCTCGGAGACTTAAAATGACTGCCTGCCTGGCATGGATCATTGTATATTTGTGATTTCTTTGAGAGTTGGGACCCCTTTCAAATTAGTGAGCAAGATACTCAGTATCCTTCTGAGGCAGAGATAGAGCAGCATCGATGTTTGTGAAAAGTGGTTTGTGGTGGTTCTGCCTTTCATTCTCCCTCTACTCATTCCACTTTTCCTTGATCTTCTAGTCCCTGCTGCAGATGGACTCCACAGTGGTAGTGTTTTTATTATTAGAACTAAATATTGAAAATGGCTATAAAGTATTTTGAGTCCCACGGTAAAAATACCACATAAATAAAGTGAAACCGTTCTGTGTCCTTTTCTATTTTTTGTTTTATCTTGTTACATTTGTGCTATTTGAAGACTATTCAGTCATTATTCCCTCTGGCAAGTTCCCCAATATGTGGAATTTTAAATACTGTCTTAATAGCAATTACTTTATTCAACAAACCTTTATTGAGTACCTACTGTGTACTAGGCTGTCCCTAGGTACAAGAGATTCAAAAGTGAGTGAGATGAAGGAAGTTATTGCCCTTCCGGAGTTTCCATCCTAAAAGGGGAGAGAAATACAAATTTATAAGAAATATGTAAACAAACATATAAAGTCAGGTAGAAAACTAAATCAGCTTCTTTCTTCTATTTTCTTTCTGATATAACAGCTACACACAGCCAAAACAAAACACCTACGTCGTTAACCCTGAGCAAGCCACCTGATCTTTTCACCTTGGTCTCCTTATTTGTAAAGTATATTTACTGTTTACCTTTCGGGATTAGAGAGAGAGGATATGCATGGGAAACTCATTGTAAAATATAAGACAATATAAATGTAAAGTATTTGTACTTGATTACATTGAGTCAAAGATTTATTTGATGTACGTCAGTATTTCTGTCAGCATTGTTTGCTATTTAGATTATAAACCACTTGAGTGTATGTCATGTCTTTTAGGGTTGTTTTAGCTTTCGTGCCTCTGGTTTTGAGGGCATTCTTGTAAGACGTCAGTGCTAAATTGTTGATTGCTATTGCTCTGTGATATAGTGGAATGAATTGAGGGAAGGATTTCAAGCATCATATGGATGACTAGACTAAATAATCTTCAAGGAACCTTCTAGATCTGACATTTTATAATCCTTGACTAGAATAGTTGAAGAAAAATTGCCCCAGTCTTAATGGAACAAAATGCATTTTCTCTTTGGCAGTAAGTGTGATTTGGAACAAAATAAAACCATTTCTTAATGTATCAAAAGTTTCCATCTCTATGACCAGATATGTAAGCTAGTAACTGTTACACGTGTGTAAGAAACAGCGTGGTAGTGGAAGCAGTGTTTTTATGAATACTAGATATGGCCTCCTAAAGCACCTACTGCCGTGCTCTAGAGCAGCGGTTTGTTTGCTCTAAGCTAAACCTGTTGAGATTCTGGTGACGACTGTTGCCCTGTACTAAAAGTAGTGTTTCTTTTTTCAAAGGTACGCCAGCCTGTCATATGCATCAACAACCATGTGTTTTGTTCAGTTTGTATCGACTTGTGGTTGAAGAATAATAGCCAGTGTCCAGCCTGCAGAGTCCCCATCACTCCTGAAAATCCTTGCAAAGAAATTATTGGTAAGGGTCTATTGTAAAAACACATAGAAACTGGTTTAAAACAGGGTTTAAATAGTGTCTGTCTGGAGGAAGACTGAAATAGACAACTTTTGGTGATGTTATTTCCCAGTATCATACTGGGTGGATTGGTCATTTGGCTTAATATATATAAGTGGAGCAACTGAGGAGCATGAAGCACTGTGAGAAATCACTGAGCCTTCTGGAACTTTGATTCTGGTAGAGACTGTCCATATGGATGAAGTTTAAAAAATATATATATATATATATTTGGGTGCACCAGTTCTTAACTGCAGCCAACAGCTTAAAAAGCAGACAAACAAAAAGGCCCACAGAGTTCAAACAAGCTAGTTCAGCTAGGAACATGGAGAAGGGATTCATGAAACAGTGGCCTCTAAGATTTAAGGATAAATAAATTTTCAGTTGGTAAAGGTGAGAGAGACCATTTCTTATAGAGGGAGCAGCATTCACTGCAGTTGGGAAACAGGAAAGTCTAGTTGGGTCTCACTGTTGAAGTAAGACTGAAAAGGTAAATTAAGACTTTAGCACAGAGCATCTTGAGTGACAGACTACATCAGGGAGTTGCTGTATGGGTGAGAAGGGTAAGGTGGGCATGATGGTTTTGAGCAGAGGAATGGCATAATCCAAAGTGTGTACTAGGGCTGTTACTCAGGTGATGATACATAGTTTGGGCTCCAGGGGAGAAACAGGACATGAGTAGGTCAGACTCTTGCCCAGGTGAGGGAGAATGTGAGTCTGGATTAAGGGTATGAAAAAGAATGTTCAATGCTACAGTCATGTAGGTAAAGTGGGGTTGGGGGCAGGTGGTAGGGGTAAAACTTGAACTGGAAGATTCTTAGAAAATGAAACATTTAAAGAGCTTTTATAGTGTTATTTCTTTTAGATTGTTAAAATGATTTTTATTTGTTTCTGCTTTAGGAAAAATTGAAAGTGAATTGATGATAGCATGAATCATAGGGAAAAAAACTTTCGTCTTTGTAATAGTCCCAAATTAGGGAAAATGGACTTATACAAAGTTTTTATAATAGAAAGGAAGATATATATGCTAGAATGAAAGAAGAACCATTGGAACTTTGAAACTAAGCGATCTGAAAGGGAATCAGAGGTGGCTCCAAGGTTTCTCTCCTGGGTACCTGGGTGAAGTCTTATAGAGGAATATTTCTGTGCTGTGCTGCAAACTGGAGTGTTAATCTCTCAGCCTCTACTTTTTTATCTGCACTGATCTTTACCAGGAGTCAGGTCTTTCTTTGCGGACTATGAGCTTTGTTGATTAAAATAATTTAGATGTTTTTTTCCCAGCTTCTTTTTGCATCCCTTCTTTCTTCATTCATTTGTATCTAAATGATATTTTATAAATTCTCTGAAGTAAAATGGTTCATCCATCCTTGCATCTGGATGGAGTCCTGTGAAAAAGATTTGTAAATGCCTTTGTTATCATGATGCTAAGAAGTACAAAGAAGGTAACCACAGGATAAGTGAAGAGCTCTTAGGAAGAATACATTTTGAGTGTGTATATGTGAGTTATTGTGGGCATACAATTAATGCTGTGATTTATAATCCATTGTAACTGGGTTGTTAGAGTCAGTGAAAGACACATTCATCTTTTCAGTTGTGTTACTAGTAACTATATATATTTGAATACATTAGTTATAATGTATTGTAATATGTATATCATATATGTGACATATAAGATAATATATTTAATAATCATATATATATAATATTGATTTATACAACAAATAATATTTTAATTATACAGCTTATTGGTTAGATGTAATCACTGGTTTTATCATTAACAGGTGTCTGGTATTCAAAATTTGCACTAGTTCAAATGAGTTAATAAAATATAGCCTTTGCCTTCATTGAGTTTAATAAGATACACAAGTAGGTAAACATAACATGATATTTTACTGAAGGTATTTCTGATGGTGTTACTTACTTATTTTTTCTCAGAATTGAAGTACAGAAAAGGATGGCAACACAAAGTGGATGTAAGAAAAAGGATAGGAATTAAACTAGAGACTACATAGAACAATAAGGAAAGGGTTCATTTTAATTTTCATTCTACCCAAATCAGAATGAAAGGTTAGATTTTATTTTTGTCCCTATAGGAGGAACGAGTGAAAGTGAACCTATGCTAAGCCATACAGTCAGGAAGCATCTTCGGAAAACCAGACTTGAATTACTCCACAAAGAGTACGAGGTAAATACTAAGTAAAATGTTAAATGATGACAGCATTGAATTCTAGATAAAACTGAGCTATCAGTCTGGACTTCTTAGAGTAAGTATCCAATGGAATCTTACGTTAAATGCCAGTTTAAAAATATCTGATAAATTCTTTTTTCCTTTCCTGTTTCAAATAGGGAAACAAATGGAAACATTTCCTCTTTTTCTTGCTTTTAATTTTAAATTTGTGCTCAACAGAAACATCATTTTTTCAGTTGCTCCCTCAAGAAGTTGGGAGATAAAGGAAACTCTCAATGTAGAAGTCAGTCTTCCAACCCCATGTGGCATTATGACTGCAAACAAGTACTATAACCTTCATTCTGTTTTTGTTTCTACCTGTAAATTCACTGCTACTTATAAGTCTGATAAGTTCTGATAAAGAAAATATACTTATGTTAGCTACCGACAAAGAGATTTTGGTTTGAGATATGCTATTGCTTCTTTTTTTTTTTGCATGTTTTAAAAAACATTTTTAAAATGTTTGTTGAATTTTTAAATGATGTTTTTAAAAAATTATGTATGTTTAAGGTGTACAACATGTTTTGATATACATATACAGGGTGAAGTGATGACTTCAGTCAAACTAATTAGCATAGCCATCTCCTCACATAGTTACTATTTGTGTGTGTGTGTGTGTGTGTGTGTGTGGTGTGTGTGTGTGGTGAGGGCACCTGAAATCTACTCAGCAGTGTCCAGTAGATGGGACAGTATTATTACCTGTAGTCATCATGCTATACCGTAGGTCTCTAGACTATCTCTAGCTGCAACTCTGTACCCCTTGAACCATCTCCCTGTTTCTCCCGCCTCCCCATTTCCTCACCTTCCATGCTTGGTAACCACTGTTTAACTCTGCTTTTATATGTTTGACTCTTTTAGATTCCACATATATATGAGATCATGCAGTTGTTTTCTGCATGTGATTTGACATGCAGGTGATTTGACATAGTGATGGAATTTTTTCTAAATTAGCTTCATGCTAATGGATATATATACTTTTGAATAAACATTAAGTCCAGTTGTCATTTTATATTGACTAAATGGGGGATAATATTGCTCTCTTCCTTTGACACAAAATATCTTTAAATTACACTACATAAATGGAAACCAGTTCAGCTGCTTCAAAAATTTTTTGAAATAAAATAGGGCATAGATAAATGACTGAATAAATGTTCGTTCATATGTGTTTTCTTGTTTATATTTATTTATTCATTAATTTATTCAAACAAGTAAAGCCCTTTTCTCATTTTATAATGCCAGTTAACTCAAAACATATTGTAATTTAAAATAGTAAATAGTTCTATCTGTGTTAACTCTAAAATGTATTCTTATTTATGTAATGAATATTTATCACACTTAGATACTAATCAAATTAATGCTTTAGGAGAGTGCTGGCATGTTTAAGTTTATTTTCTGAGAACAGAATTCCTAATAATTTTAGTTTAAGGTGAAATATCCATTATAGGTAAATAAATGGTATCACAGAAGAGAGTTCTAGCCCCAGTGTTTCATTGCTGGATTCAAGGATGTTCTACATGGGGAAAACTAATATTTGAAACAGTCACAGCAGTAGCTAAAGAGCTAGGATTCAGAAGAGTTCACAATTGCAGGTATCATTCTGACGTGGAGGGTGAAAGGACATGGTATATAGTTTTACTTCTATATGAAGCAAAAGAGAGACATCAGCCAAAACTACAGATTTCCTTGATCAAAACTGTATTTTTAAATGCCCCTTAGTAAAGGAATTAAACATGCCTCAGAATTTTCTTCTGAAGAATCTACTTCCTTATTGAATTCATGTGACTTTTCATATTTTCTGAATATTTAAAATGGAATTAAAGATTTGACACTTTCATTTTTTAATCATGAATGATCATTGAATTAAAAGCAATAGAGGTGCCAATTTTTATCAGTCAAAATACATTTTGAGAATTTCAGCTATATGTGACTTTCTGTTTACAAAGTTATTCTGATGCATAAAGAATCTGTGTATCTACAGGATTTTTAATGTAAATTTTAAAAACATGTTGACTTCACTCTAGCATGTGTATGTGTTTAGTGTCTGTGTCTACCTGATGGCTGTGCAATGTTTTTTCAGGATGAAATAGATTGTCTGCAGAAAGAGGTAGACGAGCTTAAGAGTAAAAACGTCAGCTTGGAATCACAGATCAAGACTATTCTGGATCCTTTAACCTTGATGCAGGGCAACCAAAATGAAGATAAACTTCCAGTTGCAGATAATCCAAGTAAAATTGACCCAGAAACTGTAGCAGAGTGGAAGAAAAAGCTTAGAACAGCTAATGAAATCTATGAAAAAGTGAAAGATGACGTGGATAAGCTAAAAGAGGTAAGTTGTGGTTGTGTTTAAAATTCCGTAGTATTTTAAGTACCTTCAAAAGAATAAATAGCCATACTATTTTGAGTCATCCTTTAGATGATTTGGGGAGAAAGGATAAATCCCTGGATGAGCATTTAGAAACAATAAGAAAACTTTTTCTCTTTAAATCTTAATAGCTGCCAAGAAATATCAGGTGGTCCTATTTGTGATTGTAATTGGAGACTTTGTAATTGGAGACTTTGTAGTGCCTCTATATGTTTACATCTTCTTGTGAAAGAACGACATCAGTTTAAAGGATGTGTTTCTATTTCCCCCGCTTTGTGATTTGACTTCCTTTTTTTTTAAAAGCTTATGTCAGTAACTGCCATGTATGCATAAAGACAGACCTGTCCATTTCCCTACCTATAAAATGGAAGGTTTGGACCATCTTTTCTCTAGCACTCCCTTTCTCTGATGTTTTAATATTGTAAATAGTTAAAGACTTACTAATTCCAAGAGAACTGTGAGTGATGGCTTCAGACTACTCCACGCAAAAGAATATTGTCGCTGAGAGGCAGTTTAATTTTTTCAGTTATTCTTTATCCACGCAAGAATATAGAGAAAGCATAGGTGAAAAGGGCAATCCTCTAGGATTTTCCAGTCTAGGTAAGGAGGTGATATGCATGGCATCAGCATTAGAGGTAATGAAGTGATGTAGAGCTGTGCTGGCCAGAGGGACTAGCCTTTTGTCTTGGCTTCAGGTTTATCCACAGTGGAGGCCTATTGTGCTGAACAGAGATGGGTTTGTGGTATCCAGATTCACAGCCCCCATTCAACCTATCTGTATTCTCTTAAAATACTGTCACCGTGCTGAACTACTGAATTCCACCTCCTGAAATCATTAATGCTCTACATATTTTAGAGATGTGCTGCCACATACCGGCTCTCTGATGCTCAGTAAGATTAAGTAGCAGAGAATTATCTGCAACTCTGTGTGAATACTAAGTCAGATTGCATACCCACGTATAAAATAAATGCCATCTGGACTCAGGAAGGCCAAGATGAGAGAAAGTTGGGAACATAGTACTTTTAGAGAAAAAAGAAACTATGGATGTAATTGCACTGAGTTTGCTACAAGCCTAGGGGAAGTGTGTTGTTCCTTTGGTTTATAGTGGCCACCATTACCGTGTTAGTTTGAGAGGAGAAGAGGACATGGAAAGGTAGCTGAGAAGTCACAGTGTTTGTCAGTCAGCCATGTCCTCATTAACTGTCCTTGCACTATCAGTAAGTTTCGTATGGTTTATTTTATATTGTTGAATTTCATTAAAATATTTGGCAATAAATGCTTCTTAGAGCATGAAGATATGTATGAAAACTACTCTGAGTTTGAGTGGTATAAGGGATGTATGTAAAAGAAAAGTACATAAAATATAGTTTTTCTTTGTCCTTTTAAAGATCATATGTTAAATTCAATACCCAAAGTTACCTTGAGACCTCACAATTATTTGGGATACTTGAAAAGCCCATTTTGAATACCTAGTGAAGGAATTAGGTAGAACTAGGCAAAAAACTGGAACATAAACTAAAAAAAAAAATGGACTGCAGAGGCAAAACTTGAATGCAAAATACAAAATAACAGCATACTATAAAACAAATATAGGAATGCTGAAGATTCAGAATATGAGTGAAATGGACTTTTTTCCTCATGTTTCCAAGACAAGTGCGTTTTGAACCATTATGAAGCCAGTGTGGAGATCACAAAGTATAATAGTTAGCTGACATCTTTATTACTCTTTTAGGTGCAACAAATAGGCAGGACTCTCCCTTTTGTAACTTTACCCATCCAGTTCTCCTGAACTTGAAAATATCTCTGATAATTGAGGGTTAGCCTGGTGAGAGACCTTGTCCAGGGGGATGGGGAAAAGAAATCAAATGAGGTTCTAATTTAAGCTTGTCATTCATCATCAAAAACATTCACTAAGTGCCTCCTCTTACAGTGCTATGCTTGAGGGCTTAATTCATTGTGTGTGCATGTGTGTGTGTATAAGGAAGTATATTACCTTTCCTATGTCTTCAGAGAGGCAGTAATGGTGTTTATCAGTCACGTAAAGAATTAACTCTCCACAGTCCTGGTTGGTTTGCATCCATGAAGATAAGCAGGTACTCAATCCAAAAGGAACCTGGATACATCTGAGAGAGTTAGGTTTGGTGTTGAAAAGAGTGTCCTCCGCCCTGCTTCCCTTGTCACCCTCTTGGGGCATTTGTGTGTGGATGGGCAAGTAATATAGTCAAGAATTCTAGAAATTATTGGTCAGATTTTTAAAATCTGTTTTCAGATTTTCTTAGTTTAAACCTTTTTGTTGACAATTGTTCTGACACTTTGAATGTTAATAGTCAGACAATGAATTTCTCCTGCTAGGTTAGTGAGATTGGTTCCTAGCCTAGGAAGTCTTATTTTTTGTTGGAATTCAGAAACACAATGACTAGCAGATTTAAAAGAAGTCACTTCTAAGATTCTACAACAGACACTCTACTTTTGGGGCTGCCCAGGATCAATATTGACCCTCTAGATTTTCTAGCAATAAATATTTTGTCAGGCAGTTTTTAGGTATGCAACTCCAAGAAGGAAATCATACTTGCAATCTGAAAAAAAATCAAAAAAGAATCCATACAATTTATTAGAAAATATTGATCCAAGAAGTTGTGAGCCAGAGCATTTGGGAAAGCCATTTTGAAGAAAGCAAGCAAGTAGTTTAACGATATTAGATATGTTACCACTAAAAACTTTTAAAATAGCAACCAAAAATCAATCTCATAATGCAAGTTACTTAGCTGTTAGTTTTGTGAATAATTGCATGTGGTATATTGTTACCATGCTTAGAGTATTCAGTTATGTGAAAAAGGAAAAAAAAAAAATTGCCGATAGTCCCATAACAACTCTAAGCTAACTAACATAGCTCCGTTTATTTCCCTGGATAGAAGATTTGCAAAGTGCTTGGGGAATTTGGATTAAAAATGTGTGATCGTGTTCAGTTTCCCAAGTCATTCCCAATGGTGATTTTAAGTTTCTGAAGACATGCTCTGGTGTTCAGTTTTCTCATACTGTTGCTCTAAAACATACAGATGGCTCATGTCATAATTTTTACACATTTGTTTTTAACGTGTGCTTAATTATTTTCAATACTTTTTTTTTAAGGCAAATAAAAAATTGAAATTGGAAAATGGTGGCCTGGTGAGGGAGAATTTGCGACTGAAAGCTGAAGTTGATAACAGATCACCTCAGAAGTATGTATTTTGCTCATAGAGCAATGTTTCAGGTTATGTCAGTATTTTAAAATAAGCTGCTGTTACATTATGTTTTTCTGGATTCTTTGTTGAAACATGTAAGTTTAAGTAGAATGTCTTACCTGTAAATGTCAAAAGTGTATACTTAGGTTATTGGTAAAATCTTAGTCTCAGTTAATGCTAATGTCGGAAGAAAGGATTTCCTTCTTATCTTTTTTCCTTACCTAATTATCAAGAGGTTTGTTTTATGTGACCTAAGACTGGTGAGCCTCCACTTGGTTTTACATATAACTGTTTAATGATCCTAACAAAGAGTACGGAGACTAACATGATGCCTTTTGGATATTTTTTGAAATAATCTTAATGATAGTTAAAATTCATCCATTGCTTTGTCTTTACCAGGTACAACAATCTGTGACATAGAACTACTATTATTCTCCATTTACAGATGATAAAATGGAGGTATAGAGATCAAATTAATTTTTCTAAATCTTCACAGCTAGGAAGTGGTGGAAATAGGATTCAAACCCAGGTAGTCCAGCCCCAGAGCTGTGCTCTGTTACATTACACTGAAAGCTGTTATACTACCCATTACCCTAAAAAGCCTATCTGAAATAGAATTTAAGGCTTCATTTGTTGAATTTTGTACTGATTTGAACTGTACAATTAAATGAATTCTTTTATGGTGGGGATATTTTCACTCCATTCCAAAAGATACAAGATTGCAAAATTTTGAACAGTTAGTTTAAAATGCTCAGAAACAGTTGAGAATTAAGACTTGAAGATTAAGAAAAGATAAGAGAGATCACTTGAGGTTGTTATTGTTCTAGGGGAAAAAAAATGACAAGTGAAAAGAAAGTGTGAGCCCCATCCCTCTGAGGAGTGGCATATCAGAACTCCACACTTTCTTCCTGTCCAGCCATTTTCTCCTAATGGAAAAAGACGAGAAAGGCATAAACAAACATTGGAAATTCATCCTACCAGAAGTAGTTCTCTGTTTGTCATTTGAAAAGGAGAAAATATTGCCTTCAGTAAAACCAACTGTGGTATCAGGAAATGGTAGAAGTAAACCATAATTACTCAAAGCAGAGATAACTAACCAACAGAGAAAGAAGCATAGCTTTTACTTTTAAATAGTTCCTTCCCCTGTGCTCTCCAACCTCATTTTTCTTTTCACTTCAGATAATGTCCTACTTTGATGAATTAGTGAAATAAGCTTAGGAAGTGTTGCCGTTAATATATGGTGGTTTGAATCTCTGCTCTTCTTATTTATTGGCAGCTCGCCTTGCCAGTCATAATAATGTTTATCCATTAGCCATTTCCCACAGCAGGCTGAATGGAAGTAAAGCCATTTTGTTCGTAGCTTTTATTTCTTGAAAAGTTGCCCACCAGATTTTCAGATTTAGCACTAGCCACCAGGATGTGTGTTTTTAAATATCCTTGATTCCTACCTGATAAACAACTGAAGAATCTCACCTAAAGAAACCTCACCTCTGTTTTCACAAGCAGTCACACTTCTGAATCTCATGTAACTTTGGGGTTTGCTCTCTTTAGCTTCCATTGCTTCCCTTCAGGGGAAGGGAACCAGTTCACTTAAAAAACGATTTGAACTGACCCCTGTTCCAGATCAATTTGCAATGCATTGAGGTACTAAAAGTGTGGCATTGATTTATAGCCTTGTTTACCTCTGCATCACCAAATCCTAGTGGGAGTCAGAGAGAAGCTGACCACAGCTGAAAATACCCAAATCTGGTTCTCTTGAGGAGCGCTCCTATTTGTATTGAGAACAGTATGAAATTTCGAGAGTTCAAAAGTAAATGCAAGCAAACAGAAACCATCCATTCCGTTTCATTTCCTTGATTAGGAAGTGCCTTGACCAATTACTTTTCTCCTCTACTTGGTTAGTTGTCAAGGTGTACTTTTTATATACGTGGCCTGAGTGTCTAATGTATCTTTCAGGTTGTTCAGACACGCTCTATGAATCAGGCAGAAGAGAGAGCTTTAAAATTTAGATACTAGAAAGGGAAAAAAATTAAGAAGGTGTATTTGTTAGCTTGGGCTGCCGTAACAAATATATAGACAGGGTGGCTTAAACATTGGAAATTTATTTGCTTATAGTTCTGGAAGCTAGAAATCCCAGGTCAAAGTTCAGCAGTTTGGTTTTCTGGCAAGGGCTCTCTTTTTGACTTGCAGACAGCCGCCTTCTCTTTGACATGTCTTTGCATGTCAGAGAGAGTGTGTACTCTGGTCTCTCTTCTTCTTATGAGGCACCAGTCCTGTCAGATTAAGGCCTCCTCTTTATGGTCTCATTTAACTTTAATCACCTCCTAAAGACCCTGTCTCTAAATATAGTCATGCTGAGGGTTAGGGCTTCAACAAATGAATTTGGTGGGGGTGGGTAGGGAGAGTGGGAATACAATTCAGTCCATAGCAGAAGGTATTTCTTTTAAGGACTTGCATGGTGCTCTGTTGCTTAGTTGTGTCCAACTCTCTGTGACCCCATGAACTGTAGCCCACCAGGCTCCTCTGTCTATGGGGATGCTCAGGCAAGAATACTGGAGCAGGTTGCCATTTCCTCCTATAGGGAATCTTCCTGACCCAGGGATTGAACTCGCATCTCCATGTCTCCTGCATTGGCAGGCGGATTCTTTATCATTACGCCACCTGAGAAGCCCCCCTTTTAGGACACTCAAGCAAATATCATGCTGTTGCCCCAAAACTAGACTGCAGTCTAGTGTGAACAAAGGGGACTTAGACATGTACACTGATTTCAAGTAAATAGGATTATATAAAAGTAATGTATTTTATAATTTTTAAAAACAGTGGTATAATCTTTAAAATGAAATCTGGATTATCATTTATCTCTTCTGCTATTGTTTTTTAGTCTTTTACCCTCCATTATATTTAATCTCAATGTGTACCTGGATATTTTTCCTTTTTCCACTTTAGCTTAGAAACCCCTTTGTGCAGTGTGGCAGCTGTCCCACTAAGCATACTCTTCTGGATTTCAGTAATATCCATTCTGTTCTTTGTCAACACTTCATTGTCCTGATAGCTAAACTGGTGGTCCAGAAAAATGCAGCTGTTTCTTTGACTTGATGTAGCCACTTCCTGAATTAGTCTCTCTCTTCTAATTTGTTTTACCTGAAGAAAATCATCTGCCTGCCCTTTCAGTTTTCTCTAACATGGACTTCTAAGAGAATCAGATTTTATATTTGGACTAAAGAGGGGGTGATAATGTCCTTTAGTTTGCAAGACTGGTATGTGAAGAAAAGCCATTCTCCCCGCCAGCCCAGAAATACTGAAAGTTTATTTACTTGACAGTATCCTAGATACTTTGAACTGTACAAATTCTGTTTCTGACCCCTAAAGTTGGTTAGGTTCCCCTTACTATCTTGTACTTTCCCTTTTTAGCACATAATCACAATTACTAATAATTAGTGTTTTGTGTAATTATTTCGATGAATATTAAAGTTTTGTGTAATTATTCCAGTGAATTCAACCCTGAATATTCATTTGAGGGACTGAAGCTGAAGCTCCAGTACTTTGGCCATCTGATGCGAAGAGCTGACTCATTAGAAAAGACCCTGATTCTGGGAAAGATTTGAGGGCAGGAGGAGAAGGGGGTGACAGAGAATGAGATGGTTAGATAGCATCACCAACTTAATAGACATGAATCTGAGCAAACTCAAGGAGATAGTAAAGGATGGGGAAACTTGGAGTGCTGCAGTCCATGGGGTTGCAAAGAGTCAGACATGACTTAGTGACTGAACAACAACTATTACTTACTTCATATTTTTCTGAGTGAGGGCTATAGTTTTATTCACTATTATAGCCGTGCATTTTATAGAGTTCTGCTCCTAGTATATATCTGTTGAGTAAATGAATAAAAATGTAGCTCCTGAGAGAATTCCCCTTCCATTTTGCCAAAGATTTAATGAAGAAATTTAGTCATTTTTCCTGTTCCTCTTCTCCATCTCCCATTTAATGGGGCATCCCGAGAGTGTCACACCTCCACATAGTAAGAAACAAAAATAAGAAGCTGAAGGAAGGTAGAACTGCATTTCTCATATTCCTAAACTGTACCTAGAAGTGTGGATATATTTGTCCTTGATAGAGTTAGGAGTTCCTAGTGATTTTTTAGCTTCAAATATTATGACGCTTATTAATGACTTGTAAAGCATTTGGAAGTATTATGCCCTCTCTCCGAGGTCGCTCTGTTCAGTTGTGCCATTCTTTTTCTCTAGTCTCACTGGGCAGAGTTTGTGCCATGTTGCCACCTATTTTGAGGCTTAAACAGAGCAGCTGACCCATGCCCTTAGCTTCTAACTTATGTTAATAGTGTAGGGTATGAAATATATATGTACATATACAAAATTTGTATACATAGAATTGCATAGGTCATTTAAATCAAACTTGGTTATAATTGGATTAATAATGGCTTTCCATTCTATAAATATATATTTGGTAATGTTATTGTATCTTTAGTGAGATCTGTGGGTTTGATAACGTTTCCCTGCAAGCATCGTTTTTACTGCCCAGCAACCCTAAAACTTATCATTATGGACCAGTTTTTACCCGTGCCTCAGCAACTTCTGGAGGAAGATGAATGCTCCAGCTACTCCTGAGTGGTGATCAGTATTCTATTAGGACATGAAAAGAAGTGTTCTGAGGAGGACAGACTAGACTTCATAAATCATAAGCTGTACTTTATTCCCCTCGTGCTGTGTTTGTGTTCCTTGAGCCATCTCATCAGCTCCCATGGCTTTAATAATTTCTTAATATGTCAGCGATTACAAAATAAAATCTAAATCATTGGCCTTGCCTTTTCTCCTAAACTGTAGATTCATGTTTCCATCTGTCTATTTTATACTTTCACTCAAGATCCTGTACCTTAAATTCACTGCAAAGCACGAGTTAAATAAATGCCTAATTCTGGAGACAGACTACCTGGATTCAAGTTTCCCTTCTTCTACTCTCTCCTTCCCCTACCCAATTCAATTTTCACTATACTCAAAATGGTTTTTTATGAAGTGTAAATCACGCTATTAAATCTCTTATCTGAAACTGTCCAGTGTTTTCCTAAAATACAATCCAGACACTTTGCCAGCTAGTCACGATGCTTGCCTATTCCATCTCATCCCCATGGTTTATCCTGCTCTAGCCATACTGGCCGCCTTCTGTTTCTAAAACATGCTAGAATTTTTCCATCTCTTAGAATGTCCACATCTTTATATGGCTGTCTCCTGTTATCAGATTCAGAGAGGCTTTTCCTGATCATTCCGTCTAAAGCAGTCCTCTGACGTTGTCCCCATGACCTTTCTCTTGTGGAATTTAGAATGGAGAAGACAGAACAAGAGCTCAAGCAACTAAACAAACACAGTAATTTCAGACAGTAATAAGGGCTAAGAAGGCAGGTGATACTGTAACATTGGTTGTGCATTAACTGTGGGCTCTATTATCAGTACATCTCAAGTTTTAACTCATTTAACCTCACCCACCTACTAGATAGGTACTACTACTAGCTCCACTTCATAAGATAAACACTGAAGTACAGAAATTTTAAATATCTTCCCCCAAATCACAATGCTAGAAGGTAGACAAAGCCAGAGTTCAGTTCTAGAGAGTCTGGCTCCAGAGTCTGTGCTAATAATCTTATGCTGTATTGCTTCACCATGCCATGATTTTATCACTGCAGTTAAGACTGCAGAAGTAGAAGGTGCAGAAGCAAAGGGCCGCTTCCTTCCTAGCTTCCCCTCCCTCCTTCCCTCCCTTCGTTCCTTCCCTTTCTTTAACATTTAATGGTGGCTTTATGAGTTGAATGCTTGAAAATATTCAACATGAAATTTAACTTACTTCACACTAATGTTTGCAAATACATTGTTGCTGCTGCTGCTAAGTCGCTTCAGTCGTGTCCGACTCTGTGCGACCCCATAGATGGCAGCCCACCAGGCTCCCCCGTCCCTGGGATTCTCCAGGCAAGAACACTGGAGTGGGTTGCCATTTCCTTCTCCAGTGCATGAAAGTGAAAGTGAAGTGCTCAGTAGTCGTGGCCGACTCTGTGTGACCCCATAGATTGCAGCTCCGAAATACATTGTTAGCAATTCTTAAATATTTCAAATAAACTAACTTGAAGTACAGAAGGCTTGTTCTCAAATAACCCTTCTGAGGTGACATGAAATCTGAATGAAGCCTGTATGACTTGATTCTAACCTTGCTGCCCATCTCCTTCACTTGCAAAACCCCAGCACCTGAAAGGCACCTGATACATACTTGTTGAGTAATTAAATAAACAGATAAATAACATTTGATAAATTACTTGACTTGTTGGAGCCATTACTTTCTTTATGTAAAATGTTCATAATGTACCACTTTGAAGATGAAATAATTGTATGTCCTTGGCACACCACGTAGCACAGAGAACTGGTAGAGGTTTGCGTCTAAATAACTGGATCCGTTATCCATCCCACATTAGAGATTGTTTATCCTCTTGCTTTGTTTCTGTCCTCGTTAATGGCTTTACTACTTATCTGGTTGCCCGAGATAAAAACCTCAGTCTTCCTTTCCCGCATTTTCCACTGCTTCTTCTCCTCCCATTCCTTATTGTCCAGTATATTCTATCCTATCTATTAAATTCCTGTGTAATGCCTCTTCTTCTTGTTCCCACTAGTTTCAATCCACGTGATTTCATGCTTAGCCAATTTTAATAGCCCTCTGCCTCATTGCTCTTGTCCTGTCACAGCTCTGGAGCATTTGCTGAATGTTGCCTGAATTCTAGAATATAAATTTGATCATCTCACTCTTGTTAATAACCTTGGGCGATTTCCCATTTTTCACAAATTGAAGGCCGGATTTCTTAGTATAGTACATGTGCCTCTTTACTAATAGGACTTTAGCTTATCCTTCTTAGCTCCTCTCCAGCTTTCCTCTTCAGGTACGCTGCTGTGGCCATGATGAATTTCTCATTGGGCCTGGATTTGCATGTGATGACATGTACCTTTGCTCATGTCTTTTCCTTTGCCCCTGGTCCTCTCCATTACCCTTTCATTTTTTATTCAGCTTGATTAATCCCTACCCATCCTTTGAGACTGAGCCCAGTTGTCATTTTGTCTATGAGACTCTCTTTAAGATTTCCTATTGTCCTTTTATTGTATTGTTGTAAGGATTATGCTGTATACTGATCAGTTCCATGACTGTCATGCTCAGTTAATCTTCCAACTCCTTGGAATTAAGACTTTTATTTTGACCATGTCACATGGCTTGCAGGATGTTAATTCCTTGGCCAGGGATGGAACCCATGCCCCTGCAATGGAAGTACAGAATTCTAACCACTGGACTGCCAGGGAATTCCCAAGACTCTTTTTGTGTATGTGATGAACTCAGTGTGTATCTGTATAAAGTATGTATGTGTGTGTGTATGTGTATTTTTCCTCTGGGACATAGCAAAAGGACATAGCAGTCTCACACTCTAATGCTTTACACTGCTGCTTGGAGGGAACTGACCAGGGAATTAAGACTTGAGCTTTCTTGAAGCTTAAGGTATATAGGGTTTAAGAAGGCAAAGAGAGATTCCTGGCATTCTCCAAATGAGGGGAGCAGAGGGATTCCCTGAAGTCTTCCAAAATTGTCCTAGAGCTTGAGAGTTTGAAAGAGGAAGAGAGGAGACAGTGCCAGGGCTTGTGTTTTGAGTCTGAGTCTCCTCAGTTGAACAGGTTTTCCTGCCCTTACCCGTCTCCATGCTGACTGTGAGCTGCGCCCCTTCCTAGTTCCCAGGTCTAAACTCCTCCTCAACTGTGTCTCAAGACATACCACCAGTACCACGCCTGGCTTTCAGCTTCCTCAGCAACACCTCCGCTCTTGCTGGCCTCGGCTGTTCTCTCTTCCTGACCTTTTCTGGCCTTTTTTGTTTCTCATGATTCTGCTCTGACAAACACAATGATTCCTGGTATTTGACCCCAGCCTGATCCACTGACTGATTCTGCTATGCCCTTTGGTTTTCCCGGAAGGGGAACTTGTAGACTGTCAGGGGAGCCTGATGATACCCTGGGGCCAGACTGTGACAGCTGGGTGTGCTCAGGCTCCTCAGCCGCCTGAGGGGCCCTTCTCTGGATATTCAGCTAATTGGGGGTGGACAGTTACTGCAGTTTTCTGTCACCTTGTCTTTATTGTATTGATAAGATATTTTAGGAGCCTGCAGTGCATGCTAATGACTAAGCGGTAGGGTTGTCAGGAAGATTACGAACTGCTTGAGAACAAGGATAATGTCCTTTTGTTTTCTTCCTCATCGCCCCTCAGCATATATTAGTCTTCAGTAACTGTCATCTGAGTAATAATTACGGAGTGGCTGGATCACAGTTTTTTGTTTTATTTTGTTTCATATTATTCCTCATACTGAGAGAGAGAGATTGATTTAACTCTAGTGACAAATGTGTAGATCGTATTAGTCCAGAGATTTTTAAGTATGCTTTTTTCCCCCAACCACAGTTGTATTCTTTTATACTATTGAGATTTTATTGTTGTTAAGGTTAGTATACTTTGGGGAAAGGTATGAAATCCTTTATTCCTCTGAGGACTGTAAAAAGATACGAAATAGCATGTCTCAAGATTCTCTCCTTCCATGAAAGATTAGGATCGCCATTTATGTCGTGTCAACTTCAAGGCTCCTCTTAGAGGATAGAAAATTAGGGCATTCCTCTATGGAGCTGAAATACCTTTATCAAATAGAATGGAATTTATTTCACAGTAAAAAGAGTAGTCCGTCTCCACAGGCAGCAAATATAGATGTGGGATGGCCCTTTTTAGAGACTTACCACGAAAGGAACGTATTCCTTTTCAATTTGCATATACTGCCCAACACTTGAGTGTTCTCTATTAAGAATTTCTAGGTAGAATTGAAGTGGCCGATGCATGATTAGTTTAATAATATAAATATGCACACAAAAGCTTTCTTTAAAGTCGTATTAGTAATATGAACTATTATTTTTAAATTCGGTTCTGTGTTTGAAAACTTGCAAATCCAGACGTTGCCTTTATTTTTTGAGAGGTGGAGGAAAAAGGAACGGCTGCAAGGGCTGACCTCTGTCTTTAGGGAGGAACTGTGGCTTTTTTTTTTTTTTTTTAATTCTTGCAGATATTGGAGCACATTCTGTTTTGGGATAAAACTAAGATGCAGTGTAGCATAGCTTATGTTTTTTATTCCTATTATACCCCTGTGTAAGTAAGTACTATGTGATATTTAGGTCCTAAAATTTTTGCATTTAAAATTTTGCTCATTTCATCAGTAGCTTTGTTTCTTTGTAGTTGAAAATGCCTGCTGATTGTGCATGAGGTAGACAAGAAGATCATGTATGTTTTTTATACATAGAACAATTAAAGATGGAGCTTCCAGTTTATGATTCTAGTTCAGATTTAGCTTACATATCTCTGGTTAAAATAGTCACCCTTTTTGGGTTGGCATTTGCCAGGCTGATCTGTGCTACAGTTTCCTGGAAGGCCATTTTAATAAATGATCTTTGGCAGCTTGAAAATGCTCTTGAACTTATGTCTAGAACATGATAGATGTTTGATAAATGTTTATTGGCTTTGTGCAGACAGATCTGAATGTCTTCCTACATCTTGTTATTTCCTCTCCATATTTCTATTAGCAAATGTATGTATTAATAAATATTACAACATTGCTAGACTTGGCACTCAGTAGACATGCTAGCATTTTCACTACGTCATAGTATAAGTAGGTGCTGATATTACTTAAGCAGGGATCTCACGTTTGGGCATCTCGTGGTTTCATACATGGTATTTGGACTTAGGCAGACTTGGCTTCCTGCTGCTTCCTTTCTGTATAACCTGGGACCAAAGACAAGTGCTTTAAGTGTCTCGTTTTTTCATCCTTAAAATAAGAAACATAGCTCTTGCTTCATAAAGGTGACATGACGATATATATCAAGTATATAGCAATGTACTTGACACAGTAAACTTTAGTAAATTGTGACTGCTGCTGTTAACTGTCACCATCATTGTCATTAATCGTCACTTACACTACTGTAGATTTACCTGTTACACTTTTGGTAATGTCCATCCCCAGAGTTCACTTTTATTTATTTATTTGGATGTTGGGCCAGGGAATAGAAACATTGTTTTGGGTCCTCAGGAGGGAAGGTTTTTTTCCAGTTCTCTCTCAGTAGGCTTCATGTAGCTTAATAAATTTTTGTGGACTCAACTATTGTGACAGGATTGGCCATAGATAGTAACTTTTATGATTACCAAAGTCTCAAGAAATGTAGCATTTTCATAACTGAGTCTTTCATTTTAAACAGAGAAGACTCTCTTGAAGAAACCCTGGCAAGTCATTGGGTTCAGCAGTGGCTGAAAATGTCTAGGGCACTTCCCAAAGCTTCTCTTGCAGTGTAAAGACAGAACGCTTTCCCCAGTCCTGCCGTTACACACAGAAGGATGAGAATAGATACGGGTCACACATAGACAGGTCATTGGGAGCAGGTTAGAGAAAGGCCCCCACTAGCAGATACAGGCTGGAGCTGCCTCAGTGCTGGTCCTCCCTGTACCCTTTCCCTGGAATACGCCCCTCCCCATCCTCTCCACACATGTGCATGGCAAAGCACATGCTGGGACCTCTCCTTTTCTTCCCGCTTCTAGCCAAACTCAGGTCCCAAGGAGCTCCTATTACACACTACTCACTTAAGTTACGTCTAATCAAAGAGAAACTCCAATATTTTGGCTACCTGATGTGAAGAACTGTCTCATTGTAAAAGACCCCGATGCTGGAAGGCAGGAGGAGAAGGGGACGACAGAGGATGAGATAGTTGGATGCCATCACCAAGTCTATGGATGGACATGAGTTTGAGTAAGCTCCAGGAGTTGATGATGGACAGGGAAGCCTGGTGTGCTGCAGTCCTTGGGATCACAAAGAGTCAGACACGACTGAGCGACTGAACTGAACTGAATCAAAGAGAGCATTTGCAGACTTAAGGAATCTCCAGCTCACACATCATGCTTTATGAGAAAATACTGAGGGAAGGGAACAATAGAAAATTTTGTTCTCCTGAAGGTCTACCTTTCCTCCATATTTAAAGTGAAGAAGATACTTGCCTGGTATCTCTGCAAGTCAGGGGATGAGAAGGTATGCAACTGCAGCTGTGTAGCCAGGCAGCGCTGCAATAAAATTTGCTCTATGACGGGTCATTTTTTCTTAGGTATGTGTATACCTAAGTTTGCATCAGTAAGTTCACCTTTCCCAGTTCCTCTGGCTTACCTAGGTTTTCTTAAATAGCAACAGTTTCAGCATTCCTAAGTCAGCTATTCTTCTCTATATTTCCATTTGATTCTAACTTTACTACTAGCATCACCAACTCAATGGACATGAGTTTGAGCAAGTTCCAGGAGTTGGTGATGGACAGGGAAGCCTGGTGTGCTGCAGTCCTTGGGGTCACAAAGAGTCAGACACAGCTGACTGATTACTAGCATTAATCACTTTACCATTTGTTTGCTACATCTCATCTTTGTTGGCCAGTTTTGTGTTTTGAATTTCCGTTTCTGTAAAAATGTCATGTCACAGCACAACTCTTATGTTTTATTGTCTGTGTTGTGAAGTGGGTAACGTGTGCACAGTCACTTTCAAACTTGGAGAGAAATGACCTGATTGGTCACAGACAGGCTGGATCGCAAATGCTGGCTCAGATCCAAAGATTGTTTTTACTTTGTTTCACTCTTAGCTCAGGTGCCAAATTAGGAAAAGATATAAAATCAAAGGTACATGAGGCAGAGGGGTCACTTCCCCAGAGCCCCTCTTGTTCCTCAAGAAGATGTTTCTGAAATTTGGTGGTCTTGGCAACCTACTGGGCTTGCTGCATTAATCCGTTTTGTTTGGGCTACCATTATGAACTAGAGAGGCAAACTCAATCACTCAAGGTTCACGGCCCGTTAATGGCCAAAGAGCTCTAGAGGTTCATTCTTTTCACACCTGGTTCTGGCATTTATTCTTTTACCACATTTACTTCTTCTCACCCCTTCAAACACATTCTTTTCCTCCTGTATGACGAGCTATGAGAAAATTTCGTCTTGGGACTTTTTCATTATTAGAGATGCCTTTATTCTAGTTATAATACTGCAGAGGTCAAACCAGTAGGACTTTCATTTCTCTTACTTCTAGTAGGGACAGGAACACTCTTGTACCTATGTCGTTTTTTGGACAGGAGAGCCCTCAGCCAGAACGTGTACATCAGTTAACGCTGCAAGAGGGAAAATCCCTTAAACTTCTTAGATTCTAGGAAAACATACTTCTGATATCAGATGCAGCTCCCAAACTGCTTTCTGTTTTCTCTAACGTAATGAAGCCTTTGGCCATCACTGCTGCTTTGAAAATCAAAGCCTTTGGTCTCTAATGGAATGTTTATAAAAATACTCCATTTTGAAATTTGCTCAGGAAAAGGAAGTATGGTAAATGATTTTAGAAGTCCCTCTAGCTTGCCTTGGCATTGATTCATTTAATGTTATGTACTCTGGAAATATCTTGAATTAGAGAATAAAGAAGTATTAAAACCCAAGTTAAATAAGCTCTTATCCTCATTGTTTTCTTCCATGGAAGTATAGCATAAGTTATGCATCTCTAATTGTTATTTCTATATGAGCCAAATTTAATATCAGTATCTAGGGTAAGCTAAAAATATGTCAGAAGTCTCATGTGTTTTCATTCTCTTCCTAAGGTGAAAGTGGAAAGTTATTTTAAATGGAGTATAGAACAGCAAGCCTGTATAATAAGAACTCTACTGTGTATGTCATTCTCTGTTGCTTTTCTTGGTGTCAGTAGAAAAGAAAGGAAATAAACAGTCAGATATATGGAACATTTAGTTTACTAATATAGTGACTCACAATACATGTAAAAGAGGCCCAAGGACCTTTGGATTATCCTATGGTGTAGGCTCTGTCTTGATGTAAAGCATTGATGTATCTTAAAGTAAGAAAATAACTTTTATTCAAGAAATATTTAATGAGAAACTACTGTGTACCAAGGATTATTCTAGGGAGCTAACCATGGTTCCTGCTTTCTTGGAGCTTATGTTCTAATGAGAAAGAGAGACAGAAAACAGATAAACTACATGGATCAGTTAATTTAGTTGATCAGTTCATTGACTTTCACTATATATATCTTTTGGTTTGCCCACCAGCCCAGGGTCCTTATTAGCATGGAAAAAAGGTTTGACTATTCAAAGTATTGGAGAAGGCAATGGCGCCCCACTCCAGCACTCTTGCCTGGAAAATCCCATGGATGGAGGAGCCTGGTGGGCCACAGTCCATGGGGTCGCTAAGAGTCGGACACGACTGAGTGACTTCACTTTCCCTTTTCACTTTCATGCATTGGAGAAGGAAATGGCAACCCATTCCAGTGTTCTTGCCTGGAGAATCCCAGGGACGGGGGAGCCTGGTGGGCTGCTGTCTATGGGGTCGCACAGAGTCGGACACGACTGAAGCAACTTAGCAGCAGCAGCAGCATTCAAAATATTATGTATTGAAGTAGAACTTTGGAGAATTGAGGGCAGTGACCTTTTAGAAAATAGCAGTTC
Organism: Capra hircus; assembly: GCF_001704415.2. NCBI lineage: Eukaryota > Metazoa > Chordata > Mammalia > Artiodactyla > Bovidae > Capra > Capra hircus. The sequence goes on from NC_030819.1 coordinate 32,282,377, forward strand.
CATCAGTGACTCCTCCTTGCTTGTCCCTCTCAGATGTGCTTTGTTGCTGGCCTCTGTTTTTAGTTCTCGTGCCACTTTGGCTTTCTCTCCAAAGTGATACAAAAAATACACTTAGGCTATCATTTTGACTTCAACTCAGAACATTTGTTAACTAACTTTTTTAAAAAACATAATAATAAAAAATGAAGGGCATCATCAAATATAGCATCATAAAATGACATTATATCTGAATTTCAGGCTAAAACCTAGAATAAGAAGCTGCTAATATTTTGGGAAACATTCCTTATTTGTCACTACTGAGTCTCCAAGGACATCCTATGGGAATAGCTGACTTACTATCTAGTAACATTATTTGATTTGATATTTTTCCTCATCTGAGAATCAGTTCAGTTCAGTTGCTCAGTTGTGTCCAATGTGACCCCATGGACCGCAGCACGCCAGGCTTCCATGTCCATCACCGACTCCCAGAGCTTACTCAGACTCATGCCCATTGAGTCAGTGATGCCATCCAACCATTTCATCCTCTGTCGTCCCCTTCTCCTCCCACCTTCAATCTTTCCCAGCATCAGGGGCTTTTCAAATGACTCAGTTCTTTGCATCAGGTGGCCAAAGTATTGGAGTTTTAGCTTCAGCCCTTCCAGTGAATATTCAGGACTAATTTCCTTTAGGATGGACTGGTTGGATCTCCTTGCTGTCCAAGGAACTTTCAAGAGTCTTCTCCAACACCACAGTTCAAAAGCATCAATTCTTCAGCACTCAGCTTTCTTTATAGTCCTACTCTCACATCCATACATGACTATTGGAAAAACCATAGCTTTGACTACACGGACCTTTGTTGGCAAAGTTACATCTCTGCTTTTTAATATGCTTTCTAGGTTGGGCATAACTTTCCTTTCAAGGAGCAAGCGTCTTTTAATTTCATGGCTGCAGTGATTTTGGAGCCCCCCAAAAGAGTCTGTCGCTGTTTCCATTGTTTCCCCATCTATTTGCCATGAAGTGATGGGACCAGATGCCATGATCTTAGTTTTCTTAATGTTGAGTTTTAAGCAAACTTTTTTACTCTCCTGTTTCACTTCCATCAAGAGGCTCTTTAGTTCTTCTCCACTTTCTGCCGTAAGTGTGGTGTCATCTGCGTGTCTGAGGTTATTGATATTTCATTTGAGGATAGTTTTATTATTAAAACTGCATAAGAAAAAAGTTTTATCTTGGTAAGCAAATTTAAGACTGTCACTTTTGCTGTTTGCATTAACTAAACATGCTGCACAGTTTTTCCATTAAAAAGTATGTGGGTTTGATTATGCCAGAGTAGTTACAATCAGGAACTCACAGTTTTGTTTTGTTTTTTTTTAGCTCTTAACTAAGCTGTGCAGGGTCTTTGGACCTTGACCAGGGATTGAACCCGCACATCCTGCATTGAAAGTACAGTCTTAACCACTAGACAACCAGGGAAGTCCCCAAACCCCACATATATTTTTGCTGAATGAACTTAAAGATCTTTATCCACCTTTTAAAATTCTCTTGCAGAAACTGCCGCTCTGTCAAATACCACCTTTACAAACAAAAATTATTTTCCTTTGGCGAAGAAGGAAAACCACCCATCATTGATTTAACCAAATACTCGTAATCGTAAACTTTGTCTTTAGAACAAGGAGGCTAGTTATTGTAGTTGCTTTTATTTTTGTTATACTCGTGGTGCCTGCTTGATTTTTAGAAGTTGAAGGGAGTATGCTCTTTTTGGGAGTTCAGTTAATTGCAGGGAGTAGATGAATATTCAGCAACCTGTCTTTTAAGGCCCTTTCTAATCCTGAGATTTTATGAGTCTATATTTACCTTTGCCCTTATTCTTGCCCCTCAGTGCAAGAGCAGGAATCATGTTAGGGGAGAGTTGGGGAGTGAATTGGGCTTTAGTTTAGGAGGAGGTGATGGGTGCTGAGTGGGAGTCGTAGAACATACAGTGGTTGACTCAAAGAGGTACAGTTACTGTTGACTCCCTCTCCTTTTTTATGTTTTAATACTTAGTACATTTTATTAATTTTAATTATTTTTGTAATTAGGGAAAAAAAGAAAAATATAAATCCATAGATTAAAACAAGTTTTAAAAATCACCTTCTCAAGTACCTTACTCCAAACAGACAATCCTTGAATTCTTTAAGATGGATCTCTATTTAAGTCATTGAAAAAATGATTAATAAAAAGCCTTTTAAAATACTTTTGTGGAGAGAAGTTATTTTTCATGGGATTAGAATATAAAACCTATGTTTATTGACTCCTATGAAGCAGTTTCCCAGAAGATGTAATTTTCCTTGGTGGCCAGATCAGATAGAATTTAAGGTAGATATTTTATGTCCCTTGGAGCTGGACAGTCCTACCAATCATTTTATCATCAGCTCCAGATATACCACCATCCAAACATTTGGTGCTCAAAAACTGCTCTCTGAGCCAAACCCAGTACTCATTCTTAAGGGAATAGTGAACCCAAGATAATCCCAAGTGAGAGGAGTGAATTATTGTTGTGTTCTTTTTCCCATACTTTTCAGAAAATCTGAAAATGTTTAATGTGTATTACATTGGAATCTCAAGCACTGACTTTGTATCTCAAAGTTAGAAGAAATGAGATTGATGTCCCACACGGTTGTAAAATGCCAAAAATAAGTAGAGCTGAAATGAGTTAAAGCCGAGTATTCAGAAAGGCCAAGTGAAAACTTCAGATCAAGGGTAGCTGTAATTGAAAGGGTCCAAATAAGTATTTAAAACCACTCCCTGCTGGAACTGCTAAGATTTCTGAATTTCAAATTGGCATTTTATGTTTGACAAGGTGACATTGTATAAGAAATGTATTGTAAAACACTGCTGTACGATAGGAAAATGATTGAATGTAAATATTTCAAGATGTGGACCACTGTTCAAATGTTATCATAAATCTTTGCCATTGTTTTAGGGTGTAACTCTTCATGCATATATGAGCTGGATTGATAGCGCCAGCACTTGGGGAGGGGAATCATCAGCAAGTTTCTGCCTCGCTGTCAGCACTAGCGTGATTTGACCACAGAAGTATCCTATTAGGTCTTTCCTATTATTATCATATGCTTGTAATTACATAAATGGAGAAACCCTCTTTTGAAGATAGTTCATCTGCCCTTGTTCTTATCCTGTTCATTGAGCAGTCTGAAATATGTCACTGTTACATGAAATTAGGATGGGTGGAGACAGTTTGCATTCTCAAACTTTAGAAAGAAGAAAGCTTAAACTGTAAGGTTAACTATCCTTCCATTCCTTGCAGGTTTGGAAGGTTTACAGTAGCTGCTCTGCAGTCCAAAGTAGAGCAGTATGAACGTGAAACCAATCGTCTCAAGAAAGCACTGGAACGAAGTGATAAATATATAGAGGAACTGGAGTCTCAAATTACACAGCTGAAGAATTCAAGTGACGAGAAGGAAGCGGCGATGAATGCCATTTGTCAGAGAGCACTTTCTACAGACAGCAAGGGAAGCAAAGGCACCGAGGAGGATATGGCATCCACGAACCAAGGTGATGGTGCAAGAAAGCAGCTAGGCTCAGCCACCTCGAGTTCTCACCTGGCAAAACCTTCTAGCAGTTCTGTCAGGCAGGAGGGCACCAGCAAAACAGAACCAAATTGTTCTAAGAACCAAGACCTGTATCAGAAGCGAGTGGAAACAATGCTCACTGTGACAGATACAAGTATGGATACCTATCTAGAAAGAGAGTGGGGAAATAAGCCAAGTGACTGCATGCCCTATAAAGATGAAGAACTCTACGATCTTCCAGCTTCCTGTGCTCCTTTGTCCCTTAGTTGTCTTCAGCTCAATACGCCAGATAATAGAGAGAGCTCTGTAGTCAAAGCAGGAGGTTCTAAAAAGCAGTCAAACCATCTCAGAAAATTGATGTTTGATGATTTCTGTGATTCTCCGAATGTGTGTAATAAAGATTCTTCAGAAGATGATAGAAGTGAGAGTGAAAAGAAATCAGAGTGTTTTACTTCCCCGAAGACAGGGTTTTGGGATTGTTGTTCCACAAGCTATTCCCCCAGCTTGGACTTTGAAAGCTCAGAAGAGAACACAATAGCAAATTGTGTTGGAGAAATTTCTTCAAAATTGAGTGAGAAACCAGGTTCATGTTTATCCAAGAGGTTGAATTCTCTCCGCTCTTTTGAAATGAATCGGACAAGAACATCCAGTGAAGCATCAATGGATGCAGCTTACCTTGACAAAATCTCGGAGCTGGATTCAATGATGTCAGAGTCAGACAATAGCAAGAGCCCCTGTAATAATGGTTTTAAGTCGCTGGACTTGGATGGGTTATCAAAGTCATCTCAGTGCAGTGAATTCCTTGAGGAAACAGATAAGTTGGAAGAAAGAACTAAACCAAACCTTTCTAAAGGTTCTCTAACTACTGATCAGTTAGAAAATGGAAATGAATGGAAACCCAATTCTTTTTTTCTCCTCTCTCCATCTGACCAAGAAATGAATGAAGATTTTTCACTCCATTCCAGTTCAAACCCAGGAACCAATGAAATCAAACCACCAAGTTGTTTGTTTCAGACTGAGTTTTCCCAGGGTGTTTTGTTAAGCAGTACAAACCGGCTATTTGAAGATCAAAGGTTTGGGTCATCTTTGTTTAAGATGTCCTCAGAGATGCCTGGTCTTCATAACCACCTTCAGTCTCCTTGGTCTACTTCTTTTGTGCCTGAAAAAAGGAATAAAAATGTGAATCAATCAGCAAAAAGAAAAATCCAGAGCAGCCTTTCCAATGCCAGCCCATCAAAAGCAACTAAAAGTTGACAAATTAGAAAGATGTCATTTATGTTTTTGTCCTGAGAGGAATATAAGGTTTTAAAGTTACTTTTTTTTCCCCTCATAAAAGCTCTGTACAATTTTTAATTGATAATCTTTAGTCAGGTGTCAAGTCAGAATGGTGGATTAGCCTGTACCCTGGATACTTTTGTTCATTTTGAAGAGTTTAGTCTTTCATTTTCATTTAGGGATCTTTTTGACCAGAGAAGTTAGGGAGAGGGTTCCTTTTGTGTCTGGTTTTGGTATATTTTGTTTTCTTGAATCTTGATTTATCTATTTGGATACAATGACCTATTAGTATGTCTCAGTTATCTTCAGAATTTGGATTTCTTAAATAAAAGCTTTGGTGCAGTCTATATACTGTTCATAAGACACTTTTCTTTAAAGCTTCTTAGGGTGGAAATTCTTTTTCCTGCCCCTTTTAATTTATGTTTAGTGATAGTCTAACTTTTATTCAAGGCCACGATGGAGAAACAGCACTCAAACCTTAGTCCAGTACTCAACTGGCTTTTTTTTTAGGTTTTACATATATGTTTGCATTTTTAACAATGTGTTTTGTCCAGTTTTTGTGAAAATATGTTGCTAGGAAGAGAGAAATCATTTTCTGTATGAAAATATTTGTTTTATGTCTGGTAGCTTTCATTCTTTTATCTTTTTGTGTGTGTTGAAAGTCAGAAATTTGCCTACTTTAGCAAGAAGGCAGGTTTGGAGAAGATTAAACATGGTGGCTTTTCATTATTTCAGATATACAGGTGCAAAAGCACTCATTGCCAAGTTCTTGATCCACTTATGCCCTAGGGGAGCTTTCTTTGGAGTGGTGCAGTTCTTGTTTGCATGTTACTGTTCTTCATGGAAACTCTGTATGCATGGTAGCAGTCTTGCTTGCACTGTTTTACTTACTTAAGAAGAAGAAGTTTCAGTTGGCTAAAAGATTATCTTTTATGTAGGACAGAGAAAAGATTGTTTTTCATGAAGAATGTTGAGAGGAGGGTGAGAATAGGTGAGCTAAGCACAATTTTTAATTTAGGTTCTTAAAAGATATATTCTAAACATGTTTGGTATGCCTGGATAGGCCTTTAAAAATGGTTTGTATGTTAATGACTTGTTTATCTAATGTGCACTGAACATTTTACATTAATACTGTACTGTTTTACATTAATACTGCATGCTTTTCTATGTGAACTGAATAAAGGATGTCATAAACACTGTAATCCTTGTTGTTGTCCCATGTTGAATTAGCCTACAAAGACCAGTACAACTTAGCATTTTTTATTGTATTGCTTTTATTATACAGGGGTTGGCAAACTTTGGCCAATGGTCCCAATTTGGCCTGTGCCTGTTTCCGTGAAAGGCATGTGAACCAAAAATGTTTTATACATTTTTATGCTTTTTAAAAATCCAAAGAATATTTCATAACACAGGAAAATGATATGAGGTTTAAATCTCAATATTCCTAGACAAAGTCTTGTTAGAACACAGCTACACATTTTACAGTTTATCCGATAGGACTGCTTTAGCACTGGTAGAGCAGAGCTGAATAGTTGCAGCAGAGACCATATGGCCCGCAAAGCCTAAAATATTTACTATTTGGCCTTTTACAGAGAAATTTGCTGACCTTTGTTATAATTGACTCAGGATTCAATGAAACCATAGAAATATAAAAAACCACTTTTATGAGTTGGAAAATCATGACCTCTGCTTTTAAAAGTAATAAGAACCCCCCCCACACACACACACAAAAGTCTTAATGTAAAGCGTAATTTTTGTTCTATCATATTTTTTCCAATAAGTATTTGTGCGTGACTTTGTCTTTCTGATAATCTTTAAGTTAATGGATAAACTTTCATAGATAACCGCCATTTAAATATCTTTGACAATGTAGATATGCATTTGAAATTCTATTAAATGTAGAAATCTAAAATCTTTCTGAATAGAGTAAACTTGGGGGTAAACCTCACTGTAATTCTGTCTGTAATTTTTTTTATTTTTCACCATGAGTGTGTTAGTTTTTAATACAAACTGACACTGTGTCATGGAAATGCAGTGTGTAGCCTGATTGACTAATGCCTAATGGGGGTGAGGGTGTCTCTCTGGGGCTGGAGTATTTCCCAGCTGCTTCAGAAACACTGCTTCATCCTCTCTAAAACACTAACTCATGTATCATATTAAAATAACCTGACATTCCTCAATTAGAGGAAATAATCTGTGCAGGATTTGATTTTAATGACACTTCTGTACTCCTAATCTCTTTACCATAATTTCAAATGTCATGACAAATATGGTAGTCTCATTTTGTTGTTGTTTAGTCACTCAGTCATATCCAACTCTTTTATGACCCCATGGACTATAGCCCACTAGGCTCTTCTGTCCATGGGATGTTTCAGGCAAGAATACGGGAGTGGGTTACCATTTTTTCTCCAGGGGAACTTCCTGACCCACAGATTGAACCCGAGTCTCCTGCATTGACAGGCGGATTCTGTACCACTGAGCCACCAGGAAGGCCCAGTCCCATTTTAAAATATGTCTATTGTATATACACACTTTGATAGCAAGTACTCTGCTAGCCTCTGTCTTGTATAATCTTTTCAAACTGAGCCAAGAATTTTCTCCAGTTTACCAATAAGTGAATTGAGAATTAGTGATCACACAGAGCTTAGAACCCTGTGCTGGAACTGGGCCTCAGACTCCAGAGCTTGTAGTCTTCATCCCTCAAGTGTCAGATACATGGGAGCTCACATTTGCAGGCCAAAGGATGAGTGGATTTGAAATTTCCAAGGATTCTTTTTAAAGTATTTTGGAAATATTAGTATGTTTCTTTTCAAGTAGCGTTTAACTCCTGCCTGTGCCCTGGATCTAAGTCTGCTCCTAAATGGAAGCTCAGTGATGGGAATTATGTGTGTGCTACTTTTAAGTTTATAAAGATTCACATTAACTGACATTTAGACTAATTTCAACATAGCACTAAAGCTGTGTTTGAAAAAGATGTGCAAGTGGTAAAGGGGAAAGACATATCACTTCATGTCTTTATAAAAACAGTACCTTTTGACTGCTCATCTCTTTAAAATGCTATGGCTAAGCGAACGTGGCAAGATGCTAGGTATTTTTTTGACATGACCTTTAGTGTTTTAGTTTTTAAGATCTCCATCCCATCCAAAATTACATGTCTTTTTCCTGTTTTAATGGATCAACTGAGACTTAAAATGGCAGCCATTAAGATATATAGTCCCTTAATATCAAATCTGCTGTGTTTTCTTATAAACTCATATTTACTGGTTTGAAACCTCTAATGGTACTGCTGAACAAGGGAAGAACTTTGGTCTTGATTCTTAAGGTGTTTCTATATACTTGCTGCTGCTGCTAAGTCTCTTCAGTCGTGTCCGACTCTGTGTGACCCCATAGACGGCAGCCCACCAGGCTCCTCTGTCCCTGGGATTCTCCAGGCAAGAACACTGGAGTGGGTTGCCATTTCCTTCTCCTGTGCATGAAAGTGAAAAGTGAAAGTGAAGTCCGCTCCGTCGTGTCCAACTCTTCCCAACCCCATGGACTGCAGCCTACCAGGCTCCTCCATCCATGGGATTTTCCAGGCAAGAGTACTGGAGTGGGGTGCCATTGCCTCTCTATTTACTTAAATGGTATTCAATTATTCAAACTGTAATTCATGCACTAGAATTTTCCCCCCTCATTTTTGTACCTGTGAATGATATATGTAGAGAACAGTTTTATTGTATGGAGTTTGGCCTATCAGATTAGAAGTGTTTCCTGAGGCCTCTTAAGAAGGTCTCTGTTCCTATTCTAGGGAGTCCTACCACAGTCTTTGCCTATCATGATGTAACCTGATCCTTTTAATAATACTTGGCAGAGAGAAAACCTTTTAAGCAATGATCTCAGAGTGCATAGTGAACATTTATTGCCTAATTCTCGGAACCCCACTCAGAGAGGAAGCATCTATTAAGTTGCAGTTTTCTTTTAAGAACCCGTCTGAAGCTTAGGCTTGGTTGATCTTCAGTCTGCTCTGACAGAGGCAGTCTAGAATACCTTTGATTGAAGCTCCACTTGAAACTAGGTACATTCCTAGGTCTGCTTTGTCTTAACAGGGAGTGGATCCTCTCTAATGTTAGTTGGATTAACCAAGTGTGGAGAAGTGTGCGCCTAGTGTGACATAATTTGAGGATGTAAAGATCCAATACCCTAGGGCAAGGATTTCACGTAGGCATATACCAAGGAGGACCTAGGTCTGGCCCACTCTAATTCTCATATAACATTGGTGAATACAAAGGTGTCTGCACCGGGGATAGCCTGGAGCAGAGAGGAAACCTGGTGGCTTCCGAAGTGCTATTTGCATTGGGTCTTTAAGGATGGATAAGAGTTTGATGCAGAAGAGAACATCTACTTGTGCGTGTGTATCCGCTATCCTGCAAGTGGGCGCCTGTTTCTCAGACGTCTCAGAAGAGGTGCTGAAGAAACCCTAATAGGGCTCCTGATGGACAAGGGCTTCAGCCTGCGCTGTCAAGTTTGGCTTTGGTCTGCCTCCTCTCTCTGAGCGTCCCCTGAGACTCCAGGCTCGCCCTCGCCGCCAGAACCGGCGGCCTGCCGGCGAGACTGTGACTCCCTGGGCGCTGGAAGGCTCAGGAGGTGGCAGGGCTGGGCCATCATCTGTCCATTAAGCCGAGGCTTGGCGCTCCGAGGGCCGGAAGGCGCGACCTCGCTTCACTCACCGGGTCATCTTCGTGCTGGGGGTGGGGAGGTGAGGTCTGGCCCATTTGTCTGGGCTGGGATCCCGCTTTCTTTCCCCTGGTTCCGGCGAACCCCTCCTTCCCGGATTCTCGAAGCCAGTGACGCTCCCCCACCTCCCGCAGGTTCCCGGGACTACAGACCTGCCCGCGCCCCTCCAGCTCGAGTTTCCCGCGCTCTTAAGGGCGCTCTCAGAAGCTCCCGTTCAGGCTCCACCCAAAGAAGGGACCCGCGCTGAGGATTCCTTTCCTTTTATTACTACTCGCGAAACCTGGCGATTAAGACGCGAAACCAACAAAGAGTTTTCTTTCTACCTTAACCTTGCACACAATCCTTTAACAAATTAATTAATCCTAATGAATTAACACTTCATTTATTTAAACGCGCTACAGTCCATGAATTAAATTTTCATGCAGTGATTAAAGGCTGTTAAAATATGCATGATTTCGTTAAAATTTTATAATAAATCAGGGCAATGTGTTACATGACAAGGCAACTATTTCCCAGTCCCTCGGAAGGGGCTTTGATTTGTGCAGGCAGCGGGGAGGAGGGGCGGTTGACGACGGCGCGGGCGAGCGTTGGAGCCGGGCGGCAGGACCCAGCTCCGCACCTCGGCGTGCGCACTCGGCTTAGCGCTCTGCTCCGTGGCGTTGGGACCCTCCAGGGGATCCCGCTCCCGCAGTCAGAGCCGAGCCTGCGGAGTGCGATGGGCGTTTGTTATCCGCCCCCGGAACTGCACTCTGCGGGGGCTGGGGTCCTCCGGTTCCCTTTAGCTTGCGCGAGCGGGCGTTCGGGTAGGAGCGCCGCGCCGGCGGCTCTCCGGGGACAGGAAGGCGACACAACTTCCATCTCGTCGCGTGGGGTCAGGGAAGCAGGTGTCTACTGTAGAGTTGATGGGTTCGTTGCTGTTCTTAACCAGGAGACCTCGAAGCCCCTTCTCTGACCAGCGCGATCTCCCTTTTCGGAAGAGGCCGGGGCGGGGGAGCTCTGCTTCCCTTGGGACCTAAACCCCAGGGGCCCCGTGACCAAGCTTAGCGGTCCCACCCTTGTCACTCGGACAGCGAAACTGGTTCTGGCAACTAGCGGGCGGGGGAGGCCGGCCCCTGTCAGGACGGAGACGTGGTCATGCATCATCCTTAGGGCTTTCACAAGGTAGGTGGGTTTAAGTCCACCGAGGGGTTAGGGGAGGTATATATACATAGATATCTACAAATGTAGCGACCAAGAGTAATAATGACCAGCGGTGAACTTCACTGCCTCCTCACCCAGGTCGCGAGTGTATCAGAGAGTGGGGTGGTCGCAATATTCCCAACGGACGTTGCCTTTGAATTAAACGGCCAGAGGAACGAAAGCAGTGGGTTATCCATCTGCTTTCTCGAGAACCTCCGCCGCGGAGCTGATCACCACGGGCCTCAATAACTCACCCACGGCCTTTTGGGACCGAGCGAGACAAGCGGCCTGGGTGCGGGTGGGACAAGAGGTAGAAAAGGAAGGAAGAGGCCTTCAGGAAATCTACATGCTCTCGCAAAGAGAGGCTGGCTGTGGACTCGCGCCTTGAGTTGGGCTGGGCCTCGGGGGTGGCACAGGACTGGGCAATCGCCCAGGACGGCCTGGCGGGCAGAGCGGGCCAGGCGGGCCAGGAGCCCAGTCCCTGACCCGCGGGAGGGCTGGGAGGGGATGCGCGATGGGTAGAGAGGCCCAGGGTCAGAGCTGCCCAGGCTTGGCGCTCGCACGGCCGCCCGGAGGGGAAGCGAAAGACCGCCAGGAGTCCCTCCTCTGTCCCACCCTTCGGACGGACGGTGTCCGAGGGGGAGGGGGTCTGAGGCCCAAGTGCATTCCCTCCCCCAAGGACCGATCCCCACCCCCCAATTCTAGGCCTGCCACTTCCCTGCTGACCAGTTCAGCCTCATCGCTGAAGGCAAGCCAGGAGGTCTCGGAAGCCGGCCAACTCCGGGTTCTGGCGACTTCCCCCAACGCAGGGCGCTGGCTGCGCGGTGAATGGGCCGAGTGTATGGGCAGGAGCCCAGAGGAAACGGGGCGCCCCGGATCTGCGAGAAGCAGAGCTCCCTCTGGGGCCGCCCGGGCTTGCAGGTTGGCCCAGCTCCCCGGGTTTGGGCAAGAACGTGGGGTCTGACCTCCTCCCCTTATACACACACAATCTCCACTCACTTCAGTGGACATCCCTCAGTACCGCCCCCATCCCCATCCCCGTCCCTGAATGTGGATTAATAAATCGGGTTCAACCCCGGGGAGGAGGGGTGGGTGGGAGGTAGGGGCAGACTGTCCCCGCGCTCCTCTGGAGAGAGAAAGGCTGCCCCGCGGGTGGCAGCTGTGCAGCGGGCGGGGTGGTCAAAGGCGGGGGGCATTCACCCCCGGCCCGTCCCTCCCTTGCGCGGCTTCTCTCCCGCCGGTCTTCACTCCCACCTACCAACGTCTGCTCCCTGAGCTGGAGAAAGAGGCGCTGCCAAAGGAAACGTGAAGTGGGGCCTGCCAAAAAAGGAGGAGAAAATTAATTAATGAGGGAAAGAAATGTGCCTCTGATCCAGATGATAGACTCCCTGTCCCTGGGGGCAGAAATTCCTTGGAAATCAATAGCTGTGCATTCATTACCTCCCTCTTGATAAAATGCAAAGCTATGAGATGGGGGAGGAGGGAATCTGTGCTGGTCATTAAACAGGAAAAAAAAAAAAAAAACACCCTGCGCAGAATTCTATGCCAAGGCTCTGATCCCATGTGGGTATCACTAGTTCAGGCGAGGGCCATCCAGTTACTGCACTCACCAAACCTGGAAAACAAAGCAGTGACATGGATGGACTGGGCCCCAGTTGGCCACCTTTCTTTTCACTGCCCTGGGGAAAGTAGGGAAAGGCTTGATAAGATCCAAGGAACTGCCTGCAGACCCACCACCATCTCCCACTCTCTAGCCTGGAACTGAGGCCCAGCAGGGAGGTGGCAGGTTAATTCTCCCAAGCATCATCCCCCACCAACTCCCTGTCTTTGCACCTTGGTCTTGCCCTGGACCACAAAAAGCACCCCATGCACCTGTAGCTACCCTACTCTCATAGACTGCCTAGAGGGCAGATACCTGAATTTTATACTTCATTTAATCTCCAGTGTCTTGCCCTGGACAAGATGGGTGCTCAGCAAGTATTTGAGGAAGGAAGGTAGGGTAGAAAGTAAATGAGGGAGGGATGAAATAAATGATTTCAGAGAAAGAGCTGTCTGGAATCAAGATATCCAGCTCTACCTGGGGACAACAGGCCCTTCTGTTCGAATCTGCATCCTTTTTTAGGTAGAGAGGAGACCCCTTAAGTGATCTTCCCTCTGACCCGCCTCCTCACTGCCCCCCACCCCAATGACCCTGGCTTGCTGAACTCCCTTTTGCTCCCTGCCCTTCCCATCTGCCTTCTCTTCCTTCTTGCACACATGTATTGTTCTATGGGGTATTTTCCCAAGTGCCAGGGTACACACAGATGTGCTCTATCTAAATGGGCTTCCAATCCGTTACTGGGAGGGGTGGGTAGTGAGTTGGTAAGTGTACCCAATTAGTGAGATACTCTGGGCAAAGATCTGCCCCCCCACCCCCAACTGGGCCAGTTCACTCAAGTGAACTAGGAACAAAGTCTCAACAAGAAGGTGAACTCTTGCCCTCAGGCCAGGGACTTGCCAGTGGATTAGTTGGTACCCTCTCAAGAGTTGGAAGGTAAACGGAGATGGGCTTCGGGGACTCAGGCGCCACCACTGCCCCTCCCCCGCCACCAACGCAGGGTCCATGTAGCCCCAAACCGGTGCTATTTGAATTTCTGTTTCCCCTGCATTCTTTGGGGTCCCTAAAAGCCACTGTTTCCCTGGGGGGAGGGGGAGACAGGATCTAGGCGGCCCCCCTCTGCGGGGCCCTTCCTCCACCCTACCCCCCCACCCCCGAAGGATAGCTCAGGGAAAGGCCGCCGTAGGTGTCAGGAAGGATTAAGTTAAGCCTGGACACCCGGTGCGACAACTACCGTAGACTCACTCGCTCCCTCCAGCGATGTCCTGGTCGCCGTCCATTCCCCGTAGAGATAAAGTTGCATTTAGCAGTCCCAGGGGACCGCGTAATGGATGAAAACAAGGTTCCTTCTCACACTAGCAAATGAGCATCCTTCTTACTCCCCTCTCAAGCTGCAAGGGGGTGGGGGACAGAGAAAGGCAGCGAGAAAAGAAAAGAAAGAGAGGGGAAAAAGCCCTGGTGACGCCTGTGGGCTGTTCTTGGAATGTGGGTAGTGAATGGGTCCGCTAAACACGCTCGCGTTGATCCAAAGAGATCCACGAGAACGCAAAATTAGGCTTATAGAAATGAATCTAATCTTTGGTGGAAATACAGATCTCCTTGGTGTGAGACAGACCGGAAAGATTATCTATCTGATCTCTGCCTCCCACAAGCAGCCCCTTGCTCTCTCGCCGCAGATGCGATAACATCTGGGCTCTTATTATCACCCTGGGCAAGCGTTGAGTCCCTGGGGACTCGGGCACCTGAACTGGGTTCCCCCGGGGCCCCTTGATCTGTCTGCCACATAAGGGCCATATAGCAGGTTGGCTAATTGATTTATTCTTCTTACGTTTTGATTTCACAATAATAAAATAAAAATAAAGGTTGGAACAGAGCTTGAGTCCGGTTCTTTGAAATGTATTTGAATTAATTTTTTAATCATGCTTTTCTATAAACTGGCTTGATTCTGTCTCCTGTTGAAGAAAAAAAAATGTGTGTGTATACATCTATTTATAGATAGATGCATATTGAAAGAGGCAAACAATCCAACACGATGTAAGGGAAAATAAAGTTCTCTTCACTATCTTATCCCCTTTTCTCTGAAGCAATTTCCTTTTCCTGGCGTTTCCAACATGAAGTGTGTGTGTGAGTGTGTGTGTGTGTGTGTGTGTGTGTGTGTGTACGCTGAAGCGAGGTAAGGATCCCAACTACACCCTGTAAACTATTTTTCCTTTTGATTACAAGAAGCCTCAGATCACCCGGAGCTCGTTTGAAATGTGGGTTTGTACACGGTTAAAGCAGACAAACAATAAGAGAAATGCACAATTTCATTTCAACAGCCGTTGCCTGGTAGAAAGCACACGCTCCTTGTGGCTCCTAAGTGGCTGTCACTGTCGGTGCCTGATACAGTTATATTCGCAACAACAACAACGAAGTGTGCGGAGGAAATTAAATTATATGGAAATCAATACCAGCTGACTGCTTCAAACAAATGTCTGTCACCGCGATTATTCTCCAGGAACCTATTTATAAACCATGAAAAGAAACAGGTTCTTGCAGCAAAAGACAGCACCTTCTGCATTTCTGTGTTATTTATACTGTATACAGAGGAACGCGCGGGCATAATTTAACATACAAATGCTCAGTTGTATACATTATATAACAGCTTGTTAGACGTCCCCGAGAGGAGGTGTGCCCGAGTGATGCGCATATATTCAGGGCTAGCAATCTGGGTCCGGGCGTGGAGGAGGGAGGGAAAGCACCTAGGGGCCAGCGAGCATCTTGCTTTCTCCCCCTTGAAAGGTGCCTACCCTCAGACAATAGCTGGCCCTTTTGATCTTCTCCAGACCCGCGATGGGAAAGGTGAGGCGTGCAGTGCGCATGTCCGGGTAGCTACAGGTGCATCACCTGCGCTGTCCTAGCTGGTGGTCACTATAAGAGCGGCTCCCACGCGCCGGTCGCGGCCCGGCGAGCGCGCGCGCGCGCAGACGCACGGCGCCGCCGAGAGGGAGAGCGCGCGTCAGACAGACGGAGACAGCTGATGCCTGTCAGCGCGGCTGGCCCGCGAGCTCTCGCGAGAGCTCCCCGGACCGGCCGCGAGAATTGGGGCTCAGGTGTAAGAGGAGTGCATCCCGTCGGCGCACGGGGCTAGAGCTCGCGGAGAAGTGGGATCGCGAGGCCGGTGCACGGCGATCTGCGCGGTCAAAGGGAGCGCGGGGCGAGAGCGGCGGCGGCAGAAGCATCAGCGGCCCTCGGCGCTCGCGCCGCCTCCGCGCCGCCAGCCGCCGCGGCTGCAGCCTCCGAAGGGAGGCCGGGGGAGCCGGCTTGCGCACTTTCCCGCGGACTTTCGGAGTGTTTGTGGATATACATGCTAAGCCATCAAGATGATGTCCATGAACAGCAAGCAGCCTCACTTTGCCATGCACCCCACGCTCCCTGAGCACAAGTACCCGTCGCTGCACTCCAGCTCCGAGGCCATCCGGCGGGCCTGCCTGCCCACGCCGCCGGTAAGCGCCCCAAGCCCGCGGACCCGGCCCGCGCGCCCGCCCCTTCCCGTCTCCGAGACGCTGCATGTCGGTGCCGATGTGTGCCCAGATCCCGGTGCGGGGATTCGCGGGCGGGGACTTTTAGAAGAATCCCGCTACGAGGCAGGCTTTGTACCGTGGCGCTTAATGTCGGGTTCCCGTCGCCTCCGCCTCTGTGTCGGGCGCCGGCGATCGGAGTGGGGAGCGCTGGGGCCAGGTCTCTCGACTTCCCTCCACTTTCTCTGTCGATTTCATGCCTTGAAAAGGCGGTCTCTGTGCGTGTTCGGGTGCGTGACACGGGTCCCCGGCTGCGAGTTACATCTTCATTTCTTCTTCTTTCCCCCTCCTTTTTCGTCTTTCACGCCCGTCCCCGGAATGTGTCCCCATGCCCCTCTCTCCTCTGCATCTGCCCCCTTCTCCTCACACGCCCGTCCCTTCTCATCTGACCCCCTATCTCGTCCCCAATGTGTCCCTACTCTGTCTTTCCCGGTCTCCACTATCCCCACTCCCGTTGTTATTATTTTGGTTGCTTTGTGTGTTGCCTTTGGCTCGCTGTGCTTTCTGGCTTGTGTGGTTTTGTTTCGTGTTTTTGCTTTTTTTGTTTTGTTTTGTGTTGTTGTTTTGTTTTGTTTTTTTTTGGTTTGGTTTGTGTCGCCTGCAGCTGCAGAGCAACCTCTTCGCCAGCCTAGACGAAACGCTGCTGGCGCGGGCCGAGGCGCTGGCGGCTGTGGACATCGCCGTGTCCCAAGGCAAGAGCCACCCGTTCAAGCCGGACGCCACGTACCACACGATGAACAGCGTGCCCTGCACGTCCACGTCCACCGTGCCGCTCGCGCACCACCACCACCACCACCACCACCACCAAGCGCTCGAGCCCGGCGACCTGCTGGATCACATCTCGTCGCCCTCGCTCGCGCTCATGGCCGGCGCGGGCGGCGCAAGCGCGGCGGGCGGCGGCGCCCACGACGGCCCGGGGGGCGGCGGCCCGGGGGGCGGCGGCGGCGGCGGCCCTGGAGGCGGCGGTGGCGGCCCCGGGGGCGGCGGCGGCGGCGGCCCCGGGGGCGGCGGCGGGGGCCCGGGCGGCGGGCTGCTGGGCGGCTCTGCGCACCCGCACCCGCACATGCACGGCCTGGGCCACCTGTCGCACCCGGCGGCGGCGGCCGCCATGAACATGCCGTCGGGGCTGCCGCACCCGGGGCTGGTGGCGGCGGCGGCCCACCACGGCGCTGCGGCGGCGGCGGCGGCGGCAGCGGCCGGGCAGGTGGCGGCGGCGTCGGCGGCGGCGGCCGTGGTGGGCGCGGCGGGCCTGGCGTCCATCTGCGACTCGGACACGGACCCGCGCGAGCTCGAGGCGTTCGCCGAGCGCTTCAAGCAGCGGCGCATCAAGCTGGGCGTGACGCAGGCCGACGTGGGCTCGGCGCTGGCCAACCTCAAGATCCCGGGCGTGGGCTCACTCAGCCAGAGCACCATCTGCAGGTTCGAGTCTCTCACGCTCTCGCACAACAACATGATCGCGCTCAAGCCCATCCTGCAGGCGTGGCTGGAGGAGGCCGAGGGCGCGCAGCGCGAGAAAATGAACAAGCCCGAGCTCTTCAACGGCGGCGAGAAGAAGCGCAAGCGGACTTCCATCGCCGCGCCCGAGAAGCGCTCCCTCGAGGCCTACTTCGCCGTGCAGCCCCGGCCCTCGTCCGAGAAGATCGCCGCCATTGCTGAGAAACTGGACCTCAAAAAGAACGTGGTGCGGGTGTGGTTTTGCAACCAGAGACAGAAGCAGAAGCGGATGAAATTCTCCGCCACTTACTGAGGGGGGAGATGGGAGGGACCGGGCGGGGCAGAGCTGGGGGCATTTCGCCGGGAAGGGGGGGCCTTCCCCGAGCCTGCTTACCACCATCACCCCCTCTCCCCCGGATTTAGAGGGGCCGTTATCCTGCTTGCATTTGAGGAGTCCCTCCTCGAGCGCTCCTTCTTCACCTCCCCTCTGCTCTCCCTGTCCTTACCCTCCCCAGCCTAAAGGACTGGGTGCCCAGTGTGTATGGGGGAGAGTAGGGTGGAGGTGAAGGGGGAGCCCTTGGGGGAGGGGGAGTGGGGGGAAGGAAAGAGGAGACTGGAGAAGGGGGTTTGAGGAGCAGGACGGTTCTGGGGGTGAGGGTGGGGGGAGATGGGAAGGGTAGGGAAATGGACTGTTTTTGACCAGAGACACTTATCAGAATCTCCTGGGGACCAAGGGACAATGTACAAAAAAACCTACCAACCACCAAAAACTAGACAAATAAAGACAAACTAAAACAAAACAGAACAAAAGCAAAGAAAAAAATACTTTAGAAATGTAACTCCAGAGAGCCGTATTCTGCAGCTTCATTCCGTTCCCTACCCACCCACTCACAACCCTAAGGAAGAGAAAAAAAGAGCACCACAATTATTACCACCGCCCCAACCTTACGCACATGAACTGAGTCAAAGACCAAAAAACCAAACGAACCCGAAGGTGAAATTCTGGGTAGCAAAGCTAGTTGTTCTGTCTCTGTGTTTAATTTTCTCTCTAAGTCTTACACCCCATCCAAACCCTCTTTATTTTTTTCTTTTTCAATAAGACTCTTCCGATGACTGCTCTCCATTGCCAGAAAGGAAGTGGGAGCCCAGCTGAAAGGAAGGAGGAGGGGGGTGCGGGGAGTGGCTGCTTGTTTAGGTGAAGTCCAAGTTTTCCAGTGACCCAGCCTATATACTCCTGTGGCCTGATTGGTCGGTGAGGGTCTTTAGGGAGAGAGCTGACTAAAAAGCAGAATTTTAAAGGCTCTGAAATAAATATTTAGGAAAATAAAACAATTGAAGCCAGGTTTTTCTCTTTCCATATGTGCTCTTATTGCTATGATCTAGAAAACAGACCATTTCAAAATAAGCTTTTCCCTCCACTCATAGAACGTGCTTGCCCTTTCATTTATTTTTCTAAGTGGCTTATTTTAAACTGTTTGTTTTTTTTCTCTCTATTGATAAAAATAGGTTGATGGGGTAGCAGACAGTAGGAGAGATACTCTGACCCGTTTTCTCCACAGATCAAGACCCATCTTACTCTTCTAGGTCCCCTTTCCTTCTCTTTTGGAGAACATGAAATCATTGAAATAGTGAGAAGTTTCTGCTTTCACTTGGAGCAGGACTTGGCTGTGAGAAAATCAGCTAAATCCCAGATGAGAGAAAGGCAGGTTTAAAGCCCTCCATTTATTTCAAAAGGGTCTGCATGTTGGGAGGGGGGGGGAGCAGAACAACTGTTTCATTATTATTACTATCCAAAAGTAATTTATTGCTGGGGATAAATGTTGGGTAGCAAGAACTTTAATTTGCACTATCAGTCTCCCAAATAGAAAATCATGTATAGTATTTCATAGTAATAATCAAGGTACTTTATGAACTGCTGATGGATTAAAAAGAGAGAAAACAATTGAAGGTGGTTAGGTAAAATGCCTGCTTGGTGCACAAGACACCTTTGATCTTGATTGGGTGGAGATGGTTTATTACCATCCTTTAATAAGAACTAAAAAAACAGAACAAATAAGAAAAGAAACAAGACTGAAACCATGCATGATCTGAAAGGTGCAGGAAGAAACACAACTAGATCTCACTCTGGTTAGGCATTATTTATTTAATTATGTTGTATATCATTGTTTGCAGCGCAAACATTCTATGCATTTGAAACTGAGCACTAAACTGGGCTAGCTTTCTGATAGACCGTTTTGTGGATAGTGTGATATCACAGTTGACTGCCTGTTTTCACCAAAAACACAACATTCTTGTCATATTCTTGTATTTAGAGGAAAAGGAAAAAAGGAAGATTACTGTAAATATTTTCTTGAACGCACACACTCACACAGTGGTTACAAACTGCCAGTGTTAATCCTGAAATGCCTCACGGATTGATCTACCTGTCCATGGATGTCTGCTGAGCTTTTTCCTTGGTTATGTCTTTGCTTTATTATCTTTCCCTCCTCCCTTACCAGAACCACTTTTGTGCACCAGAATACAACAGAGAGATATGTCCCAGTACACTTACAAATAAAACCATAACTGAAAGAAGAACAGTTTTATGATTTGGGTGCATTTTTGTGTTTATACTGGGCCAAGTCCCAGTAGAGCCGGTCAACAAATGAGACTCAATTCAACCAAAAATACAGGGAAGGGGAGGATGTTTAAGTTGAGGGGGTGGGCAGGAAAAGAGGGGAAAGGATGAGAATAATGTATTTTTCTGCTGAATCAGAATTCACTTTCAGATAACTCATGTGAAAGTGGTGCTCTTGAATAAAATGAATTCTATATTAGTTGTCTGTGTTTATCAAAGTTTTGTTTTTGTTTTTTTTTTCTCTCTTCTAACTGCAGAATCTCTTCAAGCACAGCCCTCACTTCAGAGGGGTGGAAGGTAATAAATAGCCAGGCACCTTCAAAATATTTGAATCAGGATTCAGGGGCAGAGGCATTTGGAGGTTTATATGTATTGTTCTAGCCTAAAAAAACCTTTCTAAGAAGATGTTGTAACTAAGTAACTTTTCTTTGGAGGTTAACATAAATAAAAACCATCCACTGATCTGTCTAGCCATGGTGTCAAATGCCTCTGTTCATTTGGAACTTTAGTGTGCCACCTACTGCTCCGGAGGGATTAAGATTCCCTATTGGTGACCTGGGACTAGATCAGATGCCAAATGTATCAAGTTTCTTAATAGCTAGGCTTATATCTTCTGAAGTCATCCCACTTTAGCCAAATCTTTTTAATTTCACTGGCAAATCTGTGAAACAAAATGCTTGATGTTCAAAAAAAAGAAGAGTACATTTTAAAAGCTGTGATTTAAAACAGTTGTTAAAGGTTTTTTTTTTTTTCTTAAAGCATTAGAGGTATTTTTAGAAATAGATCTCTTCCATCAAAATTGATTTGTTTCTGTTATTAACTTGAAATGTCATCAAAGTTTTAATTAAAATGCATTTGTTTTTTAAAATGTTATTTTATAGAAAAATATGACCAGATCTCATTGTTGGAAAACCAGGAATGAACAAATAAAACAGATTTACAAAGGCTGTTTTTTTTTTCAGTCTGCCCCAAATGGAAATGTTGAAGACAGATATATTTGTATTATATAATGATGATCAATGTATGTAATAAGAACCTAAGCATTGTTCTGTATTAAGTAAAATCTTTACCAAATAAAGAGAAGACAATATTATGTTAATAAGACAGATCATGGAAATACAGGCTTTACAGAGTTTCCTATTTTACCTAGTAGGAAACTGTGCAAAACAAGAAATGTCTTGCTCTCTAGTAAGTGAATCTGTGTACTGTCCCAAGCAATAATAAGACTATTCTAAGATACATTTAACTGTCAATCCATGAAGAAACAAAGAAGCAAACAAATGTCCTCCTGGAGAGAGTGCTATGGCTTGCTACTCAGTGGTAGTTAACCTTTCAAAGTTTTCTGGTTCTGAAGAGCAGAACTTCAAGCGAATTCCGGCACCAGTCGTTGAGTGGAAATGGTGGTTCTTTTAAATAATCTCAAAATAAGTTGGAGAGAGTGGGAAAATTGTGCTGTGCTTGCATTTCAGCCTCTCAGGAAATCCAGGCGGAGGTGGAGTAGGAAAGGTAAAAGTAAACATAAAATGCATCTGTTACGTTTAAGTCATCCATTCGTTTTAAATTTCCTCTTTTACCCCGTCCTAGTTCTGGGTCCCGCTCCTTGTGTCGGTCTAGGTAATGATGTCCTTAAGACGCTTCAACTAACTTTTGAATAGATTTTTGTTTAATGCGTGTTCTGAAATTGCTCTCAACTTCTCTTACACTCTCATAAATAAACCGTAGGCACTCACTGCCGTGACTGTATCGATGTTTAATTTCTTGTGATATTAAGATGACTTCGGTCCCGTTCCTACATAAGGCTGCGCCAAAGGAGGACAGGGTACCCTGGGTCCAGGACTCACCTGGCCAGCTCCCGCCTTTAACCCCCGGCCCTGTCGCCCTGGTCTTTCCTGCCAATCTTGTCTGCAGCATCCCTACCCCGTCTTTCACTTGGATGGGTTTTCATTCTCTAATCCATGAAGTTGGAATTGTGACTTTTGACCTGGCTAAAAGCAGCGTTCCCCACCCCATTCAAATGGTCTTGGCGGCCGGCGAGGTGACAAAGGTGATGATCACAAATTAGTCTCTGGTGTGGGTGAACTGATGGGTGTTCCTGCCGCTGCAGTCTTAGCCCCAGTCCTCGCGAGTTGGGTTTCAAAGGAGAACGCAAGCTTAATTGATTTTTTAAAAATAGCAGCCAAATTCTAAATCTCACGAGGGGACCTCTTTCCCACCTGCGAGATAAGTCTTGTCGCAGTAATTACGTTATTTAATATTTGATCAAACCTTTGTGCCACCGCAGTTGACGGGGCCGGGCCGCCTCCCGCCCTCTCGGGGCAGCGGGCAAGCGGCGAGGCCCGAGCCGGGCCGGGAATGTGCGGTGGGGGCGCCCGGCAGTCCCGCTCGGGTCGGTTTGTCCTTTGAATAATTCATGGCCTGAGAGTTCTGGAAATTAATAAAATGAATGATAACAAGAAGCTAATTAAAAACTTTCGTAATTGTCTAGTCAGCTTGGTGGGAGACTGGCAGCCCTCCCTCCCCCACTCCTCGAAATCCCGTGGCTCCGCAGGGCCGGGGGGCGCGGGCCCGGATGGGCCTCGAAACGCGAGCGGACAAACGCTCCTCTTGCTCCGGGAGTGATTTCAGAGGCGGCCCCTTGATGCTGCTCCCTCCCCTCCAGCCCCCTTTGGCATCTTGTCCGCCTCCCCGCTGGACCTTGGAGCGGGTGGATTGGCGGGGACCTATTCGAACCTCAGGCAGAGCTGACTGTGTCAGAATTTGTGATCCACTCTCCCCGGAACCAGGCAAGGTCCCCGTTCTCCCTAGAAACACTCATTCCACCCGGGCATTCCGCGCGGGGCATCCCAACGCGCGAGGCATGCGGGCGGCGGCCGAGCGCCCAGAGTACGCTGGGTCTGCGCCCCTCCGCCGCCGGCCGCCACTCGGGTCCCGAGGCTTCCAGATGCCCGAGGCCGTAGCTCCCCTCGGACGGCGGCAGAGCCACCGCCCACGGGCCCCGGCCAGGACTCAGCCAGGCCGTGCGGGTGACCCGAGCAGGTCAAACGAACGAGTCCCCGGCGTCCGGCGCGCGTGCGCGTGCGTGACCGGCAGGGTGCGGACCGCTGGGAGCGCCGGGCGGACCCGGCACGCTCCGGACGTGCACCGGGCGCGCCGAGCTAGCGCATGCGCAGTGCGTGGGCAGAATCACCGAGAATTTCGCTGGAGTTCAGCAGCTGGTAATTAAACTCCCCCGGAATATTCTTTCCCACCCTGTAAGAGCTTCTGAGGGCGTCCTGCGAGAATAGGGGAATAGACTAGTCTCTCAAAAAGATTAAAAAGACTCCCCTCCCCACTGTTTGCCTAAAGTCAACAGACGTCTTAAACACCGCAAAACTTTCAAAACTGGTCGACATTTTTGTAAAAAAACGGGGAACAATAAGGTCTCGGTCTCTGTTTTGCTGTTAGGATGCACCCAGCAAAGTCCTGCTACTAATTTGACCTTAATAGGGAAGAATTTATACCGGGCGCGGAAGGAAGGTTGGCCACTGGGCATTCGTCCCGGAGGATTCCGTGGAGTTCTGGATTGAAACACGGAAGATGAAAATTTCGGGCCCGAGAGGTGCTGGCTAAGCTCAAGTAGAGGGACCAGTGTTCAGTTCCTTAGCCCCAGGGTTGGGGCGAGGAGCGCCCAGCCCGAACCCGAGTGCCCAGGAGGTCGCTTCTCTCCGATTTAGAGAGGATAGGAAAAAAAGAAGGGAAAGTAAGGAAGCCTGGAGAGAAGTGGCGAAGGAGGGATGCAGGAGAAAGAGAGGCAGACTCCTTGCATTGATTAGGTAAATCGAATTGCAAACCAAAGTTTGGTAGCTTTGATGCCTGGCTTCAGGGCAGCGTAACGCATGCAAACTTTTGTAGGCATGACCAGAATAAAACAAAGTGTTGACAATTTCCAACCTTGGAAATTCTCCTGCAGGAGTCTCCGCCCCCCCCCACCAAGTGTTGACAATAAACATTTAATGAATGCAGGGATCTGGCTGTCTCCAGTCAGGGTCTGAATCCTTTAAGCAGACCATTAGCACGGCTTCTTCTACTTCAAACATCGCGCGCTACACTCTAACATTACATACATGTAAAAATACAAAGTGTGAGACAAATAATGTGTTTATACGGATATCTTAAGTGGTCTGCAGTAGTTCTGATACCCCCTGTACTTATTAACGGAAACTAATTCATTGTAGAGTACTCGCGCTTAAAAAAAATGTTAAATACAGTTAATGCAATATTAATCGCCCTTTGGTGATATAAAATGCAATATTTTCAGGCAGCTATCGAGCTTTTCTAGAAGAGCTGATGAAAAGAGTCACAGCTGAATAGTGGAGAGAAAAAGCCCGGTATTTATTGCTTTTGTTTGGCTTTTGGCTACAGAGACAGGAACCTTCTAATGGGGTAAGGACATTTATTTTATCTGCAATCTATTGCTGTGAGAGCAGGGGCGGCAGATGGGGCTGGTGCGATAGTCACAGTGTAATTTAGAGCAAATCCTAATAACTAATAATGATTTATGTTAATTTTGATCACTTACGAGACTTTACCAAAGCGTTGTGATGAAAGAAAGGGAAAGAAAGAGAAGCAGAATGTGACAAGGAGCTCTGAGGCTGAGACTGGAGCTCAGCTACCCTGCTTAAAATGTATTTTATGAGTTAGCAATGGAAAAAACAGGCATTTTAAAAAGCAGGTAGGATCCGTTTGACTCTGGGCAGAGGTATCTCCCGGGGGCTTTCATTTCTTCTGAAAAGATACCTAAATGAGAGGAACCATGACGCCTTTGAGGGAGTGTCTCTTTCATCTCACTTTTAAAGAACACAGATATGGTTTCAATTGTTTCATTTGCTTATATTCAACTAAGAGGTTGTGTGTGTGTATGTGTGTGTGTGCTCTCGCGCGCGCTCGCGCGCGCGTGTCTGGATTTGTAAGGGAATCAAATGTGTGAAAGGCGTTAGTACGCGCCGGGGTCTTCCTTCCAAAGTGTAATCAGAGCCCGAGGTTTGAAAGCAGATTTAGTGCCTAAGAACACGCTCTTGTAGCTCCGTCGCCACGCCTTATGCAAAAGTTTGATTACTGAGTGATTAAACAGGTTGCCTTTTCTTAATCTTCATTTCCCGTCTGATGTTTGTTTGTCTAGAATCAACTTTGGGGAAGCTTTGCCTTTTCTGCTTCCCGTCTTTCCCCTCCCTCAAGGAATCCCAGGGCTTTTAAACTTAAAAGTGCTTCCCCTTCTCCTCATCCTCCGGGTTACGTGGCACGGGTTCAGAACCCCGGGGGCTGCCAACAGGACGCAGTTCTGCACGGGAACAGGCGATTTTCGACTGCCACGCAGTGCGATGCAGAGGGTCGGAGCGATTTTGAAAGGGAGGGTGCGTCTTGCTCGTGGCAATTTACTTTTTTGGTTACCTTTTTGCGCGTTTCAACGCCTCGAGGCTATAGTTTGAAAGTAAAACAGCATCAAAGCACCTCCTTATTAGCTCTGTATTTGAGAAATCCGAAGATGAAACTACCTAAAAGGTTTAATAGGGCGGAACAGCATTTATTTGCCAAGCAAACAGCCAGAGTACAGTTCAAAAGGGGTACAGCGGTTTATCAGCAGGAGGCTGGAAGGAGAAGAACGTTGAGTAAAGGGAATTTCAAGCTTCAGTTACGATGTTAAAGTGAAATAAATAAGCTTCAAGTGGGATGCCTGCTTTGATTTTGAGTATCATCTCCCTCGCCAAAATTGTATACATACACACGTGTATACATTATGTGTGTGTGTATATATATATGTTTACACATATATGTACATCCTAGAGGCTTCCTCCACCTTTCAGAGTTATTGTCAAGACTTTGTAACTTTAGGTTTTGTAGAGCAATAATAGTAATCTTTCCAGGAATTTGATCTGCAGATGTATTGAAAATATAATCACATCTTTTAAAACCCAAGGTTTCATCACTATCTTCCCCTTTCTTATTTCAAGGCTACAGATGTAAAAATGCACTTAATTTCATCTACTAGGGGAAAACACCAAGCTACATGATTAAGAGCTGTTCCTTTCCTTAACATTATGCTGTATTTTGTTTTCACTTTTGAATCGTCTCTATCAGTAACTGTATTGTTATTGTATTGTTAGTATTCCCAGTATAAAGAGGACTTTAAACAAAATAAATCTTTAAACAAAATAAATCCAAGCAGCTGGTGTTGCCTGTTTACTGATAATACTCAGGAGCTGGTGCGTGTTTGTGAGCTTGAAGCTGCGCCTCCACGTGCATATCTCTATACAAACATTTTTTTTTTACTGTATTGTACTAAGCACAATTTTTTTTACTGTTGTTGAGTGTGGTGGAGTCATATCTCTCAACTGTCTTCTGGTTTTGCCCCAGAGTTTCATTCAGCACCAGGAGCAACTCCCTTAAAATTGAAGAGTGGTGCATTATTGAAACTCTCTATCAAACAGCTCGGGGGTGCAGCCTTTCTGAACACGCTGGCTCTAGATGAGGTCTGACTGTCTGACTGCACATAAGCCCCTAATATGTTAATGGCCGTAGGGGATGCCTAAGGTACTATCTCAAGCTGCTTCGAACACCATATGTCAGGCCGTTAGCCACATGGATCTATTAATCAAAAAGAGCTGGAGAGGGAGAAGAGGGTCTTGAAAAGGGAGCGAATGAAAGTAATGGGGGAGGGGGGAGAGGGAAAGAGAAAGCATTTAAAACCCCCCATCATTTGTGTTTTTTATTGAAAAATGAACGAAAATAACTAAAGACTCATCCACTGCAGATTTCCTTTCTGTCAAGTTAAAGATGGTTCATAAATCCCTACCACAAGATCTTGAATAGTGTCTAGTTCTATTAGTATAGAAGTTAATTTTACCTGGAGAGTCCTATTTAGAGTTGCTTTATTGCAAAACTTTTATAAGCAAGACTCTTGATACAAAAAGTTGTTTTTGCTATGTAAGTTTGTTTTGTAGATGAACTTTATTAAAAATAGTAGGAGAGGTGGAATGAGGCAAATGAGTGTTTAGGGGATAGAAGGGGGGCCAGAGAGGGAGGTGTCTGGAGAATTTGTAATGAATATATAATTCATCAATGTGTATCTGCACTGACAGTAGAGTTTGCTCCACCTTTAGTTCTTCTGATAGTACAGGTAAACTGTTTACATTTTTATCCCTTCTTTTAAGCTAGCTTTATGATAAATGAAATTGCAGAGTCTACAGGGTACAAAAAGTAATTCTTTTCGGAAGAGAGGAAATAGGAAAACATTTAAAACTCCCTTATTTCTCACTTTTGGTTTATTTACAATTATCTCTGCCCCTTGAATATTTTAAATAATTTCGGTTAGATAAATACTTTAGAAAGTTTGCACAATCTTACGTACTCAACATGGAGATGGCATACATGAAAAAGTACAGTAAGTCTATTAGAAAAATTTAGATTTTTTTCTTGAAGCAGTGAATATGTTTGTCATGTGCCACAAACTTAGAATTTTTAGGGAAGTCAAATGAAAGTGCTGATTTTAAAATGTCAGAACTCTCAGAAATAGCAGTAAGAGGAAAACAGAGACACTTAGATTTAAAAGTTCCATTCTTTTCATGTGTTACCTAGGGATAGAGAAAATATAAAATCAGATGTTCATTTAGGTATCATTATTTTCTAAATTGATAGTCAATGATTATGACCCATGTGAAGACTCAATTTCTGGATTATCCATTTTAAATTTACAACCTGTAATTGAAGATATGATTTAAGAAAGAATACCCTGAATATGATTTTTAATGTTGCCATGATAGTAGGCTGATACTAAAGTATTTATAGGATAGTGAAATGCCTGAAAAATTTACTCATCTTAGGTTTAAATGTCTATATCTATATGCAGGTGATTGACTATATATATTGAGAACAGAGATTATTCACTCATTCCACAAATCCTCTGTCATTAACAGATTCATAGCACTCTATATACTGGACATGGAGAAGAGATAGACAGCAAAATGTTCTTTTTTATGATTTAAAAATACATTAAAGAAGATACTTGTGAGACTGCTCAGTGATAAACAAAAATATAAATGATATGTTACATTATTTAGAGTATGTAAATAGAGTACTTTGTACTGTGTGTTAGATTGGATATATTAAATTTTTTTTAATTTCACAAATGCACCTATTTGTGTTCATATAGAAATAAGTCTTCAGTTATAGAGAAATGTTAATATTGTTAGGTGCCTTTAATTAAAAACACCCATTAGGTGGTTTGGTTTGCTTGAAAAATCGTCTATAAGTCTTTCAGTAAAAGAAAAAAAGAAGCATTTAAAACATAGAGAATTGTCTTGTAGAGAACTGCAGTCAGTCTGTAAATATGAGGGCTTCTAAAGCACTGTATTTCACTCAGGAGATGATGAATACATAAAGTCAGATCATCCTGAATCTCAAGAGTAGTTGCATACAGAGAAACACTTATTATCTTTAAATTTTGGTGCATGCCACACGAGCCTTCGTTTCCTTCCCTGTAGTTAAAAGGTAGCCCATATATCTGTCGCATTGGGTTTCCAAAGACTCGTAACTTAATTCCTTCAGGCTATTCATCAGCACAGTAATTAAACTAGCAAATGGATGTAAATAAAGTGAAATTGGTTTCATGACAGATGAGGCGAAGAGGCCTCTGACATGAAACGAGGCAGGACAATAATGATTTCAGCAGCATTGGGCTACGGAAAGAACGCCAGCTGGATTTATTAGATGCTGCAAGTGATTTGCTGGAAGCGGGCAAGACATGAGCACTCTTTAATTTGACAGGAATTTTGCATCCTAAAGAGCATATTGAAATATAAATCCAGAAACAAGTTCAGGCAAACTGTAAACAGATGTATTATTGGACTGAAGGTACTGTTCAGTATTAAAAAAGGAAAAATGGATAACTACAACCTGACCCCCACCCACCCACCCTGTAGTAGAGCTTCAATTGCATAACTTATTACCTAGTCCTGGAGAGTGACAAAATAATTATGAAACATTCTTTTCTATTTATGAATTCTATTGCTACTTCAGGGCTAGCAATTTTGTATTTCCAGGTTTATTTACTTAGGAAAACAGCTAATACAATGGATGATTTAAAAACCAGCATGATAAAAACATCTGTAAAAATTATGTATGGGTACATGCATACCTGGAAGGGGAATATGACAAACTGGGAGAGAAGCCCCCAGATGGGCAACTTATTTTACAGAGTGCAATTATTACTGCATTTAAATAAAATCTCGGATAAAGATCTGTACCAGCTTATTGCCTCTAGCAGTCTGTGCCGGGATACCCAGAAAGCAAATTTCTGGCTACAGAAAGAATTGTCTTAAGCCCTTGATCACACAAAGCTTTAAAATCAAATATAGATTTGTCCTTGCAAAATAAGCAGGTCCATAGATTAGGGGGAGTCAAACCATAGACGAAAATTGAGAAACAAGAGAAGGAGAAGGTGTAAGGAATGAGTTCTTGGCTGACTCAACAAGACTTAAATGGAAATTGAGTCACCAATTCCACTGCAATAAGACAGTCACACGTAGAATAAATAAAAGGCAGATTTTCACACTAGGAGCAGATTAGCCCCTTCTCCATGAAAAGAGAAGAAATGAACTACTTTATGCTTAAATATAGTCTCAATTATTTAAGCCCCCTTTCATAAGCAAAAGCCTTCCCTTCCCACAAGATTCAGGCAGGATTTTTAGCACCGTGGCTAGCTCCCGGGAGGAACGGGGCGGGGGTACGGGTGGGGGGTGGAGGCCAGGGGCGGGGGAATAGGAGGGTAGCCATTGACCCAGGAAAGGTGAAATCTAAATACTTATGAATTCTAGGGGCGGTTTAATTATTTAGCAGTGGATTCAGATCCACGAGCGGGATACCAACGTGGCCCAAGTTCTCAAATCTTTTGGAAAGCTATGTTTTAAAGGAAGAGATAGGGCGGGGTGGGGGTGGGGCAAGGAGAGGAGAGTAGGTTGTTAAAACTGTTAATGAAAATCAGATCTTTCAAAAGACTAAACACAGACTGCATCTCGCTATTAGAAAATAGTGGGTGACTTTCAGGCCACGAAGGAATTTATAATAAAACTCAATTGGCTTTTCCCCCAAGCCTGTCTTTTTTTTTTTTTTTTTAAACAGGAAAAATATGCCTAATTATTTTAAAGTTCTTTCCCAATCGTTAGGCATAAGCAAGTCCTTTAATTATAATACAGTCTGAATAGGGGGAGCATATGGAGGAGAATGTCAAGAAGAGGGTGCCAGGGCAAAGCCTCAGAAATCTGTATTCATTTCGGGCTCTTATTTGTTCAGTAATCTCTACCATCATAACTAAATCTTGAAGCACTGATGTAGTTCCAGTTGTTGTTGACTTAACGTCAAAATTCAATCACTGGGGGTTTTGCATCAGCCGGGCTACTTATTTGTCTAATAAATCCGTCATTTTGTAAGAAAAATATTTGAGCAGCCGTACTTGACCTCTTGGTATCCACAAGTCACATTTATTTCTCCCAGTTTACAAATGCAAAATCGAGATGATCATCTAATGCCTGGAGGAACTGTGTTGATTTCTGATTGGATTTTAGATGGAAATGTCTATTTTAAATACCTTGTGATTAAATTGTACATATAATAGAATCCATGCATTTTAAGCTGATTCCTGCTTGGAAATTTAACAACCCGCACTGCTAGTCACACATACCGATGCCAAAAAAAAAAAAAAAAAAAAAAAAACCACCCACAAAATATCAAACTCATCTTTTCCAAACAAACACTTAAATTCAGCCTCAATTGTAAAAATCAGGGTCTTATTTTTTCTTCAAATAGCTCTCATGTGGTTGGATTTCCGCGCCCCCCCCCCCGGAAAAATGCTCTAATTCCTGGAGGGTAGGGCTTCATTATCTCAATTCCAGAGAGAGAACACTTAGGAGAATTCATGGCTGGCACTTCAATCTCAGGGCAGCAGTTTCAAGCGTACTGCTAGACTGTAGCTAGGGTCCTAGGACGTCCACATCTACATTGAAGAACATTATTAGTCAAGGAAAAGAATGTGATATGTTCGGTTGAATTAATTTTATCCTCCGACGTAGCAATGCGTTTGGAGATTACTTTAAAATATTTGTTCCACTCCCACCCGATCTTAGTGCCAGGCCCCTTCACAACTCGAGAGTCTTTCATAAGTCTTAGGCAAAGACGCAAAGGTCCATTGGAGAGTTTCTCTGTGTAGTGTGTGGGAAAATGAGTCACCACCAGGATCCCATCTGTTGTATCAAAGTGCTTGACTGGAAATGGATGGCTTCAGAATCAGACCGAAGAACTGATTTGGTCAGCTGGGGATGAGACTGGGCTAACTGAGGCCTCAGAACCCTGGAATAACCGAACGCATGTATTTATCCACGAGGCGTGTCCTGCGCACGCAGTCCCTCCGGCTCAGCGGGGATGAGAGGGGTGAATGTACTGCTGGCTGTGCCTTGGTTGAGAGAGGAGCAGGACCTGGTAACTCATTCAAGTTTTGGACCCTCTTTGTTTTCGACCCATTTACTTTCTTGCCTGCGTGTGTGTGTGTATTATACAATAACTGGGAGATGCCGTTCAAACTTGTTTGTATCTGAAACCGTCCTGATGGTCGACCCCATACACAAGAGAATTCAAGCCCGAAGCGGCCAGTGCATGGGGAGGGTCCCTGAGCCCCTGCAGCCTCTGCCCTGGGTTTCCCTCCCTTGGAACCCTGCGTGGGTTTCGCCTGAGTTTACTGTTAGTATTTTTCCCTCTCCTGCCCAGTTTACGCTCAGGATCCCCCGAGGCTTCTCTACGGTAGTGACGAGAGGGGTGCTCTTCTCCAACATCTCGGCGCTCCCCTGCCCGGGCGGCCCGCGAGCTGGATTCCCTGCGCCGGGCTCTGGCGCCCAGTCTACCCCCAGCGGCTTGCAGCCTCGGAGATGGGTTCAGGGATGGGTCCGTCGCGACCTTCTAGCCCGGGAAGTGTCCCGGATGTGCTCCCGCTTCTGCTCGTTTCCCCGTGAGATCTGGAGGGGTCGCTAGTGAGCAGCGGCTTTCCTGCCTCAGGTTGGCAGTGATCCTGCGCTTGCTCCCTAAGCTTCGCGGGTGCCTGTTACTGACCAGTCGTAGAAGGCAGCTGCGATCCGGGAAACTTCCTGCAGTATTCATTTCTGAGGCTTTCTCATAAACATTTCACTTCCATTTCCAAACCTGCCCTCTCAAACATTGATTACTTCATTTCCCCCCTCATTGGAACTTGAGGCATTTAATATATTCAGAAAGATACTAGGAAGAAAGCAAAAACACCCTCAACTGTAGACCCACTCTCGGTGAGAGAGGACCAATCTACATGACCCTACTCCCAGTTCCAAGGCTTGTGGAGGAAGGCAGGACTGGATTATATCTCTGTGGTTTATGCCAGTGGGTCTTGCTGGTGAAATTCCAGAATGAGGAGGGGAAGGAATCCTTCTTTTATTATGTGATGAAATTGGGCCAACTGAACTGGCAAATTTGTTCAAGATTTTTTTTCTGTAGTGAAAATGTACTGATGGGGTTTTTGGAGTCATGTCTCAATCCTGTCCTTCTTCCAACTTCCCCTCAGTTATGAAGAAAAACAGAGTAGGAGATGTTCCTAGGTCTGGGGGCTGTCTGGCTCCTGGCTGATTCTCTAGTTTGCCTTCAGATGTGGAATTCTGAGGGAACTCTATTCCTTGTGTGTGGTTAGGCTAGGGAGACACGAAAAGTGTCTAGGAAGGCCCAGCTCCCTGGGCTTTGTTGCTGAACAAAGTTTGGGCAGGCCTCTTTTGGCTCTCAGATACTTCTCCATCCCCTGGAATATTACAGAAGGAACTTCTACATTTCCATGGGTTTCCTTTGGTTTCCCACAGGTAGTCACTCTATCAGAAGCTGGAATTAAGTGCAAGAAGGTAGTCGTGTCTGGTGGGATAGTTAGAAGATTTATTGTTATTGTTCAGTTGCTAAGTTGTGTCTGATGCTTTTGTGACCCTATAAACAGCAGCACACCAGGCTTCCCTGTCCTTCCCTATCTCCCAGAGTTTGCTCAAACTCATGTGCATTGAGTCGGTGATACCATCCATCTGTCTCCCCCTTATCCTCCTGCCCTCAATCTTAATGAGGGAAAAATATTTCAGAA
The DNA here is from genome assembly GCF_001704415.2 of Capra hircus. Classification (NCBI taxonomy): domain Eukaryota; kingdom Metazoa; phylum Chordata; class Mammalia; order Artiodactyla; family Bovidae; genus Capra; species Capra hircus. The sequence continues at coordinate 32,315,459 of NC_030819.1, forward strand.
AGAGATACAGTTTTAAATGCAGGTGATCCTATCCTTGCAAATGTATTAGACATCATTTCTTAGAGAAACCTTTGGAGGATTTAAAAATACTCAAGGCTTCTACCTATAGTAGGGTTTTGATGTTAGCTTTTACCTGCATGAAGTACTGACAAATTTGTGAACTTTTTAATGAGAACAAAACTGGAGTGAAAAGGAGGCAGTACTTTGGCAGTTTGAAAATATTAATGTTAGCTTACGGAAATAGATGTACTACACTGTAGTTATTAGCAACTTATAAAATCTTAAATCAATACAAATTAATTTAATTATGATTTGTAATTGCATTATGCATGATCAATTTGAAACACTACATTAAAGATAATTAGAGCTGGGCGCCATCACTTGTCACTCCTCTAATAGCTTAATGAAAAGGAATGTCATGTACCACCTTTGGGTTAAATCTGTAAATTAGGATAAATGCTTGTTTTCCAATAAAAATGTGGTAAAATAATTGTACGTTTAATAGACATTTTTATGACTCAATTGTGAATGTATAATGGATTTTTGGGAAGAATCGTATTTTTATTTTTTTCTGTGGACCTTGTTAAGTATTTATTAGGGTTGATTGAGCTGTCAGTGTTCTTTTCAGGATCAGACCTCGAGGATTTGAATGAAGACTAACTTTTATGTAAAAATATCATGCTGTCCTCGAAGCTCGTGCCAAGAGGTCACTGCAGATGGAGGTCCTAACTTAGCATAATGGGTTTAACATTTCCATGACATCATCAGGGAATCTGAAAGGAGTCTAAGGATAATCAGAGTGGTCATTCAGAAGAACAGTAAATATTTTATGAGGATATATAGAAGACAGGAAAGATGGTCAGAAAGGTGATTCTGAGCTCCTTAGAGTTCTGTCAAAGAGGCTTCTCAGTTACTTGAAGTTAAAAGAGCCACTGCATATTCTTATATTAGTGAGACCCTTTCCAGATCTCAGAATAGGACTCAGATCAGGTATTAGTTTGAATATGATTATTTTTGTTCCTGAACCCTTCGTATTTTGTTGAGCCACCTGTAGTTATCCTTTATATGCTTGCAAACAGGAAAACATATTTTAAAACAGTATTTTAGTTTGTTGATTTCCCAATATTATCTAGCTCTGGAAGCCAGGTTCTTTACATTTAGGGTGATAATGGAAATTACCAGAAGCATACCGAAAGCATACCAGAAGTGCTTGTCAGTTAGATGAATTCAGTAAACTCTATTAATTATTTGTTTTATTTTTTGCCCTTTACTGAATACAATATTTTAATTTGTAACATTACTACAGGTGTTTAGATGGGATTTACTTTACTTCACCACTGAATTTCTACTTCCGCAACCAGGCAGACATTGAATATATCTCTGTCTCTCTCCATCTAGAGAGTGAGAGAAGAAACAAGAAAAAAAAAGCTATGAAATGCATGATTCAGGGTATGAAATATCTCTAAATTATGATCATTTTGTTTCCTGCCAGATTTTACTTGAAAGAAATAAGCTTATTTTGTTATTTGAAAAGTAGACACATCCTCTTTTTTCCAGAATATGTTGAAGTACACTTGCTCCAATTTTTTGTTTTTTGTGTTCATCACACTTTATATTAATTGCATTAAATGTCTGATGTTAACCATTAAAATGGGTATTTTAGGCTCAGTTTCAGAAAACCCAGCTGGAATGAGCATCAAGTCTTCATAAATTTATTTATATATTATTATAAAAATCATTTTGACACTTCTGAAAAGAAAAGAGCTTTTATCATCCTCTGCAGATGACATAAAATGCGTTAAATGTTTGGAAGGGTAGATAGAATACTTTAAATTCTAAAATTTAATCTTCTTCTTCCCAAACTTGTTTTTTTTTCCAACATCTTAGGGATAGGTGCATCCTTAGAAGCACAGGTGTTGTCATGCCATGAAGCCTTCCGTGATCTTCTGACCAGGAAGAAACCTATTTGTGAATTCTGAGACACATTTTCCCTTTTTTTAGTCTCTTGGCCTTCTATCATAAAGTCATGTTTGCTCTCTTGCTTTTCTACCCTAGTTAAAGGCTTCTCAAGAGAAGACAGTTTATCTTTTTCACCTTTCTATTTCCCAGAATGTCTAACACAGTATTACATAATCTAGGTAATAAAACTTCATAAATACAAAATACAAAGTTTTTTTCCTGATTACCATACTGAACCTGTGTGTAAATAATGCAGTTTCTTGCTCTTCTTTCGTATAATTGCATGTTACCCTAGTGATTTCACACACAGTGGACCAATGGCAACACTGACCTTTTCAGGCTGAGGTTATTCTCATTTTTATATTTTATCTTAAAATTATGTTGTATCAAATTAGAATTCAGTTCCACAAAGCTCATTATAATTTTATTTTAAGTGATTTAAAAGCTGTTGATATTTGAAATATTGTAATTGTCTTCATACAATTTGTGGAAACAAAATTTGTGCCCTGGCCTCATATCATCGCAACTTGCTGTGGACTGTTCTCATGACTCAAAGCCTAAAATCCCAACATACTCTGTTACTTGTTGCATTGGACCCAGAATGTGCCTTAAAAATTTGGCATTGTGTGGTTTCCAGATATTAACGTGAGAATGTCTCTGTGCAATTCTTTCTGTCTTTCCCCTTTGTATGGTAACTGAATATTGCAAAGCAGTGATTTCCCCGAGTGGACCAGTCAAAAGTTAAATAAATCATTCCTTTATAAGATGCAAAGTTTAATGCGCCATTTAGCAAGTTTTGCTTCTTGGTAATGGGACTCAGCAAATTTAACTTTCTGACACATTTTATAACCTTTCAAAGTGGTACAGTAATTACAAATGACTCAACTTCCATAGCCCTTTTGGTGCTCTATATATCTCTGAGAATGGTTTTGATTGCAGCTGAGTACTTTTTAGTGACTGGTACTGTGATTTGATCAGTGCATCAAATGTTACAATGTGATTTCCTGGGACACTGATTCCTTTTGGTTTTCAATACAGGAAACAATTTTTATTGCTTTTGACAAAGGGAAGGATGCTATAAGTGGGTAACATAAACTTATGTCATTTGATTATTTCTGTTTTTAAATATAAAACCCACCTTGCATTTTAAAACACCAAAGAATTTTTATTTGTATTTACTGTTTTAACTCTAGTTCCTCATCTGAGAACAGTCTCTCATGCAGCAAGTTTTTCTTTGTCTACAATATATGAGAAAACACAGGGTTTCTGAACATAGTCCTTTTCACATTAAACAAACCCCCAAAAGGAAAATGTACCAGTTTGGGGCCTGAACATTACAGTTTATGAATTGAAACCACAAGGACCAAATATTTTGTTAATCACCATCCATATTTTTCTTCATATTTTGAGCTGTTTGCCAAACAATGGGAAGGCAAAAACTCCACACTTACACAAATCTACATTAAATGTAGAAACATTAAAAAAATTAGATTAGGAAATAGATGAATATAATGACCTTACTCTCCATCACATGCTGCCAGCTAAGTGTTTGAGACTGAAAAATTGCACTAATGAAGCTATTTGAAGGCTTTTGTGGACAACTGCTTCCTCTTTGAAGATTAAATGAATGATGTTGATGTGATTAATCTTAGTACAGGGAGTGATGCAGCAACTAGAAAATACCTTGGTGATTTTCATAATTAAACTGAATCAACATTTCAAAGAAATGCCAGTGTTATCACTTGTATATTAGAATTACATTCATTAGACAGAAGAAACAAATAATTTGAGCAAACAAGATTTTCCTTTTGGTGTACTGAGATTTCTGTCATGTCTCAGAGTATCTTACTATAAATCATCATTACTGTTTAATTTTGTCTTTGCCTTTTTAGCTGTTTTTGTGTCTCTGTGTGCATGCGTAGTACTGTTAATGATTCAGAGCAGTTTGCTGCTCTTTTAGTTGTTTTTCAACCTTTGAATTTTATTTTTTCTTAACTCTACTTTCAAGGTAGTTGTCTGCTCACTGTGAACTTACATGGATAATATTTTAAAAACCCAACTTCTAATAAAACAAGACTTCTTGGAATTGCTTTGGTACCTGGCAAAGAATTGAGAAAATCATAGTTCTGGTCTACATATCTTTGATATATTTCAGTCTCATGGTATAGCATTATCTTGATTCATTTATTAAAGTCATTTCTTTAGATAGTTTTTCTTTTTTCATAGAAGGGTAATTCCAACAGTCACATTTTTTAGTGTTTTGTGGGTAAATAAACGAGAAAATCATCAGTACCATGCCCACTCAACTAAACTGTGGGAAATTGCATTGGGAGATCAACCAGAAACAGTTCTACTGACTTCTTAGCACAAGTACAAGTTAGGTTCAAGGGGTAAGGATTACTGTATCAATAGAGATACCATATGTTTCTTGTTCTATCACCACTTTAAATTATTTTAAAGGTTTCTTGGTAACTCTTGGTAACCCTGATATTTGCAGTGCTCTTCTAGCTGTTGCACAATATTTTTCTTTCCTGAGTGTTTCATAGAAATAAGAAATACTTTCTTTAATGCACTGGATAAAGAACTGGTCTTTCTTTTCAAGGACTCCAGTTTGAGTTCAACCTACAATCTTAAGTAAAATGAGTCTTGTACCTGGTACTGAGTTACTGGTAACACTGAAAATACTCAGCCCCAAACTGTTTTCCTTTCATTTGGTAATGCAAACAACAGTAAAATGATCAAGTGCCTGATAGCTCTGGAACACAGGTTTCAAATAAACAGTGTACTGAAATTGATCAAAGGAGCTGGTACATCAGTTCAGTTCAGTTGCTCAGTCGTGTCCAACTCTTTGTGACCCCATGGACTGCAGCATGCCAGGCTTCTCTGTCCATCACCCACTCCCAGAACTTGCTCAAACTCATGTCCATCGAGTTGGTGATGCCATCCAACCATCTCGTCCTCTGTTGTCCCCTTCTCTTCCTGCCTTCAGTCTTTCTCAGCATCAAGGTCTTTTCCAATGAGTCAGTTCATTGCATCAGGTGGCAAAGTATTGGAGTTTCAGCTTTAGCATCAGTCCTTCCAATGAATATTTAGGACTATTTCCTTTAGGATTGACTGGTTTGATCTCTTTGGTATATATTCCCTGCTACAGCTCCTCTACTAAACCATTACCTGATGGTCTAGAATCTGTTGGCATTCTTCATGTAGCGGTTTGCTTGCACATGCTTGAGGTACCAACTAGTCACCCCATGCCTTGAAGTTCCCAGTTAATCATGTTAGCAGGTGAAAAATGAGATTGGCTTTCCACACTTGGGACTGTAGGATGTTCCATACAAACAGATTTTCAGCACTCTCAGGCTGCGAAGATGAAATCTGAGTAATTGCTGAACCCAAAGCACAATTTTCCCTCTGCTCCTCTCTTCCTTGCTCTTCACCGGTCACCACAACAGTCATAAGAACCAAGGAAGGACCAGAATAAGTGGAGACTCAGGATGCTGGGGTGTGAAGAGACCTCCTGGGGAAGGAGAGCCCAGAAAAGCTCTTTTTTGTGGGATGTTTGCCACGAGGCAGATGAGGAAACCAAGAAAGTATGGCTGGAGGAAAAGGGAGGAAAGATGGTGCCACACATGAGGTATTTGATGTTCTGGGGAGCAGATAGTCCAGGGTAGAATCAGCATGAAGCAATGAGGGGAGAAGCAAAAAGGGAGCCAGGGCTTTGGATAAACATGCAAAGGGTAGATGCAATGATTTTCGTGACTTGGTGCAGTAAACAGTCCTCAGTCAGTGAGCAGCGAGTATGGGCTGAGAAAGGCAAAGTGAAAATTACAGATGTTGTGCAGAAAGAAAGTAGAGCTGCCTCACGAGTAACTGGAAAGTTGTGTATCCTTAAGAGGAAGCTCATCCGGAGAACTCTACAAATATAATTCAGTCGACTTCTCTGCTGTCCACATTCAGAGAGCAGAGGGTGGAAAGAGATAATTGCCCAATAAATCATCCTTCTCTGGCACATTTTCTCTTCTCTGGAACACTGTAGGAAGTTGGAGACATTGAAAGGTAATGAAATTTCTCCCTGTTCTTCCAATATTCTGGCCATGTTCCCGAGTAGCCTACTTCCTTCCTTCTCTTTCCTAACTTTCTGGTGACATGTTTAGACATGCCTGCCTTTTTCAGCTTCACCCTGGTTTTGCCCAGCTCATCTGTAGTGCCATCTTTTCCCCAGAGATGATTTACATGTGTTTCTGTTTCTCTGCCCTTGCCTCCCTTGCTACTTTGTGCAGGTGGGACACAGTTTTTTGGTTTTTTGCCTCTCAGCTGCTTTTCCTAAAGGAAAATTGATCTTCCAAAGAGAAGGTGGCATTGAGAAAATTTCCTTCAGTCTGCTTCTCCTCCAGGCCATGCCTCGATGGCTGTAACTTCAGTTTAGCCTGAAAACAAGGTTGATTCATGTCTAGGAGACAAAGATCACAGACAGAGGCCAAATCAAAATGGACTGTCCATCAGTACTGAAAACTCTGGTTCTTTGGATGCCATCTCATACTACCTAAAAATAAGCCTGCATTGATCCTGACCTCACAGTTGGTATTTCCCCCTCTTCAATTTTGCCAATAGTGAAATGATTAGAGATCACTACACTTGAGAGAAACTGTGTTTGTGTTGGAATGTAACAAAGTACGTCTTGGAGATAATGTCTTTTAACCCAATTATAATAACTTCACCCTCCTAGAAATTCAGTTATCACTGGAAGTGTTCCGGATTTCCATCAACTTTCCCAATGTACATATCTCATCTGATTTCTCCTAGTCCCCACCCACACGGGCCAGATTGCCCTCATCACTCCTCCACTGGTGCTCCTTGCCCATTCACTGTCTTGTCAGAATTCCTTGCTCTTTGCCTGCCTAGTGTCTCTTCATTTGCCATGTTCCAAGTCAGTCCACTTTCTCTGTGAACCTCTCCAACCCCCATTTATCTTCTTTTCTGTAAAGTATTATAACACTCAAGTGTTTTGAGGGTCAGTATAACATGTTGGTTAAGAGCAAAGGTTGGGGAATCAAAACGTGTGGCTCTGAATCCTGGTTCTGCAATTTATTAGCTGTATAACCTTGGGAAAGTTATATAGATTCTCTGTGCTTCACTTTTTCCCATCAGTAAAGTGGAGATCATAATGTATTCTACTTCACTGGATGGTGGGAGAACTTAATGGGGTATTATAATTAGGGTGCTTAGTGCATGCATATTTAGAGTGATTTCTTTCTGTCTGTCATAATTTGTGTTCTGTATTTTTGTTCAGTCATATATTACACAACAGAAGCAGAGGTCATCTTTTATTCTCTTTAGCCATCCCTATCAGTGCCAAGAGAAAACTGAGAACAAAGAGGCATATAACCACCTGCTTATGGATTGATTGTGTCAATTAAATTAAAATGTCTTTTCTAATATGCCAAATGGCAAGAAAAATTCACCATGAATATTAGTCTATGAGTGACTTATACTAACAAGAGTGTTACTGAATCTTATGAACAACCCTAAGCCCTAGACAGAAGTCAAGAGGAAAATGAGCACCTGGACCCCTTACTGATTCAGAACTTGAATTTTTGTCCACAGCCCACACCGCTGCCACCACAAGGGTGAGGCGGCACCCACTTATCTCTGACTTGTTTTTAAACCAAGAAAAGAAAGTAATTTGTAAACTAGGTCAACAGAATGTGTAAACTAGGACCACAAATGGGGGGTTGCAATAAAAGTGGAAAAAACTCAGCTTTGGTGTTTGATAGGAATCATTTCTTTCTTTTTCTTTCATTTTTTTTTCTTAAATGTTCAAGGATTTTGTTGTCCTTAGCTTTATATCTGAATTACAAAAATTTCATGCCTTAAACTAGCCACCTTTTTCCAAAAATTTCAACTGAGAACTAAATTGTTACTCTCATTACAACAAAGAGGAATAAGAAGCCCTTCTTGATTATTAAGTCATCATTTTATATTTTAATAATATATTAAGATGATTTGCCATATTCCTGAATTCCATGGCTCCAAAAACAGGATTAAAAACATAGTGTATGTGTGTAAACATATTTTTTTATTATTCTCACAACAGGTCACTTTGACTAGTCATATTTTGATATGCCAATGTTATTCTTTGGTGTGCTTTTCAGAAACAGGAAGAAATAGTCAAGGCTGAGACCTCTACATGAATAGGGGCCCACGTCTGTGGCTGCTGCTGCTGCTGCTAAGTTGCTTCAGTTGTATCCGACTCTGTGTGACCCCATAGATGGCAGCCCACCAGGCTCCCCTGTCCCTGGGATTCTCCAGGCAAGAACACTGGAGTGGGTTGCCATTTCCTTCTCCAATGCATGAAAATGAAAAATGAAAGTGAAGTCGCTCAGTCGTGTCCAACTCTTAGCGACACCATGGTCTGTAGCCTACCTGGCTCCTCTGTCCATGGGATTCTCCAGGCAAGAGTACAGGAGTGGGGTGCCATTGCCTTCTCCCTACTTCTGTGGAAATAGTACCTAAACATCAGCAAACCATCCTTGGGACCACCCCAAAATGGAGGGAAGATTGAGCAAAAAGCATGAGTTGATCAAAGCGTGAAAAGTTGCATGGATCTTCTCCTGTGTGGGAGCAACTGATGTCATTTTCCCATTTTCTTCATGATAGGGATGGAGAGAGTTTGGGGGTAGGGAAGATGTAGACTGTAGAAGTATAATAATCATATAGGCTTGATGGATTTTTTAGAAGCCAACCACAGTCTATGGAGGTGATCCAGCCTGGAGTGATTATTACATGTATCTGAGGCAGGGGCTGGAAGGGCAGATAGTGGGCAAAAGAGAGTGTTAAGTTGGGAAAGAGATGGAGATTTGGTAACACAGCTACCAGCATAATTGCTTAGATCTTGTTATTTGAACTTCCCTGGTGATCCAGTGGTTAAGAATCTGCCTGCCAATGCAGGGGACATGGGTTCAGTCCCTGGTCAGGGAAGATTCCACATGCATCGGGGCAACTAAGCCCCCAGGACCCAATCACTGAGCCCACGTGCTGCAGCTACTGAATCCCGTATGCCTAGATCCCATGCTCTGCAACGAGAGAAGCCACTGCAACGAGGAGCCCATGCACCCCCACCAAAGAGTAGTCCCCACTTGCCACAACAGCACAGCCAAAAATGAATAAAATAAAAAAGGAAATAATTCCATTATCTGAAGACACCCGTTATGACAATTTCCTCCTGTATAAGAATAGTGGGAGTACATCTAGGATACATACAGGCTGAGTTCATATAGGATTCCACACCCATGTTTCTTAGTCTCACTGAAGAGTCAAGCAATTTAAATTTTATATGTATATACATGTGAAATGGGAAAAGATTGAATATGAAGTAGATAGTAAATGTAAATATATACAAATATACAGATAGTTATACTTCCCAGGTGTCTCACTGGTGAAGAACCCACCTACCAATGCAGGAGATACAAGAGATGTGGGTTCAATTCTGTGTTGGGAGGATCCCCTGGAGGAGGGCATGGCAACTGGCTCCAGTATTCTTGCTTGGAGAACTCCCTGGGCAGAGGAGCCTGGTGGGCTACAGTCCATGGGATCATAAGGGTCAGACACAACTAAGCGACTGAGTGCACAGACACACACACACACACACACACACACACACGCACACACACATTAGTAAATCCCAGTGACTCCAATGTGACTCATACTTTTACTGAATATGTCAATTTCCATATTTTTACATGGATATTATTTGGAAGAGGAAGGCTATATAAAATTGAAATGATTTTTCTAAGCAAGTTTAACCAAACAACTGATATAAAACAAACTTCATCTAAGAAAAGCATGCTGCTCCTTGGTGCATTGAATTCTGTTTTAAAACAATTTATTTTCTATGGACTATGCCGTAGAACCCTCAAATACCACAACAGTCTTAATGTAATTCCATTTAAATCTAGATTTTTGATGTTACTTTAACTTTAGTTCAGAGCTAATCTCATTTCTCTTTTAGAATGCACACATCAAGACACTTTTCTATTGAGAATGTTTCTAGAGGTCACATAGAAAATTCCATTTCTGCTCTTTCTCTCCTTGTTCAACCCTATTCCTTGACCTAAATACACTCACTCCTGCTGGACTCTAAGATTCAGAACATCTGTCCGCCCCTTTTGCAGATTGCCTCTGGAGGCTCGGCCTTGCTCTCGACTGTGTGTTGCTAACCACAGTAGAAGCCATGAAGTCATCTAGTTTCCCTACAGGTCCCTGATGGCCTGATTGTCAGTGACAGCACATTCTGCTCTTATGACCACTCACTGCTATGACACATTGAGGTTTTCTGGTATTCACTTATGGAGCCAGTGATGTTTGTGAAATTCAATTGGGTGTGCAACTATCTTTGGTTTATAATCCTGTCTTCAGAAATGTTTTCCTCTTTAAGGTTTTCAAAATTCCAGATCCCCCCAAAATCATAATGCTTGTTATGACTGCTTATTGACATGCATTTTAGACCAGTAGTGGCCCAAGCTTAGACAGATGTGGTGTCAAATACCAGAAATGCACCTCGCATGGCATTTTGTATCACCATGGAAATGCTGAGTAAATAACGATATCAATGGAGTAGTATTCTTTAACTATTGCTCAGTAACCTTCATCTGCTAAGTTACTTCAGTTGTGTCCGACTCTGTGTGAACCCATAGATGTCAGCCCACCAGGCTCCCCCGTCCCTGGGATTCTCCAGGCAAGAACACTGGAGTGGGTTGCCATTTCTTTCTCCAATGCATGAAAGTGAAAAGTGAAAGTAAAGTCGCTCAGTAGTGTCTGACTCTTCTTGACCCCATGGACTGCAGCCTACCAGGCTCCTCCATCCATGGGATTTTCCAGGCAAGAGTACCACAGTGGGGTGCCGTTGCCTTCTAGTCATACTAAAATATGATGGAAACACACCTAAAATCACTTTTATGTAAGTGGACTTCCAGCACATTGTATTATTATAATTTTCCTTGAATTAAAGAGCTAACTCTGACTTAGGATTCAGGTATCTTGCCTCACCAACTATTACTTCACAGATTCTCCCATTATCTTATTTCAGACAAGGACACAAACCCTGGAGATAGTGGAAATTCTAATGGTTGGAATAGGCATGATGTGGTTTGCATTGTGGAGATGAAGCTCAGGTGCTTTTAGTATAGAAAGAGGCTGTTGCCAGCTAAGATAGACTTCATCAAAATCAAGCTGATTACAAGTCCATGGAAGAACAAGAATTCCAAAGGGCAAAAGCACATCTGACATGGGTTTTTGAAGGTAGTCTCAAAGATATAGGGGAAAGCACAGTATGTTTGGAAGGAAAGAGCAGAGATGTGGAAGAACAGTGTGGTGCAATGGTTTCATGCTTTCAGGCAAGGGCAAGGGCAGGTGAAAGCTGAAGGGGCTAATCCTGCAGAGTCACAGAGTGCAAGGGCTTTTGAGACTACGATAAATCAAGGGATAAAGAAATTAAAGAGAAAGAATGAGCTACATAAGTAGGTTTGTGAAATTAAGGATGGTTCTAAACCAGCTTGTTGAGCTCAGAGAAATGCAGTAATTCCTAGTGAGGAGGAAAATGAATAAATAGACACTCAGGTTGGATCGATTCTTTCATTTCATTATCTGTTCTTACTTTTGTGCTGTAGGACAGGAACCTAATTCTTTCATATGCTGGTCTGTATAAAGATAAACTGAGTCTCCACTTGTTTTATATATAGAGTCTAAGGTCCAAGGAGATATTGACTGCTCAGTACTTTGGAGCTCTTTGGAAGGGCATGTAAGTGCATATTCATTTAGTGGAGTAACTGTTCCTTGTTTCAACAAAACCAAACCAAATCCAAATAACTAAAAGATTAAAAACAATGTTCAAAGGTGTGGAATTAAACAATCAAGGTCAAAACTAAAAACCTCATGAAGCCAGAAGCTCTCTCTCTCTGCTGTCGGCACCAAGCCCGGCGCCTGGCACATCTTACACTATTTATGGGTTTGATGAGAAATGATTCTGAAAATGGCTTTAAAAAATTAGCTTTTTAGGGGGAGTTGAGGAGAATTGGATTTGTCAAAGTCATTTAATAAGTAGAGTTAGTCATGCCAAACATGTCAATTTTGTTTCATTACAGTAGAAATAAAATCATCTGTCATTGTTTTGTACTTTCTAGCATACGCTAAACCTGATACGCAGTGCTGTTTAAGCTGTTGAGTGTGTGCTGGATCTAGTGATTTGCTGCTACTGAATAGATTGTGGCAAGAGGGTTGGGATGGCTTTTCTGAGTTTAGGTTACAAGAGAATTGTGACCTCTTTTGTGGTGCTCTCTTGCACCCTCTCTAGGGTTTCTTGTCCTAGGGGAAGTGTGCTGCCTGGATGTGGGTAGTTCTGTGGAGATACCCACATAGCATTGCAAAGAATTGAGGCCCTTAGTCCAAAGTGCGTGAGGGTGTTGAGCTTTGCTCCAACAATGCAAGGGAGCTGGAAAGCTAATCCTTCAGCCCTAACTGGGACTTGGGATGGCCATAAATAACCCCAGTTAATCCCTGGACTGTAACCTCGGAGAAGGCAATGGCACCCCACTCCAGCACTCTTGCCTGGAAGATCCCATGGACAGAGGAGCCTGATGGGCCGCAGTCCATGGGGTCGCTAAGAGTCGGACATGACTGAGCAACTTCACTTTCCCTTTTAACTTTCATGCATTGGAGAAGGAAATGGCAACCCACTCCAGTGTTCTTGCCTGGAGAATCCCAGGGACGGGGGAGCCTCATGGGCTGCCGTCTATGGGGTCACACAGAGTCGGACATGACTGAAGTGACTTAGCAGCAGCAGCAGCAGCAGCAGCAGCAGCAGAGACTTTGAATCTAAGGTACCCAGCTAAACTATACCTAGATACCCAACCCACAAAAATATGCAAAATACTAAGTGTTTGCTATATTAAGAAGCTAAGTTATGGGGTGACCTGTTATGTAACAATAGATAATGAATACACTGTTAAATAAAAAGGAAAAAATGCTTGGGCAAAATGGTTGAAAACTAGAGGTGGTTTTCCGCTTACAGTTTCTACTAATATTTTTGATGAGGGTCCTAAAGAGAGAGAGAGAGAGAAGTAGGAGAGAGAGAAGGGGGTGGGGTGGGAGACGGAGAGGAGAGCTTGACTCTGTCTTTCCTTCTATTCCATCAAGGACTCTAACTTTTATCTTCCCTGTCTTCTGAGATAGCAGGGTTGAGGGGCAGAATTGAATCTATACTGGCTTTCAAATGTGTCTTCAAATACATAAAGGCAGTTATATAAAATACAAAAATTATAAGAAATTATAGCATTCTGAATGAATAAGAGATGGCACACGAATGCTTTCAAGAGTATTTAGAAAAACATAAAAATATCTTAAGAAAGTGAAGCAGACTAAATTTACATTGTTATAAGAATTATTATGTATCATTTCATTTTGTTATTTATTGTTTTTATAGTAATTTGTTTGTACTAATAATTGCAAACATTTGCTATTGTATGTAAACTTGTTTCATGGCTCTGTTTTGGAAATTTATATTGCATTTCACCTGCCTGTATGTTTATTATAGTTTCTATCTCATCAAAGATAGGAACAACATTTTGCAGGCTTTGGTGATACCAGGGAGTTCAACTGTCTTTCAAGTGATATTCTATTCATGAGGATATACTGTCTGAGAGCATATTGAATTTTATTAACCATGTCTCCTAAACTTCTGAAACTTCTTAGAATAAGGAGAAATATTTTGTTTTTTTCTTTATTCTTGCCACATATGGTAACTTTCTGAATCCTTTATTTTTATGGCATGCCATTTAAATATGAATATTTTAGAAGTTAATTGTAAAGAACATAAATATGATAGCTGTGAAAATACACCGAAGCCAGTTTTATCTTTTTAACCAAAGACAGAATCTGAAAAAAGCTTATTTTCTTTTTCTCCTCCTCATGATAACCATTGGGTCTTTATAATTACCTATAGTCATTGTACTATTATCTACAGACTTTTTAAAAAACTTTTCATTTTGTGGTTAAGTATAGCCTATTAACAATGTGATAGTTTCAGGTGGATAGCAAAGTGACTCAGGTATACATATACGTGTATCTATTTTCCCCCAAATTCCTCTCTCACCCAGGCATCTACAGATCTTTTTTTTTTAATTTATTCAATGAAGGGTTTCCAAATTCTCCTGTTCCATGAAGATCTTATAGAAATAGTCAATATCATCATCCCTTAAACTGGTAGAATTATTTATAGCTCACAAAGCATTTTCATGAGCATCATTCCATTGTGCCCCCTAGTTCCATTCCACAGTGGCCCTAAAATTAGGAGGGACATTTACTGTTATTTTATAGAGGAGTAAATTCAAGCTAAGAGAACTCAAGTGACTCTCCTAGTCAAAGGGTTAGAAAGTGGTATGCTTGGGTCCTGAATCTATATACTAACACGCAGTCCAGATTCCACAGTTTGTTTCTGTTTTATAAATTCTTGACAGATGTAATCACTCCAAATTTATGGATAATAATGTCAAAAATGTTGAATGACTTGGATAAGTGCATGAACATTCAAGTGGCTCAGCTTAATTGTGAAAGGAATAACACCAGTTAAACCAGGAGTCTATGTTTTACTCTGTCTGCAGCTGTCAATTAAGTGTAGTAAAATTTTTTGTTGTTCAGTTGCTAATTTGTGCTTGACTGTTTGTGACCCCATGGACTGTAGCACACCAGGCTCCTCTGTCTGCCACTGTCTCCTGGAGTTTGCTCAAATTCATGTCCATTGAGTCGGTGGTGTTATCTAATCATCTCATCTGCCACCCTCTTCTCCTTTTGCCTTCGATCTTTCCCAGCTTCAGGGTCTTTTCCAGTGTGTCAGCTCTTTGCATCAGGTGGCCAAAGTGTTGGAGCTTCAGCTTCAGTCCTTCCAATGAATATTCAAGTAAGATTATGCAAGTCCTACTAATGGGATATATCCCCCACACTTATTTCCACTTGGGTTTATGGTCCAACTTACTTAACAAGTGATAAGGCCAGCACCTTTGATTTCAGCTTAAAGTACATTTCATATTAGAGGCCTTGGCACACTTGTTATCCCATACTGGAGAACATCCAGTTAAAAT
Source organism: Capra hircus (assembly GCF_001704415.2). NCBI lineage: Eukaryota > Metazoa > Chordata > Mammalia > Artiodactyla > Bovidae > Capra > Capra hircus. The sequence goes on from NC_030819.1 coordinate 32,330,545, forward strand.
CCAATCTACAACCTGATGATTGCTTTATCTACAATAAGAAGTCGTTTGCACAAAGATGCGGTTGACTAACTGCTTTGAAAGATCTGAGAACTGGGTAAAGTCAGTGACCTAGTGGAGACTTGGGTGTTTGCGCTATCCTGCCTCCTCCACTTCTCCACCCTCTTCCCATTATTAGAAATTGATGTGTGTGTTACCTGACTGTCTGAGACTGTGGTTTAATCTTCTAATGTGGATCACCGGGTCATAGATTATTGATCTTGATTGTTAGAGGATTCCTACTGGCTGAGCAATAAAGAATTTCATTCTAATGTGAACATTTTAGGTGTTCCACAAATATTTGTTAAAAATAAATTAATAAATTCATGCTTTCATATTGGAAACATTCAAAACCCAGAGAAAATGTGATTTACACTTTCCCAGGGCTGGGCCTGTTACTTTCTTTATGAGAATTTCCTTGAAGAGTTTGTTAAGTACAAGCTTGAATATCCTTCACATTTGGGGTCCTTGTGTCCTGATCAGTGGTGGAAAAACTTCTGCAGCGTGGTGACAGGGGCATGGAAGTGTTCCCAGTGGGTCTCTGGAGGAGCCATGCTTTGTGCAGAGGTAGGAGTGAATTCTGGGCTCAGAAGCACCTGGGTCAGCCAACAGTTTTAATCAGCTACCCAGGAGGCAGTGATTGAGTGGAAAGCACCAAGGTTAATTTGTTGATGAAAATTATAATTCAGCATTTACATTTTCAAAGTACTTTATGATTGCTAATGAGTGTTCTTCAAAGTGGGTCTGGGAAGAATGTCAGCATCTTTGTCCTCACTGTACAAAAGAGGAAACTGAGACACGTTCAGTGGCTCACTCACAGTGGCCCAGGCAAGTTCACTGTGGAGGAGGCTTGGTTAAACTTTAGGAAATAGCTGTCTACACTGGACTCAAAGTCTGCCCAGGGGGGTTGACTCATCTTTGGGCTTTGTTGTTTAAATATTGGTTGATTTTGATCTGAGATCTTCTAATGACTATCCTTAGTACTGAAGTGAAGTGAAGTCACTCAGTTGTGTCCGACTCTTTGCGACCCCGTGGACGGTAGCCTACCAGGCTCTGCAGTCCGTGGGATTTTCCAGGCAAGAATACTGGAGTGGGCTGCCATTTCCTTCTCCAGGGAATCTTCCCAACCCAGGGATCGCACCTGAGTCTCCTGCACTGCAGACAGACACTTTACCGTCTGAGCCACTAGAGAAGGTCCTACTACTATTGAGGGATGTGAAGCAAATGTGGCGCTGACTGGGAATGAACTACTTTGATCTGTCCAGGACTGTGACTGTGTAAATTCTGCTCATGAAGATTATTTCCGGGTTCTGGATCTTTGCTTTCACTTTCCAACACATCTCTCAAGAAACCTCTTCCTACAAGTCTCCTCTCTGAGATAAATTCATGTTCATATTAATCCCACTTTCAGATTTTTATTGACTTAAAGTAGAATATCACATACATTTTTTTCTTGTTACAAGGAAATAAACCAACTGTTCTTCCCTAATTAGTGCTTATGGGAGACCCAGACCTTCAAAAGCTCTTTGAGCCATGTTGTTGAGGACATTTCTTCCTCAATAACTCTCCAAACCATTGTGCAGATGCAGACCTTAATTTTTGCATTTACAACATTCTGAAGGATGCTTTCTCTGGCACTTTCTAGGAAAATTTTCACTACTTTATTTCTCTACAGTCTTACACCATACCTGTCTAGTCATTAATTCTTGGTAGTAAATGCTTGTTAGTAGAAGAACAAATTTAAGTCACTTTTTTTTCTTTTTTAACAAGAGGCTATAAGCTCTTTGGTTCTTTCCAGTAAGGAGTAATAGATATAGAGTAAGACAGAGGGAAAATAGGAGGAAGAAGAAAAGGAACTGAAATAAAGAGAAGTAGTGTCAGCATGCTGTGTACTGCCTTACATAATCTCATATGTTCTCATTAATAACTGTTTTGTGGATGAAGAAATGATAAGAGAGAAAAGGGAGGTGGGGAAGAAATAGGGAGATACAAACTGTACTAGTCTCCCAGGTGCAAATATGTCCAACGTTTGTAGTTTTAATTATAATAAAACAAAGTTAGCTTCACAGTGAAAAAATCGTCTTTTCCCCAGCCAAACCCTTTGAAGGTCAATGCCAATAGGGGAATTATCTGGAAGTTGGTTTCAAGGAGCTCAGTCTAAACCTGTGGGTGAGCCAATATTCCATCCCCAAGAGTGTCCCAGATTTTTTTTTTAGTGTGGTTTTTAATAACTAGAGAAGGAGGCGAGGATTATCATCCCAATTCCTGGCCGGCACATCACCTATTTTCTATTTTTCATTTATAATAATCCATACAGTCTGTTCTGGGAACATTAAGATATCAGCTCTTGGAATTTTCTAAGGAGAGGATTAGTCACAGTTCCACAGTAGAGGTACTTCAGGAGAAAAAAGTCTTTGGTAATTGAGGAGTTACACAAATGCCTCATATCAATGGAGGCTGTATATTATGAGATAACTATGATGTATTAGCCATTGTATAAGAGCATGAATCAGAGATCTAAGTTCAATGTCTGTATCTGCCACTTACTAGCTATTTAGAGCAAGTTACTGGATTCTTTGTACTTCAGTTTCTTCACTGTTTTATAAACACAGAGGATATTACTTGCATTAGAGATGTTGTAAAGGCTAAAAAATAAAGTATTAAAAATGATCATTGAATTAGAGAAGAGGAGGAAATAGACAAAGCACAAGAAAATTCTTTCTTAGAGAAAAATGTCAACTAATAAGTGTGGAAGGAATGATAAAATTAGAAAATCACCATTTTGTAGTCCCTAATGTAGTCGTTTCAGGTATGAGTATGATCAGTGCATGCTAAAGCCACTGGGTGAGAGATGTTGAGGAATATGATATTCATTGTAAACCTTGGAGAGTAAGTTGACAATGGAGAGGTCAGGTGGTCACCACCTTTACCAACTGGTGAAACTCAGCACGACTCCTGGAGGAAAAACCTGACATTACAGTTGACCCTGGTTCTGCCTCCATGGATTTAACCAACTGAGGACTGAAAATATTCAGGGAAAAACATTCCAGAAAGGTACCCAAAGCAAAACTTGAATTTGCTATGTGCTAGCAACTGTTAACAAAACATTTACATTGTATTTATAAATTTACATAGTACTTACCTTATATTAGATATTATAAGCAACTAGAGATGATTTAAAGTATATGGGAGGATATATGTAGAGTATAAACAAATACTATACCATTTTATATAAGGATTTAAACATCTGTGGAGTTTGGTATACTCAGAGGCGCTGGAACCAATCCCCCCAGGATACCGAAGGATGAGTATATAATAAAACCTGAGGTACCCAGTACCATCTATGAATTATTCTGGCCAAAAATGTTTAATCTAGATCTAATCAAACCTCTAACCTAACTTCTAGTTTCAGAAATACAGGAGATGGAGGTACAAACTAAGGTGTACTATGAGAAGACAACCAGAATGTGTATAAGAGAATTGGGCCTGACTGCTTAAGAACGTTCAATAGCATGAAAACAAAGGCAAGAAAGGGGACTGATCTGGACTGAAAGATAAGAAAGAACTATCGCAACTCATGAAATATATGAAACAGCAACAAAAGTGTCAGTAGCAAATGAGCTGTAAGATGCTATTTTTTAGTTACAGGTAATTAGGAAAATATATGTAACAACTGGATATAGGTGGTATTTATGGAATAATTTTTAATCTATAAAATTTGATAATTAAATTTTTTCCTAGGTATAATAATGATATTTTGTATATTTGAGAATATCTCTCTATATACATATATAAAGATATAGCAAATATGAAAAATATTAACAATTGCTTTATCTAAGTGGAGGTATATGAGTGTTCATTGTGTTATTTTTTTCAAGTTATTATGTTTAGAATTCTTCATGTTAGAATAAACTAAAAAAAGGAAATGCATACAAGACACTCAAAAGATAAACCTAGGAAAAATATAAGCTTTTTTTCTTATATCAATAGTATCTACTATTGTAGATACAAAAATATCTGTACTGGCATAGGAAATTGTATGCTAATCTCTTGGTGCTGAGAAGAACAGGATAAAACTTATCCCAAAAGGAAGTAAAATTTACACAGAAGAAAACACCCAAAACAGTTCAAAGACCTTTAAACAAGTAGGAAATGCATAAAATATTTTTCTATTCTTCTTGAGTGCAAATTTTATTAGATTTACAAATTTGTTTATCATCCTCTTGATCTGGAGAGAAATTAAGATAATGATGCTTTGGGGAAAACTCAGGAATCATATATTAACAGTACCTTTCTTAATCTGAATACACCCCCTGAATACACAGATGTCCCCACCAAATACATCCAAATCATTTGCTTGTATTCACACTTTAATTCTGGTAGACAAATAAGCCAAAAATTTCTTTCTCAATATATCAGTGAAGAAACTTAGTCTATAATACTACATGGGTTACAAATGTGGAACTAGAATCAATTATTATTCCCTGTTCAATTGAATGGGGAAATTTTTTATGTCAGATTTGCTTGAGAAAATTACTTTGGAAAAAGTAATCCAATCTGTATTATTAGTAAGATATTCTGAAACTGTTTATGCCTTTAATTGTGAAAAGGCTGCTTGATTTAAAAGCTACTTGCTACAATATTGTACATCAAGTATACGCTGTGCTTAGACACTCAGTCGGGTTTGACACTTTGGGACCCCATGGACTGTAGCCCACCAGGCTCCTCTGTCCATGGAATTCTCTAGGCAGGAATACTGGAGTGCATTGGCATGCCCTCCTCCAGGGGATCTTCCCAACCCAGGGATCAAACTCAGTTCTCCT